>NC_133973.1:79688062-80340920 GCF_047716275.1 Strix uralensis
ATGAGTGCCTTGAACTTACACTAAGGGATACACTGAATGTTTTTCCTCCACACTGTCATCACCACAGGCTACCACAAATGAGAAGGGAGTTAACAGGTACAGTTACACTGAAATTTACTGCACTGGGTAACCAGTCCACCAAAATTTCTTACAGCTAGAGATAAACACAATAAAACTACAGCATTCCTACAGTTTTATTTGATCTAGCATCCCAATATACGAAAACATTGGAGGATAAAACTAGAAAAGCTTACCCTGTGATGGGTATTTTATTATAGAACAGGTCAAACAATGAGATCTTCTAGAAGACTCCTGTAACAGCATCCTTAACATTTCAATGATCTAAATTAACACCTTGTAGAACTAAAGTGTTAATTAGGCAACAGTTTGGGAGAGCCAACTACTATAATAACCTGCTGTTTACTATAGTATTGATTGATATAGTATTGATTAATCTTACTCTCCATATGCTTACATGTAAAATTTATTATATCCTTCAAATAAAAGCCTGCTACAATTCAATAATCTTCCAACTAAACATTTTTAAATAGCATATAATTTTTTCCAGAAGTTATCCATGGCAGATTGGGAGCAAATATTAATACATTTTATCACAAAAAAAAAAAAAAGCTTTACTGTTCTGTTATTCAGTCTGGTGACTTTCTTACATAAGGAATCCTTATTATACAATTAAAACAAATCTTTGATTTTCTAAAAAAGTACTTTTTTCACTACTCTAGCTTAAGAAACTAATGCTGAAAATCACATGCAAAAATACTTTAGTAGTTTGGGGGGTTAAGTGTTTTTTTATTTGTTAATGATTAGGTAGAGAGGAGGTTTGGGTTCATTGGGGGGGGGTGTTCCTGTTAAGAGTTAGGAGGTAATTCTTACCACATTTTGCAAACTACTTCAAGATACAATACTAAATCGGACAGAGAAGCACACGGGCCAGTACATTCACACAAATAAGCATATGTACGACAGGTGACTAGACATGAAAAACCCTCAAAGAATTAATCTTTGTCAATAAGTGAATGTTATAAAAACAATTAATTGCACACCAAAAAACTTCAGAGGTAGACACAGGCACCAGAAGAACAACGCAAAGCAACTTATATAAACTGGTTACTCTTGAGAAATACAATAAAAATTCTAAATTTGTAACAAGAATCTTCCTGTCTGGGACCTCTTGGGCTGATGATCTCCAGAGGACCCTCCCAACCTAGACCACAGAATCACAGAATGGTTTGGGTTGGAAGGGATCTTTGAAGATCAGTTAGTCCAACCCCCCCTGCAATAGTCAGGAACACCTTCCACTAGATCAGGTTGCTCAGAGCTCAAGATCATTCTGTGATACTAAGAAACATCCCTATGATAAGGTCTTAAAAAGCAAATCACAGAATGAACAAACTGTAAGAAAATAAGAAAACTATATTGTGTAGACCAGATAAAATGTCAGAGTATAGTCACTTGTTCATAAATGCTTACACATTCATATATCCAAAATGTAAATGAAAATTTTAAAATAACCAAGACAGTAAACAGGTCACGCCTATTCATAACTTTGTGGTTTCTTCCTCCATTAGTTACAGTGTACACAGATTACTTCAAAGTTTGGCTAACATTTTAACAATGGATTCACAGAAGGACAAACATAATTTCAATGGCTTTTATCTGCTTTAAGGTGTAAGAAGACACTGACCATCCGTTCACAACACTGGCAACCAGAATCTGCTTTTTGTACCCATAACAGCTAAAGAGTAGCCAAGGCATTTTGATTAATATTATACTGAATCAAAAACATTTGAAAAAACACTCCAATTTTGTTTCAGCCTTCAGCAGGATACTCAAGTGATAGAAATACAACAGCTACATAAAACACATAAAACAGACAGAACAGTTGGAATACCTTCTTAGCCTTAATTCCAAGCACATTTCTTAACTATTAAAACTGTTCCCAATTTATTGCCCACTGAGTTAATTCACTTCCCACTGAGATGGTTTTTAACAAAAATATTCCATTCAGTAATGTCAATACCACCAGGAATGGGCTTCAGTATTGATACAAAGATGACTGCTAATACAATCATCTCCTATTACTTTCATTTTAATTTATAACATAGTAGTGTCTAAAACACAGTACAGGCAAAAGATTTACCCAGAGTTTTTCTTTCCTGCAAGTACACTATGAACACCTGCCTTATAAATCCAGAAAATTATTTGGTCAAATTGCCTTCCCATGCATTTTATGCAAAGAAAGTCTTTCTCAAATATTGTTTTACATAGAAACACAGAACAGTTTGGGTTGGAAGGGACCTTAAAGATCATCTAGTTTCATCCCCCCTGCCATGGGCAGGGACACCTTCCACTAGACCAGGTTGCTCAAAGCTCCATCCAAAGCTCCTGACCTTGAACACTTCCAGGGAGGGGGCACAGAACCTCTCTGGGCAACCTGTCCCAGTGTCTCACCACCCTCACAGGGAAAAATTTCTTCCTTATATCCAATCTAAATCTTCCCTCTTTCAGTTTAAAACTGTTACCCCTCATCCTATCACTAACTCCCTGATAGTCCCTCCCCATCTTCCCTGTAGGCCCCCTTTAAGTACTGGAAGGTCGCTATAAGGTCTCCCCAGAGCCTTCTCTTCTCCAGGCTGAACAACCCCAACTCTCTCAGACTGTCCTCATAAGGAAGGTGCTCCAGCCCCCTGATCATCTTCATGGCCCTCTTCTGGACTCACTCCAACAGGTCCATGTCCTTCTTACACTGGGGGTCTCAGAGCTGGACACAGTACTCCAGGTGGGTCTCACAAGAGTGGAATAGAGGGGGAGAATCACCTCCCTTGACCTGCTAGGCATTTAAGTTAAATTTTTATAATAACAATTATGATAATATAAGAATTGCTAGTCTTATTGAAGATTCAATAACTGGAAATACATCTCGGGTTACACAGGTGTGTAGGAAAACAATGCAAATGCAGGTTGTGGATAATATGGCCTCCCCTGAAAACTCTCTCAGCATCCAGTGATTCTGCACTTCTGACACCTTTGTATAGCTCTCGATGACTTTTCTTTCCATGACTTTGTCTAGTCACTTTTTACAGGCTAGTTTCAAAAGGAGCAAAGCCTAAGGTACACCTTACTCCTTTGCTTTTTCTCACGACACTAAGAAAAGTCATTTTTAAAGCCACAGAAAGCATAGTAAGAATAGTGAAACAGGTGTTTTTAAGTTACACTGAAGTCTTTATGCAAACTCCAGGGAAGTTTGCAGCTGAAGAATTTGTTTTGAAGAAGCTAAGGATTACTTCCCTGTCAGATTTACTTGTAGAGATAGAAAGCTTGCTTCTTTAAGTGTTGTGCTGGCATTAGAAGTATTTTCTACGATACACATTTGAAAATGTTTTTATCTAATGATGAGTCTTTCCATAATAATTTTATGATTATATTCTCATAGGAATAATAAAATGTTATAAATACAAGATGACTTGATGTTGTAAGTGATTACTAACAACATTTCTATCACATAAAAAATAAACTACATGCTGTTATTCACGCAACTCCTAATCAAAGACAAGAATCTCTTGAGAACTGCCAGAAAGAAAACACTCTTGCTGGC
This sequence comes from Strix uralensis, assembly GCF_047716275.1. Taxonomy (NCBI): domain Eukaryota; kingdom Metazoa; phylum Chordata; class Aves; order Strigiformes; family Strigidae; genus Strix; species Strix uralensis. Next base: position 79,691,676 of record NC_133973.1, read on the forward strand.
GAAGTATAAAACAAAGAAATATAACATAAGTCTTTAAAATGCAGAAGAGATAGGAGATGAAGATTTTCTATGAATTAAATATGGCAACAGATTATCCTTCAAGCACAAGCAAGTCCTCAAAAGAGGCATACCTTCCAGCTTTGAGAAAGGCTGTGGAGACCATATTATTTTTCACACTTTTCTTCACTCTTACAAACGAGCATACTCATAGTACATCTGTTTGCATCACAACAGGCAACAAGTGGCTAAAACATGAAGAGTGGCAAGAGAGCTAACTGATATGTACCACACTATGGGCAAGAGGGAGGTAACAGAAGAACTTCTTGAAAAGATAAAGAAGATTTTGAAGCAGTAATCTGAACAGAACAATGACTCACTACATTCAACTCAGTTTGTCTGACTTGAGGAAAATGGCTCAACCTAGTAATTGGAAGCAAATAAGAACCATGAAATTTAATTTTCATTTTAAATTGCTAAGTGGCTTATTTCAAAAACTTCAGATTTAACAGCTTCACATATATAAGAAATATTTTTCTGATTTTTCATAACACTTAAGGCTACTAGTGTCTCTTCTTTTGCATATTTATAGTTACGCAGGAGATAAGGTGAAGATCCACAGAAATTTTAATTAAACGTTTTTATCAAATTTTGCTTCAGTTGCTGACAACACACAAACATAGGACTTCCCAGCAATTCATGGAAGAACATCTATTTTGGTCCAAAGTTAACTTGAGAAGAACATCCCAGCTAGAGGTAAACCCATCACCAAGGATGTTATATATACAGAAAGGTCTTTCGTGCAAGATAAGATCAGATATTTACTAAAGTAACCATTTGAAATGGTTACTCATTTATTCCAACATTGATTTTTTCACTCCCTTAAGTAGTTAAGTGGCAGTATTTTTAATAGTATACAATAAAACCTGGCAAGGAGTATCCAAGAAATTAAGTCTAGAACAACAGGTTCACATTTCTGACTTGGCAATGAAACATTAATGGGAATCTCTTAACTCCAGGCTATATGTGTCTATTAATTTGAGCCCAAACATCTTAAACACAAGTTTCCTCAAGCCACTGAATTTCTCTCAGTATTTTATTATTAGAGGAAAAACAGGTTATACAGTATGGCTAAATGACTCCTATCATACCCTGTTACTGTTTGCTAATAAGCTTTGTCAAGCTTTCACCAATAAGGCTAAAATTTATCTTGCTTACTGTCTGTATGAGGCTTAGGGATATCTTGAGGAAGAATAACAGCAGACCAACAAAATGAGACAGATGTACAGAAAGTAGTGCAAGGGAAAAAAATTCTGTGAAACCATTTTTTTTTCCCCCAAGATTAATAAAAAAATCTGTCTTCACTTAGAAAAAACCTGAAATTCTTAAGCTATGAAACGGGAACTCTCAAAGAAGATGACTTGATGTCAGGAATTTACTTTTTTCTAATCTCAATGAGAATGCATGCAAACATGAAAAAGTTTGAAAAATCAGAGCTGCTAGATGCTAACAGTCCTCTAGGGCACCTAGAATTTAACAGCATCTTCAGATATTTTCAGTTAAAACAAAGTTTTATTCAAACAAAGCACCTATGATTACACTCCGGCTTTCCAGGGCGCTCTCATTTTTTTGGTGGCTGGCACATCAGCTCTCTCTGTTGAGCATGCAGTCTATATACCAATCCCCACTACCAGAGAAACAGAAGGTGCACTGCTTATAGTTCTGTGCTTGACACCAACAATTCTACTGCCTCAACCACAAAGTCATTGAACTTGACCTATCATGGTTTCTCACCCTACTGATAAGAGGGAAATGTCAAGATATAACTCCTCTTCACATCTTTTCTACTGTAATTGTTGCTCCCAGCTCTATAGAGATCAAAGCTAGTCCACACAATGCACTCACAGTAACTTTTTACCAGCTGCATGCTGGAAGAAGTCATCTGACTAGGGACAAAATCTGGACAAAGGAAGTTTGCTTAAATGTAAAATTAGTGAGAAGCTTTATTAATGTTTCTGATATGAGAGTTCTACCAATAGGTGTTCTGGTATATGCTTAGATCTGACTCCCTGTGCACCTATACTTCAGGAACATCCTCTGTGATCTTCAGAGAACCCTTGCCTTTGTGATTGATTAGAAAAGATTCACCTTAGCGATAAATCAGAGTTGAACAAGGCCAGAAGTCATGAACATGGAATCTGATGCTTTTTACTCCTCTTGCCTCCCTGTTCATAAACTCTTTTCCTTACCCACCTTTTTTTCTTTTATTTCTCTGTGGTTTAATTGGAGTCTTCTTCAGGCAAGACTAAATCTTTTCCTGTGAGTGCGCAACTACAGAAGCAATCAAAAACAGCATCTTAAAAAGCCAGATGCTGCAACAACTTTGGCAGGTCTCCAAGTGGCTAATGAAATTGTATTCTGTGCCAACCTAGGCCAGAAGCTGCAAAGTAAAGGGTCAAATACTAAAACATAGTATTTTTCCTTTTAATCTTTCATATTAGATTGAGAGCAACCCTAGAGAAGCACTTGGGGATATTAGTAGATGAAAAATGGGACATGAGCCAGCAATGTGTGCTTGCAGCCCAGAAAGACAATCATCTCCTGGGCTGCATAAAACCAAGTTTGGCTGACAGATTTAGAGAGGTGATTCTCCCACTCTACTCCGCTCTCATGAGACCCCACCTGGAGTACTGTGTCCAGCTCTGGGGTCTCCAGTGTAAGACATGGATCTGTTAGAACAGGTCCAGAGGAGGGCCAGGAAAACGGTCAAAGGGATGGAGCACCTCTCCTATGAAGAAAGGCTGAGAGAGTTGGGGTTGTTCAGCCTGCAAAGGTGAAGGCCCTAGGGAGACCTTATTGCTGCCTTTCAATATTATAAAGGAGTCTTACAAAAAAGATGGGGAGAAGCTTTTTACCAGTAATAGTGACACAGTAGTGACAGAAAAAGGGGTAACAGTTTTAAACTAAAGAAGAGGGTAGACTTAGATTGGATATGAAGAAATGAGGGTGGTGAGACACCACTGGTGTCACAGGGGAACAGGTTGCCCAGAGAAGCTGTGCATGCCCCTTCCCTGGAAGTGTTCAAGCCCAGGTTGGACAGGGCTTTGAGGAACCTGACCTAGTGAAAGGTGCCCCTGCCCATGGCAGAGAGGTTGGAACCAGATGATCTTTGAAGGTCCCTTTCAACTCAAACCATTCCATGATTCCGTGATTTTATGTTCTTGTGCTTTCCAGATCATCCCTTGACCTCAAAAACATGTTGAATTTTTTTTTGAGGTACTCAAACATTACAGCAATGAATACTACAGAAAAGTCCACACAGAAATTAATATTGTAATAGGGACTTAATAGCCTACAGTAAACAGAGCGTAAGGCTCACAATGAACAACCAGGCTAAGATAAAAGATAAACTCTTTAAGAAGAAAATCTTAATGGCACAGGAGCAGACTGTCCCCAGGTGCTGTAAGAGAAGCCAGTGTCAGAGAAGACCTGGCTAAACAGGGAGCTTTGGCTACAACTCAGGGAGAAAAGGAGAGTTTACAGCCTTTGGAAGAAGGGGCTAGTGACTCTCAGTGATTACAAAGATGCTGTGAGGCTATGCAGGGTGGAAATCAGGAGGTCTAAAGCCCAGATGGAAATTAATCTGGCTTCAGCAATCAAGGATAACAAGAAATGTTTCTATAAGTATGTGAGCAGCAAAAGAAAGACCAGGGAGAGTCTCCATCCCCTGCTAGATGCAGGAGGAAACATGGCAACAAGTGATGAGGAAAAGGCTGAGGTGCTTAATGCCTTCTTTGCCTCAGTCTTTAATAACAAGACTAGTTGTATTGAGGGAATCCAGCCTCCTCAGCCAGAAGACAGAGACTGGGAGAATGACCCCCGCAATCCTGGAGGAGACAGTCAGTGACCTACTGCATCACATAGACACACACAAGTCTATGAGACCAGACGGGATACACCCAAGGGTGCTGAAGGAGCTGGCTGGGGTGCTCGCCAAGCCTCTTTACATCATTTACCAGCAGCCCTGGCTGACCAGGGAGGTCCCGACAGATTGGAAATTGGTCAATGTGATGCCCACCTATAAGAAGGATCGGAAGGATGATCCAGGAAATTACAGGCCTGTCAGCTTGACTTCAGTGTCCGGGAAGCTGATGGAGCAGCTCATCCTGAGTACCATCACACAACACATGCGGGACAACCAGATGATCAGGCCCAGTCAGCATGGGTTTATGAAACGCAGGTCCTGCTTGACAAACCTGATCTCCTTCTACGACAGGGCGACCTGCTTATTGGATGAGGGAAAGGCTGTGCATGTTGTCTACCTTGACTTTAGTAAGGCCTTTGACACCATTTCCCACAGCATTCTCTTGGCAAAACTGGCTGCTTGCAGCTTGGACGGGCACACGCTTCGCTGGGTAAAAAACTGGCTGGATGGCCGGGCCCAAAGAATTGTGGTGAACGGAGTTAAATCCAGTTGGCGGCCGGTCACGAGTGGTGTCCCCCAGGGCTTGGTTTTGGGGCCACTCCTATTTAACATCTTTATTGATGATCTAGACGAGGGGATCGAGTGCACCCTCAGTAAGTTTGCAGATTACAGCAAGTTGGGTGGGAGTGTTGATCTGCTCAAGGGTAGGGAGGCTCTGCAGAGAGACCTGGACAGGCTGGAGCGATGGGCTCAGGCCAACTGTATGAGCTTCAATAAGGCCAAATGCCAGGTGCTGCACTTGGGCTACAACAACCCCCAGCAGCGCTACAGGCTTGGGGAGGAGTGGCTGGAGAGCTGCCAGTCAGAGAGGGACCTGGGGGTGTTGATTGACAGCCGGCTGAACATGAGCCAGCAGTGTGCCCAGGTGGCCAAGAAGGCCAATGGCATCCTGGCTTGCATCAGAAATAGCGTGGCCAGCAGGGACCCAGAAGTGATCTTGCCCCTGTACTCGGCACTGGTGAGGCCACACCTCGATGACTGTGTTCAGTTTTGGGCCCCTCACTACAAAAAGGACATTGAATTACTCAAGCATGTCCAGAGAAGGGCAACGAAGCTGGTGAAGGGTCTGGAGCACAGGTCGTACGAGGAGCAGCTGAGGGAACTGGGGGTGTTTAGTCTGGAGAAGAGGAGGCTGAGGGGAGACCGCATTGCCCTCTACAACTCCCTGAAAGGAGGTTGCAGAGAACTGGGGATGAGTCTCTTTAACCAAGTAATATAAGTGACAGGACAAGAGGGAATGGCCTGAAATTGTGCCAGGGAAGGTTTAGACTAGATATTAGGAAGCATTTCTTTACAGAACGGGTTGTTAGGCGTTGGAATGGGCTGCCCAGGGAGGTGGTGGAGTCCCCATCCCTGGAGGTGTTCAAGAGTCGGGTTGACATAGCACTGAGGGATATGGTGTAGTTGGGAACTGTCAGTGTTAGGTTAATGGTGGACTAGGTGATCTTCAAGGTCTTTTCCAACCTTGATGATTCTGTGATTCTGTGAAAATATTGATCAGCTTCTGAGGAATTGAATACCATCTGTCCACTGAATGAGGCAGGACTATGGGGGGAACGAAATGTACAAGTGATTATGCAACTAGAGGTAGTATCATGCTACCCATGCAGAAGAGGACAAAAGGGTAAATTAGAAACACACCCACCACCTTAGTTACAGGATTTCTTAAGCATATGATGTCCATTTAATACAGTCTGTGCTTAAAATTAGCACTGTTGCCTTTTTACCATCAAAATATATTATCAGTGAATTTAGAAACTTCTTTAACCATCTCATATCATTCATTATATTACTATGCAAGCAGGTGGGAGACATCAAAATACTGAACATAGCATTATTCCATTCTGGTTTTATTGATGTTTTATCCTTCAGTTTTAAAAATCCTCAAATGTAACCTATAAAAAAAAGCATTTCATTAGAGTTCTTGTTTGAATGCGTTAAACTTCAAGTAATTTATATGTGCAAACATTCACACTATCATAATGATCAAGCATTAAAGGAAAACAAGCATTTTGCCTGAGGAACATTTATGTACTTACAGATGTGTACAAAACTAAACTAAATGTGCCTGCATTTCTACACAGAGACAGATGCAGCCTCCACTGGTAAGACACTTGGAGTGTAAACAGAAAAACGGACTTCAAAATATTGAAATACTCAGTATTGCCTCTTAGGCAGTTTCTTTCCTTCTGGTCATATTTCAACTTTACCAAACTACATGAAAGATATTTAAGTTAACGTCCCAAAAAAAATTAAATTAACCACAGATTCTACAAAATATATGGTATTCTGAATTCTATTCTCAGGTATTACATTCTTCTGTCTGTAGTTAAATCACAATAGCATCCTGGATGTGTAATGTGACTTTGAAACCATAAGGCATCAATCATATACATGTTGTAGAAATAGAAATTAATACAGTTCTAGAAAATCCATGAAATCAAGCTTTTGGGGATGGGATGGAATAGAAGTACAATTATTTCTCTGCCTACACATACACAACTGTGATATTTAAGACCACTTTGAAAGTGGACTTGGACTGTTTGTTAACTGGGCAAGCAAAGCCACTTTTACTCAATCCAGTGATTCCTAGAATATATTTGGGCCAAATAAGATTCAGTAGTTTGAATGCAGACAATCGGTTCTAATTCAGGCATCCTAAGGTAACCCCGCCTACTCTGCCCCAGTTTCCAGGTTTTGCTCTAAAGTACCGCAGGTCTCCTAGAAAAATCTGCATCTCCATCTCTACCAGGCAGCTGCAAGTGCCTAGTGCACCCTAAGGGAACTAGACCCATCAGCTAGTGGACTAGGTGGAATATCTTAAAGGCATTTAAAAAGTCTCTCATCAGCAACGTTTGATAACTGATTCCTACCTTCAGCTCTGAAAATGGAGTCACTGTTTGAAGTTAGGCACCCACAATCTCTAGTCACTTTGAAAAAAACATTACTTGAAAGAAGTTAATAATTCCAGTCTTAACCTCACCTATTCTTCAAGCTATTAAAGTCCGGTTTAGATTTCACACAGCAGGGTCTTCTTCCTTGCTTGGTGCTTCTGTCATCTAGTTTCTTCTCTTTTGTTAAGTGACTGACTGTTTTCCCCCAGAGTATATTCTGCTGTACTCTCTCAATCCCTCAACTGCCTTTACACTTATAAAAGGTTATGCATAACAGACCATCAACAGTGAGCAAGTGTACCAGATTAATTCTACATATAAACAAAATACCTTTAATGCCTTTTAAACCTACAAATTCAAAGCATAATTGCCACTTACAGTCAAAGTGCATGTATATTATAAAGCTGGCTTCCTTAGTAATGCCAAACAAGGATAAGTAATACAAAAACCAAAGGACTGACCACTTCAGGAACTGTGCAAATCAGTACTGATCTTTAAGGGCCATAATTATTCACTCTCACATCCAATCTTCAACAAAATCATGTTCCTGACCTCAGTGCAATTCTGAAGATGTCTGCCCATTTCTAGAAACATTTGTATTGAAAATGACTAGCTCTACAAATTGTAATGCTATTCTTTGTGGTCAAAATTGTAGACTACCATGAACTCTGCATTAAAAAAAAAAAAAACAATACACACCACACCACTGTTCAATATTTTGCTCTTTATAGTCTTTAAAAAATACAGAAAAGCTGTGTCATTAGCTACTATCTCAACACTGATTTATTTCCAGTTCTATTCCATATATAACGTCCATCAACAGCAGACAAAAAGCGATCTGATAGCTAGTTTACAAAATAGATCAAATACGTTTTCTACAACTTGTTTAAACAACTCAATAATTACTGCTATTGTAAATCAGCTAGACCTTTGAGTAGTAGCTTGCAAACCTTCATCTGAAAAATCAGTGATTCACATAAAAATTGCTGTAAAAGGATAAAAGATTTCACATGGACTTGCAACTGTGTCATTCTAGAAGAACAGTTCCATGGTTTACATGTCAGATTTTTTAAGAAAACCCAACAAATTTAAAACCTGGAATACTATAACACATACTGAAAGAAACCCGCTGAAATGTGTAGCACTTCTGAACAGACTACCATTATGCTTATTTTCTAATGCAAGAAAAAGAAGGACAAAGCTCCCTGTCTGTTCACTGCATTTGTCTCATGGAAACTTCCCTACTAGAGGGAGGACAGGAGATCTTAGTGCCATTAGGACTATATTAAAAAAGTTGGTTCTGTGTATGTGTTGGGTTTGAGTGTGCACTGGAGTTTTTGGTAGTGGAGGAGGGGGATACAGAGGTGGCCCCTGTGAGAAGCTTCTCAAAGCTCCCCTGGCTCCAAGTGGGACTTGCTTCTGGCCAAGGCCGAGCCAATTAGTGATGGTGGCCACACCTCTGTGATAACATATTTAAGAAGGGGAACTTAGGAGGAAGAGTTGAAGTTGCAAGGACACCTCTGCAAACACCAAGGTCAGTGGAAGAAAGGGGGAGGTGTGCCAGAGCAGAGACTCCCCTGCAGCCTGTGGTGAGAGGTCAGGCTGTGCCCCTGCAGCCCATGGAGGTCCATGGTGGAGCAGATGCCCACCTGCAGCCCATGGAGGACCCCACACCAGAGCAGGTGGCTGTGCCTGAAAAAGGCCATGACTGAGGGAAGAAGCCCCTGCTGTTGTAGTATGACACTGGGAGAACTGCAACACATGGGAGGGACCCACACTGAAGGAGTTCATGAAGAGCTGCAAGTGTGGGAAAGACTCATGTTGGAGAAAGTTCATCGAAGACTGTCTCCCATGGGAGGGATCCCATGCTGGAGCAGGGGAAGAGTGGAAGGAGTCCTCTCCCTGAGGAGTAAGCAGCAGTAGAAACAACATGTGAGGGACTGACTGCACCCCCATCCCCTGCCCCCCCTGCACTGCTGGCAGGGAGTAGGTAAAGAAATCAGGAGCAAAGCTGAGCCTGGGGTGAAGGGAGGGGTGGGGGGAAGGTGTTTTTAAGATGTAGTTATACTTCTCGCTGTCCTACTCTGTTAAGTGGTGATGGTGTTTAAACTAAATTGACATTCCCTTTTTTTCTTCCCCTAACAAATCTGTCTTTCGCCTGTGACCATAATGAGTGAGTCATCCCTCCCTATCCTTATCTCCATCCCTAAGCCTTTTCTTCATTTTCTCCTTCCCATTCCTGAGGGGGAAGGGGTGAGCAAGCAGCTGCATGGTGCTCAGTTGCCCTCTGAGCTCAGACCACGACAGGGTCAATTTTTTAAGTACTCATAATTGAGAGGGAATTTTTCCAAGTCTCCTGCATTCTTAAAACACACATACACTCTTATTCAAAGATTATCTTGCTGCTAATATCACCTACAAGTCAGTGAAGTCTGAGCTACTACCCATTTTACTGAAGTGCTAGCAGCAGGTCAACACTTCCCACTGCCATCTAGTCCCCCAACAAAAGTTAGCTTAAAACAGATTTGCACAAATATGAAATTTCAACACCCCTCCGAAAACTGTCAATATTGAATTAGCTGGTCAACAAAGCACAGGTTTAAAGAAGCTGATCCTCAGTCATTTCAGGTCCTACTTGAGAGGATAAAGTTGTGGAAGACTTATCAAATAATATGAAGCCCATGGTTTTGTAATATCTCAGAAATAGTTTGCTGAGGGTTTTAAGGAGAGGGATTGTGAGAGACTGACATGTCCTATGACTGTCTCAAAGCTTGCTTGTGTCTGTGCAAACCTCCAAGAGAAGCTGCTGTGGCCCGTGAATTGGTCTGGGGGATGTCTCCCAGAGAAGCCAGAGTGTATTGAAGGATGCACCTCCCACTTCTCTGCGGCTGCATTGTCTGGACCCTTTAGACAAGACTCAAAGGGGCAGAGGTGTGCTGAGTTGGCCCCATCCAGTAGCCGTTTGTGGCTCTATAGTGTAGGCCAGACCCCATGCATGCATTGCTAATGAACTGACAAGAGGCAAACGTTCCTGCCCGAAGCCAGATGCAACAAAACCTGTGGGACCAGAGAAAAAAAAAAACACTAAAGGTGGGCAGATATGCTAATCAGCAGATAGGACGAACTTAAAAAGGCAGCAGAAAATTTTGCTCAGTGTGCATCCACCATCGAAGCCAGATCCGTGTGCACCCACCACCGAAGAACTGAAGACCGAGGACCAACGGGATGCCACTGGATCCATGGTCCATGCAGCCCTATCCCACATCCTTGCTTTATTTCTGTCTTTTCCTTCCATTCTGTCCTATCGCTACCCCTCTTCACTTCTTTAATAATAAAAACCTGTTTTGGGTATATGGCATTTGACCTCGTTTGTGTCTTAATCTCGCTCTTGGGATCGTATCAAAACTCCCCCGACATTGGATCAGGACAGGGATAAACACATCTTGTCTTGAAAGTAAGAGGCAAGTTATTTTAACTAACTGGCTAATTATTTCTGGATCACTGTATGAAGATTTCTATTAGAATGGAAGTATACGTCATATTGTATCAAGGAAACCAAGTAACAGCAAACCTCTACATTTCTTTGAGAAGTTTCCTTCCACTGGCATCACTGGTGGAGATCTCAGGGTGGCCTCTGAATCTTCACAGAAAAAACTGTAACTTTAAGTAGTGTGATTTCTTCTAGATGAAGCCCTTGAGTGAAGTAGTCTGAAACACTGAGATAAGTAGAAGCAAGCAATAAAGTAAAGACTGCTCAGTGACCTGACCTGACCTCCCTATTTATTACATTTCTCAACAGCAACCCAGGAATACGGGAAGATATAGGTCAGTATTTACTTGTTCCGTCTTCTGAAACAAAGAGATGCTGCTGACATTGTGATTTATCAGCTGTGGAAATTTGCATTCACCACTACATGTAAGAAGCATTTAAAAAAACAAAAAACCAAACCCTCCACTCTTGAGGAAACCATTTCCCCTCCCCTTTCACCCAATAACTAGAAGATGCAAATGTAGGATACGTTATTTGACAGGACTGCACAACATATGTGCCTGAATTGCAAAAGCATGCAGCAGGGACCCTTACGCAACTGTAAATAAAACACTGTGTGTGCTGGGGGAATAGTTTGCCTACAGGCTAGGCAATAACAAACAGACATATTTAGCATTTCCTAAATTAGAACAGATGAACTTCAGAGAGTTTCATTTACCCATGTCTATAAACATGAATGGCCCTTAATTCCATAATAAATCAGAATTTATGTTTTTCTTGACTTGTCAGCATTGAAACACCATTCTTTTGAGAACTTCTGCCTCCTTAAAATACATCAGCAGTACGCCAGTAAACACCTAGATATATTATCTCTGTGCCAGCAAGAATTTCTGTTCTTGCAGTTCTTGAGAATGACATGTCATTTTGTCCTGTACTCACACATAACGATAATCTTTTCCTGGACTCTTCTTTGAGTAAGAAGGGGGAAAAAAAAATAGGGGTTCTGCCACTGTTGGACTGCTGCTACAAGGCAGTGTTAGAGATACAGGAGAGCTATTTCACTATGTATTTAACAACTGTAAAATGATTTATCTTTTCACAATAGGTAATACTGTTCCTTCCTTTCTGAAAGTCACAAAGCTGAAGTCTGTTAATGAGACTAAACACAATCTTTTCAAATCCTTCCCACATGTGCAAATCAAGTAACTATGCTAAAATAGTTAGGGTAAAATACCTTGGTAATTAGTAGTCATCCTTCCATCAAGAGGATGCCTAGGCATGTCTTCTTCAAAACTGAAGATCAAATAATCTAGAGCAAGACTAATCTGTGAGAATATAATCACTCAAATTTAAACAAAATGAAGCCTCAAGTCCCACAATAAAGTGTGACTGTAATTTTTGCATAAGTAGGGTACGATGTAATTAAGTTTACACCCACTAAGCTTCTCGGTTAATTGTAGATTTGATCAATTCCTCAAGAAATTTATATGAGAAAATGTTGCAGTCAGTGGAAGCATTAGCTTAAAATTTCTTCCTATACACTTCCAGAATATTAAGGACTTTTTTTTTGTAAAAATTTCTTCTCCACAACACACTTCTTACCTCTTCTCTCTAAAATACATACACATATATATAAGAACATAAGAGGTGCAAACATAAACTGACATAATCTGAATAAAAAGAGACCTGACTGCTTTGATCAAAGTTACAAAGTAAAAAAAAAAAGTCACTTAGAAGCTGTGAAAAAATGTGAAGCCACTGGGGGAATAATGAGAGTAAACAAACACTATTTTCCTGTGTGTAACCAGTGTAAATGGTTGAGTACAACCATCTCTGGGCAAGCTCACAAGAGAACAGGAGCATGGTAAACTCACATTTAACGTTACCCTAAGAAGATACGAACTCATGTTCATGCTTTACAGAATTTGGTGTCTTCGTTACTTCATGAGGTTACATTTTACAGAACACCATAAAACTCTGCAATTCATAAAATGCCATGTGACAAAAGACTAAACTAGCAGTTTTAGGGAATGGGTTGGTGGAGAAGAAAGGAGACTTCTTCCCTAAACACTGAGCACTCAGCCATTAAAAATATAGGGAAGCAGCATACAAGTGACAGAGGGACAGTTGGCAGGTAGGGAAGCTACAGGGCAGCAAAGACTGACAGTGTTCTTGACAGCTTCAGAAAGCAAAACCACAGTCAATCCTCGAAAGGTGATTGAACAAGGAGATTTTCTCAGGGACTCTGAGGAAAAAAATCTCAAGATGGAAAATGCATATTGTCTCAAGCTGAGCAACCACTGGAAGAGGGAAGAATGAACAGGGTTTGAAAGAAGGGCTAAGGAAAAGCCAACACACTTGAATGACATGTGAAGCAAGCAGTAACTTGTTTTCCAGCCTTATAAATAACTCTCCCTCTCTCTGAGGTTTTCCTATTTTTATCCTGGTCAGATTTGTTGTGTTCTAAGCAAGTCTTTAGTTTCAGGGACTGAAAAGTTTAGTCTCTTTTGGCATGCTTGATATAAATATGGAGATAGAGATGCACAGCGAAAGTAATTCCACCTAAATGCACCGTCCGATTCAGAGTACTAAGAGATTGCACTGCATTTCTAAAAAAACCACATCGTTTTTCAAAAAGCCTTGTAGTTGAAGATTTAAAATTACAGTTTCAAGAGCCTGTGTAGTTTATCTTAAAAGTGCCAAATGAAGGTAAAGGATTTCTTTGCTTTATACATATTTAAGAACTCCCAGGTAGTATTTCCAAGCATTGCTACCATATGCACCTATGCTAACAGCTGTACCACTGAATAAAAAGCTGTCAGAATTTGCACATTCAGAACTTCAGCTGAATGGGATTTACCACAGCAGATGTATCTAAGCACATCTTTTTATGTGCAAGTACTTTTCAAACCGACATCTCATCAAGCCAAAAATGCCTTTTCATTATGGAAAGGATTAAAAGGTGCATATACATGCAGCTCACAAATTTCACATGAAGTTCACTGTATTCCACAATGATTATTTTGGTTCAGTGGATTTATAATCCATCTACTGCAGTGTCTGCCTAAATCTGAGTTTGAGTGCTATATGGGCAACCATGGCCAAGAAACTCGACACTGATGTGACAAACCAAGTACCTGCAAGGCATGAAAGAATTAGGGCATGCAGAAGCTTCCTGTCTCCTTCCCTCAAGAGTTTGCATTTATTCTGAAAAGTTACAAGGATTTCACTGCTGTTATTTATAAACTGTTTCTCTATCAATGACTTTCTCCAAATGAGTATGTCCTGAAAGGACACTCTTAATGTACAAGTTTTGGATAAGCAACTGCTAAGAGCTCAAGGATTTGAATTATTTCTGAAGAAAGGAAAAATACATTAGAGTCACCTATTGTGAGTTTTAAAAGCTGGAAAGAGCAATAGGCTTCTACCCTACCTCTGTGTTTTATGGATGGCAGTTCAATTTGGATTGAGTTGCCTGTTAAAATAAACATACAGAATCATAACCAGTTTTCAAAACTCCTCTTAAAGTCTCCAGCAGTCTCTGTTCCACTTCACTGCTGAGCTACACATATCCTCCTGCTCCTCCTCCCCACTCAGTTTCAGTTCTGAAACACCCCAGTCTCTCAACAACACCCACAGTCTTACCCCCATCTGCTCTGACTCCATCACTGCAATCTACTTGTTTACAATGTAGCACATCCCAAGCCCTTTTTCTTTCTCTACCAGCCCTCCCTCAAGCACTCCTAAAACAGGGTCCTCTAGACAGTCTGCATTTAAGCAAAGCCAGGAGTTTATCAACTTTAAGAACTTCCTCTGCCTGTCTACTTCTTGCTCTGGCCACACAAAACACATAAAACATATTTGCAATGAGCTAGTAAGTAATGAATCACTATATAACATGGCTAACCATGTCATGTCATCCTAGACTTGAGAGGCATTTGAAAGATCTTGCAGGGAAGGACTTCCTTCAGTGTGGACCATCAACATCAGATTCAGTCCCTATGAGAAAATATTATACCAGTTAAATTCTACATCTGTATCCCTTTCCTCACATCAACCACAAATTGCCACAGGGTAGAGAACTTGCTATTGACATAGCAAAACTGCTGCAGCCAAAAAGTAAGCTTCCTCATCCATGGTACCTAGAAAACCTCCTTGTACTTTCATCCCAAGTAAAAAAGAAAAAGTCCAATATATATTAAAAATCTATTATCCATTCACCCATTTAAGTAGTCACACATCTTTATCAGCCATTCCCTAAACTCCATCTCAAGTGTGTTCGTAAAATGAACTTCAGATACACTGACCATGCTCTAACACCTCTATGCCAAGTCCTTTAACTCCCGTATCAAATTCAGAATTCCTGTCTTGAACAGTTCTCCGTAATTCTACCTATGTCATTATCCTTAACCTTTTTTCCCCCCCAACTTCTTCTAATCGAGGTATTTCTGATGATGATCATCTCACACTAAATCTGTCACCTTTTTCAGCACTTCACCCACTCTTCCAAATCATAAGGAATAAATCAATAAGTACATAAAGAAGTCAACCAGTAATCAAAATCATCTCCTTTGTATGAAAGGGTGAGGTTTTCTTGAAAGGAACCACTATGTGAATTGCTAATTTGTCATCCTAGGGTTCAGTTTTGTAAGGCTGAATTTCAGTCAGGTTTTGGACTACCAAGTCTAACATCGTGGTTTCAGTGTACAATACAGACAATTAAATTAAAGCCACATCACCAGCAATACAAAAAAACCCTGCAACAACAACAAAACAAGAAAAGAGTTAAAAGGTACAAGAAGCAAGACAAACAACACTCAGCTCAAAGAAAAAACTTTAATTTACGACCAGCATAAGCACCACACTGCAAAGCCGCATTATTGAGACCCTTGGCTTGCCACCATTGCTGCACAAGCAGCAGATAAAGCTGGTTAGTTTACAGCATGAACTTCTACACAACTTACTGTTACATCTTTGCAACACAGTTACATAAGCATCCAACAATATAATGCTCTCAATTACTGCTGAAGAGTGTGTAGGCTATTAATCTGTTCTGAAAAAAGAAGAAAAATGCTCAGCTCACTCTAGTAGTTTTTCAATAAAAATACACTGCTGCTGAACTTCTCATTGAAGAGATTCTTCTCACAGCAGCATTTCAGCTCTAGAAGACTTAAACTTAAGTGAGCTACTGAAGTAAAAAAAAAGTATACCATAAGATTTAAGAATAAATTTTTAGTTCTTCATCTGAAACCCTTTCCAAAGATTGTAACCAGAAAAAGGTTTGAGATCAGAAAAAATTATGCAGATAGATATGGTTACTGGTCACCTTCAGCCTTTAAATTTGAATAGACAGCCCACTCAAATGTGACACTATACTTAAATGCATTTTCATGTGCACTACTAACCAGCTTGCATCTCAGACAAGGGAAGAACTGATCTTCATTCAGGAACTGGAGCAACCCTACACGTCACAAGACCCACGTGTGGTGCCAGCAACTGGAGTGATCATGGGTGTGTATGTCAGTGTGCAATCGCTAGCGAGTATCAAGACAAGCTAGCCAATGAGCCAGTTAAGTGACTGGGGAGCCAGGTGTTAAAGCAGCCATAAGGCCAGGGTGTTTCTCCAGGCAAAACTGAAGGAGCTGGCTCCTGAAGGGACCAGAAGGCCCACCCAGACCAACTGCTAGAGGTAGGGTCTGGTGGTCAGCTGAGAGACACATTTGCATGTATGTGTGTAAGACAACTGGAAAAGTTGGCTACCAGAGAGGCCAGGAGGTCCAGGCTAACTCTGGGGAAGACCATAATGTCTGGAGGTCAACTGGGAGGTGTGTGTCTGTGTTGGTGTGCGTAAGGCAGTCTGTACCAACAACAGGTCTCAGGGGCTCACACACACAGGCACCAGCAGCTGGGGAGACTGGGGATCCAGGGGCCAGCTCCTGGACGGACAGTATCTAAGGCCAGCTGCTAGAAGGACCCATGTTGCATATACACATTTCCCACTAATGGACTTTTATCATGATCAACCAGAGAGGGCAACAGGATAAAGTCACTGGTACCATTCATGTTTGCATGAATGCTATGTTGTCTGCCTGCACTGCATTCTGTAACTGGCCATGCATATATTATATACTGCATTTGTGCAGATGCCTGCTGCAAATACATGCTCAGCCTTGCTATTTGTTGGACCTGGAGACGTGGAGCTATAGCAGCCTTGCCTCCACTGAGCAACTGGAACTGGCAAACCCCTAACAGACATACTAGCCCAGACCAAAAGCCCAGTATCCTTGCTTCTGACAAGCAAGTGCTGATTAATAGGAAACTTAACCAATAAGGACAGCATCTAGTTTACCCTAAGCACTCATCCACCTTTCAAAAATTTGTATCTAGGAGACTTCTGAAAATAGTGTGTTTAAAGACTGTTGACAAACTTCTTCGTAGATGTACTATTGTTATTTGAACCGTGATTAACTTTTAGCATCCACAGTGGGAAGGCTCACCTCCTCTTACTTTGAACCTGATACTTCCCCATTTATCTGACACTCCTTGGTTATCTGCTCCACATGACTTACAATTTACATTAAACAATTCTAGCTCCCTCAGCACCCAGCAGTCTTTATCCTAATTAGTCAAAAAGCCATTCCTGCCTTTCCCTGAACATTAAGCATCAGATTAATAAAGTAATTAGGGTTAGGAGAGACCTCTGGCCGTCATTTAGCTCAAACTCCCACTCAAAAGTCAGTCTAACTACAGCAGGTTGCTCTTGGCTTTGCCCAGAAATTCTGAGTAACTCCAAGATGCCACAATGTCTCTGAGCAACCTCCTCCAGTGTTTGACCACCCTGACGGGAAGAGAGCTCTTCCTTCTCTAGCTGAAATTTCCCCATTTTCTAATGTGTTCATTTCCTCCTGTCCTATCACAGCATGCATCCAGAAGAGACCAGCTGACTTTCAAAAAGTCTGGTTGACTCCTACCTGCAAGTCAACTCTTATCCCCAATTTGGGGTCACCCATAAACCTGTTGAGACCAGATTCTGTTCCATCATCCAGGTCATTAATACAGACCTTTCAACATTGGCCCCACTGTCAGTTCTTGAGTGACACCACAAGTAATCAGCCATCAGCTGGGTTTTGTACCACCCCTCACACCCACTGGCAGCCCAATAGCCAGCTCACTATAGCACCCCATCACCTAGTCCATGCCTCACCAGTGTGCCTCAAATAACACTGTGAGAGAGCATGGCAAAGTCCTTGCAAAGGTCCATGCAAACAACATCCACTGCTCCTCCTTTCCATGGCCAGTCCTCTCATGGAAGGTAATTGGGTTGGTCAGGCATGGTTTGCACCTTGTAGCTTTGTGCTGGCTGTTCCCAGACCCCTTCCAATTCTTCACGTGGCTGGAAGCAACTTCCAGGAAAATTTGCTCAGTCACCTTCCCAGGGACAGAGGTGAAACCAACCAGCCTGTAGCTCCTTGAATCTTCCTCATTGCACTTCTTGAAGAGGAGTGTGTCATCTCAGAACCCATATCATGTAAGTAAAACTAGGATACTTTGTATGCATCGCTATACATTCACCAACAAAAAAAGCCAACTGTCATTTTTGCACTTACCTAAAAATGTCTTCCTGCAAGTCCTCACAGTCACCTTCTTCACAATTCATAGTATCATTATCTTAGTACCCATCTTCTTTCCAGACAATATCCCTTTATCTTTATTTGTCAGCATTTTAGAAAATAAAAAAATGAACATATTAAAAATAAAACAGAGGAAGAATATTTCTCCACCCATGACATGGCCTCTCTTCTCATTTGATAGCAGCTTAGATTCCCACAGAGTTTTTGATAGAAAGCCTCGCTGAATGTCCTTGGCAACCCAAGCAGACTATGACCACCAGACTTTCCTTATGAACATGGTTTTTGACTCCTTTCCAGAATCCTACAAGATTATTAAGGCATGATTTCCTATTGCAAAAGCCACATGGACCTCCCACTTGTGTTGTATTAGGTAACTATCCACTAATTCTATTCCCTGCAGTACTTTCTCCTAGTTTTCCATTGCAGATGTTAAGCTTACTGGTAAGTAGTAGAGGTCTTCTTAAAAACTACTTGCAAATTTTCCAAATACCAAGTTTTAAGCAGGAGGTCACGTCCACATTTAGCAGCCTGGTTGTTTTAAATACCACCTAGTTTTGGCAACTGGCATCTTTAAATACCACCTGGTTTATGCCTTCCCTTCCCCCTTTTCTTTTTTAAGCTTGTTCTGTAATTGCTTCTAACACCTCAATTTGAAGAGAGATCCTTTGATTCATCCTCCACAATGAAAGGTTCCAGATCAGAACTTCTTCAAAGCTCGAAGACAAACACAGATGCAAGAGGTAAAACAATAGCTTCTTTCTTGATTGAGCTTTATTTCCAATCAAAGGATAGAGGGGAGAGATCATCAACTGGCCTTACATGTTCTCTAATGGGCTTCTTGTTCCCAGCATGTTTCAGAAAGATTAATTTTATACCTTCTGCAGATTGTTCCTAAAACATCTTTCTTAGCAGTACTGCATTTTTACCTTACCCTGACAGAATTTATGAACTTTTGTACTTTGCTCTTGCAGACAAAACTTGACCTTTTAAAAAATGGTGAAAACTGCTCTGTGTAACTACCTCTCTTACCCTGCTATTTAGCTATGCCACACCAGTTTCTTTTTCTACTTATTATCTTTGATGTGTGCATGCATTTTCTCCAAGACTTCCACATGGCATCTTGAAGTAGTTCCCACTTGCAAGGATTTTATTTTTACAAATTGTCTTCAATATGCTTTTTCATTTTAAGTAGTTTTCTCAAAAAAAACCAAAACCCCCATAGCACGAGATTTTTAGAAGTGTTTGATCCTGTAAGAGATTTAAATACATTTTACAGTAGAACTGACAGTAACACTTTGAACCAGATCCTGTCCAGAATGGTCAGAACCATATAAAAAAAACTACTTCTCTATCTTCAGGTTTGCAAACTAACTGCTCCACAAAATACTCACTAACTGCATCTAGCAATTCAGTCTCCACATCAATCATTGCTGCAGCCACTCCCACTACCATGCAGGCACCAGACTGACCAGGGAGCAATACAACTAAGAGGCCAGAAGAGAATGAGAGGGCTCCAAAGAAAATGAAGGGGAGGAGAACAGTCACATAAACTCAGCTTCTGTGCATTTATATACCACATTGCTTATAGGGCTTCAGGTCCTGAAATTAGACATTTATCATTTTTCATGAGCTACCGTTTCTCTTCATTTCTAACCTATGATTGTAGAGAAAAAAATAAAGTTCAGATCTAGATGTGAATTCAAGAAGCAAAAAGCAAACAAATCTCTATTAAAAGATAACAAGAAAGCATAAGATAACTGCTTAAAATTAGCTCTCAAAAATGTTAAGTAAATTAAAATTTGACTGCTGAGATGGAACAAGCTACTGCAGAGCCAAAACACCTGATGAAAACTGACTTGATAGAACTCTGTGCATTCCTGTTTTGATGAAAACAGATGTTCTATTTGTTCTTGCTTATTTCTTCTACCACAAAATCACTTGCTCTCTATGTACCCCAGAGGTATCTCCCTCCACTACTTGTGCCTAAATTCTCCTCTTTACTTCATACCTTTCTGGTCCCAAACCATCACCTTTATTCCCCAGCTTACAGAAGCATCAGCAACCTTCCTTCTTTCCCTCTGTGGCAGGGGGCCAACGCCAGGACCTATTTACCTTCCTTCACCTGCTGGGAAGGACTCCCCTCCTACCTACCTCAGGATGAAACTGGTGGCTCACATCGCAGAGCTGGGCTTCAGAATTGCCGACCAACAGCTGATGGTAAAGCACGAAATTTTTCTGCCAACTCTGTCAACACTAATCTTAAATACCTTCTTCTCCAAGACATTATAAAAGCAAAAGACTGAGGCATGTGCTAAAGAGACAACTGGCAATTGTTTAATACTTTATCCTAGGAAAAACTGAATACACAAAGCAAAGCAATTATAAAAGTCCTCTGAGCAGCAGCTTAAGGGAACAGATAGAAACAAAGTTACTCAGAAATGCATCTTTTCTGCCCCTGTCAGGTAGGGGGAAGAGAACAGTTATTTTTCCTTATCAGTTTTTGTGTACTGCTAGGAACAGAGGAAACAATTAAACAAAGAATTAGGACAGATTAAAGTAGTCAATTCTTTTAGCCCTTGCAAGGCCAAACAGCTAAAAATCCAAAAGCCCCTTTGAACCTCAGCAGGGCAAACAAGCTCAACAGAGCCAAACAATTAAAACCTGCAGCTTGCCAAACAAGCCAAGCAAAAATTAGCACTACTCCAACCAGGTCATTCTGTACGCAAAGCAAGCAGGTACAATGCAAAGGGGATGCAAGTCACACAAGAAAAACATATAAAACAAAAGCAAAAGAGCTGTTAAGATAGGAAGGACAGCAATGTGGGAGAGTGGGCAACATCACCTGACAAGAAGGTAAATCAAAAGTGTAGGATGTAACCTGGATAATACAAGAAATAGGAGGCATCTTTACAGAAAAAGGGAAAGCGTGATTGGGGAAGATAAACTTTCTTTTTTCCACGTCCTTTTAAGCTCCCCTGTTATCTATACATATAGCACAAAGTGAAAATCCTCTAGTCATACAATACTAAATTTAGCTCCTGAAATGATACACAACTTGTAATTTTTTTTTAAAATAAAGGCAACTACAGTGACTTTCTTGCTATGAATACATACTAATTCACTTGATTTTTATGTTTTGTTTGGGTTTACTTTTAATGTTTTCTTTGGAACCACCTGATAATGGACTGAAATCAAGTAGCAGAAACAAGAATGATGAACATCTACCACTCCCACTGCTCTCCTAATCAAAGCTGCAGCTCTGTGTGGCCACATTTAAGCTTCCCAGTCAATCTGTTAGTCAGATACAGACCATCAGTTTTACTATTGCTCTATAGCAATGCCCAGCAGCCATTTAGATGCCTGCTACTGACCCATATCACAATAGGATTCTTATCCCATTGTCAGGTATCTGGCAATTTAATTAAAATGAAGAGAGATATACAGTAATATGAAATAATCTGCAGAAGTCAGAGGCAGTGCTGCAAAACCCAACATACATTTACATGCTTGTTGACCCGCCAGCTTTGTACGACAGAAGCAAGAGACGGGAGCTCAAAACAAAGACTTTGCTGAAGAAGGTAATGTGTTACAGAGAACCTGGGCTTTTTAGGGAAAGCTATTTTCAGTTACTCCTTTCATTTAGGCAGCTAAATTCCCTATTTGGAGGAAGCCATTTCAACGGGCATTTTCAGGTTTTAAAAGCTTGTCAAAAAAAGCATGACCACTTTAACACAGTTGAGCTAAAGTTTGTGACAGAAATCTTTAAACCTTTACTTCACAAAAAGTAGTAGAAAAATACATACACACACATACACACAAACACATTACTTGAGGTTTCACCCCAGTAGCTTAGTAACTAAAGTGATTAAAAAAGTTTTGAAGATCACATCTTCTGAATTTTTCCTACTTAGTGCTTTTAAGAATTTATAGTCCACTTAAAAAAAATGTAAAGGTATAAACACCAGTTCTTTCCCTGTATAATCCTCTTCTGTGGATTCTGTATTTGCTTACAGAAGTTTTGAACCTTACACAAAACAATCTCACCTACATTGAAAGTTCAATCCAATAACTCAATTTTGGAATAGGAAAAATAAAGGCAAAACAGTTATGCTCTTTCATTGTAAACGCTGGGAAGTTATTTCAGATTAACATATGATAATTAAGGTTTTACACTATAAATTAACTATGAACAGTTTAATAAAGAATGTTATTGCTGTAGATGGAAGTTAAAGAGCTCCGAAGAACACTGTCTGCATTGTGAATATGGAAAACTAGAAAAGTGTTAGCTTTCTGGATGAAAATAATTTGAATAGAAATGCTTGACTTAACATATCCTGAAAATGTAGAAATATTATAGAATACTAGGATTCCCAAGCATTAGTAACAACAAAAAGACAAATATGTGACCACCTGATTATTGTATTGCTATTCAAGATCTATTTTATCTAAGCTCAGCTTAATAAGAAAAAGTGGACTTTCCCTAGCATCAGAGAAGCATACCATTCCAGTCTTAAAAGAAATGTACAAAGGGACATATTTACAACACATGCTTGAGGCCAGCTTTACACTGGATGTCATGGACATATCACACATTAAAAAAGTGATTGCTAGTAATAAGTTGTTTCTTTTGCCAAACTAAAGTAATGCTCACAGTAAAAAAAAAAAAATCATTGCACCTATTCTTCCTTTATTTAATAATTATAGCTTCTGATCCTGTTCGAGGAATTCTTAAAATGAGGAACACAGAGTAGTTAAAATACTGTGTTGGGTTTGTGTGAGTGGTGGAGTTTTTGGTCGCGGGGGAGGGGGCTACAGCAGTGGCCCCTGTAAGAAGCTTCTCAAAAGCTCCCCCCAGCTCCAAGTCAGACTCACCTCTGGACAAGGCCGAGCCAGTTCATGATGGTGGCCACACCTCCGTGATAATGTATTTAAGAAGGGAACGTGGGAGGAAAAGTTGCAGTTGTGAGGAGGACATCCATGTGAACATCGAGGTCAGTAGAAGAACAGAGAGGGCGAAGGGGGAGGTGCACTGGAGCAGAGACTCCCCTGCAGCCCCGTGGTGAGAGGTCAGGCTGTGCCCCTGCAGCCCATGGGGGTCCACGGTGGAGCAGATGCCCACCTGCAGCCCGTGGAGGACCCCATGCCGGAGCAGATGGCTGCACCCAAAGAAGGCCGGGACTCTGTGGGAAGAAGCCCCCACTGTTGTAGTTTGTCACTGGAAGGATTGCAACATGAGGGGTGGCCCACACTGCAGCAGCTTGGGAATGGCTGCAGCCCGTGGGAAGGACTCAGAGTTTGTAGAGAACTGTCTCCCATGGGAGGGACCCCATGCTGGAGCATGGGATGCATGCAAGGACTCCTCCCCCAAAGGAGGAAGGAATGGCAGGACTGACCGCACCCTCCCACTCCCTGCCCCCCTGCACCACTGGTGGGGAGGGGGCAGAGAAATAGGGAGCAAAGCTGAGCCTGGGATGAAGGGAGGGGTGGGGGGAAGGTGTTCTTAAGATGGGGTAATGCTTCTCACTGTCCTAACTCTGTTAAGTGGTGGTGTTGTTAGTGTCTGAATTAAATTTATATTCTTTTTCTTACCCTAACAAGTCTGTCTTCTACCCATGACGATAATGGGTAAACCATCCCTCCCTATCCTTACCTCCATTCCCAAGCCTTCTACTTTATTTTCTCCTTCCCATTCCTGAGGGGGAAAGGGTGAGTAAGCAGCTTCATGGTGCTCAGTTGCCTTCTGGGCTCAAACCATGACAAATATCTACATCAGCACGTCGCCAGTCTTCTCCATTGTAATTTTTCACCCCCACCTCCATAAATAAAAAGCAAACCTCACACCTACCTTCAAGAAGCAGGATTCAAGGAGCTACTGGCTGGTCAGTCCCACTGGGAAAGCAACTGAGCCAAGCAGATGTTGTTTGCATTGACCTCAGCAAGGACTCTGACAAGCTCTCCCACAGTGTCATTTCAGCCACACTGGTGAGATATGGTCTAGGTGATAGGGTGATATAGCTAGATGGCCTGTTGCACTGCAAGTGGGTGTGAGCAGCAGTAGAAAATCCAGCTGGTGACTGATTACTTACGGTGTCACTCAGGAACTGACAGTGATGCCAATGCTGTTTAAAAGTCTGTATTAATGACCTAGATGATGGGACATAGTCTGGTCTCAGCAGGTTCATGAAAAACCCCAAATTGGAGAAAGAGATCAACACTCCAGAGAGCAGTGCTTCTATTCAGGGCAACCAAGAGAATTGTGTTGATGGGAACCTCATGAAGATCAACCATGACAAGTGGTTTACTGTGAGGATGGTGAGGCACTGGAACAGGTTGCCCAGAGAAGCTGTGGATGCCTCCTCCCTGGCAGTGTTCAAGGCCAGGTTGGACGGGGCTTTGAGCAACCTGGTCTAGTGGAAGGTGTCCCTGCCCATGGCAGGGCAGGTGGTACTACATGATCTTTAAGGTCCCTTCCAACCCAAATCATTCTATGATTGTAAGTAAAAGAAAAAACTTGCACCTGAGGTGAAGTAAGAACACACAATAAGACAGGCTGGGCACTGAGTGGCTAGGACACAGCCCTGCAGAAAAGGATCTGGGGTTCCTGGTGGACACTGTTGAATAATGGCCAACATGCCCTTTGCAAGTGAAGCAGGCTAACCAAGTATCTTGGCTATGTTAGCAGGAGCTAACCAGCAGGATGGGGGAAGTGATTTCCCCTCACTCATTTAGCACAGGTGAGAGCACATGTGGAGCAATGTGTCCAATTTTGGGCTCACCAGTAAGAGACTGGTGTATAATGGGGACTGTCAGCAGAGGGCTGACAAGACCATCAAGGAGCTGGAACATATGATACATAAGGAGTGGCTGAGTAAGCTAGGTTTGTTCAATCTGGGAACAAGGCAGCAACCAGGTAGACCTTATTACTCTGTTCAAGTTTCATGTGGGAGCATACAGGGAAGTCATAACCAGACTATTTTTGGATGCACACAGTGATAAGACAGGAAGAAATGAACATGATTTGGGAAATGGGAAATTTCAGCTAGGTGAGAAAAGCTCTCTTCCCCTGAGCATGGTCAAACACTGGAAGAGGTTGCTCAGAGACACTGTGGCATATCTGTCCTTGAAGTTACTCAAAATTCTGGGCAAAGCCCAGAGCAACCTGCTGTAGTTAGACTGACTTTTGAGCAGGTGTTTGAGTTAAATGACTGCCAGAGGTCCCTTCCTACATACATGATTCCATAATAAACCCAAATGACTAGTAGTAGAGAACAACATAAAGTATTTCATAAAGCTACTCTTCTCATCTGAACCTTGTTAAGTCAGCAACAGAAAAGATTCAGCTTTAGTCTGACAGGCTTTTCCAGCATGAAAACAAAGTTTCTGCAGTTACAGAAGTTATTCATCACTCACACTGAAGCTTCTTGGAAAATAATGGTCCTACTCCCATCACTAAAAATTAAGGTCTAGATGAAAATATTACATGGCAACTGTGCTACTGGTGATTTACAGCGTAGGAGCCGAAGATGTTTAATTTAAGTTTGGGTTTCTTATTACAACACTTATCTGACTTGAGAAACCTATGCCAAAAAAAGAAAAGACCTATGTAGGACAGGAGCTCAACCTAGCTAGTACTTGAAGTTTCTTATTATGTCCACATCTTTCTTTTCCAGAAAGTATAATAACATATGGAGAGCTTTAAACCCTAAACTAAGTTTTATCTGGAAAAAAAAATGGACTTTCAAATTGCATAATTTTGACCCTTCCTTTACCTCGCAAGACTAACTTTACTTCTGCTCCCTGCTCTCTTCTGCTGTCTTCCAGACTTTGCTCTCACTGTGGGCTCACAGTTTATTCCTACGCTGCTTCTCCTCTTTCTCCTCTTACTCTGAGGAGTTCCTCAAGAAAGCACCATAAGTTGCTATTCCACCTACCCCCACATTCTCAGCCTAGCCTGTGTGCAAAGACACATGGAAATAAAGTCAAAAATTGCAAGGAGTTACTTTTGAGTGTGAAAATACACAAACACCGAGATACAAATGTATTTGCTACTTGAACAAAATCCAGCTCAAAAAACAAGTTAGAAATAGGCTACCTGATTAAAAAAAATGAAGCTTTTTCCTACATTGCAACCTCTAAAATTTCATTTAACATATATTTATAATAATAGTATGCCCAAATCTTACAAATGGAAATCTGTAAGTTGGCAAGCTCTTTCCATTGACATTATTAGACTTTAGGTGAGAATTTGGAAAAAAAAATGTATTTATGATTAGTGTTCTGTGCCTCCTTCTTTCACTCACCTCACTTTTAAGTTTAATTGTTTGCAGAAAGTAACTCATCTCAGAGAGGCTGGCTCCTCCACATACTCTAACATCCTGAAGGGGCCATTTCCTTCTAGTACCAAACAGCACCCAGGACCATGTGGTCAGCCTTTTCATCAAGGTCAAGTTACTTCCCAGTTCTGGGAAGTATACTCTTAAGTCAATTATGAATATCATCGTTTCCTTCATCAATCCTTCATTATTTTGACTTTGGAAATTGAAGTTGCATTTGGTCATTGTTTTTCCCACCCCAACATTATTCTTCATGTCATTCAAAGTTTCCCCACTACTAAGCCAGGATGTTTGGAATCTGTCAGTTTGTAGACACCCAGAGCCACACTTTAACCTGCATTAATCACTTTTCACAGCTGACATACAACTGTATTAATGCAACACTTCTAATATGTCCAAAATCCACTTTACATCAACCATTTTCTAAGAGATTAATGATTTTTAAAGAAAAGAAGGGGATTAAGCCATAAGTTTAAGCCATTACTTAAAAGCCAGTCCCCCACTTCTAAGATGACTAAGCTGTGGGCCAAACTCCAGATCTTTGTAGAAGTATCCACGAGGCTACCTAATGGTACGCTTCATAGCAGAACCGAAGTCCTCAGAGCTTGAAGATAAAAGGCCCTGTCCTTACAAGAACCAATTTTATATTTTTTTATTCAATATATATTAAGATCTTGCACACTGATCATATAACAGACCACAAGTACTTTAAAGAGTTACTGATTTTTGCCACTCTAGAATTTGGTCTGAAAGAAGATCCATGCCATCTTGAATAAAATCACAGAATAATTCTGTTAATTTTCTCCCCCTAAATTAGTAGTTGTTTCAAGGCTGAATCATTACCGTAACAGCAGTCCAAATTAGACCCTTAATTCATACAATCAGCCTCCTACACAATGTTTGAAAACCTTGTTCAGCAATAACAGAACTTTGAAGGGAATTTAAGTTACCTTCTTAGGCAACCAGGAACATTAAGACATCCAATGTAGTTTAGCACTAGAAGTTGGGGTTATAGATACTTCCAGAGATCAGGCAGCAAGTTGAATGCAATACTAAATAGATTAAAGAATACAGGTTCCCTTGCTTTAATCAGATCTCATTCTGCACAGTGAGCAGCAGAGTCTTTATTAGCTCAATTCACCACAGCTGCACCAAACTCTGGGAGGAAATGTTTTACTCTTGCTTAGAAGGCAATACATGAAAACTGCCAACACACCTGAAGGAAGGAATCATTCAGTTCAACCAGCTCTCTACACTTTCCATTGAGCTTCTCTGTGATCACTAGAGCTGAACTGGCAGAGATTTTTCTTCTTCCTCCACAAAGAGTTCTCAAAAAAAAAAAATCAAGACTAAGCTTATCCCTATTTTTGCCACTGGCAGGGTCTACAGATTTAATCTCCATCAGCGGAATGGCATTACACAGCAACTTTTCTCACTTACACAGTAACTTTTCCTATTGCACCTCAAACCAATACATACCCCAAAGCTACGTAAGAATTTGAGTGGTATCCTGTTCAAGAGGATTGGAAATTACTATAAATTAGGCAGCTAGTTAATAGAAATTTAAAAAGCATCTTAACAACACAAGAGAGTTGCAACAGCTGCTACATCTTATAACACTGTAAAGCCCTGGGGGATGCTACTGACACTTCCACTCTCTTTTTTTCCCCCCAGGGTTTCTCTGCCTGGCTCCTGCATAAAGAAGAAAATAGCTCCTTCATTTTAAAGAAAATCTTTTTAGACAGTCTATTTTCCAGAATAAAATACCAGAAGAAGCCAAAAACCCACCCCTACATGATACATTAAACTAGATTAAAAAGGAAGCAGCAAGGTCTGCATGAAAGGAGCAAGCAAATTTGCTCAGGTAAATCACTAAGTTATCTTCCAGACAACTAGAACTGCTGCTCAGGTGATCATTTTCATAAAATGCACCTCCCTGTCTCAAAACTTACTAAGTTTCACAGTTATCTGTGTAAAATTACAATGATGGGCAAATAAGAACAATTGATTCCCAATTAAATTAGCGCTGACCACTTTTATCAATACTGGCACTTAACAGTAAACATGAGTTCTGGTCATCTTTGTAGGCAATCTGCTGAGTTTTATTGCAGCAGCTTCAAAAGTCTGAAGACAAGACTTGCCTTTGGGTCAAGTTTTCCAGAGCTGACAGGCCTGCTGCTGAGAAGTTCTGTCCCCATCAATCATTTATCTCCTACAATGGGCAGAGGAAATCTCACAGGAGACAAGTACAGTGCAACAAGTAGTTAAGGAGTTGCTAGTTGTTGTCACAAGTTCTAAGACAAGTTATCTTTAAATGCATAGGAGAAAAGATTAGCAAACAGCATTACTATCTCAGTCAAGTTGTGTCAAATCAGTCTAACTTCCCTCTAAAATACAGTGATTGACTTCAAATAGGAACAGTAGGAAGGAAATGCTTCTTTAAATAAAAAAATTAAGAAGCATGATTGGGAATGTTGTCTAAAGTCAATGTCATAAGCCAGAGAAAACACGGTTTGGGGAAAAAAGTGTAATGTGGCAGCGGGAGAAGTCCCTGGAAAGTAATTCTGAGAGTTGCATCAAACAAAAGGTTTATTACAAAGGGATTTAATTCTATTCAATGTTTGCATCAACAACGTGGATGCTGAATACAAAACACATTTATTAAATATGCCAATGATGAAAAGCTAGGAAGGACAAAATTAAAATTTAAATCAATTTTACAAATTAAAGAGAGAATGAAATCCAGTGGGGATGAGCACAAAACACATACAAAAAGACAATGGGAAATATAAGTAGTATTCTTTAAGAAAATTAATACTATTTAAATCCCAAACTGAACAGTCAATGTCAGGCAACTGCAAAATAGGCAAACATCACTGAAGTGTACAACCACAAGCACAACTTTCAGAATAAGCAGTTTTTGCTGCACTTTGTACTACACTTATAGATGAAATACTGTACCACCACTGAGCCATCACGTTTCAAGAAAACAACTGACACAAATCCAAAGAGGAGGAACATGAAGAATGGCCTACAATAAATACAGAATAAGCTGGATTCAGTTACTTTTTAAGAAGGGAAGGTTGAAAGAGAACTTCCTAAGAAACAAAGTACCTAGTAGGCTACTGCAGAGAAAAGGGTATCAATTTGTTCTAAGTTGCTCAAACAGAGAAGATGCAATGTGCTTAAAACTGAAGTTAGTAAGATTCACACTAACCACTGGGCAAAGACAACACCACTTTCCAGTAATAAGGGCAATGAAACCCTTGTGTGGATTACCAAGGTTCTTTTAAAGCACCAAACATTGAAGACAGTTAAGGAAGTAAAAAAGAAAAAACAGATTGTCAGTAGCAGGACCTCAGGAAATTGTTTAATCCTTGTTGTTTCCTACATTTATTAAAAAAAACACTACATAGAGTTTACTGGCACTAACATTCATTTCAGTAGAAGATACCAAGGAATGGTAGAGAATTTGTGCATTTTCTCAGTTTAAACATTTGTGACTTTATCCTCTTCTCTCCAGTACCTTCAGCAGAGTCTTAATTTTCAATTAACACTCTTACATTATTATGATGATCACATAGTTACCATGGTTGCAAAGAACAGAGTCCATCTTACACTCTGTTATTGCTAGAGTTTTAAAAACACTCAGTCCAATAAAGGACTGCCTAAGAAAAACGAATGCTACTAATAGTTTCTATTCAAGTCTCCCAATTCCATGACTCATGGGTTTACTGATGATTTATCCTTCCATAGAATAACTGAGCACACAGTAAGTTAAACAGACATGAGGAAATGGAGAATATAATGGAAGCAAATTAATGAAAATCAATAGTTTCGAAGACTAAACTGCACTGATAATAAAGCTCATGGGGTTTACAGAATTAGACTGATTTCACTGTTTCATGTAAGAAAATTAGACAACACTTTCAATGAGGTGTTCTTTCAAGTGTTTCAAGTGTGTAGTTTAAAAGATTACCTTCCTAGTTTAATCAAACTTGTAATAAATAATAATGAATAATTATGAATGATATTGCAGGCGCAGCAGCAAGGGGAAGAAAATGTGCCTTGATTAGGACTTCTAAGGTCCCCTCTCAATCCCTCAGAGTAGAAAGGCAAAGCAAGCCCTACCTCACACACCTGGTTTTACCTGGTAGGCTAAGAGACAGATAATCAGTTTGGACAATGTCTCTGCAACATTAGATAGGGAATTCTTCTCATCTAATTTTAGACACCAAGTCCCAATTAGCCACTCCAGTCCTCCCTTTTAATCAGTGAAAGGAAGAACTGCCCCTCCAGAAGACAATTCAGCACATCTCAGACATGTCTTAGACCCTCCAAAGGGCTGCCTGTATTATTCTGTTTCTCCCCAGTGTCTACAGAGGCAGCCTAACGTCACTTGCTCTGGCCTGAGACCAACTTTCCCCTGGCATCCCAGGTTAGACATCTAACAACATTGCTCTTCCCTTTCTTTCCTCGAGCAATGTTGGCTAAGGCTCCATAGTCCAATTCTTGGCATCTCTGAAGGAAAGCCAAGTTCCAGAGGTGGAGCTAAACACAAGCATCATCAACTTCAATGACTTCAAGAGAGGGCAAAGCAAATACACAAAAGACTGTTCCTTAAAAAAAACCCCAAAGATTCCACACCAGTCTCGGTTACTTTCTGTTGTAACAGCCATTTTTATAAGGAAGAGTAAATAACCAAAGTTGTAGACACAATGCACAGCAGTAACTCTCCTGTTAAATGGGGGGTGGGGGGGTGGGGGGGGGTGTATGCTACTGATGCAAGAACTTCCATGTGAACTTAACTGCATCTTCATGGGAAGAGTCCCACTGCTTTAATAACACTAATTATTTGAAATGTTGTGCTGAAAACTACACTAATAAGAATTTAATCTAAAACTTCATCAGCTGCATACCCTCCTCAATAGCTTCACTATCCAGACAGAAACGTCTGTAAAAGTGGAAGCTATACATTAGTATAAAAAAATTAATAGCCTGCCTCTGTAAAGACTTAAGCAGGTATGTAAGCAGAACATCCTGAAAATTAAAACATACACAAATGTTTGAAGAAAAGTCAAAAGTTGTTAGTTTGTTTTTTCAAAGTAATGTCATTCAAAAGAGTAAATTTGATTCTGAACAAAAAAGGTAGTTCTACAGCTTCACAACAGCATCCAAAAATTGACAACAAACAACTTTTCACACTGAGGTACCGAAGTTAGGACAAAGGCACAGGACACTTCATACTGTTAAGTCACGCAGAAGTAAAGGTCCAGTAACATCGTAATTAGAGCTGTTGCTTGGGCTTAGAGTTCAAATTGCTGGGCCACAGCAGCAACCTCTACCCTGTGAGCCTTCCTGGGACCTGAGACTTCAAAATGCCAACGTTACACTATTACCAGCCTCTAAGAAGCAAATTTTCAGAATGTAGGGATTTATACTCTAAATCCCTTATTCCCTGTATGTAGTAAAAGACAGGCTACATATATAGAGATCTGAAAGAACAGATTATATTAACAACCTGCTACAAGGGGAAACAAAAAAAATAAATCCAAAATACAGCTAACATCATCCTCACCGTACCAAATATATGGCACAAGAGATCAAACACCTCAGTACCAAATAGTATGGTTTGTCCTGCTGCCCTCCTAGCCACAAAAAAATTCATTGTCGAATATTCAGCCAATTTAGCCTGATTTTCTGACTCCATAGCTGAAAAGTAGAAAAGTTGAACTATTTGAGGAAGCCTAATGCCTTAAATACATTCAGAAGCTTTAAAGGATGACATAAAAATAATCAGTATGCTTTACATTGGACTCATATGCTAGTTTTTTGCCTATGAATGAGTCTCCTCATTCTCAATTCCCTGTTCAGATATTAAAAAAAAAAGAACTTGGATGCATGCCTCTAATAGTACAGTCCTCCAGCAAAGTATTTTAGGCTTGATTCCAACTCTACCAAAAGGCATTCACAACAGAGACAATCCATACTTCGGGGTTATTCGTTTTACAGCTCCTTGAAAAACTGAAGTCAAAGCACCTGATTATAAAGCGAAAACAAAGGGAAAAATGAAAAGGTGTCTGTCCAGCACAGGATATAATACAAGAAGGAATGAGTATTAGAACGATGCAACAAATAATCATTCACAACACTTTTCCTCACTCACGTAAAGACAAATCAAGAATCACACTAACCAAACCATTCAATAACTAAAGAAAAATTTAAGAAAATACTATTCAGATGTAACAGTGAAATGTCACTACATGTCTTTCTTCAATCAAAACACTAATTATCCACTGAATAACTACTGACCTACTTTGTAATTCAACTCAGTTTTAAATGTACTTAATATAGTCATGTTTTTATTTAAAAGTACTGAAGCCACTGCTCCAGTGTTACTGCTTATTCATAATCTTTGCAGTTCAATTTAACGCTCAGTTATTTGGCTACTAATATTCTTCATGAGAGGAAAAAAAAAGAAAGAGCACTTTGGTGGCAGATTATGTATTTTCAGACATTTCTACAAGTGTTACTCTTACTCCTTCCCTCTCTGGTTTACACTACAAGTTTACTGAATATTTCTTACAGCCGTACAGTTACCACCAAGTTATTCTGCCCTTGAAGACATTCATAGCACTTCCCTTCCATGATCACACACATACATTTTATCTTCAACTAAACACTTTTCACAAAATTGTATGAATTACCTTAACAGTATTCTTCAAGTACAGTCCAAGTCCATAACCACTGACAAATTCAAATTATCCTGAATGGAGTTATGACAAATGTGACTACCTTTGCAGCATGGGAAGGCCTTTCATGCTCACATCAAGTAATCTTCAAATTGTTCAACA
This sequence comes from Strix uralensis, assembly GCF_047716275.1. Taxonomy (NCBI): domain Eukaryota; kingdom Metazoa; phylum Chordata; class Aves; order Strigiformes; family Strigidae; genus Strix; species Strix uralensis. Next base: position 79,724,860 of record NC_133973.1, read on the forward strand.
ACAATAATCAACTCTGTCACCTTGATGAATAGGCCCTGTGAAAGTGAGTCCACGTATGTCATGGAATGTAATGTGTTTTTAAATGACAAGACACAAAACACAATGTGTGAGTGGTCCTACTAAAAATTTAGAGTTTGCAGACTCAAAATGGTAGCAAAATGAAAGAACCTAAGTTATCTGGAAAACTACATAACAAAAAAATGCATTTTTCCTAAATGTTTTACAGATGTTGAAGTCACAATCATTATAGTGCAAAGGTTTAAGAGATAATTCAGCTCATAACTTCTTACCACACATGTTCAAAGTCTATGATGCAAATAAAGGCAGGATCTAATATTAGCAGGAAAATCTGATTTAATGATAAATACATCAGAACAAAGCCCAAAACTTACTGAATCACCTAGAGCTATCTCGTATCGAAAGAGGATCTTTCGCAAGACCCAACAAAAGCGCAATACAAGATAACATGCGGAGAGGCAGCATGCACACCAAATTCAGAAGTTTTCCACTGTCATCTGATCATCAAAAGAACACTAAGAGTGTGGTTTCTGCGAGCACTGCGTTCCCTGCACAGAGCTCGGCGCACCTCGTCTCCTGACTTTCAGCTCGCACATAGAGCGAGCGATCGGTGCACAACGGGAAGCAGGGAACCGGTCTGTCTGCCAACGAGAAACACGGGAAAAAGAGAGTTTCGGGGCTTCTGGATACTTCAGACTCCACTAGTTACAGCATTCAGCAGCTGCAGCGATCCATTAGGTTCTGCAGAGGCACTCTTCTTACGCAGAAGAGTGTAGCGTTTTGTTAAAAACAAGTTTCAAAAGGACAAATAGGAGAAACTTGCATAAAACCGGGTGCAGTTCCTCTCGCGCTAACCCCTACGAAAGGCGGCTGCATACGCGCTACGTGGAATCGGCACAAATCTGAGACGAAGCGAATGCGCTACAGGTAACAGGGAGGGGAACAGCCCAAACCTTCACCTCCTCTGGGAGATAAGCTTTTTTTTTTTTTTTTCTTCTCATCCCCGTTTGCTTCTTAATGACGGCGGCAGCGGACAATTCCTGCCAAATTGCTGGAGAGCGGGACCCGCTCAAGAGGGAGCCTTCCCCTCGCGCTGGGAAGGGTGGGATCACATCTCGAGCGGGTGGAAATCAAGCCCCACAGCGAGACCTCGGAGCAGGCGTGTGCCGACCCCCGCCCGGGCGGGCTGCCCCCGCCCCCTCGCCTCTCCCCGCGGCCGGTACTGACCTGAGGGTGCGGTTGCCGGCGCAGCCGCGGCGCTCCATGGCGGCGGGCACGCAGCTGGTGAGCTCGGTCCAGTCGGCGTGCAGCCCGCAGCTCCAGCCGGTGGAGAAGCGGGAGAAGAGCCAGGTGTCCTTGTCGCCGCCCGGGCGGTGGCAGGCGCACTTCTTCTGCCCGGCCCGGCAGTAGCAGGGCTGCTCCAGGCGGATGTTGCGCACCAGGTGCCGCCCGAAGGTGGTGCCGCCCGTCTTCTGGATGTGGAGGAAGACGATCACGTCGCGACCCCGCATGTCGAACCGCACCCGCCGGCACAGCTCCCCCCGCGCGAACGGGAACTTGGCCGCCAGCCGCGGCGGCAGCGCCGCCGCCGCCTCCTCCTCCTCCTCCGCGGCGCCCGCTGCCGCCGCCTCCTCCTCCTCCCGCTCCGCCGGGCCCCCCCCACGGCGGGCGGCGGAGGCCGGCGGGCGGCGGGGGCAGGCGGCGCCGGGGCAGGCGGGCGACACGTACTGGTAGACGATGAGCAAGAAGAGCAGCGCCAGCAGCGGCGGCAGCAGCCACCTGTTGAAGCGCTCGTCCATGGCGAGGCGCGGGGGGCGCGGGGCCGGCTTAGGCGCTGCCGGGCGCTGCTGAGGGGGCGGCCGCCCCGGTCGGATCCCGCAGCCGAGGGGCGCCCGACTGCCTTCCCGACGGCATGGTCCTCGCAGGCGGCCGCGGCTGACTGGCTCCCTCCGCTCCGCTCTCCCGCTCCGCTCCGCTCAGCGCGGCGGGCCGCGCTCCAGCCCGCCCGAGGCGGCCATCCCGCGGCTGAGGCGAAGGAGGGGGGTGGGGGAAGGCGCCACCGCGGGAGCGCCTCGCGCTGTCCCCGGCACACGCTGCCGGGCAGCGGCAGCAGCTCGCGAGTCCGCTCCGCCGGCAACTCTCCAGCCCAAACACACCGCTCGGCCCCCGGCCGGGCGGGGCGGCCCCCGCCCGCCAGCCAATCGGGGTAAAGCCGGCCGCCCGAGCAGCCAATGGGCAGGCCTAGCATGCCGGCCCCACCGCCAATGAGAGCGGGCGGCGAGTAAACGGGGGTGGTGGGTGTCGCTCCTCGCTCCCCTCCAGGTATCGGACGGAGACCGATAGCGCGCGGGTGGAGGGTGGCGGAAGCAGCCAATGAGGCGTCGGGGGCGGAGCGGAAGGCAGCTAATAAGATAGACAAGGGGGCTCCGCCAGGTGAGCCGGGATCCTGCGGCTGCTGCCCGCGGGAAGGGGCGCCAGCGGAGTCGCGCGGAGCCGAGCCGGTCCCAGCACGCGGCCCCCACCCCGCCCCCCCGGTCCTGTGCGGTTCGCCGCGACGCCTCAGGAGTGAGGCGGGGATCGCTCACGTGAGGTTTTTTGTTTTACACTCCTTCATATCCCGTTATTTTCGCTTGTGGGGGTGTGTGTGTCTGTGTCTTGTACCGTTTGCGGTTTCAAGACCGTCTTTATAACCCCAGTGCTTACGTTTTTCATACCACTAGGTCGGACAGCACTGACTGCTACACAGATTAACTAATTGTACATTAAATGATGAGCAGAGCTGTTGGTTCTTGTGATCTTCAAAGCACAAAGTCCCAAATGCTGAACTGACTGTGGGAAACTTTATCTCCCCGAGGCAGTAACATTGATACCCCAGCAGCTACTTTATTAAAGTTTCAAAAGTTGATTTTTCAAGCCTGTTCACGTATTTACAACCACCATCAGTCTGAAGCTGTGTTGCTTTCCCTATTGAAAACTATTTTTTTAATAGAGATTCAAATCTTTAGCTTACAGGTCACACTTAGCTGAGTTTTGTCAAAAAAATGCTGTTTTGTCTGCAATGAGTTCTCTGTACTTTTAAAAGTCTGTTACAAACACTTCATATCCAAATACAAGCCTCATACTGCTTCTGGATTATAATATATTAATATGCAAAGCATTTCATGTTAGAACTGATTGCACAACTCAGTTATTTAATTACAGATTGCCTTTATTTACTGAGGGATTAATTAGATACCTGACAGTGCGAAAGCTACTTTCTTGCTCAACTCTAAAGACAACTCTGCAAGGCTGATAACAGATGAGTAGTGCCTTCCCATGGGACTATTTAACTTTAAAATTTAAAAAAAATAGTTGGGCCAATTGTTTTTAAACCAAATATTTTTATATAGAAAGTAAGAGTATTTGGACTCTCGGAAGAGTGTTATCAGCTCCCATTAAATCTTGACAGAAATAATAGAAATTACCAGGAAATAGTCTGAACAAAAGGAGTTAAAACTGTAAAAGTTGTGTTCCAAATGTTGCTACCACAAGAACAATGGCATGCACCACCTGACTCTAAACACACGAACGTACCACCCACACATACACAGTTCTAGGGTCCCACAGCACTGTTAAGGTATTGCCCTGGTAAAAGTTTGAGATGATCCAATTCTCTGGTCTTGCCAAGACATCAAAAGAAATGCACTTTCATCTTCAGTGAAATTTCATAAGGAGAACAACATGGGTTGCATGAAATTCACCCTCCTACAACCATGCATCATGGTACTGGAAGCCCGATCCCTCCATCCTCTGGCAGAGGATGCAGAGTCTGCTGTGAAATGAACCTGTTCAGTCTTCTTCCCATAACGACAAGAGGTGTGCACCCACTCACTCTTACCAAAGTGGAAAACGGCATTTTTGTCTTGGAAAATTCACCGTGTTCTTTGCCAGCGAGAGAAGCAGAGCATCCATCTTCTCTCTAGGGAGACCTCACTCTCTTCTCTGCTTTGCCCACCACCGTGGCTCACCTGCTTTCAGACTCCCTGTGCTCCCAAGTGTGGACTTACTGAGGTTGCCTTTTAACCTCTCTCTTTTACTAGGTGACAGGAAGCCTATCCCAGAGAAATGTAAATATTTATACATGTAAGATATAGAAGGATTTTTTTTCTCACCTCAGCCTATTCATTACCTAACAAGCAACCATCAAAAAAAAAAAAACAAACAAACAAAAAACCAAAGACAAAGTTAAATATAGTCTTGTTTTGGTAACAGAGTAGCACTAGTAAGATTTGTGTAGGTAAATTTGTATTTGGAATAAAAGCACTGCTAAAGGATTTAGACTGAAGTATCTCTTATAATGCTTAATATTTTTAGTAGGATACGGAAATGCTATTATAATTTAAGATTTTCTCACTAAATACCAGATTGTTGTCATGTACCTTCATCTCCATGAAAAGGAGATCAAAACTAAATTTGCTAAACAGGGAAATTGTGAATTTCAGTTAAATTAAAAATTCTTATTTATTTAAACTTACTCAAGACAGTTGCTGATTCACAAACACTGGCACAGAATATTTTTTACTGGACAGAAAGAATGTACAAGAGAAGTAAAAATATTTATAATGAGGTTTAGATGAAAAACTTGGCTTTTAAAAAGCTCTCATTTTTCTGAAACTAGCAAAAAGTACTTGCAGGCCCACATGAATTAATGTGTTTGTGCAGCTTTCAAAGACAGGCTTTTACTTATTGATTTTAATATTCTTAATGATGGTTTGTGGACCATGCTTTATGTAGAGTCACAACCCACAGTACATCCAACCACCACCCAGTTCTTCCCAATCGCATACAGGGTGTGCAGTTACACCCCAAGTTATACTGAACGTGGCCCCAGTCTGAATAGCAGTTGGGGTCTCCAGCGTGAACCTGGGTCTCATGATACTCAGCAGAAGCTAGGTATCCCTACACAGAGAATATAGCATTTTCATTTGGTCGCATTTTATGTTCTCTTTATAGATGTCCATGTTACTGTGCAAGGCCATGTGGGATTAAGCTTTAATAAAATCAGTTAGTTTCTTTAGAGGTCAATGGCTGTAACTCTTTAGCATCAATGAAGCGATGATAAGGGTCATTTTGAACACAGTCGTGTTTCCATTGATTTAATGAGAACACGACTGGGTTCAAAATGAAGCCCTAAAAATTGCAAACATTGTTCAATCCCAACATTTTCCCTTTCAAATATAACTCATCTGTAAATCTCCAAAGGGAGTTTAACTAGAAGGAAAATCCAGTTACAAGCTAGTTTTGAGATACTCTTACAAAACGAATGTAGTTTCTGTGGATTTCAAAATAAACCAGTTATGAGTAAGACTCAGAATTCTTTTATTTCTAACATAATAATTCTCCAATATGCTATGCTCCAATATCCATAGCTCAGAGTTCACCGAGCATTCAAATAAAATAATCCTGAAATGACCTATTCCTTGTAACAATTTCAGGCAGAATACCTTCACCTGTTAAAATTTACGTGCCAACTCTACTGTCATTTTTACCAGTGATATGCTGACATGTGAAAATGTGCACACAAAATTATTTCAGAATTCCAACACAGTATGCCCCTTCTCTTTGCCAATTCTGAGGTAACACTCAACACATTTTCTGAGTTGCTAAAAATAAAAATTGGCATACTTACCATTTATTTTAAAGGTCAACACAGTATTTGCTAGTCTGAAGCAATGGGCATGTGAAACGGTGTCAGTGCCAACATCAAGGTTTGCACAAAATGCATGAGTAAGCAAATGATATTATGAAGCAAAGGTACAAAAAGTATGATTTCATTTAGCAATTACCTGTCTGACAAGGTTAATATCTAATAGATCTGTTAATGTAAAATTACAGTGACACCTACCTCACACTGGTTTCTTTAAATTATTTATCGTGGCTTGACCTGAGCTGTTTCAACACTTGCAGTCAGTTGAGATTTCCAATAAACCAATTTTTCATTGTGCAGCAAGTCCCAGGTGTCTCCCTTGTCACAAGGATAAAAATTGTTAAATTAATAAACTCATGCTAACTTCAGTCATCTCTCTGGGATTAATTTATTCCAAGGTTTATAGTATAAACCTCCCTTATCTTTTGTCAGATTAAATTTTAGTATGTGCACTTACTGAACCTTCTATTTCAATGGCACACTGAGTGCTTTATTCTTCCTTTTAAAACAATAATTTATGCATTATACTGTCACCAGTCCATCTTCTTGTACAGTTGCAATTCATTATGAGGCTTGTTAATTTTCCCTTCTCCTGCTTGCCATTCTTTTTCTGGATGTAATAACTTTATTAAACCTATGACCCCCTTTTATTTCCTTTAGCCAGAACGCAGAGAATATAAATGCAGTGTTTTCAGTCAGTGTCTCGTATGTGCCAGTCCATATGCAGCGGCTTCTGAAAGTCATTCCTTACACATTGCTGTGTGTTTTGAAAGAAGGGATCAGCTATATTCTGCTTTGAATATTCATAATTCCACCTGTGTAAGACACTGACCTAGGACAACTGGAACATCTTAAGTCACTTTCAGCATTCTAGTCATTTTTCTTTTGTTTAAAACCATATAGCTGCTCATAGAATTATTACAATACCTTTTCTTTTAGTTACAGTTGTTAGGAAGATAGTTTCCCAGAAAAGGAACATTTATGAAAACTTTGAGCTAGAGTTTTTAGATCAATGCCAAAACTAGATATTTATAGGTAGATCTCCTTTCTACCACATAAACTTGGTCATCTTTTGGTCTTGCACCAGAGATCATTCCTGGGCTTTGCAACATGGGCAGCTAGCAGAGTAAAGAATGAGAAAAGGATCTAACCATGTTTGGGCATGTGCCAACTAGCACTCTCCCAAACAATTCCTGGACATAGTTTGGGAGTCAAACCATTCCAGAAATCGTTTCCAACAGCACTCAGTGACCAAGATTACAACTTCAGTGTAGGTCAGACCATGTCATGCTATTTGACCTCAGTATCCAAGGAAGTTCCTGAACATGTTTAACTTACTAATGTCGACAACACCCCTGAGCCTTTCAAGTTCTTAATTTAAGGAAGAAAAATTTGTGTTCTCTCTTGCCTTTTGTACTGTGGCATAGTCAAGTTACATTACAAAACTCAGGTTGAAGTTACAGTATGTTAGCTAGCAAAGAAAATCTCTGGCATGTAGGGCCACATACGAGGCATAATGGAGTCCACTGCCTAGAGAATGGGGTGGCACTAGGGACAAGCAATGGCGGGCCTTGCTGGTAACCACCTACAATTAGAACTGTAGCAAGGATGATGTGGGGTGTGACCAGTGCCTGCAAATTAGCCTCTGGCTGCTGTTGCCATTCAAAAGATGTGTGCAGCTTCACGATATGGCCAGATAGAGTTGGTGAATGGGAAGATACTTCAAGTGGAGTTACAAATGTCCCAGTTATTGAAAGATGCAATATCAAATGACTAGCAGCTAATGCTGGTCCTGCACCAAAGGGAGAAAGCAAAGAGTATGACATGCAGGGTGTTTTTTTGTAATTCCCAAAAGCCTAAACATAGGGTTGTTCATGTATACTCTCTACAAGCAGAATCTGCAACATGAAAACAGCCTGAGGAAAGCATTTAGCAGGACTGACACAGCAAATTGCTCTCCCATTTCCACTCTGTGCACAGAAGTTAGATGTACTTACACATATTCCTTCCAGCCATCAGCCTTTTGAATCCTGCAATATTTATGATGCAAACTCTAGAGTGTAGAGCCACTCTTGTGGACTTATTACAGATCAAAGGCATGTCACCTGTACCACACCCACATTTATTTTTCCAGATTCGGGTACAAGTAGAAATGCTACAGACTCAGTCACTGTCAATCATGTGAAGGATATCACTACTGCACATGCATATGGTCTTTTGTTTTTCCCAGTAAAGAACAGTCTAACAGCATGCAATAAACTCCCTTGTTTAAAGATTAAGGTGTCCAAGTCAATGCCCAAGTTCCCACATTCCAACTTCCTTCCAAGAACTGATTCTGATCAGAAAGATCAATGCGGAGAGAGATCTGTCTCTTCTGAAACTGGTACATGCTTCCTTCTGCCTAGCAAAAACTAACGAGTATCTCTATCAGTATTCCTCCCAAGGCCCCAAAACTTCTCATATAGTAAGGTATAGGAATTGCAAGACTGTGTAACACTGCCACCTGGTGATATGCATCACAGCGATATTTTCTTCCTCCTACCATCACACAAAAACCTGCCGCTTCCTTTCAGGTGGCCTTAATTTGCAAGTCCCGAACAAACATAACTTATCCCACTATCAGTTTATCTCGAGAACCTCTGCTTGTGTCTAGAAGTCAAATTACTAAGGTTTTCAAAGTTGTGCAGGCCATGTCTTTTCCTTCAGGATTGACTTTTAGATGTGCTACGCATTAGACATGGTCTAACTTGATCCAAATACCCATTACAACTGTGTATGAAGTCTAGAAACTTCAGTGTGTTCTGAGAAATAAATCTAAAATAATATTATAAATGATCAACTAGGCCTCCCCTCCCTCCTTTTTTTGTTCATCTTTTCAATCTTTGAGATGTCATGTAAAAAAACCCCCAAACAAACAAAATGTCCCAACAGCAACAACAAAAAATCTTCCAAGAAGTTTCCCTCTCCAAGGAGGAAGGAATGATTTCTGTAGTATTTGATCTCAGACTCTTTCATCTCTTTCATCTGATCTCTGTGGGATATAGATGGAAAATGGAGAAAAGCATTGCAAATGGTAGATCAAGCTCAACTTCTAGCACCCCTATCTGGCTTTCACAGCTGTCTGCAAGTCTGAACCTTTCTTTCATAACTGACCTCCAACTCCTTCCTGAAAATCACAGCAAGTGCAAGAACCATTATCGCTTTCTGGGTTGCCACTGTTTCTTACTAGACCTTTCTTGGATTCATTTCAGCAAGCCACCTGGATACTTTGAAGTTTGAACTCAAGAACCGCACTTTTTTAATGTGCTGCTACAGGAGTTTTTAGAACAATTCAGCTCTTTCTGAGAAGCACTCCAACTCTTGTTTGGAGGTTTTTCTTACCTCTTTCTTATTTACTTATCATTCTATAAGCACCTAAAGGCATGTAATCAGTGATTCTTCCCTAACATAGAGCGATACAAAGATTTAATGTTGTCTTTCTGTGTATTCGTAAAATGTATGAATGGTAATATTTATTATCTAAATTATCCTACCAATATCAGTGAAATACTGGTCCTGTCGTCAGTTAAAAGTTCAGTTGGACTTCTGAAAAATGCTCAGAGGAATTCAGGCTTAATTATTAAAGGATGTAAGTTATTTCACAGCTGGGGCTGCAGTGGAATTACTCCTATTATCTCAAATCTGGCTGACCTACAAAAGTCACAGTGCAGAAAAGTCACTAGTACTGTGGGTGACAGGTTAGATACTCAGTTTGAAGTCTTGGTTTGAGACATCTGCCTCCAGCACTAATTTATCTTACGATCTTGGATTAAAGTATGCTAGTGTTACCATTTTGGCTGACACTAGGAACTGTAATTACTATAAGAACTGGGAATTTTAACCTATAACGGCAAATTGTGGCAGCAAATGTCAAGATACAAATAGTTCCCCTAACCCTCAGCAGAGGGAAGGATCTGTTGGCCTCGCAGTCTGTCTGCAACAGACCAATGACTAGGTAAGAAATATGAGAGGGAAGAAAAATTGTTCAACACTGTGACAGGTTTGAGATGAATAAACCATAAATTCAGAGGGAGAGTTGAGGTGAAGATTGCTTGAGTGCTTGTTCGGATTAAGAATCTGCAAAAAATGAGGGAATAATTCTTCGGCTGTCAGAAAAGGAGCTCAAAATACAGGTTGGCCAAAGCAGCTTGTTTGGCCAAGGGGTCTAAGAGTACCTGAAGTTGAAGTGGCTTAGTGAAGAAAAGCATGTACCTACAAACTACGAACATTTTATATCATTTTGGGGCAAAAGGAAAGCTGAAGTAGAATAAGAATTGCACAGCTAAGAGAAGACAGAGCTTGCCCACAGAGGTGTAGTCACACTGTGGCTTGCAGACCACTGATGGTGAGTGAAATATCAGAAGTTGATCTGTAAAACAGTTACCAGCCCTGCACACTCATCCATGGCTATGTGCAAGCATAACTGGGAATTAATAGCGTTAAAATATTTTAATTTATGTTTATGATTGTAACTTAAAAAATCATATGCTGTAAAGCTATTTTATTTAAATACAATGTTTTTAACATAAATATCATCCCCTCTCCCAACTCTTAAGAAATAGTAGGATACAAGTTTTCCAGAGATTTTATAATTGCATTCCTTTAATAAAGTGTTTGAGAACCCCAAGTTTATAGCAAAAATGTGGAGAAAATGGAAGCTTACGCTTTCTTTTGGAAGGAAGACTCTTAGAAGAACTCTTGTGGAAAAGTTTGCTGGGGCCTCCAGCAGGCAGGATCTCACTTTTCATTCTTTAGTATCATAGAGTAACCTATCATTTAATCTTAATCCTTTCAGGAGGCCTAAGTATACCAGCCTAATATAATATAGTAAATGGTTTATGATAACTGTCAGTTATTAAAATTATAGTATGAACAGCAGTTTAACAAACGTGAATAACCAGTACTGGCAGTTTCTGATGTAACTTCATTTAATCTAGGAAGTCATGATCAAAAAATAATGGAAAACTTAAATAAAGGTGAGTTTTCCAGTCAGAAACCTAGCTTTATTACAAACTAATAGATAAACATAATTTCCCTTAGTTTAAGATGAGATATTAGTTATATGTGATAATCTTAGAAGTTAGCCAACTATCTGTCTAGATGCATGACCATTTTATTTTAGTGACAAAGATATTCAAAAGAGTATGCATCAAGATAGCATGCATCTAGCATTAATCCTGTTGCCTTCTTTTTCTTCCTTCCTGCATGTTCAGTGTCGCATAGTCTGGAACTGCACATGACGGCTTCAGCAGCACTAGGGAGGGGTGAAAAAGCACATCCCACCGGCTCTTACCTCTGCGGTAAGTTTGCATGGCTGGGAATCCCTCCACCAGCTATGGATACAAAAGATACCATTAGCAGAAGCTAGCATATTAGGGGTTAAACAATTTGCATTTCATTAATAACACTTCATTTTTGCCCTCAAAGTTTATCTACATTAAAATATTCTAAATGTAGTGTGTTTCTGTAAGTCTAATTATATGCGATATGTGAAAACATATTTGATAATCACATTGCTAATTATGTGCAATCACTTCAATACACAGGTGCAAAGCTCCAGAAATACGCATATTTGAATGTCTTCATGTACAGATATAAACCACAGCCTTGCAGTTACTTAAGTGTTCAGTGACCCCTTATTTCTCTGGGAGCGTACTTCCTTGGATTTTTGAGTGGCTAGTGCCATTGGAACCAAAGAAATGTGCTAGGCTGCTACAAACCTAGGATTAAATTTATATGTGTGTGTTCCAGTGCTAAAAAACTGTAATTCCTGACTTTTCTATGGTTTATGAACATTTTAAAGTAAACAGTTTATAATTTATTGACAGATACTTCACGCTGACTTCAGAGATGTGGGAATCATTTTTAATTTTCTTCTGGGAGCTTTATATCTCACAATGTTCCTTTAGTATATATTTGCCTGGAATATCATATATATGTGCATGTGAATGTGTCTCTTCCAGTTTGGATTAAACTTAGGGGACCTTCTTAATGGTTTAATAATAGAAGGTAATAAAAGACTTGAGCAATAGATCCATTTTCATTGTAAGTGTAATAGCTTGTGGCTGCACTTTTTGCTTCTCTTTCATTTATGTGTAACTGTTATTTTTTACATTGATTTTTAAAGCTGTCTTCACAATGGATTGTAATTAGCTTTGTGTATAAATCATAAAAATTGAGAATTTTATATACTCAGATTAACTGCAGCAGACATAAAATATTAATTTGCATCATTCAAAAGTAATACTTCTATGTTCCCTCTAAAGATACTCAGCATAAATTATTGGAAGGAATAGTTTTTAGATGACTTGTCCATAAGTATTCTTTTTCAGATTTGTGAAGTGAGCTGAAATGAGCCATGACAGGCGAGGAACCTATCCACTGCTTTGCCACTAACATTACCAAAATGACAGACCAATGAGAAGGGACACAGCAAAATCTGAAAAGCAGTATTGGAATTTGTTCCACTGGATACAAATCCATTGCATTTCACACAACAAAGCAGCATGACTTGCTCTGTTTTGCTTTAGCTACCCATAGCTTTAATTAAAATAAATTACACTTAAGAGTCACAGAATAGTTGGGTTGGAAGAGCGTGCTGGAGGTCATCTTGTTCTACTTGTGCATAAATAGGGACCGGCTTCAAAGTTACCTCAGGTTGCTCAGTGCTTTGTCCAGTCAAGAGTCACAGCCACACAAAGGACAGGATGTAATCCCGAATGTCACCACTCACTGAAATTACAGGCTGGAAATTAGAACGACATAATGCAGAGGGGATCATCCTTTTAAGAAGCACGTTATATTTTTCTTTCCTGCATTAGGGGTGCGCTAGTGAGACACTCCATGGGAAGTGAGGGATAGACACACGATTTCTCCTGCCGGCTGCTCAGCCACACAGCCTGCGAGCTAGCTGCTCCTGGCTTCTGCTGTGGCCCACACACTGCTCCGCACACAGCCGGGAACAGGGAGTTACCGCAGAAGTCACCTATTTAGGAGCACGTGCCTCCTCCTGGCAGGGCAGTGGTTCCTCGCTCCTTCCGAGGCCGTAATTCAGCCTGAGCCAGGAGCCCCTGCGTCCAACAGCCCTGCCTCCCAGCCTGTGCCTTCGCTGGAGGATGGTGGGTGGTGCAGTCTACAGGCAAAGCTGCACAGGTGAAAATATAATTGCAATTCTGAACCAGTTTAAAAAGGATAGAAGAGTTTCTGCAAATTAAAACTGCACTTGGCTTTAAGTAGACTGTCGTATGTCGTGATTCTGCAGTCCTCGCTTCTCTCAAAGATGACTTGGTTGAGTGCACATTCAGAACTCACTGGCTAGTTTTCCAACTTACGTTTTCTTAGGCATCCTGGAAAGGGTTCACAACTCAACTCACTGAGCTGACTAAAGAGGAAAAATCACTGATACACTTTGTTGTACAGGTATCTTATCTTTATATTTTCCAATTTACATGTAGCAATAGCACCTTTTGATTCATACATGATAGGCCTACAAGCCAAATCCTACTCCTCTGTTCTGGGAAATACTGTATTTTCTCAGTGAAAGCACCTATACCTTCACACTAAAGTCTTTTCTCATGCTGCAGTTGTACTATGTGGCCAGAATTGCCCTGAGGTACTTCATTGCACATATCAGCTTATGAATTAATGTAAAAATACTCAATTTAGTACTTTTTATTTATAAATATTCTATCCACTGAAGTTATAATCTCCCAAATATTTGCATATGACAATCATGTCTAAAATACAAGTATGTGGCTGTTATTTGAGTCATTTAGAATGGTGATTTAATAGCCTTTTTATTGTACATTTTAGGCTAATTTTTGTATCACCAGTGTATCACCTGTGTTCCTTTCACTGGGTAAGTAGACAGATTCACAAGTTACAATTAGGGAAAGAAGAAAAAATGTTCTTTTTTTTAACCTCACAGGGTTCTGCAAGTAAGAGAATAATTATCAGAGCATGCCAATTAACAACCAGGGTTGTTAGTTGGCATCAGAAGTGCCAACTCATGTTAGACGATGAGCTTGAACCAGTAAGCTAAGATTTAGCATAGTTAGACTCAGAAAAACCTGTTATGTTAACGATAAGCCCTATTTTTATCCATTGGTACAGTTAGTTGTTCGGATTTGGCGGGTAGGAGCCAGTACAATCCAGAAATACAACCACACTGTCCTGTTGGCACAGCAGAGCAGTGGCATTGCTTATGAACTTGAGCTGGTGTATCCAAATTGAGCTGCATTCCCCATTACAGCCACATTTCACTGTTCTCCACTACATAATGCAGACATACCTGGAGATTCATGGAAAGTTTGTTGATCTGGCCCAGGAAGTATATTCTTGACATTTCTGAGGTGGGCCATTTCAAATAAGAAGATATAACTTCTATGCTTATTTCACAAAGTAAAATGTTGCTTCAGTTTCTTTTCTTTTTTAATAAAAGTTGGAAAGAGAAGCATACTGGCAGGGAGCCATTTACTGTCACTGCAGCTGCATGTGTAGGCATAGCAAGGCAGCATAAATTCTGATTGCCAGAAAGTTGCCACAGAGCAGCTTCTGTGAGCTGTTGAAACCAGGCTTATGTTACTTCTGCATCAATTTTTCTTTCACTTGCTTGTCACTGTAAATCAAAATGAAAAGCTAACAGACTATAAAATATATTTATCATTGTTTATTACATAATACCGTTATATTGAGATATGCTAATCAAATAACCCAGGTTAGTCTTTATTTTTAATGGAATGGACAAAAAGAGATGCAGTATGGCATCCTTAATCTCTTCAGGGAAGTGCCTCAAATGTCTGACACAGGAGTGACATTGACAGGTTCTGAAGAGATCGGCCTTCAATCTCGCAGCAAGATAAAAGGATGCCAGCAGTTACTGCTCAGGAGACTGTCAATTAATAACCAGATAACAGGTATATCTTTTGACTAGTGTTTGACACTTACATTACCTCCAAGTTAGGGAGAAAGGGAGCCTTTCAGCTCAAAAATTGTTTTCAATCTGTTAAAAAATAAAGTTTTATTTTCAGCTAACTGAATATGCTGATGAAACTCAACTTATTTTCACTTATTGCTACTGTTTCTATTAAATAGACATAGCTCACTGTGACTTATACTATAAAACATTTGCATCTTACTGAAAAGCATTCATTAATCACTTCCTCTATTCACACTGAAACAGCTATGATAATCAATTCTTATTTGCACAGCTGTGATATGAATAATTTTAAAATTTTGCTGTAATTGTTCTTCTGTTCTGCTGAAAAATGGTTTCAGAGAACTAAGGGGTTTTCTCACATATATATGGAATGTACGTATGAGAATGGCCAAGTGTTATATAGAATACTTAATTACATAAAAGTCTTCTGTAGAAATGAAGATTAAGTCTGCTCTCGATCTTCTAGGTTTGCACACTGCTTACAAGATTAAAATCTGCCTTTGTCCAAACATAAAGAAACAGATTTTTTAAAAGTGCATATTGGCTCTTTGTGGCTAGAATGTAGCTAAGGTACCAAAGAGAAGGGAAGATGGATAAATATGCAAAAGCTTTTGTAAGGAAAATAATGTATTTCTTTCTGAGGAGCAATCAGAACTGCATCTTAAGCAATGGATCAGGTTGCCCAGAGAGGTTGTGCAGGTGCCATCAGCAGATGCATTTTTTCAAGACTTGACTGGACCTCAGAGCTGACCCTGCTCTAAGCAGGAGCTTGGACTAGAGACCTCCTGAGGTCCCTTCCAACTTCATTTAGCCTACCTATGATCCTAAATTTTATGCACCTAATAAAACAATAATCCTAAATGGGAGAGAGAGGGAGAGATGTCTCAGCAGGGAGATTCTTTCTGTCTGAGATCTCTGAATTCAACAGAAAGGATTTTTCCTCAAGAGAAAAACTGGTCCAACTATTTTCTGTAGTTCACCACAGACTAATTATCTGACCTTTGATTCAGAGCTACCACTTTATCTTGCCATGAAATTCAAAGATAATTGTATTTCCATAGCCAGTGCCAACAAATTTTATTTATCTTTTTGTATGGCAAATCATAAATTCTCAAGATGAAACAAGTACAAACTATTAAGAATTCACATTTAAGCAACAATAGCAGCCTCTTCACTATCAATATAAAACAAAATGTAAGACAGCAACTTTATATAGGAAAGGAATTGATAGATTAGGGTAAGGTAGATGAATTCATCATCACAAATACATAGTATCACATGGAGTTATGAAAAATGCACGGTAAGTGTATATACACGGGGAACATGCTTAGTAAATTTCAGTTTCAGTTGAAGAAACAGCAAAAAGCAACTTGTTAGTAAGTCCTTTAACTACAGAAGGATTGTTAATGTTGGGGTTTTTTTGGTAGATGATCAATATAAAACAGCTATAGCCTATTCTGTGCAGGACAAAAGTAGTGTGAGTTGTACTAAGTCCATCAAATGCATTTGGAACTTTGCTAGGGAGTGGTGGAAGTGTCTTTTACCAGTTCACCGCATGTGTTTTTACTTTCTATGAATGCAGGAGTTTGGCCGCATACATGGGTTATCAGCACAGGAACACAAGGGGCCCAAACTTACTCATCCATACAGTACTCTGGCCATGCCATCCCTCTTTGCAAGCAGCAGCTTCTGAACTGTCAATATGAAAGAAAAAAGCTGATCAGACAGTATATCACAGCCTTTCTCCATGTAAAAGATGCTAAATTCTGTTATTTCTAATGGCCCTACACATGAACCAAGAGAAATACTTCTGTGGCTTTCATTATTTCTACAGAGGTATATGAAGGCTGCACTACCAGTCTTAGGTAAGGTTAACTTAAGTCATCTGACTTACACTTAAGTTGGCATCACTGATGTGTCACAGTGGTACCTGAAAATTATCTGAGGTCTTTTAACAGCACAGACTTGTGAAAATAAGTCCAGAAAAGGCCCCAGACTGAATTTACATATGAACAACCCTCAGGGACCTCTTTATCATACTTTCAGATGATAAAGACCCAGCAGCATGTTAAGTACAGGCATTTTGTTTGGTCAGAGTTTCTGTACCAAAGTTTGAGAACACCTGGCAAACAGATTCCATTTGTTTGTACGTATGATGTTATATTGATCAGTCCTGAGCATTAACAAATCAAACTACACAATCCATAGCCTGCTCCCTAGACTACTGCCCTAACTGGCTCCTGCAATCCACACAGCAGTTTTAGACAGTCAGGAGATAATTGCGAGCAAAATAAATTAAGGTGTATGCAGCTGTAGGACATTCACATTTCAGCTTCAAGTTCCACGAGTCACGTTTTGGAAAAGGCAATACCCCCTATTTTTAATACAGCTGGAGGATTCTTCCTCCAGTAAAAACCTACTCAGAGCTGCTCTGCATTCACATCCCACAATACTGCTCCAGAAGCACCCACACCAGCCTCTTTAAGCTTTGCTGTATTGGCAAAAAACTAAGGAAGTGTAGCAGCTTTGTTGAGGAAATGGAATTAACTACTGAGATTTCAAAAACAGATAAAAAAGAAATTAGAGACCAGGAGCCTGAAAATTGTGAAGTAAGCTAGGTAGACATTACAAGCAAGAGTTCCAGTGAAGCTCATATTTTTTGAGGAAGAAATTATGTACATAGGAAACAGAACCCATCTCAACACAGAAATTGGTTTGAAAAACTTTCACTTTGAGGGAGGAAAAAAATTAAGTACTTCCCCCTTCCAGCAACCATTATATTTGAATACATACATATGTTCTGTATGAAGCTGCTCACACTTCGTAAGATCTTAGCTGCTATTTTTAGGCCGGTGAAAGCCGAGGGAGAGCAACCGTTGAGTGCCAAGCACAAGCAGAGGCACTGGGAGGTTCGGGGAGCGCCAGGGAAGTCAGCTGCTGTCCTGACTCTGGGATAACACCGCCCTATGTCTCCTCAGCTGCGCGCAGCCGCTGTGACCAACAGCGCCCACCGAACGCTGAGCTAACGGCAGAGCCCCACAAGGGAAACCTAAAGATACACTACGCGGAACTCACGCTTATAAAAACACCCGAAAACGTAAAAAAATAACGGAAACGCCCCGAAGTTAGCACAGGCTCTGCCCCCCCAGCCTCTCAGGGCGGGAACAAGACCCTGCATGAGGGAGGCGGTCACCGCCGCTCCTGCGCCTGCGCCGGGGCGCGAGCCGCACCGCCCCGCGAGCCACTCTCGCCTTGCCCCCAGCGCCGCGTGTCACCGCGCGAGCCTAGAGAGCCCCGCTATTTATTCGGCGTCAGCCGCTGATTGGTCTGTGGGCTGACCAATAGACCAACAGCAAGGGCACGGCACAGCCAATAGAAGCAAGGCAGGGGCAGTGTGGGCGGGGCGGGGGTGTGCACGCCAGGGCTGAGGGAGTCGTGCGGCGCAGCGGCTGCGCTGGGTGTCTCTCGCCGCCCCTTCCTCCTCCTCCTCCTCCTCCTCCTCCTCCTCCTCCTCCTCCTCCTCCTCCTCCTCCTCCTCCTCCTCCTCCTCCTCATGGCGGGTTGGCTGCTGCCGCCGGCCTTCCTCCTTGCCCTCCTGTGTGCCCAGCCGTGCTTCTGCGGCAGGGCTCCAGCCTCCTCCCAGGCCGTGACGGCCCGGCTGGCGGCGAAGTGGCCGGCGACCCCGCTGCTGCTGGAGGCGAGGTGCGTGCAGCCTCCTCCTCCTTCTCCTCCTCCTCCTCCGCTGCCTTCCGCGGCTGCCGCGCGGGGCCGTTAGGCCGGGGAAGGGGAGCAGCGGCGATACCTCCCTCGGCCTCTCGTGGGGGGCGGGGGCGCCTGGCCGAGGGGGCAGGAGGAGGGAGGGGCTCCTTTCTTCCCTCCGCTGCGCGGGCCCCGAGGGAAGGTGGGCTCTCAGAGAAGGATGGCTGCGTTTCTCTCCTCTCTTCCTCTGTCAGAGGGCGTGTTGAAAGTACTCCCTTGATATAAGGCTGAACTGTTTTCTCCCTTTGCAAAACGCTATGGAGAATGCTGACAGGCTTTCCCGCGTTTAAATTCCCACGTATTTAAATTGCTTTGTATTTAACCTACTCAGACGTTTTGCAGGTTAGGCTGAGGAGATGCAATGGGCCTGTTACACCATCTCTACCTTCCCCTGGGTAACAGTATCTCTTCATCTCACCCAAATTACTTTCACTCATCAATAAAATAATTATGTATAAAGGAATTAGTGAAGATGTGAAGCTGTAGTAGTAAAACATACCTTTTTAAAAAAGGTATTGTTAACTTGTAATTATAATTTCGAAATAGGAAGTGAAAGTGCTTTCCAGTATTACGTGTTTGTGGCTCCCCTGCCAGTTTGGTTTAAAATCTTTTGGTTTGTTTTTAAATTTACCTGCTGCTGTTTGGAGAACTCCCACGAAAGGGGTAATTGCAAGCTTCTGTAATCAAAGGAGTGGCAAACTTCCAAAGTAAAGATTAGAAAACAATTTACTTACACTAGCGAGTAGATCTTTTTAGCAGACATAAGGGGAGGAAAAAGAAAGCAACTGATGTTCCCTTCAGAAAAAACACAAAACTAAAAAGTGTTATGAGTAAATGGAAGGAAGAATGGTATTTGGAATAAAGCAAACCTTACCTTTTATTCTTTGTAAGGATTAACCCATCTTTGAAAGTTTTTCAGAGATTGGGGACCTCCCCTGCATAGCAAAGTAGACAACGTCATCAATAAAAGCCTGTAATTTCATTAAAAACTATAACCTGACAGAGCGTGTGTTCTTATTTGTATATTTAGCCACTATTAAATAAAGTTTGTGTGCTGAATTGATTTTATTTATAACTGTATATTGGAATACCTATGGAAAAATAAAGTGAAAAATTCTGTTTATTTCTGTATCAGATAATAGTTTGCTTGCTTTACAGCTCTGATTGCTTAGTTCAGATTGATAGTATTTTGTTCAAAGTTTCTTTTAGCCAAAATATACCACTGTTCAGTGTTCTATACCTCAGAGATGTTAGATGGTCACTGAATAGTTAACACTTCATTGTTGCTGGGTATTTGTTAATTTAAACAACTGAAGATTTTTACTGTAGTACATCTTTGGACAAAGTCAGCCTATGGACAATTCATTTTTATTTTTAAACAGTGAATTTATTGCAGAAGATGGTAATGAGAAGTTTTGGCAGTTCTTGGAAACTGTACGAGAACTAACAGTTTATAAGCAAGGAGGTAAGTTACACAGCATGCTAGTTTTAATATATTATCTTGCACTGTATTTAACTTTTGAACATCAGCCTAACACAATAACTAGTTCCAGTCAGGTAAAGCCTAACTCTTCTCCTAGCGCTTACTAGGTAGTTTTCTTTAAGAAAGTTGTAGCATATTTTTCCCTGAGAGCTCTACCTGTAGAGGAGTTCTAAAAGCAAGGAAGACAAAATGGACTGAACTGTTACAATATGGAACAGAAACATAAAGATACCTACCTTCTTACATGACTCGACAAGAGCTTACAGGATATTCAGACTTCATTTTGTGCAAGATGGATGTTTGTAGGGGAGAGAATCCCACAAATAACTAAAACAAGAATGCTAGCTAAAGCCAAAAATGAAAAGAATGACCAAGAAAGGTTTAATAATTGTAGGTGGCACAGAGACTGTTTTCTAGCAGCAATACTTGTGTTTTAGAATAAATGTTTATCACTGTCAAAATAGGATTTAAAAAAACCCCTTGCATGATTAGACAGAAGAATATTAACTTGTTAGAAGTTTGGAGAGAAGAACAAAGCATAAAATCCATCAAACAAAGCATGAAAGTGAGCCACCTCAGAAGATACCTCGGAGAGCAGTTTACTAGAAATGACCATGGTAATGAAATATTTGGAAACCTACCAGGCTTTGCGACAGGTTGTGGTCAATATTAGACCTACTTAGTAGGTCAATAGATGAACAAGGTGGAAAAAGTTTCAAAACAATGTAAGGCTGTTTCATTTTGCTCTTCAGAATAGTACAGCCCTTTAGGCATGAGTGTGAGGACCTAACACTACCACTATGAGACTTCAGGTAAACTGAATGTTACGTTAATAGTCAAAAGCTAACAATTTATAGAAAGATCATGCAGGAAATGGCAGTGAGATGACAGAAGTGCATCCTTGTTATGTGAAAAATGCTGTATATGGGAGGGAGAACTTAAGAAAAAACACACCAGCAATTGTGAGTGACTGAATACAAGTCAAAAAGAGATTGTGGTGTCCATGTGACAGGTCAGTGAGAATGTTACTGGAGTGCTCATCAATGCCCATAGCAGCCAATAGACTTTAAAAATTACTGGGAAAGGAACGGGGACCTGTATGATAAACAACATTTTGCCGCTTATGATTCTGTGATGTACTTTTATGTTGACTAAAGCATGATGTTCTATTTTACTGTCTCCCTATATTTTCCTCTTCATTCCTTTAGAAAGGACATAGTAGAAGCAGAACAGGTACAAAGAGCTGTGATTATGGTTATGGGATATCAACTGAAGAGGTAAAAAAAAAAACAAAAAACCACCAAAAAACGCTGTGAGCTGATGAAAACTGGGGATGGTCTGAGGTCAGAAGTATAAACAAAACCAGAGAGAATTGCTGGGAACAGTAGGCCCGGGTGATGAATGCTGCTCAGAGCCATTCAGTGTAAGGGCATGAGGACATGGAAGATGGAAGCAGGTGTGGAATTTGACCTGTGGTCCGCTGCTGGCAGCATTTGTTGAGGCAAATACTGTTGACTAATGGTGTTTAAGGTCTTTGTCAATGCCCAGGACAGTAGCATGGGTTACACCCTCCACAGGTTGTGAATGACCCAAAACTGGGAGGAGAAGTTGAGAAGCTGAAGGGTAGGGCTGCCATTAGTGGGGCATTGGCAGGCTGGAGAGAGAGGCCAACAGAAACATTGGGAGGTTCAGCAAAGGCACTTTACAGAGTCCTGCACATGGGCTGCAATAATCTCAGCCACAGTGCAACCTGGGCACTGGCTGACTGGGAAGCATTTTTTGAGAAACAGACCCGGGGATTCTTGTCAACAGTGGGTTGCATTAAATTCTTATGCCTGAGAAGGCCAACTGCATGCTAGGCTGCATCATCAGGAGTGTAACCAGCAGATCCAGAAAAGTGGTTATTCCACTGTATGTGGCACTTGCAAGACCACCGCTGAAGTACGGGGACCTGTGTTGGTGCTCCCTGTTAAAAGAAAGACAAGGCATACTGGAGCAAGTCTAGAGAGGATCACCACAATGGTTAGGGAACTGGAGCAGTGTTCTGAGAAAGGGCTGAGAGAACTGGGTTTTACTCAACATGAGGAAGAGGAATAAGGAGAGACCTTGTATCTTCAACTTCCTAATAGAAAGGTATAGAGAGGATGGAACCAGACCCTTCCTGAAGGTAATACATAGTAATATGAAAAAAAGCAATGGGTCCAAGCTGAAACATGGAAATTTTGGTTAGATACTAGGGAAAATGTTTCTACAAGGGGTTGTGTAAACACTGTGATGGACTGCCCCAGGAGGCTGTGCAGTCTCTGTTCTTGGAGATACTTCAAAACTCTGCTGCATGAGTCCCTGAGCAGCCTAATCTAGCATTGAAATTGAATCTCCTCTAAGTGAAAGTTTGGATGAGGTGGCCTCCAGAAGTCACTTTTGACTTGAGTTATTCTTTTTTTCTATGAGTGGTTTAGATGCAGCTGGTATTGCCTTGAGACAAGACTGATGTATTAAATGATGTGTCAGGGTTTTTCTCAGCCATCACTTGTCTGCTTGCTTGGACCAACTCTCCAAGGAATTTGAAGCTTTAGTAATACAGATGTCTGTTGAAATCAGCTTTTAGCTACATAGTTTACCTACTTCACCTGGATAAACTCTGTGTGATTGAGAATAAACAAATTACCAGTAGGATGATCAGTGTAGCCTATCTTGCCAGTATAATATTTAGATGTTGGTAGTGGGGAACCTTGAGAACGTACTAAAATATTACTTTATTTAAGCATATTAAGCAATTGTTCTGCAGGAAAATTCAGAGTTCTGGCACCAAGTGGTTCATAGTTGAGGTAGTATTATATAAGCAAACCAATGCTCTTTATGAACAGGATGAGAAGGAAGGATTCCATTTTAGAGGAAAAGTGGTTATTTAATGAAAAAATCATATCAATATTGGTTCTTCCAACTTAAGAGCATCTTCCTGAAGTCAACATACTAAGTATGAAATAGAAATATTATGAGCATCATATGTGTCCAGCAATATTTATGCAACTTTCAGTAGGGAAGTCTGCATTAGACATCTACAATAAAATGGTCAGCTAGAGTGAAGAATACTGATACTGAAATGCTGAAGTCACACAGCTACTGAGAGGTGTGTAATAGTATACCTCTGAGGAGAAGTAGGTTCTCTGGATGATGTGGAATGGGTTCCGTCTTAGCTGTTGCATGTCAAGACACATTGATGTAGAGAGATATTCATGATGCATTAAGGCTGAAGTAACAATAGCTACTCGATCAAATTAAAGGATCTGGCTTAAAAAGAATTGTTTGGGGTGATTGACTTTTCAGTTCTGCTCTGGATGATACCAAGAGTAGATAGGATAGATAACTGGGAAATAAACGCATTCTTGTTTATAAATAGAAATGTTTTCATAGAAGGTAAAGAATTGCTACATCTGAAGCTGAAAAACTGGGTTTATAGAAGAATTGGATAATAGATTTATATCCAACCTACTGTTGACTATTTCAGAAGAGTCATGAAGTATTAAAGCTAAAAGGCAACTTAAAAAATCAAATATCATGTTTTGTTTTGGTTTTTTTTTCTTTTAAATCATCCCTTGGATGATTTCCAATCCGTTGCTTATTAGTTCTCAAAACTTGTTTTCAGTTTAGAGTAATCAAATCAACATCTGTTGTTAACTTGCTCTTTTAAAATATTCAACCTTAGCAAATTAGGTCTAGTAATGGTCTGTTTGGCTATGATATATGTAGCAATTTAATGGATTTGGTAGGAACAATGTACGTGGAATTTGGTAAACCATTTAGGCTGGTGATGTATTTGGTTGTTTTAACATCTTCTTTAATATGAACTCAAACCAACTTGGACATCATTGAAATTATACACTGTGAAAAACATAAAGTTAATGATGGGATGCACTGTATTAAATTAGAGTGAGGTCTTCAGGTAGCATGGACAATATTGTGTATGTCTACTTAATATGCAACCCACTTGCCACCAGGCTTGTGGAAGATTTGGAAATGCAGATGATGTTATTTTGGGCTTGCATGTATGTTACAAAGAAATCAAAGCTGCAAAAATTTCATATTAGAACTAGCACAGTTACAAAACTCTGAAGATTGCATTTGAAACTTGCTGCTGCTTTTATATCTCAAAAGGTTAATTTAGGAACACAGAGTGAAGGTAAGTAGCCAGTTCCCTGCCGATTAATTATAACTTGAGTGTTTACTGTCTTCCCAAGTGGTTCAGTTTATATATTGAATTTTCAGCAGCCTCTTAAATATGTATTTTAAAAAAAAACCCACACAAACATATTAATAGGGAAACTATTTTCTCTGAAAAAAGATAGCAGTATATTACATACAAACAACAATCATACAAATTATTTGTTGTAGTCTAAAAGACTACACAATATTCACAGCTAATTTAGATAAGTATTTTTTGCGTACTTATCAACCTTAAAGATTCAAGAGGAATCCATTTCATAAGCATGACACTTCTATAATAATTGTGCAATAAATAAAGTATTCCCTCTCTACTGGCATCTTGGTTGAATGTCATAGAGGTTTGACTGGCCAGTGATTGCCTGAACTGCTGTTACCTGGGATCTCTAATTCCCTGGCTGATCTATAGATGCAGATATATGCATCTATGCAGTTGGAACAACCGCCATACTCCCATCCTCCAAAATAATGATCCCAGCACCCTGTGCTTTTCTGACTAATTATGTCCCTTATGTTTACTCTCCCTACCTCCAGTGCCTCACTACTTTGAATTGAGTTCTCCTGTGGGCCACCAGTGTATATTCAGATTAATTTTGTGCTGTGTGTGCATGGGATCTGAGGAACGGTGATACAGACCTTTACTTCCCTTTTGTGACTGTCCTGGTCATCTCCCTTTATTTTTAATCTACCTGTGATGTGTGATTCTGCTGTAGATTGTGGATAGTAAATGTCAATGTTTAAATAT
This sequence comes from Strix uralensis, assembly GCF_047716275.1. Taxonomy (NCBI): domain Eukaryota; kingdom Metazoa; phylum Chordata; class Aves; order Strigiformes; family Strigidae; genus Strix; species Strix uralensis. The sequence continues at coordinate 79,749,749 of NC_133973.1, forward strand.
GAGTCTGCTTAGCTAGCTGTTTTGTTCTTGTAGTCAATCTAATCAATTTGGCTTCAGGAGTTGAGAGCACTATTCAGCTGACAAATTTAGGCATCTTTAGAGTGAGCTAAATAGCTTTTCAGGTTTCATTGGCTGCTGGGCTCTATCTCTTAGCTAGAATGGAAGTTTACAGATATGTACCTCATACACATGCATTCAGATGTCTGAAATCTGGAGCTCTATCCTATTAATGTTGTCTCATTTATTTATTTTTAAATCAACTTTGTTAATGAATTTAGTGGTAATATGCTATCATGCATTTTATGACCAGAAACATCTGTTTCTCCATGGTTCCCTGTAACATGCTAAGAAATTCATTATGACTTCTACTCTTTGGCGTAGAGTGCAGTGTTAAAATGTGCCTAGAGGGCAAGTAGTTATCAAGTTTCAAGGACCAAATACTATGTGAAGATAATTTGCAAAATTGAAACCATACTTCTGTATATAATAAACTTTTAAAAATGTTTTTGCATTAAGTGGATCATATAGCATTTGATGTAGGTTAATTTATCTTTCTGAAGTTTAAAATATAGTTGTAGTCTGAACGAAGCCAGCAGTGTTAATGTAAGTTGAAGTAGTAGGAGTGGATGCATGATTTGATAAATGTAACCTTGTCAATATGTTATACAATCATTTTTGAAGGCACATGACAAACTATCTTTTTTTTTTTTTACTTTACTCATTAAAATAATAATTGTCTTAATCATCTTCCAGAGCAAAAATGTCAGCTGTTTTATATACAGCAGTGAAAGCACAGCTGGAATTTGTAAGCCAAAGAATTTAAAGACTTGTGGTAAAAATATTTTATTGAGGCAGTATCTTTAGAATTGTATATTTAATAACTCTTCATTGTGTTCAATAGGATGTTATTTGGGGCTGAGAGGCATAAATTTCAGATCCATTTTTTTATTTTTGTGGAGATAATTTGAAGAAAATTTGGAAGTATAGTTATTGGAAAGATGTTTCAATCTGGAAGTATTTGCCACTTCCAAATTTTTCACATTCATTACTTGGAACGTGTGGAGCCAAGTTTATCTCATTTGAGTTCTGCCAGGGCTATGTGTAGGTTTAGAAAACATAGAAGAGATGGGGTTTTCATCCACTGAATTTAATGTTACACAGTAATGATCATATACAGTTCATGGAAAGGCAGCTTTCTGGAGATGCAGATCATACTCTTTTGTAATCTTAGATATTTATTTTTTTCTAGTGAATTATGACAAACTCAGCCTTTCTAAATAATAAGTTTTAAGAAGGAGGAAGAGGCAGAAAGGAGATCCAGGAGGCCTTAAGAAAAGGAGAGGGTTAGGGGATTTAATGGGAAAAGTGAGAGGATAGGAAGTGCTTAGTTATGAAAATTGTATACAGAACTGCTGGGAGCAGTTGATGGAGATTTCCAAAACTATGGTCTGCAGGCTATTGTATGTGATCTAAAGTTTTGCTGGAACCTAGGCCCCAGTGAGGGAACGGCATTTTGATTGCTGCACTCATCCTCTGATACGAGTACTTCTGAGATCTACGGCAGTTGAGACAGGTAAAATCTGGCAGTTTAAATCATGTGAGATGGTTTACACACTCTGTAAAAATTTGGTGCCACTTTGGACCCCTAAAGGGGTTTCCTACTGAGACAAATATTCCACTTTCACATCAAGAGCACCTTTATAAGGTGTCTAAGGTGTTGACCTAAGAACACAGATAAATTCAAGCTGGACATTCAGCTAGAATGGTTCCTTCCTGGAACTCACTTTCCCTTTGCTGCAAATTTTCAACTTTACAGGACAATATTTGAATTACATGTGAAAAGGATCTTGAATCATTGCAATTTCAAGGTTGTATCTTATCAATGTAAGTAAAACACATGCTGACTACATAGACTGGGCAGGGGAGGGAAGGAGGGAGGCGGGCATAAATTGGCAATTCTGGACTGCTTCACATGTGCTTCAGGGGTTCCTACTGTGAAAGAGCAACCTCTGGAACAGGGATGGTGCACAATGCTTGGTATAGTCACAGCTTTGGTTCTCTGACTCTTGTTTGTGTTCGAGAATATCATATAGTACAATGTATATAGCCTGGTTTAAAATTTTGGTGAGCATTATTCCTAAAACAGATACAGGTCTTTTTCACAACTTGATAAAACAGTACTACAACCTCTCTCTAATTAAGCTTCTTTGCTTCACAGTCCAAGGACAGCATGAGAATATTCACTTGAATATGCCTCTAGAAGAAGAAATGAAGGTTAATTATTTTCAACCAGTGTTCTTTATTATCACTTCTGTCATTCCCAGACACCATCTACCTTCCTTCTTGGGAGTCCTAATTTTGGCCCGGAAGAAGGCAAGATATGCAGGGAGGGGGGAAGCCACTTCATATGTTGCATCCATTCTCACACTCTTATTCATCATGTATTTTTAAGGAAGAAATAGGATGTGTGAGAGTAGCCCAAGGAATGTCACCTTTATAAGATTTTTATGTATGTAAGTTGCATGGTTGGAGTATTCCAGGATTAAATGTGAGGAAATCATTTGTAAAATAATGCTGGTTGAAAGTAAGTAACGTTCAAAATTTGTGTTAAAAGGCTAGCATAAGCTTGAGAAATAGAAATAAATGAATAAGCTCTGTTCAAGACTTTCTGTCTGGGTCTGTGGAGAGACATTATTGTTTTGAGTGGATTTTTATATTGCTGGAAATGATTTAGGTGTTAACTACTGCTACCATGCTTGCTTTTGTTGTGTTTATGTTGCGTTAGGCCTTTAGAATTGGTAGTAAAGGAAACAATTATCAGTGGACAACATTCCAGACTTTTGAACTGCCAAGCATCACTAACATAGTATTTGTCTATTAGGTAGCACAAGTAGATACACCACATCATTTATGGCTAAATACTAAAAGTTTGTATTTTTTTTCAACAGATTCAGAGCATTCCTATTACAATTTAATCTTGAAGAAAGCAGGACAATTTTTATCCAATTTGCAAATCAATCTATTGAAGTTTGCACTTGCCATACGAGCATATTCTCCAACTGTTCAGATGTTTCAGCAGGTGACTATATTATCTGATATATTTGGTACATGATTTTATGTGATATTTTGGGTGCAGAGTAAAGAATGTTCATTATTACAGTTCAGTAAAATATATGCTGACATTACTTGGAATCAAACATGATCCATTTATAGAGGTGATGCTTTATAAGCTGGTTATATTGACAGGAATTAATATTCATGTTTAATTGTATGGATAGCATTATTTTCAGGGTAGAATTTTTGGAATTGTTCATTTTTAAAACTCAGGTTGTGGGGTTTTTATGCATTTCTTTAAATAATGTTATGCAAATTCAGACATTCCCAAACTAGGAAATTTCCTGTAGCTTCAAGTAATTTATATTTGTTATTTAGTGTACTTCTCATCTCTCTCATTATTTTAGTATTTGAAAAGTTGAAAGATAGAATAGTCAAATACCTGCTTTGTTAATGAAAAAGTATGAGGACATAAATTTACTGTGCCTCTAGAATAAAACTGCTCCTCCTCCTTTTAGCAATGCCACTTTCAAGATAAAGTGAGAAATCCATATTTCTGAAAGGTAATAAGCTGTAATAAAGTTAGGGCTTTTTTGCAGGTGTTCTGTGGAGAAATATCATCATCTCAGGTTCATATTTTTTCTTTTTTGTCTTTCAGCTTGTGAATCCAGAGTCGTTGACATGCAGTCATATGATTCCCGCTTTACATGGGAATAGCTGAATAGAGCTTAAAAAAAAAGGGGGCGGGTGGGAAGGAGAGAGAACCAAAAATTGATGTTAATTGTTTGGGATTTATTGGTTAGCAGTGAAATCTTTGTATATTAGCATGATTGCTGATAGCAACTAAAATTAAAAATATCTGAGAGTACAGGCTGTGATTTCAGTTTGTGGAGGAGATTTCACAGCCCTGTCTTTACAGAATGTAAATGGACTTGCATTTTCTGGAGTACGACTGCATTTGATAGACTAAATCTCACAAAGGTTATAAGGTCTTAATCTTCTAATATTTTCCATTACTTTTTTCACATGTACCCAATTTTGAATGGGCTTAATTAGAAACACAACTCAGTGGCAGCTGTTGAGTTATTTTAATCAAGGGGATGTGAGTTTAAGTTGAAGTGCAATCAAAGCATTCTGGTTGAGTATAATTGTTGAAATATTAGATTGCAGCTGATGAACCTCCACCAGAAGGCTGTGGTGCATTTGTGGTTATCCATGAGAAGCACACCTGTAAGACTAATGAAATAAAAAAGCTGCTGAAGAAGGCTACTAAGAGGTAAATGTAATGATCTGTTCTAAGAGGAAAAATAGATTACTAAAGAGGAAAATGTACTATTGCATATATACTTGTAGTATTTTGAAATTTTATGTTCTACTTACTTGATAATGCCAAGCCCATAAATCCCTGTTTACTGGATATTTAAAGACATACCCATTTAAAGTATATGTTATTTTAAGAGTTACTTTTGGTTTTGAAATATTTTAAACATTTATTGTTATGAGAATTCATCAATTACAAATCAAAGTAGGGTTTTAAAATAAAATCATAGAGCTTTGTTCCTCTAACCACATGGTTAATTTTGTTTTTCTTCCCTTTTTTTTTGGTATGGGATGGTCAAGTTTAAGTTACAGTGTACTTTCTATGCAAACTTAACATTTAATGTGTCTGAGACAGTACTTCTGCTGATAGACCTTTCTACATAGTCAGTGCCGCTGCATTTGGGGTTTTATGGATTGTAAGGGCTTGGCACAGGATTGGAAAAGAAGTCTACTCAACTGGCATAACCTTTCCTCACCTTGTGCTAGACTTCGCACCTATCAAGCCTTTCTGCAGGCTTTGTCCTGTGGAAACTAGTATCAGACCAGAATTAATTTGGGCCATGAAGTAATATATGTAGAACGTATTAAAATAACAACTAATAACAAAATAATGAAAGCAAAATATTTGATCTCTATAAAAAAAGAATCAATTTGTATTTTTTCAAGACCTGTATGTAACATTTTTTTGGTTTTTGGTTTGGGTTTTTTTTTCCTTCAGTGGTCAAGGTCACCATAATATACATTGGTGTCCATGCCCTCAACCACTTCATGGAGATTTGTGGAGCTGAAAGATGATTTAGTAGGGCATATTTCTTGGATTTTTGCTTTCTGTCAAATATAATTTGGAAAAAAAACCCTGAAAACCTATAAATTTGTCTCTTTGGGGATGGTTGCCTCTGAAAACAATTTTGTGTTCTACATGTGTGATTTATGGTATTTTCTGAGTCCATTGATACAATTACAACCTACTAAATCATTGTCTTTTACTTATTCAATAGCCAAGGTTTTTGCAAAAACACTTCACTGTCTAGTTTGCCATGTCCCATTTTTAACTATTACATTGTGCCTGACAAATGTCACTTACTTTCTTACATAAATTATTTGTACTATATTTTGGCTTTTAAAATGATGTGGAATTCTTCTGGTCATATATTAAGGCATCATGAGACCTTAACATTGTATCACAGTGTCTGAACATACTCTTCTAAAGTAGTTAACTGGATTCAACACATTCTCCTTTCTCGAGATACTCTCTCCTAATTTACAAGATTCTGGAAGATCATGATACTGAACAATAGAATACTGAAGTATTCGGAATTGAAAGAGTTAGACTTCTAGAAATCATGAACTTTAGGAACTCACAACAAAACTGAAGTTCTTTCTATTAAATTGTTCTTGTGTTTTGGATAGCTTTGTGTTGCACCTGCACCTTCAGTGCTGCAGGGACAACATCTTGATAAATTTCTTCTCCTTCTCCACACCCCAAAAGTAGTTGTGTCACTCAAATATTTAGAGTTCCTGGAGCTAGACTTTGAGAAAAACATGTTCACCTTCAGGTAATTGTTTTCACTATTATTTCCATTTGTACTCTGGGTAGCAGATGCTTTTCACTTGTGCTGGAGATGTTTAGCCTAGGTGATATAGATAGGGCTGTACTCCTTTTCTGTATGGTGAACAAATGATATTTGGGACAGTGTGCCATCTTGCTGTTGGTTCCCCTTAACCAGTCATTCTTTTTCTCAGTGGCTTTTATGAAAAGAGATTTTTTTGGTTTATTGCTTCCTTTTTTATTTCAAACTATTTCCCTTTGTGTTTCATTTTCTTTTTCCGTCTTCCATCTGTCATGACTCTTCCACTTAAGCCAGGCCAACTTAAGCTAGACTTTCAGTTATGTCCTAAAGTTCCCCATATTGGATGAGGACACTAGAAATGTTCTATTTTTAGGGATGATAGTTTCAAATCTCACTGGAAGAGAAAGAAGAGACTGCAGCATTTTGTGCAGATCAATCGGCTCAACCTGAGATCCAGGAAGTCTCAAGCACTTTGAAACCAGGAGGGCCGAAATAGCCTGGATGTAAAGATCAAGGTTTTGCTTCATCCTTTATGCAGTAGCTACTGTGATTTGGTCTGTTGCACTTTCAGCCATGTTGCAATGGTCTGCATGGCTCTAATTGGAAGTACTTTGTGTGGAGGTGCAATGGGCTGCTCAAGGGCTCTGGATGTGTCAGAGGAAGATCTTCACTTGTTAAATGGTTGGGATTGCTTATCTTGCTGATTGTCCAAAACACAACACTAAGATTTCTGGGGCTGTTGCTGCCAAGAGCAGAAGCATCAATGGGAGTCACAATTTGCTCAAAACAATCAGTGCCTTAGAAGGTATGTCAGTACACATGTCTTCTGTCCATCACATTTCTTCTGCATCCTGTCTTGGCAACTCTTTAGGCAAACATGTAGTTGCCTGTACTACCCTAGTAACTGGTTAGCGAATGCTGAACTCCACATCCATGTATTTTTTTAATCATTTTTGTCTGCCCGACTGCTGTTCCTTCCCTTTCAGGCAGCCTTCTCATGAGAATGTCTATGACAGGAAATTAATTAGCTTCCAGTTCTAAGAGCAAGAGAATCAGTTCCTTCTCACTACTATTCAGTGTCGAAAAGAAACAGAGAAGAGAGTCTTATCTTGGATTTACAAGGGCTAAACGCTTTAACTATCCAATCCAAGGTCATTATGGTAGCTCTATGCAGTGTTATTTCTCTGCAGCACTTAATCTTTTAGTGAAGCGTGTTCATTATAGTATAAAATGTTCCTTGGAGACTGTCAGTGTTCAAGAAAGTCATGGCAACACTTGGTACCCACCTTTTGAGAGCAGGAGTCACTCTTCTGCTATACCTAGGTGACTAGTTAAGAAAAGAGAAGCTCCCTTGATTTATGTTTTCAGCTCTCTATAAATGACTGTGGCAATTCTTGTCTCTGGATATGAGAGAAAGTTGCATAAGTCACATCCCATATGTATGCTTTCATTGGGGCAAATCTGCATCTGTTCTTGAACAGACCTTACCCATTCAAGAGTTGTTTCAGACTCCCTGATGATACCTACTTTGTCTGCCTTGTCCTTTGATGACAGTGGGAAAGCTTGCCTGATATTTCTGTGACACATGGCTGTATGCACTCAAGTTAATTCTCAAACCAGGCCCCTCCTTTTGTCTCTGCGTTACAAATGTGATCTTTGATCACATACCTACCAAGCTTACCTAGGAAGTTGATGTTAAGGCCCTGAGTAACCTGATACAAATTGGCTCTGCTTTGAGTGAGGGTTTGGAGCAGATCACCTCCAAAGGTCTTTTGCAGTGTAAGTTATTCTGTGATTTTATATTGAAGATATAAAACTAAACTTTGCATCACAGAAACTGAGATGTGGAGTTCAGCTCACACCTTTCTAGTATGACTTTTCAATGAGCATCTACTACACACATTTCTGTAATGTGTGTTGGATTAGAGTTTCTGAACTTGTCTTGAAGAGGTTTGGAATGAGTTTACTGGTCTTTCAAGTATGACTATGCAAAGTCAACTTTGAAAAAGAAGCGTACTCAATAATTAGCACCTTGAGTATATTACTCAATCATATCCTCTGTTTTCCATCTTTCCCAGATTTTACTCAAAACATGTTTGTAGTCATCTAAGAAATCACTGCAGGTATAGAAAGTGTAACTTTTCTGGACATGGCTTTCAATGAGGAGGGCAGGTAGGCAGGCAGTCAAAATTTGCAAAATTAGCAAAATTAATGAAGCTTGATGGTGTTAAAAAAGTATAACCCCAGTAAGTTTCCATGTGTGTTAGCAGCTTTCTCAAACTTCACTGAATATCCCTCTGCTACTCTGTTACTGATTGCTCTGTATGTCTCTAATAGATGTAATGCATCATGTAAATGAAAAGCTTTAAGCTGTAACTGATTGTTGCACAAAATCTCAAAGTGCTATGCTTTTCATTTGCTCTGTGTTGTGATTTGAAAAAATATATTAAAATTACTTACAGTTGATGGTGATTTTTCAGTTTTTTGGACTTTAATTTGCAAATTTGGTCTTTAAATTCGTTTGTGAGCAATCATGATTATTTTGTAATGATTTTAACGTGGCTTGTATACTTTTAGCATATAAGCCCTTACTATTTTTTTCAATTATGAAGTAGAAAAACTGCTACTGTTTTAATTTCTTTTCTGAATATATAATATCACAATTATTTGTTTTTAAAACCAGACCCAGGCCGTATCTTTTTAAGGGAGATCATAAATTCCCAGCTCTCAAAGAGGATGGCCCAGTGGTTGTTCTTTATGCAGAAATGGGTACAAAAGACTTTGTCAAGTTCCACAAGATTTTATCAGAGAAGGCGCAAAAGGAGGAAATTGTTTATGTTCTCCGTCATTATGTTCAGGTATGCAATTCAAATTAACGTTAATTCAGTAAACGGTTAGTATTCTGTCTTTATTTTGCTTGCTTTTTGACAAAACACATTTTCTACATTTATTTTTGCATTTGTCTAAGTCATGTGCAATATATATTCTAATTTTAAAACTTTCTAGGTGAAGTGATTCACCTAATACAAACTTTGAAGCTGGGAAAACATGATATCTAATCCTGCATGCAAGCACTATTTGCATCACTGATTGATCTTGAAATATCTCTTTTTTTAGTTATATGTCTGGTTTTTGTACTTTGTAGAAAGATTTGGGTGAGCAGATCTTGGTGCAGCAGACAACATATTAGTAACAAGAATTAGAAAAATGTGAAGTACAATAGAAAATCAAGTTCAAAAATTATTATGATTTTATATATCCTCAGTATAATCTCATATGGTCATTGTAGTACAGCAGCATGTACTATCACAGTCAACATCATTGACCAGTTTTTCAACGCTTGCATTCCACAGCATCAGTATTTTAAACAATGTTTCTGAATACTTTTCTTAACATACTCTTCTCCCTGAAACAAAACAAGACAAATACCAGTACATGGAACCATATTGTCCCAGTTTTGGTTATTGGAAGGTTTTTGTAATTTATATTCAAAGTATTAGCTCTTAAATAGCGAGGCTAATACAAGAATTATCTGATGGAGTGAGAGGTTACTGTGATTTATGTTGACCAGGAATTTCAGGGAGATGAGATCCATAGTTTGCAGATGACTTTGAGTTGTTTGCTCACAGTAATGAAATAGACAATTTGAGGAAACCAGTATTATGTTCTAAGTTGCATGGGGTATAGTTTTTACCAAACTTTATGTTCTTTTATGCACTTTAATTTCAATTAAATATCTGTAGTCTCCTTGCTCTGACTGGCTTATGCACCATGGTCCCCCCAAATGCGTGTTGTCCTCATTCCTGCACCTTCATCAGACTGCTTTTCCCTTTTCTTCCTTCCTCACAACCTCCATTTTTATTCTTTGGTTCCTACTGAGATGGTTTCTCCCTCCTTTTTTATATTAAATACCAGAAGAGGGAACATTGAGAGCAGAAGAGGTATAGTCTTTCTGCTGCCATTTTTTTTGCCAGTATCACCAAGACTGCTTAGAGAGTGCAGTGCTCTCTCTGCATTGAGATTTGCTTAGAGGACCAACAGAGAAAACCCCGAGCCCTGGTGGGTTTTCAGTTGTGGGTGGAAGGATTCTCAATACAGAATGATTCTTAGAAATTGCAAGCTAAAGCTGAAAGGCTTTCAAGAAATATCTTCTGTGCACGTGCAAATTGCATTTTGGAAAGAGCATTTTTATACATTTTGGACAAATTAGGGCACATTTTCAGAAATAAGTATGCTCTGAGTAATTACACTATTGAATGTCAAACTTCCACTCCAAAGCTAGAAATAGTGTTTGTTTTTAATGAGTGGCAACCTGTTTTTAACAGTGATACTTTAATACATTTTCTTAATCCTCCTTGCAGAAAGTGATTAACTCTTTCATCAGAACTGTTTTAAAAAAGCAGTCTGATGCAGGAACAGAGAATTTCCTCCTAACATGCTGAAAGTCTAGCAAAATTACAGTTTAAAATGTGAATTGTAAGGCAGCAATAATTGTATAGGGTGCTCTGCCTGTTCTAGTCCTTCTTCTAATACTGTGTGAAGGGACTGTGATTTTGACACAGCCTTTCTGGGGTCTGCAGGAGATAAAGGAAGTCCTTACTTTCTGTTACACACCTTCTCAATGAACTGTCAATATGCCTTACATGACTCTTGTCATTTATTTGGTGTAGCATTTTGTACTTTGAATCATAAATTGACAGATTAAGTTATGGCTGTTATAACATTTTAAAGTTAGATATTAGATATTGTTAATCTTCTATAAATACAGGTTTTTAAGTTTTATTTTTTGTTCTGTTAAAATATCATCAAACAGAAACCAAGTTCTAGAAAAATGTATTTATCTGGATATGGTGTAGAACTTGCAATAAAGAGCACAGAATATAAAGCAGTAGATGACACACAGGTTAAAGGTATGTGGTTTTTTAATTTATTTATGATATCTTATTGGAGATACTATTGAAATATGTAGTAATCTTCATTTATAAATTCAGTAATGTTTTGAAGGTTATACTTAATTACTTTTTACAGAAGGAAGTCTCAGGCATTAGGAACTAAGACATCAAAATACATGCAAGCATTTATAAACAGCTGTGCTTAGGATATAGTTCATTACCTAACCTCTTAATTGTTGGGTTTTGTGGCTCCTCAAAACGTAACCCATTCTTCTTCCTTTCAATAAGTATTTAACCTTTATTCTTCAATTACTTTATGTTTGTTGACATCTCTAATATGCTAATTACTACGGTATCTACACATCAGTGTTTCAGTGGTGAGAGCTTTTTTCTGAATTTATGTGGAAAAACTTTCACAATCTTCTGTAAGAAGATGTGCTGTATCATAGAATTTGGTTCCAGTGTATGTTACTATGTGTTGTGGTAGCTATAGTGTTCTGACACAGAGAAATTACTTTGTGTGGACATTTACAAGATATAAAGAAAGTTGGTTAATTCTCATTGGTAAGACTACGGTTTAATAGCCTTTGAGTCACGTCAAAAATAGTTTAATTTTTTTAAGGGAAAAAAACTGATCTCTGGCTTATATCAAATGCTAACTGGAGATTCAAGCGCTTTAAAGTCATCATGCTTTTCAAGCATAAATTTGGTAGTAGTTGGCTGATAAGAGTTATACCTTACCACTTAATCAAACTGAGAAATGGCTATTTTAGGAAGTGAACTATTTAACCAAACAATTTCATTTATAAAAAAAATTTAACCATTGCATGAATTATATTTAAAAATTAACTTGAATACTGCTAAGTTCTGTAAAGTGATTCATTCTGATGCCAAAATATGAATGCATAACTATAAATCTAATTGAAATTACATCTGGGAACGACAACTTTCTGATAGTATGTTTCTGTTAACCATTATGTGATTCATAAGGACATAATATATCAGTAACTTTCTTGGTCTATGTTGTCTACATGTGCTATGTTCAGGAGCAAATGAGACAAAAGAAGAGGAAGATGATGAGGAGGAGAAGGAAATTGATGTCCAAGGATTTCTCTTCAGCAAATTAAAGTGAGTTGATATAAGTTGTAATTAAACTTCTGCATTTGTTTCTGGAACCTGAACCAAAAATAAAAAATTCCTTATAGAAGAAATGAGATTTATGTTGGAAATTACTTTGTCACTGGTGAAAATTCTGATTAATTTTTTTGTGTATGTCTTGTGAATGTAAAGATGCAACAGTTGCTTATTCTATTAATTTCAATTTATTGCTCTTAGTTTTCTAATTCTCTAAGAATGTATACAGTAAACTGTTTTTAAAGTAAAAAAAATCCCTCTGGGCAACAGGCACAGAAACTTAGAACACCATGCTTTCATGTTTATATCTACAGTAAATTGTTGCTGCTACTTCTGTTTTCAGGTAACTATAATCAAAATGTTGGTTTTCAAAATGAAAGTAATAGCACAACAAATTCAAACCCATGTGTTGTGGCTACAGTAAGGTGTTTTTAAGATGGATAGTCATTCATTTTTTAGAGTTGAGGAGTGATATTTCTTGGAAGATATGCTTATTATAGATGTCTTCTGGAGATGAAAGAGATGTTTCTGTTACCTGTAAATTGTCCCTTGGTTATAGCCATGTCAAAGGTTGTACTTTTCTCAGCTGTGAAATAGTTATGAATGTAAGCAGAAGACATAAAATCTTATAAATAAAACTATTTGATGGTGCAAATTAACATAATTCAATCCCGCATCATGAGTGGGATATTCAGAGAAGGGTAGCTTTTTTCAGTCGGCTTTATGTGTGTTTGATTTTGTGCCTACATTGACCATAGCAAGTGAATAGGAAAAGTGATGGACCAAGCATCAATAATAGATCTTGTTTGTGGCTTGTGGCTAGGTCTTATTTGTCAGTTGTCTTTCATTCACAGAAGAATTGAAGGTCTGAACAGGAAAAAAAAAAATCTCATCAAGGTAAATTTGCAAAGAAGGCAGTAAAAACAGTAATTAAAAAGCTCAAATCTAGTTAAGAGTTTGCTACTTCATAGAGGCGTTTCTAAGAGTACGAACTATGTTTGTTGCTTCTAGGTCTGTCTTACAAGTAAGAAAAAAAGGGATTTTCTGTCTTTGCATCTCTTTTCAGCTGAGTATGCTTTCTTTGAGTAACTTGGACTATATTCTAATTCCAGAACAACAGTCTTCATCAGTGATATGTTTCTTTTCCTGTAAAGAGCAACAGTAAATACCATCCAACAGCTGAAAAATAAGGAGGGAGGGATTCTTTGTGAAACTTCTTAATATCTAAAATAAAATATGAAATATTACAGAACTTAAAGTCTTAATGCTTTAGATGTCTGGTTTTTAGCTACTTTTTTGCTTCTTGTTCAATACTTCTGGTAGAAGAATCTTCAGAATTCTAGTGGGGATTGTTTGATGTTTGAGGGTGTCTTGTAGCAGGCTGAAGTCTTTGCCCTCAAAACTTCTTTGCCCAATTATGTTTTCAAAAAAAATAGCCAAGCTTTTGGGCACCATGCTCTTCTTCAGGTCTGACTAGTGATTTGTGTGCTCAGTAGCTTGATTCTTGTCAGTGATGTTAATTTGTAAAAGATGTTCTCGACATTGTCTCACCTGTATCTTTTGTAGGTAATACAACAAACTCTGTGTACAGTTACAGTTAATCTATAGTACAGTTAGTATACAGTTAGGTATACATTATGCTGTAGTAAACTAACTATACAGTTATCTATATTGTTTGTTAGTAGTATTTAATCTTTGAGTTCATTTATTCCATCAAAATTTATGTGACAGTGTTTGAGACAGATCACTGCAAAACAATTGAATTCCTTCTTCTAATTACCTGGTTTTTAGTCCTCAGAAATAACCTCTTCTCATCCCAAATCCTCATTTTTGTTTTAAGAATGAATTAAAATTTTAATTCTTGCTTGTTACCCTAAAGATACAGTATTAGCTGTGGGCAATACTGTGGATAAAAGCAGACACTGATGGATGTAATAGATTTTACCTTTTTTTAAAAAAATGTTTTACTGTAGACAGATGCATCCTGATCTGAAAAATAATCTGAAAGAGTTTAAAAACCATCTAATTGAAACAACTAACAACATGGAACCACTGAAGGTTTGGGAGCTACAGGGTATGTATTGCAGTTTTCTGAATTAACACAGTACTCTAATTTTCCTTTGTTATGTAGATGTATCAACATTATGATAAAAGCTTCTTTTTAAAAGAGACATGTGGTTTCATAAAAAGGCAGTATTATATCGAATATTTAAAAGAATGTATTGGTATCTTGTCCTAGTATTATATGCTAGAAATTAAAGGATCATTGAAGTAATTTTGTGAGATGGAGAATCATAACTAGCTTTACTGATTTTAACGACAGAAGTTACATTCACTGTTTTTCTGCCTGGTGTTATCTTGGATGTGGATGTTAAATTTAGTTTCAGATTTTTTTTTTTGAGAGGTCAAGCAAAAAATAAAATTTTGACATGACTATTGAGTTGGGATGAAATACAGGTTAAGACTGTTTAGTTTATAAATTCTGACTTTTATCAGTGTATTGGAGTTCACGTTGATACATTTTTTTAATATAACATCAAATGGAAGAACATGCTTTTAAAAGCTTTCCTGTGGAAAAGGAGAACAAATATGTAGAGGATGATTTCTAAACAGGTTTTGTGCTGATGACCTGCAGGACATTCTGTAACTTGAATGGAATTATAAATCACTCTAAAATAGGTCCCTAAAATGGCATGACACTTAAATTTAGGCAACTAAATTTTGCCTGTTGCATTCTTCAGTTTTAGAGGACAACCTGATCAAAACTGACTTGCGTTTATACTAGTGCAATGAAGGAGATTGAGCAATCATCTGAACTTCAGTTTCTTTTTGGGATTCGGACTGTTACGGAGCTTGCTAGCAGTATCCACTCTGAAACTAGCTATTTGAGATAATTGTAGTTCACTTGCAGTCTTTTATCAATGAACTCCCCTTCAGCTGCAGGATTTATCTTGGTCCAAAATTTAAAAAATTTAGAGACATTGCATTTCACTTCTCATGAGAAATCTACTATGCAAATAAAAAGAAAATGCTCTTTTTGTCTATTTACATTTTTTTAATACATGATTGATTACCACTCCGTTGATGTTCAAGCAGAAACAACTGTGAAACTTTGATCCCTTTAGTGTCTACCTTCAAAAGCCAGTACAAGGTCTCTGTTTAGTGGTGGTCTTTTCTGCAGTGTCATGGCTATATAAATAAAAAATGAAATTGGTGCTGCTCCCCAAGCAACCAGTTCATACAGTGTTGAAATTAGTTAAGCCTTGGGATGCTGTTCAGTGCCAGGAAGACTGGTACTGGCTTGTGATAAGTACATTCAGGGCCTTTTCAGACAGGGTGTCTTCAACCCTCTCTTTATATGGTGCAGTTGTTTTGATACTCTTACTCCTGACATGAGTGGACTGGGTGCTTTCTCTAGTTCATACTTAATAAATTCTTAGTGGCTGAGTTAATGGCTCAGCTACTCTCTGATTTCCTTTAATTAGCTCCCAAGTAAAAATTTAACTAAATTTAACCAAAACTCCTTCAGCTATGGGGCATACTTCTATTTATAGATGACCCTAAACACCACTGAAGAGTTGTCTTTCAAGAGCCTTTATGTTTTAGGTAAGTAATTAGATTTAGTATTTGTAGAGAAAAATGATACACAGAGTATGAATATGGTATTCCCTTTAATAACTCATTCTTTTATCTTTGTGAACAGCCTCTTGATCTCTAGTTAGCTTTCATCTGCTTTAAGCTCAGGATCATCTTTTTCCCAAGGTGTCCTACACTGCTCTCTCAGCTGTGTTAGGGTGCCACATGGGGAGATCTGTAACTGACAGTCCCTGACCAGAGGTAACGAAAGAGGTGAAAATACACGTCAGTTTGCCTCAGTAGGATTTGAATACTTGTACTCTAGCTGTTCAGCATAAAATGGAAATGATTAACCGTTCACGAAGGTATTTAAGTGTATGTCCTAAGTGCACAGCAGGTAAGGCACTATCTGTGTTAACAGCAGCAATTGGGTATTTATTCACCTGATCTCAGTTTATGTGACTGTTGAAAGGGATCAGAAACATTCTTTTTGGAAACAGTGATATTTTTATACTTTTTGTTAAAAGTATTAAGAAATACCAAGTTAACATTCCACCTCTCAGACTCACCTGTTTTTTTCCAACCAAGGTGTAATGTACCAGGTACGCCTTTTTTTTTTTTTTTTTAATTCCTTATTGCTTCAGAAAGATGGTGCGAAGTTCTACTAGGCAACATCCTCTATAACTTTCTGCCCAGCACTTGTTACTATATGTGGCATCAGCTTTCCTCAAACTGAGTAACCCGAGGCCTTCAGTTTCTGCTCAAATGTGTTAATTAGCAGTTTAAGAGGGAGAAGCATCATTGCTCTGAGGTAATTAGGCAGACTGTATCCAAAGTACATGGAAGCACCTAGTGTATTATCGCCTTACCCTATTGGTACCAAAATTGGATTTTCCCCAGTCTCATGTGCCAAGATTTGTCACACCCAAATTAGGCACCAGAGAAGGCTAACTGAATTCCATCATTGTTTTTCCAGTGAATAGGCAAATGTCTTATAAACTGTCCTGATATGTGAAAATTGACTTCATTCTGAGAAAAAGCATAGAGAGAAAAATGAGATCCTTTTAAAAATTGTGCTAGACACTTAGGAGATCTGAAATTTGACAATGTATTGGCCTTTCTTTCATGAGTCTCCATTTTCTCTTCCCGTGAAATTGCTGGTACTCTTGCAAATTGTACACCTCACATAGTCAATATAGCCTTCTACATTTAATACATCTGTTCTCTGAAAATCTTGTGAAGTCCTGGAGCTGGAAAGATCTTACACCTCACGGCAGTTATGGGTGTATGTGGGTTGATGCATATCTAGATTTCAGCATGATACCCTTTTGATACTGGGATAATACCATGTGGTGAATTGTCTGTGTTTTTCAGTGTGTTTTTGTAAACTTAGAAATTATATGTACAATGTGTATACTCAAGATGTTCGGGCAGAATTCTGTAGGAAAGACTGAATTTGGTATTTCCAACTTCTAAGTGCCTGTCTTTTTGACCTTAATAATGTTACTTCATAATCTTTTAAAATGTATAATTGAAACATAAAAAATGTTAATAGTGAGAGTGTGTATATGGAACAGTTTTCTGATTGTAGGCAGTACTGATTGAGAGTGATATTTCCAGTGCTTTTTTTTTTCCCCCAGATCTTAGTTTTCAAGCAGCTGCTCGAATTATGTCTACCCCTGTTTATGATGCCTTAAAAGTAATGAAAGACATAGCTCAGAACTTCCCAATAAGAGCCAGGTATGATACTTATGCTTGTTTTTCAAATACTGTTTTTATGTTTGCATTTGAATTTAATGACAGTAATAGAGATTTATATCCAAATGATGCAGTCAGATATTCATGTTTTACAGCTTGCTAGATGGATTCCAGGGAATTTCATTGAGTAGAAAATAACTCCTGGGAGAGCTTATGATTGGTCTCTTAAATGTTTCCTGTCTGATGCAGGAGGTGCCATGAAGGCATGCATCCTAATCCTTCAGGCACTTATAGTTGAATGTCTAGTCCTCCTGGATTTTACTGGAATGATATTTTCCCAGGTGGAAAATTCTGGTGAATTAATAGCAGATCTACTCATGAAGAGGCAAAATTCTATTAATATATTTCATAGGGGATCCACCTACACTAATTCTAAGCACAACAGTGCTGACAAGATTGGGCCCCATCTGCTGTATATTAGTGTTCTTACTGGGGAAGATCTGTCTCCCATAACAGATTACCTAATAAAAGATCAAGGTAAATATTAAATAAATTAATAATATTTTCCTCTGTACTAATATTAAAAACTGGTCTTCCTGTAAGCCAATTGTATTGTAATTGAGAAATGCTTTTCTTTATATTTAATAAGCTCTTCATGTAATCCTATCAGCAATATTCGCTTGAATAACTGAATTAAATATGATGCTAAACAGGATTCTTAACTCAGTATGCTTTCATATTTTACAACTCTTGTTTAATTATCACAGTGTTTCATTGTCATCTCTGATTTTCTGTTAGAGAAAATCTACACTGTAATGAAAAAACTACCTTTAACATCTTGTTTCAAGGAAGAACTTTAAAATAACTTTTAAAATGCCTGAAACATATTATGAAATAGTAAGGTACAAGTTTACACTTAGATTAGCAATCAGAAAATTCAGCTTTCCATTAGAAGATAGTGGAAGCATACATAATGTTGAACTGCAAGGCCAGTTCTGTTCTTTAAAGGACAAGAAAAAGTCAGTTTGAAGTACGCTAGGTGACATTTAAATCAATTTTAAAAGTCATTTAATTGTTACATCCCACTCTGACTCTTGTCATATATTTGTGACATTACAGCACAATTTACCTACTATTCAAACATTTTATTTTTATGGATAAAAGTGTTAGAAGACCTTGGAATTATCAAAAGGGGAATTGCAGTTCCTGTCCTGTATGATTTATTCTACTATGCTAATCTAACATGTTATTTTTAACATGAGAAATTACAAATATTTAAATAATTTAAAGTTAGTAGGTCTGCAGTGACAACAAACAAATCAAAGGGGCATTGTGTAAAAACAGTGCACAAAATATATTTCGTTATTAATCTAATCATGCTTAACCCACTGAGTCAAAAAGACTAGTTTGTAAAAAAAAACTTAGAATAAACAGGAAATGAAAAGATATTGCTTAATCACTTGAGATAGATAACTGATCATTATAATAGTAGTATATTAAAATTATTTAAATTTCATACAGTTTAGATATAAAAATGACTGGATTTTAATTATGTAAATTTTTACTTGAAAATGCTGTATACAAATTTTAGAACTATAGTTATGAAAAATAAAAATTAAATCTTACATGTTCATTAAAAATGGAGGGGTTCCTTAGACCATAAAAAATGAATATACCATTCCTCTGGAAGTTTCTTTCACTTTCTAGTTTATAACCTGCATTTCTGTGTCTCAGTATTTCCAGTTGAAAAGGTTAGTCTGAGGTAGATTTTACAAAATGTCATCAGATGTAGACAATGTAACAACTGATATGGTGACATTTTGATAATTCATTTTATAGGGTATTTTTCATCTTTATTTTATTGTATACGTGTCATAATTATCTGCTATTTAAGAATACAATAATAAGAATTGTAATATTCTGTTTCTTGCTATTTACTTATCATTCATAAATATTAACATTATAAACATGTGAAAAGTTTCCTTTTTTCCCCTGATATGCAGTACTACATAGCTACATGTTCTTCCAGGTAAGAATAAAGATGCATAAAATTATATGTTAGAAAATAATCCAACCTTACTGTCATACAAGAACATCCCTACATCATGTAGAAAGATAAATAGCATCCGTTTGCTTTCAGACAGTTTCTCTTTAATGAGTCCTTAGCACTTAATATTTAGAAAAACGTTCATAAAACTTTGTGAGGCTCTGAACAAATTGAACAAGTGACCGAACTCAGAATGAACGGATGTCTTTCATGGGTACTTTTACACTTGTTACCTCAAATTCCTAGGGTATCCTCCTCAAGGATCAAACATCACATTTTTTCCTTAAAATCCTGCTAGAATCCTGCATTGTCAACTGCCACATGCATAGACAAGGACCTGGTTAACAGTTCTTTAATGTATTGCTTTGTTTTTACCAGAAAAGCTATCAGTAAAGCTTACCTTTTGCTGATAAGTATTTTACTTCCTTGCTAACGTTGGGCCAGCTTTGTCTTCTCCTTTCTGCCTTTTTATTATTTTCACATTAATTTTCTATGTTTCTGCCTTACTACTCTAACCTATTTGGAAAGATTTAGGTTGTTCTTTTTATCTGTGCAGTTTTTATCACCTGTGTATGCAGAATGAAGCATTGATTCCAAGAGTTGCAGGCCCTACTACTATTTGTGTTGAGTTTAGCAAGATAAAAACCAGAGCTTTTTTTCCCCTGAAGTATTTTTTACTTCAGGACTCTAAAACTATTGCTATGAAGTCAGAATAATAGTGTGGTAGTACTGCCACACATTAAATTTCCACCTTGCTATGGAGTCCTGTTAAATGGCTGTTTTGCTCATTGGCTAAGTAAATTCACAGTAGTAATACCCATCAATTAGAGATGTTCTTGTAATGGGAAAGGTTCTGTAGTGTTTCTGAATTCTGTCTATTGCTAGTAGAAGGTCCCTTAAAGCAGTGTCCTACATAGTCAGCTTTCGAGACTTCTGACTTGAGAGTGTTTTTAACTAATCAGTCTTCTCCGTTTTTCCAAATTTAAACTTGGCTTCAGATATTCTTTTCTTTGTACTTACAGTTTCTTTCAATATTTTTTTTAAATCTTAATCAGCAATGTTTCTTTTTCAACAGAAATGGTTATAGTTTCTTGCTTTCTGTGCTGCAACTTTTATTTCAAAACTAGTAGACGCAGAAAGTAGTACAGTGTAAAATATATTTACTCAGTATTGAATACACTTACTACATTCTTTATGTGCACAGAGGGTACCTAGCAGTATGATTATAATAGCTTTATGAGAAAGAGTTTAGATGAGTTGAACAATAAAAAGCAAGTTATTAAGCTCATCCTCCAGTGACTACTGATAATAGTATATTTGAACCATATTGACTTTTTTATTGCTGTCTTTCACATCACAATTTGAGTTACAGCTTTCTCATTTTGAGCCAAGGAAAGCCCACCAAATATGAGTTGGTATAAGTACAGCTCCTCTTGATCCTCTATTGCTCTTTCATTATGTGGTCCAGAAGTGATTCACAGTGACAAAAATAAAAAATATTTAAAGGGGGTGGATAGAAAAAGGGTATTTAGCTGTGATGAATTGTGTAATGTTTTTGAACAAAGCTTGGAAATCATATTGTTTGCACTTAACAAGTCGTCTCTTTGATCGCCTGGAAAGCTTGAATATTTGTTTAAAGTAAACTGATTTTATATCTTATTTCTGACATGATGTAAAAAATGTGGAGTTTACTAGGAAGATCTATTCTAAATCAGTTTCTTTTGGGGAGTGTAAGGATTTATATTATTAAATAACTGCTTTATTATCCATGAGTACTAAAGTTGGCTTAGTGGGATTGTACTCCGTTTGTTTAGTTAACTTTCACATTTAAGATTACTCCAGTTTTTCTTAAAGTCTCATCCAGATTTGCTAAACCGTGTACAATTATGTTTTGAAAAAAATATTTATGTAGGCAACTAGAGTATTTGTTTTGTCATTTATTGGGAGAATCAGACTTAGGTTAATATGGTTTAGGGTTTCTTAAAACAGAGATTAGTTTGCCTCTGGGAGTATTTTATGATAGCCTAGTAATTAGAAACGAAAATTTTGACTGTCTGTGAATACTTAACATTTCCAAAGGACTCAATCTGTAAATATCTTTTTCTAATCGCAGCTAATTTTAAAGTGGTCATTCTTTGCATATTTTCCTTGCCTTGGGCCAAAACATCAAGTTGTATTCTCGGCTACCTGTGCTGTAATGTTGAGTAGCATGGAGTTAGTAACATTGACTTAAAATGTACAAATATGGCATTTATTTAGGTAATAATTTAGATTATCAAACAACTTTTTTTATAATATACATGCTATTTTCCAGGAAAAAAAAAAAGAGGAAGGATTGAGAGTGGTAAAAAAAAATATGCTGATAATATTACTTCAACAAAACCTAGCATAAATTTGAAACCTGGGTTTACTAGGGTAACACAGAACAAAATATTTGTTTTGTAAACAAAATATTTATGACACTGCATTGCTATTCTTTTTGTCTTAATTACTGCGTTCTTCAATTAGAGTGCATTGGATATGGTATTAAAATACATATTTCACATTATTTAATGCATTTTTAAAAATACAGTGGTTGAGTGATACCAATATTTTAATTTTACAGATCACTGACCAGAGTGCTTGTAGACAAGAAAATGAGAAATGAAATAGAAGAAAATCAGAAGGTTTGCTTTTATTTCTTCAAGTGGACATTTGCATTACTATCATATTCCTGCTTTTGGAGATTTTTATTAGTGTAGCAGTTTTCATGTGGTTTCTGTCAGAGAAAAAGAGCTAATTGTTCTAAACACCTTCTACTAAGTAAAGAACACTGAAATACTCAATTCAAATTTTTCACTTTCTGCTGTTCTTGGTACATTTTCCCTTCCCTCTTTTGATTTTACAGAATTAGGCAAGGACAAACAATTTTCACAGAGTGTTGTGTTAAGTTATAAATTGTGTGCTGTATCAGTTAATTTTTGTGGAGCTTTGGTGTTGAACCTAGGCCTGCTGGCTATATTATGGTGAGCACATGCTAGCTTTGAGCTTTCCACACTCTCAGAATCACGCATGCAACTGTTCTGCAAGGTATTTTGAACATTGTCTATGGTAGATGGGGGTTTTATTTTCATCCTTGATGCGCTGCATCTTTTGTGCTTTGTATCCCATGACAAGTCATTGTTCACGTGACTTTGACTGATTGGAGATGTATCCTGAGATGCCATTTTGCATTTTTTGAGTTCGTGACACCTGTTGTATTTTCTGTCTCAGTTCAGAGTTTGGATTTTTTTCTTTCAAGTTGAGTGTTAAAATTATATGTTAGCCACCATTCTTTCAGGACTGGTCACATGAAATGACATCCATAGCACTGTCCTTAGTCTTGATCTTCAGAACATATATTTTCATATGGCGTTAAGACTGATGAACCACTGTAGGGAAAGGGGTTTATTTCTTACTTATGGCACTCCTGTACTTTTTCAATATTTCCTTGTATCACTTTGCTTTGTATCTATTCAGACCTTTTCCTCTTGTCTTGCCAAGACTTATATGTCCAGGGCAATGCCTTTCCAGTTTCTTCCACCCTCCAAAACAGCAAAAGTGAACAATGTCCCAGTTGCACTGATGCAGCCTTCTCATAAAGAGCTTGTCATCTCCATTGTAGCAAAAATTCCATATAAATGTGTTAGAGCTCTCCACCATGCAAAACTAACGTAAGGCTTTCCAGTCTTTGAGTATTTCCTGCCCAAACAGTGACAGGCTCAAGTGTTATGTTCTTGTGAATGTTTATGCAAACAATTGTATAGGGCTTTTTTTTGTCCATAGGTGATTGCGTGTGAGACTGGTCCATTGAGAATACATTTCATATATATCCCAGCAGTTCACCTTCTTGAGTCTTTCAGCCTTCTTGTGTGCAGGGTGCATGTTTGATTCTTGGGTTTTCAACAGAGATCTTAGAGTGGGCTCAATGTTATGCAGGCCTCTTGTTTCTTACACTAGTGAGAAGTCCCATAGTTTTTGCTCAAGGGATCAAATCAGTATCTGCACCCTGCTTCATTGCTTTCTGTATACAGCTGAGATACGCGTTTTCCTATATCTCTGTTGTTAAGATTATAGTCAGGATAAAGCAAAACAAAGCCCTGATGATTATAGTTTCTTCAGAGTACAAGTGTTGATGTCAGGACTTTCCTTGATTCTCGATGAAGTCTTTACATTATCTTTCTCAAATAGCAGCTCAGTTAACAGAAAAATCAAAAATAACTGCTTAATCTAAAACTACTCCTCTACCCCAAAGTCCAAAAAAGTAAAGGTGTATCAGGAGTTTAAATAGCTATTATTACTAAATATAAGGATTAGAAAAAGTAACTAAGATTTGGTTTGAAATTAAGATGTCTACATTTAGACACATCCGTATGGTATCTAAACTCCTGTTATGACAATGAAGATGTAGTCAATGGACATCAAAACCAATTTAGCTCACTCAGTGGTTGTTTTGAGAGGCATGACTGAGTTGCCTAAACCTGAATTTTTTATGTCATTTGAGATACCACAGGCTATCCAAGATAGCCACTAGTAGATCTGGCAGATGTCTCTACTGGGACATCCATTCCCTTCTACCTGACTTGTACTTTCCAGTCCAAGGTGCCTTATCCTGAAACAAATGACGTTGGATACCTATGTGGTTGGTCAGCTGGATCCACTCCTATGATTCCATGACTTTATTAAATACATTAACTATAAGGTACCTATCACACTAAGTTTAAATTTCATACTACATCCTACCTGTAGTCTAAAGGCTATAGGCTTTAGTCAGCTAAAAGCTAAAGTCTGTTGAATACAAGTAGGGAAACTTCCTGAACGCTGCTACTAGAGCACAATAAATTGGCATGTGTGTTCTTGAACTGCAGTACATCCATCTAACAGCAGGAGAGATATGATCTCATGCTGTGTGTAACTGGATGATTCCCTCTCAAGATAATGAAAGTTGAATAGGAAATGCAACGGGAGGAAATAAAGGTATTAAAAGTTGAAAGGCATGTGATGATTTAGATGTGTAATGAATTGATACCTAACTAAGAAATAGACAAAGAACTGCTATAGATAAAAGAAAAAATAAAATCTCATTAAACACAACTCGCAACTTCCAGTGCAATAATTTGCTGCCAGTTTAACAAGAAAATACTATGAGTATTATCAGCATTAAATTCTAGTCTTGGATGCCTAAATACTACTTCCATCAAAGTTGTTACGGCAAAGGGATGCTTTTCTGAACAATCAAAATTGTATAACAAGTCTCAGCTCTGATTCAACTCAGTTCTTTTCCTACTGCAGCACTGAAGGATTTTGAAGACTTCTATACTCCCATTTCAATACCCAATGGCTGATAATTTTTTCATTGTTCTTGCATTCATTTTAGTTATTATTAGGATTTTTATAACCTATACCAGCCCATTGCAGTCTTTCTTGGTATCTGTGTTTACATGAGTATCTGGGCTTATAGAAATGACCAATAAGCTTTCAATAGTGGTAAGAGGTCTTATTCTAAATGCTGATTTCAGTGCTTCAAGGAGAGGGCCTGTTCTAGCTGATCTCACAAGATCTGTGCAAGAGCCCTGAAGGATGCTGGTAAGATTTCTTGACACTGTAATCCTCTTCATATTTATTGTTTACTCCTTGAGTCCAGTGGCATCAAGGGAGTTATTTCTGCGGGCACAGTACTTCGTGGCACAATGCTGGTATTAAAACTGTAATCCAAGTTGGATTTGCTAACTATAGAAAAATTTCAGGTATACCTAGGACTTTGAGTGCTTCTCAGCCTGGTTCAGAGGATTCTCATCACTGTGTGCCTGGCTGTTTAATTTTGTCCCATCTGCCTGTTTTGGTTGTGTCTCAGGATCAAACTCTGTAGGTAAAATGATCAGAAATTTCACCTGCTGCAAGGGCAGTTGGCATCGTCAGGCATCTGTAAATTTTGGCTGGTTAGAAAGGATGTGTGGAGTGAGACCTTGGAGGGCATGTAATTCTGTGTGAAGCTCTGGTAGGAAAAATGTAAATGTCAGACACCAGCCGCTACTTCTAGGTTTTGTTTTAATGGTTGCATGAGGTTTAACAACAATAAATATGAAATCCTGCACTTGGGCTGGAGTAATCCAAAGCAGCAGTTAGTTGTAAAGAAGGTAGAAGTTCTTCCTCTTCTGTACCAAGTTTTGGGGACATAAAAAAAAAAAAAAATCTGTAATTTAGATGAGTATATTATTGGGAATAAAGTGATTTTTATAAATTAGAAAACAAATTACATCATCTCTTTCTTTTTTTCCTTATCTTACCATAGGAAATTTACTGCCATGCATTTATGCTCCTCATTTTTGAAAGCTCACTGACATCCATTTTTTACGTGCCTACTAAAATTTTCAGGAAAGATAATAGCTAACTAAATTAAAAAAAAAAAAAAAAAGGTACTTCTGGTTATTTCTTAGCGTTAGTGGGATGCAGCCCCTCCCAAATCCACAATATTCTTCACATTGTATCTGAGTTTGAATATATGTGTTTAGATACTTCATAACAAGCATAAGTAATTATATTACTCTTTTGTAAATCTGCATACAAAAAAGCAATGAAAGCACTACAAAGTTCCGGTTACACCATTAGAATAAATTAAATTTATAAATTTCAAAAGCTGTTCTTCAAAGTCAAGGACAGGTTTTGGATTTTCATAGAAATTCTTTCTGTGTTAGGCTCAGGCTTATCACAGGTGCATTTTTCCTTCACAGAGAGCCTTGCCTTTCATATGCTGATGTTAGGTGCCATTACATATTTCTATTCTGCTTTGGGTTGTGAAAATGTTTATATATACTGAGGAATATGGTATCTCTTCATTGAATGATGAGTGATGGATACTGTGCTGGGGCACATAGAAAATAAGGAGGTGATTGGTGACAGCCAGTATGGCTTCACTAAGGGCAAATCATGCCTGACAAGTTTGATGGCCTTCTACGACGGGGTTACAGTGCTGGTGGATAAATGAAGAGCAACTGACGTCATCTAGCTGGGCTTGTGCAAAGCATTTGACGCTGTCCTGCACAACATCCTTATCTCTAAATTGGAGAGACATGGATTTGATGGATGGGCCATTTGGTGGGTAAGGAATTGGCTGGATGGTCGCACTCAAAGAATTGTGATCAATGGCTGAATGTCTGAGTGGAGAGCAGTGACAAGTGGTGTTCCTCAGGGGTTGGTATTCGGACCGGTGCTGTTTAACATCTTTGTTGGAGACATGGACAGGGGGTTTGAGTGCACCCTCAGTAAGTTTGCCGATGACACCAAGCTGTGTGCTGCGGTCAACACGCTGGAGGGAAGGGATGTGCCATCCAGAGGGACCTGGACAGGCTGGAGAGGTGGGCCTATGCAGACCTCATGAAGTTCAACAAGACCAAGTGCAAGGTCCTGCACATGGGTCAGGGCAATTCCAAGCACAAAGACAGGCTGGGCAAAGAGTGGATTGAGAGCAGCCCTGCAGAGGACTTGGGGGTATTAGTGGATGAAAAACTGACTATGATCCAGCACTGTGCGCTTGCAGCCCAGGAAGCCAACTGTATCCTGGGATGCATCACAAGAAGTGTGGCCAGCAGGCTGAGGGAGGTGATTCTCCCCCTCTACTCTGTTCTTGTGAGACCCCACCTGGAGTGCTGTGTCCGGCTCTGGAGCCCCCAGTGTAAGAAGGACATGGACCTGTTGGAGCAGGTCCAGAGGAGACCATGAAGATGATCAGGAGTCTGGAGCACCTCCCTTATGAGGACAGGCTGAGAGAGTTGGGGTTGTTCAGCCTGGAGAAGAGAAGGCTCCAGGGAGACCTTATAGCAGCCTTCCAGTACTTAAAGAGGGCCTACAGGAAAGATGAGGAGGGACTCTTTATCAGGGAGTTTAGTGATAGGATGAGGGGTAATGGTTTTAAACTGAAAGGGAGAAGATTTGGATTAGCTATAAGGAAGAAATTCTTTACTGTGAGGGTGGTGAGACACTGAACAGGTTGCCCAGAGAAGTTGTGTCTGCCCCCTCCCTGGCAGTGTTCAAGGCCAGGTTGGACGGGGCTTTGAGCAACCTGGTCTAGTGGAAAGTGTCCCTGCCCATGGCAGGGGGGATGGAAATAGATGATCTTTAAGGTCCCTTCCAACCCAAACCATTCTGTGATTCTATGTATATGCACATACATTGGATTACAAGGAGCTTCAAGTAAACTGTTGTCTGATTTATGTGGGGTTGCACTTGTAATGCCACAAACCAGTTAGCTTTGAGTTTACTTACATTTAACTGTGTGAAAGTAACCACACTACTTTGAAGAAATAGTATCGCTTTAAATGTTTTCCTGTTTTTTCTCTCATTTGTTCAGTTACAGACTTATAAGTGGAGTAATATACACAGCTTGAGTTGCTTTCTCTAAGTGTGCTTTTGTTTAAAGTGTGGTTTTTGTTCACACTTACTTTGTTCAGCAATTGGAAGCTAAATGGGGGAAAAATATATTCTCAGCTTGCTTTTTTCTGCATATTTTTTGTGCTTTCCATTCTTCTGTTGGGAATTAAGACATGTCTGGAAATCTGACTGCTCCTCATGGGGTGAGTTGGAATAAACTACTGCTGTTGCTCCTGTTACTTATCTTGCTACTGCTACCATAGACTGAACAGTGTGGTGCCTCACAGCTCTCTAAAATAAAATAAGGCATACTTCACTGCCTAAATACTTCCTTCCTCTTATATTCGTTTAGTGGATTTTTTTTCTTCTTTGCAAAGCAAATGCTATCCCTTTCTGATCTCTGTTTTTTCCAAGGTCCCTTTGTTAGATGAGATTGTATGTTTCTAGTCTGTCTTTCCTAATTCCTGTAACAATTGCGACTACACGTGTTTTGGAATTAGAAAATATGTTAAGTTATTGAGAGAGCTAGTTTCGAGTGGATGTCTGTAGGATACATGTAAGGTCTCCCTTTGTTGAATAGATATGTAGGAGTCATTTTTCAAAAACGTACAAGCCATATTTCTGTATGTGTGTGTGTTTTCACTTTCTGTTGGCAGACACTGAGAAGGTGTCTTTGTCTCTACGTTGTACAGGTAGGGACACTGTAGGTGGTTTGGGGAGAATTATCAGATATTTTCATTTGTATTTGTATATTGAATGTGTGTTAAATAGCAGCCATAAAAGTATGTTGTCAATATTTTTACCAACAGCACTCAGCTAATAGAAGAAATGTGGAAGATATTTGATGTGTCTGCTACTTTAAGTTTTTTCATATATGTATATATTTATGTGTATATATATTTATATATGTGTGTTAGTGTTGACACATACGTAAATAAGTTAGCTTTTTACTTTTTAGCATTTTCATGAAATTCTTGGAATCCAACCTGGAGAAGCACGTTTATTTCTAAATGGCATTCATATTGACCTGGATTTTCATGATCCTTTTAGGTAAGATGGTACGTTTTGTTTGACGATTACAGAATTACTAATAATACTGGAGAAGTTGTACTCATGGTGATGGATAATCTCATCTGTTGCATCTTGGGAGCCAGGAAATGCTCCAATAGAATGAATACTGGTTTACAGTGGTTTTGCTTTGAAAATGAACATTGTATAAGTAGCTGAAAACAGCATTTTCTTTTGTAATATGTTTCCTAATTTGCTTACAATTTTACAACTTACCATGTAAAATTAATTTGGAAATGGAAGGAATCCAACATGTATGTATAAAAAGGTGGGAAAAGCACTTTATAAAAAGTAAGTTAAGTGCTTTCACATTCCTATTTCTTTAAAATTACAAAAAAATTGCAGGCATTAAATTTAGATACACAACACCTTGGGTTATTTTTGGCATGCTTGTGAGTCTGTGTCTGGCCACATTTTATAATAAGTTCTGTTAATGCAGAACTAATGTGTTTTTTTGGTATAAGAAATCTTTTTCCAGTTTGTGTAATTATAGTATAATTATTTTGGTTATGACTTGACTCTTTTATGCAAGCACTCATAAACTGTAAGCATTTTCCCTTGTATTTGTATGTTGTCAACAGCAGGACACAGATGATTACTTCAGTCTTTGGTGGCCTGCAAACTCTCAGTAGATCTACTGATGCCAAGGTTGAGGTTTTCTTCATGTTTCTATGATTTGTCAGAGTCTACAATTTTTTATTTTCTATTTTTTAACTCAAAATATCATCTTTTCTCCTTCATGGAGATTCTTAAACTTTCTTGGGTTTAGCATTTATACTTTCAACTTTTACTTAATTTTTTTCTCGGCCAGAGTTTTAAGATGGAGTCACTTGCATCTTTTTTGGTAATGATGCAAATATTAATAGTGCTCTTTAATGACAGTACTAGGTTTCATTTCAATATATTTTAGAAGAAACCTTTCAGAATAGAGAAGACTCAAAATGAAGCAAGATAGAAATAAAGGCATTTGTAAAATCTTGCCCGCTGTGTTCTACTGGTGACTACTTCAGGTTTGTTTCCATTCTCATACTGAATTTTCAGATTGCAACAAATGTTCCAGAGTTCTGTTGGGTCTTCTGGGAAAGAGTCTTCTTCCAGAGGTGTAGCTATGTGTTTCCTCCGTGCTGTTTTCAGGGTTCTGCCATGATGCAGACTTAGAGCTTGTCTGTCTCCATCACTTGCTGCCAGCTTCTCTGCACATCCTCTTAGGGCACCTCTGCTTGGGTTTCTGCCTCAGCCAGGACAGTGCGACAAGGAACCTTTCACTCTGCTGTCCTGCCACATCTTACTAAAGATGGATGAAATTCCTTCATATAAAATAAATGTGAATGAAGATTTTATAATCTGTTATAATTCTGTTTTGAAATAAGTTGGAGACAATATAGTATTATTAATTGATTTTGTTTTAAACATTTGACTGCAGGAGAATATAAAAATTATTTTTAATACTAAAAGTAATCCTCACATAATAGTCTGTGAAATATTTTTTTCTTTTTACATCATTACAAGAATTCTGTGTATACATTATGCATTTTGTCTTCCTGAAAAAGCATCTTAGAGACTCTTAAACTGGAAGGAAAAGTGATGCATGGCCTTCATGAACTTGGAATCAAAGAGGAGATCCTGAGTAAATTTATGAGGTTGCATATACATCCTACAGATGACAGTTATGCACTAGATATTCGTCACTCTTCGATAATAGTAAGTAATTAAACAATTATTTAAATATTGCATATTTGCTAATGCTATGTATGAGACAGTCTATCTTTTTTGTAGTGTAATTGAAATACTGTGCATAAGACCATATATTGATAAGCAGTTTAAAATGTTTTGGAGGGTGATATCTCTTCAATCTATTTTAGGAGTAATTTTCTCTAGCCTATACTTTATTAAAATTTTAAGATGTAGGATGTTTAAAGTAAGGAGAAAAGTATCTAAGAGTAGTTGCACACTCATAGCTATAGAATCTGACCTTACAGCAATTAATATTATGTAATATATTCGTATTATTCAAGACTGCTAAATGTACTTTGCAAGTATGATAAGTGAATTGTGGGCAACTTAAATATCTTGTTTTTAATTGTCCAATGACTCTGCTTTTTTCCCTTCTTCAAAATTTATACAGTTTTCACTATAAAGGTTATACCCCAGTGGAAAAGGCACTAAAATACTCATTTTCTTCACCTGAAAGAATCATATTTCATTCTTCTGTTTGCCAAGTACAGTGAGGCTTGCACAGAAAACAGTAGAAGAACAAACTTGCCATATATTCTTTAGTTATTTTGATATATCTAAAGTGCTGTTGCAGGTTATAGATAAATACTGTATTTGCCTTACAAGATGGTTACGCTGTGTTACACGCATACCTGTGTGATATGTTGTTATGACCTTTGTATTGTGAAAGTAGTTTCCACACATGAAAAAATGGTTTTATTCACATCCCGATAGAGTACAAATGGTCTTTTTTCCTTTTCCATCCTTTATTAGTTTTATTATTTACTGCAAATAACCCTGAACAGTTTGATTGAAAAGAAAAAATACTAATTTTAGAAGCTATTTTCTGTTACTATTTCAAAAAGAAGATAAAATGTTTTACTCCTTTCAGGCTTTCCATGTATTTTAAGATATCTTTATATATACATATTTTACTCAATGTTTAATGTGTGTTTTTCAAATGTCTGCCTTTTTTGTTTTAGTGGGTTAATAATATAGAACAAGATCACAGCTATAGCACATGGCCTGCAAGCTATCAGGAACTGCTAAAACCCACATTTCCTGGAGTTATACAGCAGATTAGACGCAATTTATATAATTTGGTAAGTTTGGAAAATGTAATTTTTTTGCGTAGTGTATGTATTAATATATGGACAGACAATTTATTGAAAACCGCACATGCTGTATTCATTGTTAAGATAGGTTAGAATTTCATGTTTTCTATGTGGGTCTGCTAATAGCAGTGAAAATCTTTTTGTCTAGTGGGTCATATGAGATTATTAGTCTGATTTCTAGAAGTGGACTTGTGCGCAGTTTTGTCAGGAGCTTTTCTGTTCCCTTCAATGCTACATATAGATAATTCAGTACTATCAATGAATTTTCTTCAGAGTACACTACTGAGAGAATGTAGTGATAACTGTTCTTGTTTCAGAGATGGTGAACTGAGGTACAAAAAGATTTAAGTTATAAAGCATACTAATTATGAATGTCTTGTATCCTAATTTTTCTGCTGTACCTAGCATTCTGTATCACTTAGTAAGTTAAGGAAACAGCTACTGCTTATTTAAATTAAAATTTAAATTACAAAAGGTAATGGTATGAATCACAGAATGGTTTGGGTTGGAAGGGACCTTTAAAGGTCATCTAGTCCAAGCCTCCTGCAATGAACAGGGACACCTTCCACTAGACCAGGTTGCTCAAAGCCCCATCCAACCTGGCCTTGAACACTGCCAGGGAGGGGGCATCCACAACCTCTCTGGGCAACCTGTTCCCCTGTGACACCTGTGGTGTCTCATCACCCTCATTTCTTCATATCCAATCTAAATCTGCCCTCTTTTAGTTTAAAATTGTTATCCTTTGTTCTGTCACTACAGTGTCACTACTGCTGGTAGAAAGCCTCTCTCCCATCTTTCTTATAAGCCCCCTTGAAGTACTGGAAGGCTGCAATAAGGTCTCCCCAGAACCTTCTCTTCTCCAGGCTGAACAACCCCAACTCTCCCAGCCTGTCCTCACAGGAGAGGTGTTCCAGCCCTCTGATCATTTTTGTGACCCTCCTCTGGACCCTCTCCACAGGCCCATGTCTTTCCTGTAATGAGGACTTCAGAGCTGGACACAGTACTCCCAGATGGGGTCTCATGAGAGTGGAGCAGAGGGACAGAATCACCTCCCTTGACCTGCTAGCCACACTTCTTTTTATGCAGCCCAGGATACAGCTGGCTTTCTGGGCTGTGAGCGTACGTTGCTGACTCATGTCTAGCTTTTTGCCCAGCTTTCCATCCACCAGTACCCCCAAGTCCTTTTCTGCAGGGCTGCTCTCAGTCCCTTCATCCCCTAGCCTGTATTGATATCAGGGGCCACCCCGACCCATGTGCAGAACCTTGCACTTGGCCTTGTTGAACCTCATGAGGATCACGTGGGCCCACTTCTCGAGCTTGTCCAGGTCCCTCTGGATGGCATTGTGTCCCTCAGACATGCCAACCACACCACTCAGCTTGGTGTCATCTGCAAACTTGCTGAGGGTGCACTCAATCCCACTGTCAATGTCACTGATGAAGATTAAACAGTACTGGTCCCAGTACAGAACTCTAAGGGACATGACTCATCACTGATCCCAATCCAGACATTGAGCCATTAATCACTACTTACTGGATGCAACCATCCAGCCAATTCCTTATCTACTGAATAAGCCATCAATCAAAACCATATTGGAGGACAAGAAATCCATATCAAAGGCCATATCAAAAGGTCAGAGGCTTTACACAAGTCCGGATAGATGACATCCATAGCTCTTCCCTTGTCCACTGACGTAGTCACTCCAAGTGACATTAAGTTCAGTATATAAAGACAACCAAAATACAAGCAACATGTAATAAAAAAATGCATGTTTATAATGAAACATAAGATGTGTAATATGAAGTAGATTGCATTATGTATTCAAAGTTAAATATTGGCATAGATGCATATAACAGCTATGTTATAGAAATCTACAACATATTTAACTATAATGTGAGGGGGAAGGAGTGTTCAAAATTCTTGAAATTGTTCTAATACATTTCAGCTACTCTAGCAAAATTATGATCAATTCTAAGGGGAGTTGCAGTGCAAAGCTGAATAAATAAGGTACCAATGTCATAATTAAATCTGCATAAGGATAATCTACCTATGCAGACAGATCCCAGTTTTAGATTCTGTGTGTGCCTGAAAGATCTGATTTTACACTTCAAGCTACAATAAGTGAAAGAGTGAATACAAAGATATGTGAGATAGGAAGGAAGAATTCATTCCCCATGCTCTGTTTTTTTAACTAAAGTTTTAAGTCAGTATATTCTGTTTATTTATTTTAGTTTTGTTTTCACAACAGAAGGGAGATAGTTGAAAGAAGTAATAGAAGAATCAGCATTAGGTCCTTTTAAATTAAATATCAAGTTCATTAATTAAAAAAAAATATTGGCGCAGAGTCTTTCGAAGGAGAGCAGTGATATCAGTTGGTTTGAAGTTCAATAAACATCAGTATTTGGTCCAAATTCATTAATTCTGAAGTTGCTTTCGTTTCTATTCTTACTGTTTTCTTGCAATGAATGCTTTAGGAAATTGAAAACAATTGAGGTGCACAGCTCCTTTGGAAATTTCTGTTCTTAGATTTTATGCCTGAAAAAAAATAAAAACAGACATCAAGAATAAATATTTGCTGTATAATATGTTTTCTCTTCTTAGGTACTTTTTGTTGATCCTGTCCAAGAAGATACAGGTGATTATATGAAACTGGCAGAATTATTCTATCATCATAATGTACCGCTTAGGTAAGGAAAACTGAAAGTCTTGAAGAAAAGTCTTAAAAGAAGGTTACTTTCCTTTTTTCTTCTTCATCATCTATTCTGCTAGGCAAAGAGGTGAATTCAAATGAAGTCCAGTGCAACAACATTCTAGTAAGACACACTGGTTACCCACTTGTGTTAAGCTTACTAGGGTATTGAGTATTCCTAAGCAAATAGGTTGTAAGGGATAGCATACCTGAGCGTGTGGAAGATGAACTGCAAAAGTCTGATAAAAAATTGTCTTGTCAAATATTCCCACTACATGCCCACATGAAGTTGCATTCTAAGCAAAATATTCTGTAAGTAAAACATGATTTGAGGGCATTTTTGAATTTCTAAAAATTAGTTGTCTGTATCTGAACTAGTGGTCATTTGAGAGAAGGGGACTCTTCTGAGGAAGAATATGATTGATTTGAGATGCCTACTTTAAGAAAAAATTAATTGCTCTCAGAGGTGCCTGTTGATTTCCACAGCTTATAAAAAGAAAAGTGTCCAAACTATATCCAAGGTTCAGCAAGATAAATTCCATGTTAAATATTTAAAATCTTCCTGTGAAATGGCTTTTTGTTTCCTCAATAACTTTCAGGTTTTTAATTTTCCTTTAAAATTTTACTGGTTCTGATCATTGTTTTGGTTTTCTTTGGTTTTTATCATTCAATGACAAAAAAGTAATGGAGGACAGATAGTAGTTATCTGTGCTTTTTGTCACTGTTGTCACTACCTGGAAGACAATACTGCTTCAGTCCATGAGGAGAACATAGCCTAGAACCTAATTTGCCTTTTCTGATACATAACAGCATAAGAGCAGCCAAACTGCGTCAGACTAAAAGTCCATTTAGGTCAGTCTGTCTGCAACAAGCCACAAGGAGCTGCCTAGGTATGATAAAAAGAACAAGGCAACCAGGTACTTTGCCTGAGTATTTTCCTGGCCTTCACGCATTTGAAGATCAAAGAATTCCAGACCCAGATGTAGTTTCTAAATATTTAGCAACCCTTGATGGGTTTCTCTTCCATAAACTTTTATGTTTTCCCCTTGAATTCATGTAAAGTTTGAGCACCCACAGTATCCTTTTCCAGATGTTTTCACAGTTGAACTAAGTGGTTTATGAAGAACTGCTTTGTTTTGAGCCAGGCTTTCAATAGCTTCATTCACTTTCGGTAACTCTTATAACTGGGAGAGAGACTAAGCAGTCTCTCCTGCTCCCTAGATGCCCGTCGTGATTTTGTAAAGCTCTGCCATATTTGACCTTAGTTATTTCTTTCCCTAGTTTACTAGTTATTCCTTGCCTGGAAGCTGTTCCAAAGGTTGTTTTGTTTTCTGAGTTGTCCTTCTCTGAACTATCTTAGTTTTAATATAACTTCTCTGAGACGAGATCAGTAGCCATGTACACGGTATTCAAGATGTGAACAAGCCACGGGGTTTATACTGTCGTACAATATTTTGCTTTGCTGACTGTTCCTACGGCACCCAGATGACACAAGACTTCGGGAAAAGTTATTTACAATAATGAGAAATGTAAAAAATGGGAGAAACAATTAATTGTAGAACATGGTGCATCTTTATGCATTAATTATTATTTATATCTTTTTAGAAAACTTGCTGTATTTCTTACTTCCCTCTGTCCTTTGATCCGATGCACACCCGATTATGTTCTGAACATCTGTCTAAACAATTTTATAGTGATATGACAGACTTTTTTTTAATGTAATAGTTTTTAAAATATCTAATGTGAAGTGGCTATCCCAATGAAAAGCTGACTTCCTAAATCAGCTCATTGAATTATCACTTGTAAATATGAAGGTCTTCTGAAACGTGGGCTGTCCTGGTTTAGCCAGGATAGGGTTAAGTTTCCCCAGCAGTGGGGGGAAGCTCTAGCTGGGTTATTCAATACCATGCTGATGTCATGTCCAGGCGCCCAAGCGCGGCAGCGCGAGAGAGTCGGTTAACACGTGTGTTATGCCATCGCTCTGTTCTCACTGCTTTATTGGTAGATATCTTGCTCTGTTCATCGTTATCACTGTTATTGTTGTTTGTTGTGTCGCTGTTGCACTGCTGTATTAAACCTTTCCTTATCTCAGCCCCAGGGCTTTGTATTTCACTCCCTTTGTGGGGGAGGGGCAGCGGCCGCGTGGTCTCAGACCCCGGCAGGGACTAAACCACCACATGGGCTCATGCAGATTGTCATGTTGTTGTAGTAACTCTCTTGCATTATGAGATCAGCAGGTCTCATGTTCTTGTAGCAACAGTGATGGAGTTGTACACTCTGTGGAAATATTTGAAAGATGCACAGTGTTTTGTATAGCAGAAGCCAGCTTTGAGTCTCTGTGGTACTGCTTTAGAAAGACTGTAATTCCCTTCTTCTGTCTTACAATTTTCCTCTTTTTGATAGTTGGCATAATTTTCAATCTTTCAACTGACTGCTGCATATAGAACATTATCCAGTGCTGTCATATGCGTAGTCAGGGCTAGGCAGCAGCGTATACAGCTGCATTTCATAGATGGCTGTGATTGTGTAAGCCTGTTAGCTCATTATTAAGTGGTTTTGGTTGGAGTTTGGCAGCCAGAGACATCCCTACCTGTAGGTTTGCTAAAAAGTAAATGTAGAGGAGAACAAAGTTGAATAGCTGCTTCCATAGGGGTTTGTCATAGAGCAGCTTTTTTGTGCACTGTTGTGTTTGTCTTGGGAGAAGTGACAGCTAATAGTAGAGGATTTTGCTGCAGACCTGGTATGAATAGCATTAGCTGCAGATATTCTGGACGATTCAAGGATATGTTTTGGAAAACTACATGAAGATGATCCCTGAACTGCTGCAACAGCAAAGTATTCACATAAAATCTCCCTTTTCGATTCATAAAAATATCTGGGTTTGGCCATCTTCCTATTCCTCTCTCTCATTATAGAAGCAGGCTTAATGTTGAAGTGCCGGGGGTGGAGGGGATGATATCTATTCTTCTAAGAAAATGTATTGAGAGCAGACAGTAGAAGGCTTGGAAATTCTTAGAAGGGTTTTGATGGCTTTGCACTCACAAAATTCCAGGTGACTGGCAGAATCCACCTTTCTAGTCTTCATCTCTTAATGCAGGCAACTGTGTTCATGAATAGGCAGATATTTCTCCTCTTGGGAACCTATATGTTCTAGCTATGGATATAAACATGCTCTGTCACTTGAGACTCAACGGAAGGATCTTTCCTGTCCTTTGCCTGTACCAGCTAAGAAGTGGAAGTCCCTTCCATTAGAGATCAGAAGGATCCTTATGTGTTCTCAGCAGGGAATATAACTTCAAATATCTTCAGTTTTAAGTCTCATGAGTCTTCAGTCTGTGAAGAACTTTGTGCTTTAGTCATTGTGCCACTATTTGCAGTCTATTTGACCAGATTGTCTCATTGCTTAAAGCCTTTGTTTCGTGGAGAAACAAGATCTTCACATCAATATCTTGGACTTCTGGGTTTTCTGGAGTATGTGTCAAACCTTTCAGTGACATCTTCATATGTGTGCAAATGATGATGCTCAATTTAATCAAAATGTTTTTGTATAGATAAACAAGTGGCTGTTAGGTTTGAATTTCTGCTGCTATTGTAGAACAGCAAACCTCTGTTAGAGTTTATGCTATAAATAAACATCTTGTGTTTCTATGTTGGTATTAAAATGTGTGTGAAACTGATATTGTTTTAAAATGTATGATCTCTTTTTGTTTTACAGAATTGGATTTGTTTTCATTTTAAGTACAAGAGAAGACATTGATGGAAATGAAGATGCTGGAATAGCTCTTTGGAGAACTTTTAATTACATTGCAGAGGAATCTGACACCTCTCAAGCCTTTACCTCGATAATTAATGTTAGTTCTTTCACAAGAATCACCTTTTTTTTTACTTTTTCCATATAGTTAGGATTTTGCTAACTTGTGACAACATGAAACATCTGCATTTAGTTTACATGGAAGTAAATATTAAAAACATGTATGGCATTAATATGCTATAGAATGATTTGCAGAAATATTTTCCTCCTCCAGAAACCAACTTGCTCTTGTCATTTTGCCTATCTACAGTCTTTCTTCATGAATGTAAAAAGGTAGATGCATGCCTTACAGCTTTTAGTATTTTCTTGTGAAAAATGATTTTATATTATTTCTGTTAATGTGATGTGCTTGTCTTTGTGTTTTGTATCTCTTGGAATACAGGCATTTTAATATCACTTTGCAATCCTATAAACTTTGAAAACCCCTTGATTGTTCTCTAGTGTAGAAAGCGAAACAGAGTAAGATAAGTCCTTTTTTGGTCATGCTTCTGCTATTCATGGGTGTAGAAAACAGAAATACTTGAGGCTTGCAGCTTAATGAATGAGACAGGTTTTCTGTGTGAGAGAATGCAGGGTCATGTAAAGGCAGGAATTTCAGAGATGAGAAGGGAGGGAAATGAAGTGAGCAGTCTATGTGAAGACTCTGCAGGCAAAATTATATTAGAGAATATGGTATTAATTATAACATTTTTTCTTACTTTTGTTTTCTATTATTCTGCTCAGTGCCTAGAAACTAATGTCATGGACAAACTCAGAGAGCTTAAAATGAAAGGAATTGAAGTAACTAGGTGTACCTTGGAAGAGAAATAGAAATCCACAAGTGTTAGGGGCTGACACACATGTGTGACTATTATCCATGACCAGATTACAAAATACCAGTTTACAGTGTGCTTTTTAAAATGTGGTGTTCCTCTATTTACTTTGTTTCATAATATAAAAAGGAGGGGATGATAAATATAATTAAAAGATAACAAAAATAGAATCAATAAAATAGAGGTTTGAGATATTCACAGCTATAGAGGGAAATGTATTGTTCCTCATTTGAAACAAAATGGATTGAATAATTTTCATTTCAAATTTCATTTGTATGTTTGATGGAAGTAATAAAATCTTATACTATGAAATAAAATAGCATTGGTAAGGAAAAACTATCACTGTAGGAAAAAGTAGCACTGACTAATTCAGGCTTGGATTCATCCCATATAGATTCAGGTAACTACACATGGTTAGGTAGTTTATAGTAAGAATTTAGTTTCCTTCTCTAATCAGTGGAGAGAAAGAACCTTTCACATTCAGCTCACATAAGTGTATTTCCTTTGCCACTTCAGATTTAGACTAAAGGTATAATAATAGATTAATCAGAACAGTGCTCTGATGAAAAATTGTGCATATGTGTGATGGTGATAATTACTAAATAATATAAAAGCTGCAATATAGCAATAAAAGCAATATAAAGGTATACTGATATAAAATTTACTAGAGCATTATAAAAAGATATTTACTTTATTGTTTCTTTACTTTTATTAATTTTATTAAATTATGATTGAAATTTTATTACATTTTAAAAAATTATTTCTGTTATAATTTTTACAGATGTACCATGAAGTGAAAGATGGAAATGTTTTAACAGTAAATCATGTGAAAGATGTTCTTAGAAGCGAATACCCACATGCTGATGTTCAGAGTATACTAGATGCTCATTCTGAATACGACGAAGGGAGGAAGGTATGTTGAGAGCAAAGTGTAAGACATATTGCAGTACAAAATTTATTGCATTTGCTAAGCTGAAAGATGGCTAAATGTTAAAGCAAGTAAATACAGTATCTTTGAGTCAAATTTTTCTTCAGCCACCACTCAGTCATTAGTGGAAATGTTGAAAGGGTTTCTGCATTACTGCTCTCACTATTAAAATTTACCATTGCCTGCTGCATTCAGAAGCACAAGACTTTTTTCTAGTAAGCATATCAAGGGGTCTCTCGCACTATAGAAATTGTTTACCTGTGTCTTCTGGGTGAGGACCTGAAGCCTGTCTTCTAGGCAAATCATTGTTTCCTTTAATTGTGCTTCCTGCTTATAATTTCCTTTGGGAAAGACAGCTATGAATTTTGATTTAAAGGCATTAGCGAAGACATATTTTTATCTATAATTGATTATGTAGACAATTTTCTGCTAAAATTTATATAAAAATACCATTTTCTTTCATGTGTCTTCCACCATGCCATCTATACAATCTTGTGTTTCTGACACATGCCATTCATTTTATTTATTTCCTTTTAAAATTTGTTACATAACATATATTATGTTCCTTTAAAGAATGGTGTCTAGGCAGCCAGAAAAAAAGGTGCTGTTCACTTTATGCTGCTTGTTCCTCACTGAGTTGCATGGAGGCTTCATACAGAAGGGCAGTTTGAATCTGCCCTGGAAACAGTTGGATACCTTAGGGAAGGAGAGCTTCCCACAGAGAATATCAAAGGAAGAAAAATACACAGACAGCCACCAGGAGGAAGCCCCCTGTACGAGGAGGGACAATGAGACTGTGATGAAGATCAGGGAGGTGACAA
This sequence comes from Strix uralensis, assembly GCF_047716275.1. Lineage (NCBI taxonomy): Eukaryota > Metazoa > Chordata > Aves > Strigiformes > Strigidae > Strix > Strix uralensis. Next base: position 79,790,381 of record NC_133973.1, read on the forward strand.
TGGGATGACAGAAAGATGGATGCATAGATACTGCTATAGAGTTTGTGGCCATCTAGAAAGTGACACTGAAATAAACCATGAAAGGATGCAGAATAGGAAGAGGGAATTACAATACAATTTTTAAATTTTTATTTGTCTCACTGACTCTTCTCTAAGGACTCTTAGTTTGTTCTGCTTTCTTATCAAGTAAGGCTTGGCCTCTGAACATAAAAGCCTTTAGAGGTTTTTCTGGGGTGCTGTCTTTGGGGAAAATGTCTAGGTTGATCCACCTGAAACTATGACTGTCTTAAGGTCCTTCTCCAAAGTTATTTACTTAATTTTTTTTGCTAAGAATGTTAAGCAAAATAAAATAATATTTCTCAGCAAGATGATAAAGCAAAATTTTAAAACACCATGTATAGATCTGTAATTTCTTTGAGAAAGGAGTCCCATGCATCCTGTTTGGTTTCCAAACATTTCCTGTTTTGTCCCTGCTACTCATGAGAAGGTGTGACAGTGCTTGGAGATTGGTGTCCATTGTCTCTTGATATTAGTTTTATTTTTTGCTACAGTCAGCCACAGTCTATTTAATCTTGTGATATTTCTGATATGTTCAGGCAGGAGCAACCTTTTATAAAAAGACAGGCCTGGGTCCATTGCCTCAAGCTCTGTTTAATGGTGTGCCCTTTAACAGAGAAGAGATGGATGCTGCAGAGTTAGAGACAGTTATTCTTCAGAGGATTATTGATGCCACCGGGTTCTTCCAGAGGGCAGTGTTCATGGTATGTGTAACATTTCTGAGTGAATGCAAGATGAAATATTTGGCAGTGAATTGAGTCATGTTTATATATTAATTTTTTTATAATGAGATGGCTTGAAGTTAGTAATATCACAACTGAAATTACATTGTTACATTAATTTGCAGTCATAGTTTTGAAACAGTATATTTAGATTATACAAGACTGAAGGATCAGTTAAGCACATAGTAATTATATGGATTTTTTTCAACCAGAAACTGAGAGTTTACTGCAGTTGTTCATGGAAGAATGTGTATCTGATGTTTTGAAATATGTGTGATATGTATACATTTTTGACTTGACATTGTCCATAGCTTGGAGTATATAGAAGCTTTAAGCTCAGTTGAAAGATTGTACAAATACTTGCTCTTTGTTTGTCTTGAAACTATAAAAGTACAGATTTAATTTTTTTCTTTTACTACAGGGTTTATTAAATGATCATATAAATGCAATGGATTTTCTTATGGATCAGCACAATGTAGTTTCCCGTATAAACCCCACTATTCTTGGAGCAGAAAGAAGATACATACATTTCAGATCCACATCTGGTAACACTTTTCTCAGATCAGCTGTTGTTACGATTTTCCTTTTTTTAAGTCTAACGTGTGATGTTTTACATTTTGCAGTTCCATTTGATGTGGAGGACTTCTCTACTTTCTCCTTTTTGGACTCACAAGATAAAAGTGCTGTAATTTCAGATAACATGAAGTATTTAACAAAAAAGGGTATATTCATTTTCTATATGGGTTTTATATATATAATGTATGTATTACAAATTGTTGAAATTTGCCAGTAAAATATCCCAAGTAAATAAGTATCCCAAGGATCCCATGTAAATAAATAAATTTTTCAGTAACCCAGTATCTTCTTTCAGGAGCCAGATGATAACCTAATATTTAAACACAAATTATAATTAACAGGATAGTTATTTTAGATTTTGTAGTTTTGTAATACGATGGATATTGTGGCTAGTTGGTTTTTGTTTTACAGACATGAAGTTAAGAAGTTTTGCAAGACTTTTGCAGCTTAAAAAACAGACTCAGTTTTCATACTAATATTGTTTTACTTGAGGATATTAAAGAGTTTTCAAGTGACTCTTAGTTGCAGCATTATCAAGTGAAGAATGTATAGTCTTTGTAACATCTGTATCGAAATTAGGCATTTCTACAATCTAAGGAATAATTTATTTTATTTATTATTTATTAGCATTCAGTATCTCTTTATTTTTCCTGTAGTTAGATTGTATAATTTTGATATCTGAAGCTTTGTCTTTCTGTAGAAAAGAAAAAATAAACATATTCTGATGGATTATCACTCATTCATACATTTCTTGCTAAAACTCCCACTTTTTTGTACATTTAAAATATTTTTTGATGTAAAATATTCTTATTGCGTATGCAAGTATTTTCCCTTGGAGTTAGAAGAAATTGCAGTTACAACAGTGGGGACATAATACTGCATGGAATTTTTCAATAGCCTATACCTTGTTAACTCGTAGGAGTAGACAGTTAGCAACTGCTCATTTACATCAATCCATCAAGGGACAGAATAATCCTGTTAACAAAGTGCTATTCTTTCAATAATTTTTATGCAGTATTAACATATTTTTTACTTAGTCCATTATCAAAAAGAAATGCCATGTACTTACATTTCTTTAGAATAAAATTATTTAACTCTATTTGATTCTCTGTCTACACCTCCAGGGACATCCCAGCTAGTTGTCAAACAATGATTGGCTTTCAATCTGTGGGCTTATTTCTAAGATTCAGATCTCTTGTGTAAAATCCATAACCTTTAAACTGGAACCTACATTTCAAATCTCTGTCCCCAGTGTGTTTCTCTGAACTGCAGCAACACTTAATAATAACCTCTTCCTAGAATCTCACCAGAACCTTGTAAAATTCGCATCTAGATGTGTTACCCTTTAGGGGATATATGATAGACCTGAGTAGACCGATATTCTTCTACAGATGATTTTCCAGATTTTTTTCATCTACTATTGCCTTTCTATGAAGAGTAAAGAACAGGAAGATACAGACCAGGAAGAAGGGAACATTTCTGTGTATACACCTATACAGTAGTTTACTTTCTTTGAACTGCATTTGGTATATTCCTGTTTGTGTCCAGAAATGGTTAAGTTTTGTCCTGCCTTTGGTTGAAGGACTGTCCCTTTGATGCTAGGAAAAGTGAATAGACTAACTCATGCATTCTTCTAACTACTTAATTCTTTTCATTTTTGGCTATATGACCAGCCTCCATCAAATGTTCACAAGAAACCTCTGGTAAAGCAGGTCTTGTTAATTGGAGTCAGTTTATTACTTAGGGCCATCTTGTTTCAGTGGTACAACAGCATTTTGGCTATTTTAGTGTCTCTCTCATATTAACATGATAAATTACCTTCTGAGAATTTTATTTCAATTCAGAGGGCAAAAGATTCTGATGTGGCAAAGATTAATCTTACAGTTGAAGTCAGTAGTGAAACATACACATAAACTTCAAAATCTCAAACAGAATTAATTCATTACTCATTAATTGTGAGAAGATTCTCCAGAATATAAAGCAAGATTATCTTTAATTTTCAGATGAAGATGCATTATATGCTGTTACTATCTGGATTATTGCTGATTTCGATAAGCCATCTGGGAGACGACTGCTTTCTAATGCCTTGAAACACCTGGTGAGTTTCTAGCAGTTTTTATTAAAGTAATTATTATGAATATGTTCTTAACAACACTGCACATTCAGAAATTATATTCTTAAATAAAGGTGTAACAGTATGCGGTTTTGTGGATCAGGTGCAGACTTATGAGACTGTACTTCAATTTTACTCTACTCTTCTGCAGCACTGACATCTTACAGGCCTGTAAATGATAATTTGGTTCATGGACTCTTGATGCAGGAGACAAACTATGATACTGTGCGTTAAAAGGGTGAATTTCTTCCCAGTTACAGACCTTCTCCTGTGAGGTAACCTACCATGTTACCTGGGCCAGGGAAGTTGGGATAATGCCTGTTGATGTGAACCTAAATTATGCAGTGTTCTCCTGTATCTTATGGCATAGCTGTGGCCATGAAGTGACCATTTTTCCACATACTGTTTGTATGCTTCTGAGACAGATAATTTTTTTTTATTTATTTTAATATGCCAGGAGGATCATCCACATTTATAAGTTTGCTTATTTTTAAGTTCTTCACTACTAAGAATAGGATTTAAAGTATACAAGTAAATGTCACGTGAATATAAATGACAAAAAAACCTCAGTTCTGGGGAGGTTAGAAGAGTAATTAGACTGAAATTGGGAAAACATCTAGATTTACTAATCAGGAAAGAAACAGGAACCACCCTAAGGGAATTATAAAATAAGTATATTGCAGGGAGCGTGTGATGCCAAATATGTCTTAAAAAGAGGCTTAAAAAACTGCAAAGAGGAATATGCAGTACAAGTCGTTGTTACAGAAAAACTTTTCATATATCTGACTGCTAGGTCTGTGACCCAAGCTTGACAGATGTATTCCCTCTGTAGCTTCATTTTTTTTCCCCTTTCAGTGGGGAAAATATGCCATAGCTCCCAGCTAGGAAGTGAGAACTGTCTGGGCAAGTTCCCATGTGTTAGTGAGGAGAATTTAGGAAAAACATTAGAAGAAGCCATTCTGAATAAGTTTTGTTGGATCCTCTATGAATAACAGTTTAATTGGTTATCGTCATTCTAATCCATAGATTTGATTTAGATAAACCTCATTTGATTTAGATGAACTGCTTGGTCTAGTGATTTCTGAGTTTCATGACAAGAAGACAAAAGCATAGTACTTTTAAAAAGTCCATTGATTTGTATGGAGATTCTCTGCTCCTTTCCAGTCCCTTTTGTTTGTCGGGTCAGCGTCTAGTAGAATTTCTGATAGGTGCCAAATTGGCACAGACACCTCTTGTGCATGACTTGCCATCATCAGCGTTTGAAGAAAAAATGCAAGAATCTGAGAGGGACAGTGGCTGAAGGGAACTTTTAACTATTCCCGCTAATATATAATATTTTGAAAACTACTGATATATTTTTACTTCATTTGTAAAAAACTAGAGACGTCTTAGCTGGAAGAGACCTCTGGAGGTCATCTGGTTCAGTTCCCTGCTCAAAGTAGGATTATTGCCGTCATTAGATCAGGTCAGCTGTAAGTTTGTCTGAAGGAGTCCTGAAAATCTCCAAGGAGGTGACTGTCCCCTCTCTTGACAATTTGCTCTGGTGTTGCACGGCCTTCCTAGTGTAGTTTTTCCTGCCAGGCCCAAATTTGTGACCGTTACCCCTTGTTATACTCTTTGCCACTACCAAGAAGAGTTTGGCCCTGTTGTATTTTTCACTTCCCCTTCAGTAGTTGTTGGTTGCTATTAGAGTTCTCCATAGTCTCCTCTTTGCCAGACTGAGTGAGCCCAGCTTCTTCAATGCCTCCTCGTAGGCCTCTAACCATCTTGGTAGCCCTTAGCTGAAACCTCTCCAGCATCTCAACATCCTTACTGCACTGGGGGGACCCAAACCAGGCACAGCAGTTCAAGTGCAGCCTCACATATACTGAGTAGAGAGTAAGAACTTCCCTTGATTGGCTTGCCATGTGTCTCCTTATGTAGCCTAGTATGCCACCTGTTTTCCTTCCAGCAACAGCACGCTTCTCAGGAACAGTATAAAGTATGCATTTTCAAGCTTTTCAAGTAAGTGTTTTAACACAACTTTTCTCAAGGGCTGAAATTTAAAGTTTGCAGTTTAATTATGTTGAATACCAGTGATTTCATGCCTTATTTTTGTATTCTGTACTGCAATAGAGTCCATTTACCTTTTCTTCAGTTAGTGATGCTATTTGATCCTACCTTAGAATCATCACTCTCTCTAGTGAAATTTAAGTGGCATCACTGATTTTAGCAAGTGAAAGATTTTCCTGCTGGTTAAGATTAAAGTGATAAGTGGATAAACTTGCTTGTATTTATGTTATGCTTAGTTTGATAGTTTTTGAAAAATAGAAAGCCACCTACAAAATCAGTTCTGAAGTCTGTAAATGAACACTTGTGTATGTCCTGTGTTAAAAATACACTTCTGCAGAATGCTCAAAGGCAATTGTTCTATAAAAAAATCTTCTATTTAAAATATATATTACAGAATAGGTAAATCCTTACTAATAACTTTTTTACTCCTAGTTGAAGTTCTGAATTAGGCATTGATGTATGTTTTCTAAAGACAAATGGCTGTGAAAAATGAAATACTTAAGGGCATTTCACAGTGTTATAACAGATATGAATACATTAGGTAACAGCAGATGGAACTGTGAAATTGGCTATTATTCTGTATTTTTCTTTGCAGAAAACAAGCAGTCATACACGAGTTGGGATTTTGAACAATCCTTCATTACAAATAAAGGAAGATAACACAGCCATTGCAAGAGGAATTTTGACGGCTTTTCTAACCCAAAGCAACAGCAACTTAAAAAGTTTCCTAAGTAAACTCAGTAAGGAAGAGACAGCGAAATCCCTTGCTGCTGGAACTAAAATAGCAAAATTCCTTATCCCAGTGAGTTCAAACTAAATTAGACGACTCTCTTTTTCATTTTACATATATTTTGCTGTAGGGAAATGTTAAGAGTAAGTGTTTCGCCAAACGCTATGAAGTTTATAACCCTTTGTATACAGTTTCTGCTCAAGCAGGTTTGGGTTTTTGCAACCTTTATATGATGGAAGAATAGAGAATTTCTTTAAAGTAAAGGAAGAAAATACAAGAGTACTGAAAGATACAGAGTAGATACTGGATTACTGAGACCAAAATAGTTTAATTTTTAATTTTTGATTGGGGTTTTTTTATAGCGCTCTCTTAATTAAAATTACAGTATTAATGTTTGTCAGGAATTAAGACTTCAGAAGTAACTGGTTTTACCTTGCTGTCACGGTTGTGAGTGGTAAGAGGCACAGACTGAAGTAGTTGAGGTTAACGAGCAGTGTGTACTTCTGGCCAACATTTTCTGGTGTGTTTCTATGAAAATTCATTGGTTTAAAATACAAATGTTGCTGATTTCAAAGTTCACACGTAGAGTGGAGCTGAGTTATCAAATAACAGCTGCAAACGACAGTTTTTGTTTCAGAAGGAGCTGTAAATTTTAGTATTTTAAATAGGAAGATTTGGAAGACTAAGAACTCTCTTGCACCATATTGGAAAATTAATAGGCTGGTTTGGGTCATGCTCTTATTTCACTGTCTAATAAATCTTGAAAGACATAAAGGTAGCTAATTAAGCAGTGTATGCATGTTACTAATGTATTTTTTTATATTAATTATATCTGAATGAATCTATTTTCTTGGTCTGTATATTTCTAATGAAAAAATACCTGTCAGTAGAGTTTAGTATAGCAGGATAATTTTGACAGGTGAGGCACAGTGCCACTGTGAGCATGGCAAAGTGCCAGCATTTTTTTCCTACTTTGAGCATTGATTTGTTATGTGTCTTACTGGATGATGTTGGCTTCCCCAAAACATATTTAATCTGTATCCAATGACCACATTAAAATGACTGTTAGGTTTTTAAACTATTACAGATTTTTTGTGTACCTTTCTCCTAGAAGTAAGACTACAGTTCAGTTGTTAACAGAGAATGTTATTTTTCATGCAGCTGTGTGCTGGATCATAGAAAAAGTGCTTAACCTCAGGCTCAGCTTTCCTCTGATGGTTATTTACAGTTGCCCAAGGGTAGAAACTGCACACTAGCTAGTTGGGAGACTGTGGCTTCACACCAACAGTTATGCACTTGCACTGAAGCTGAGGTGGTTGTTTTCTGGTTACCACATAACTTGAAGAAAATCTTTGATTACCTCATCCGTTACAAAATTTATTTTTGCTGAATCATTCCACCATCTCATGCTTTACTTTTGCTTTAGGGAATGGATGATGATACTTTTGAGAAGAAGTACAACACTTTAGGACTGGACTTAATTAGAACCCACCAGATGTTCTGCCAGGAGGTTCTTAAGCTGCTTCCTGGGCAAATGGCTGTTATGAGCAATGGCAGGGTAAGAAAAAAATTTAAGTCATCTCTCAATCCTTTTGTAGGTATTTTTTACTTCCTTGAACTTCAGTTTCAAGCTAAAGAAAATACATTATATTAATTTCCCACTTAATCACCCCATTGTTAGAGCATGGTATGAATGTTTGCCTTGTTTTTTGTTTTACTCCTGATTTGTTGATTAGCTCCATTCCATTGAAGCTACTATGTGCGTACGTCATTCACACAGCTATTTAAGAGTTAATCTGACAAAAATCTCTAAACAGGTTAATATTTGATGTATTATTAATGACATTTAAGAATAAATTTTGATCCTAAATTTATCTGTATTTTACACATTTGGAATAGGATAAACTACTGCATATATAATAAAAAATGAATTACATTGACTAGGGTAGTATTTCAAGCTCTAAAACCCCAAATTGTTTATAAATACTAAATTGTTCTATAGTCTGAATTCATAATGTTCAAATAAAAGTGTAGTAGTTTAGTTGTTTCAGTTTCTTGTATGTATATGCTGAAACCAATAGCCTTAATTACAGTGTGGCTATAGATGTACTGTGATTAAAAAATACAATATTGGGTTCAATATTTAGTACTTGTTAATGACAGTCAATACCTTACATTACAAATACAATTTATGCAAACTACTCTTTGAGTTAACTCTTTTCTAATTTCTGTTTATTGCTCTACCATTAGAAAGAAATAGAGGTACTATGTTGGCATCTCACTGCTGGAAACTCTCTTTAAATTGTGTTCTTAGTTACTCTTGTGCATCTTAAATGGTTTCTGAGATACAACTCAAGTTTTGCAGAAATATGTTCCTTAAAAATACTTGGATAAATATGATAGTGTATATTCATCTATCTGAAAGTGTGTTTTAACTTTAAAAGATTACTTTTAAAAAAAGAGATGGAATATCCTTCATTTCTATCCTTGCTATTTCAGCACTGCAGTTTGTTTTTATGAGAAAATGGGTTTTTTTTCCTAATTATGAGGTCTACAAAAGTAGCATGGTATTTCATAATCACACTATGGTTTTCTCTATCTCATGCATCATTAATAACAGATTTTAAAATGGAGTTTTGTTAGATAACCTCTCATTTCTAGGAAGCAGTTGAATTTTGGGAGAGAGGCATTCAGCACCAAACTTACATCATGACATTCTACGTCCTGGGAGCCCTGTAGGCTCTTGAAGTTGACTTGGGTCAATTTAGCCTTGTAGACTATGAACAGGAAATTCAAACAACATCCTCAAAGCTATTTTCTGGGACTTCAAGGCACCTTCTTTTCCTTCAGACACCAAAAAGATATAGTAGTTGTCTCTTGTCTCTGGATATCCTCTATTTCTTATCCTTTGCTCTTTTCTTCCTTTCTATCCATTCTGCTTCATCAGAGAAGCCTTGGGAAGTTAAGATCGTGTTCACAAAATTAAACAACTAAAGAGTGCAGTAGGCAGATATTAATTTGAATTTCAGTTTAAAACAGTGTACCTAACAGAGCTTTTTCTTAAACTTAGATTTGTTATTTCTAAATGGTGTACTCCTTTACATAGGTATCTATAATGAAAAATATCATGCATATTTCCATTGCAGCTGTTCTTTGTGATTGATAATTAACTGCAATTACATAACTGTAAAACCTAATCTTGATCTTGCATAGCTACTATAGAGTTTAATACTATATAGTTAATAGTAGTGATATTTATATATAGGGCTGGGGGTTGCATATTGACTATTGTGCATTCATTTAAAATATTAGTATACTTTTGCTTACAGAAGAAACATCATTGGCACATTCTATGCTTAGTAACATTTTTTTCTCTATCTGAGGTACTTGGTCCTTTAGATGAAAATGAATTCTATGCAGAAGACTTTAATTTGTTGGAAAAAATAACATACAGTACCTCAGCAGAGAAGATTAAAGCTATTGTCAAAGAGATGGGAAACAGCAGTAAAAGGTAAAATTCTTTTGCATTTTGAGGCTTTATGATATACTGCCTTGTTTATTGCCTGTGACAAATTAATAATCCTTTTGTATGGGAAATATGAACAAGGGTTCAAATATATGGTCATAATACTCTTCATACTATATACTCATATATATACACACACTCTACATGCACTTAAAGTGTTTGTTGTTTGTGTGCTATATATTTGTGATCCTCTTACTTAGCATCTGAGTACTCTACATAGACAGGTTTAACTGTCCCTCATTTCCCTTTTAGCATTTCCCTGACAGACTTAGTATACGTACCTAGTCAAAGCCTTGCCCTACTTTCTAGAAGAAAGGACACATCTGCTAAATTTTGTATCACCTTTATGCTTGGCTAATTATGCTATTTAACATAGTTTTCCACAGTATATATAAACTGTATATGTTGGGTTTCAACTGCATGTGCCAGCCTCTTTGGTACCTCGTTGTTACAGCACAGGGCAGAAAAAAAGGCACCCTGTGTTATTCAAGAGACATGCACCCTTTACTCATTGGTCATATGTGTGAAGAGACTAAGGCATAAGAGCACGTCCAAAGAATCATATCCTCTCCAACTTGCCTCATAACATATGTGCAGCTCTGCTAAATTACTCCAAATACTTTATCTGCTTTCACTGTACTTACAAGCAAGAGACGAGTATGGCTAACTGTAAACAATTTTTACTAGCTTTTGTTTACTTAAGAGTAATTATAAAGAATAATAATAAGTTTCATAAAATCCAGTGCATCTTAAAACCACAGTAATATCGGAGTATTGATACTTGAAGTAAGAAAGTGCTTTGTCTTTGGGAATCGTTAGAAAAGGAGCCTGTAGAGGCGTGGGCAGATGTGGTGCTCTGACACTCTGCTAGGCAACATTCACACATCTGTTAATTGGAGAAATGTAAAGAAGAGTTATAGCCAGCTTTTCATCTAAGGATCCAGTTTGTGTACAAAGAAGAGAGCAAAACTATATTAGTTTTACAATATCTGTTGATTTTCTGAGTATCATTTCTTTCATCTGGAAGGACTGGCACAACTGAAAGAATAACTACCAGAAAAACAAAATCAAGAAGAGGTAGAACTATCAAGGAGATAACAGTGAGAGGCAAAACACATTTAATCAAATATTAAGACTCTATTAATGAAATAGAACTACTAAGGTTTCTAAGGAAATTCGAGTAAGAAATACAAAAAATATTAATGTGTCCAAGTAAAATTGAAACTTGTTCATTTATGTCTGTTGTTGTCACAAAGGGAAAAAATGAAAAAAAAAAAAAAGGAATAAAGAGCTATAAATGCCAGCAGATTGTACCATGCAGTCTATGAGGCTGAATGGTAATTCTGCAAATTCTGCATCACTTAATTTTAAGAAGCTTACAGTTCACAAGCTCTGAGTCAGTAGTGGTTCATGAACATTGTCATGCTAAAGGTTTTACTCAAAGCTACAAATCTTGAGGTGCTAATCATTTTAAAGAGTCCAAGTTTGGGATGTGGGCTTTTTAAATATCCCTTAGGCAGACAGACATAGATTAAAATGTGAATGTTTTGCTCCTTTTCTAATTAAAAACAAATTATATGTGCTTATTTAATATAGTGGCAGTGATTTGATTATGAAAATAGATGCCCTACTGTCATCTTTGCCTAAAACAGAGATGAGACAAGATGCTGAATTACTGAAAGAGCAGCACAGGTAAGTTCTGTCTGTCATGATAATGCACTTACAGTGCTTTCATATCAAAATTATAATTTACTGATGACTACATAAGGTCTTTGGAAACTTGACTAAGCATTCCAGTTTTAAAAGAAGTTGTTGATTCTATGGCTGTATGAACAACCTGTTCATCTGCCTTAGCATAATGTATCTTTACCTCTTTCTTAATAAATTAATTAGTAATACCTAATGATTTTCCAGGCTTATCCTTTGCTGTGAGAAGAGTGATAACAATTGGTATGAATAGAAATGGTGATCTGGAGTTAGAAAACTTGGGAGTCCATACGTTTACTAAAATGTTAGAAGTAGTTTCACAGATTAGAGCTAAAAGAAGCCCCCACTAATTTTCATTATACCTGTATAACAGTTTCTGGTTTAGCAGTGTCATTCCTGACCACAGCTAAATGCACTAGATTACATTCAAATGTAAATTAATAAGGCCCACTGGCACCTAATTCCTTAAGAAAACCTGAACAGACTGTCATCAGCTAACAGATTTACACTTGGCGAGCTCACATTAGTGTCATTAGTGTACTTACTTGTATGTTGGCTCCTTGTGTTGGAAACATTTAGAAAGTGAATATGCCCTAAGTAAGTGCCTTCTTTTGCTGTCATTGTTGATGAATGAGACCTAAAATACCAATACGTGCATCTGTGAATCCTGTCCTCTTTGTAATTGGATACTAACAGTAGATGTTTTTAATTTAAGTTTAGCTGGGGCAAGCTTTCTGGAGTAGACGTATACATTTTTTAAAAGGACATATGATAACACAAGAACCATGATGAAAATAAAAATTTTTGTAATGCTATTTCCAAATCCTTACTTGTTTTTATTGGTAAAGGTGCTGTACTGTGCTGTGCCGATGGACTGGCCCTGTTGTTGAAAATACAAGGAGTAAAATCAGTAGTGGCCTGTTTTAAGTGGCTAACACCTTTTCCAAGTTACACTAATAACAGGCAGTACTATGCTACTACCATGTTGGAGGGAGTTTGACACACTAACGGTACTCACATTTCTAGGTATATTTTCTGTGGAAAAGAAATTTTGTGTATTTACAGCACATGATTTTTTTTTTTTTTTAGGTGAGGTTTACTAACATTTCCTTCCTGTAGGTCCAGAATACTTTAACTAGGGTTTCCTTGACTTACTCTAATCAAATTTTTCAAACTAAATTATTTTCTGGAATGCATAAAGTTAATCGATCCTATCAAGTTTCACACTTCTCAGTTGCCATTTTTCCCATTGTTTTTTTAAAATTATGTCACTGCCAGCACTTGGCAAATCTGATGATTCTAGGTATTGGTGAAGGAAATTATAGACCAGTGACAAAAAGGCCATTTTAAAAATTTTGCTGCATGTTTTCCTTTTATTTTATTAATTTTGTTATGGAGTATGTATTTAATCCATAACCAATATGGAACCATGTAGTGCTAAATTTTTAATTGCTGTTCATGTTTAGCTTTCCTAATGATATCACAGGGAGCAATAACGATTACTGCTTGAAATGAGGAAAATGTCTTCGTGAGCAGTAAAATCTAAAGTGCCTCTGATATTACAAATTTGTGACTAAAAATGTTTGTTATTTCCATAATTCATTTCAGAGTTTTCATGTCACTTATCAATTTTTTTTAACAGTGTAATAAAAGTTGATCCCCAACAGAATGAACCATTCTATGATGTTATTGCTATTGTGGATCCATTGACAAGAGAAGCACAGAAGATGGCTCATTTATTGATTGTAAGATGGTGGTCATTTCTTCTAATTTGCCTATTTGTAGTTTAATTTTTACTAAACTTTTTCTAATTTCCATGTACAGTGTAGTAAAAGGGTAAACAAAATGTAGGTACTTTTAAAAATATATATTGTTTAAATTAATATTAAAAAGTTGGGCATGATCTAATTCATCATTGTAAGTACCTTATTTGCAATTAAAATTCAGATGCCCCATGAACCAGTCCTCTTAAAAGTGAGTCCATAAATGCTCTTTATAGTCAATAGAAGGAAAGGAGGAGATTGTCTGCGTAATATAGAGGGAAAGGATCTCCCATCTGAAAATCTTAAGAGGCATATGCTTCTTTCCATTAAACCAAATAACCTTAGTTTTCCAAGGTACCTAAATGAGGTGGTCTAAATCTGACCTGTAATATCATCATAAGAAGATTGGACTATAAACCTTTCAGCTCTTGGAAGGGTATTTCTCAGTTGATTAATGCTACCAAGTGAATCTAGAAGTCTTCCATTGTGTGTAGTTATGGATCATCTAAAGAGAAACTGTCCTAAAACATAGCTCCTAAAATGATTTTCTTTTTTCACTAGCTGCAGAATATCACTCTAGCTCAGGTTCCTTTATAGTTTCCCATAAAAATGTAAATTTTGTCTTCTTTTTATGGTCTGTTACAATTCTGAAGCCTATAACTTGATTTTTGCTGCATCCTGTTTTATCTTTTTCTCTGCAGTAATTATGAAAGTTTCATAAATTCTTACATTGCTTTTTCCCCTCCCATTTTCATATCCTTTTGTGCCTTTTGTATCAGATATTGAAGTATCCACTCATTCTTCATACATAATAGTGAAGCAAAGTAAAACATTAAAAAAAAAATCATGAAAATTCTGGTATTTCAAGACTCTGAAATACCAGCTTGTCTCTAGAACCAGATCTTTCATTTCACCATTCTCAGTTGAAATGAAAGCTTGATATTACCAAATGAAAATATTTTCATTTTTGAATTGACTGAAAACTCCCTCCATTCAGCCAGAAGTTCATATTATGGTAGGTTGCATCAAGGATCTTGTAGCTCAGACAAGAAGCCTCCATTCCTCCTAGCGCAACAGGCTCCCTAATGAGCAATATCTACCGTAACGCATGCCTAGGCAAGTGACTCCCATGGTCTGCCAAGCTGTTCACCCATCACAGATCCTACTTGTTTCATAGGAGCTATAGTCTTATTCAAGCCAACCCTTAGGAGAGAATAATGAAATGCTGTTGAAACTAAACAAATCAGAAATACTTTATTTTTTTAAATGAAAAAAAAAACCAAACTGAAAATTAAAAAAAAAAAAATCTAATCTGGAAAGACACCACCTCCTGGTGTAGAGACAAAACATGCATATATATACAGCGAGCCCCAAACTCAAAGTTTCTAAATGGATGCCTTTCTGATTATCTTGCTCTATATAGGTGACTTAAATAATGTAAACTTTAAGCACTGAGGATATATCTATATTTCAAGGATCTTTTTTTGAATAACATAATTGGAGTAGTGCCCAGTATATTGGGATAGTAGCTATTCATGGTGCAGAATTTGTGTAGTAGCTACCATAGCAAAACACATGATTCTTGCCCTAGTCCATGTTGAATCATGTCCACATTATGATTTTTTTTTACCCTGGTAAAAGCATGCTATTAGATTACTTTGTGTCACTTAATAGTCACTTCAAAGAAATCTTTTGCTATATTTTTTTAAAATATAAACAAAATGTTACTCATATTAAATGGAAATGAAATTGAGAAGGTGTAAACAGCTGTAGGTAAACTAATCTAAACTTTACTGCTTAGTCTGAGAAAGTGGCAATTTAAGGACAGAGGCAAGGTATGAGTCAGAGCATGAATGACAGCAGAGCCAAGGCTTTTATCTGTTTTTAAAATATATACTGGATTGTATCATAAGAACTGCTCTATATCCTCTCCAGGGGGAGGCAGGCAGAATTTATCATATAACCCATATATTCCCTTTTTCAAAAGTTTTGTCATAGACTTCAGCATCAAATATTTCCAGACAAGGCAACAGTCACTGTCTACAGTAGATCTTTAAATCAGGCCATAATTTGACCAGAGTTGGACCACATCAGTTTTCAGTAGAATACATGGAACAGCTATCTAGTCCCAAAGTTAGGAAGGTGGTCCCTAAGGTGATGTGAAAAAAGTAGAAATTCCTTCTTCTAAAAATGAGGACAAATTGAAGAGGGTTTTTTTTCCATCATGGTTCACCAAAACCAGCTGTTGTGGTTTAGGTCCAGCTGTCAAATAAACCAATTCCCCCACCCCTCCCTTCTTCCCAGGCTCAGCTTTGCTCCCAGTTTCTCTACCTCCTTCCCCCCAGTGAGGCAGGGGGGCAGGGGATGGGGGTTGCATTCAGTCCATCACCCATTGTCTCTGCTGCTCCTTCCTCCTCAGGGGGAGGACCCCTCACTCTTGCCCTACTCCAACATGGGGTCCCTCCCACAGGAGACAGTCCTTCATGAACTTTTTCAGCATGAGTCCTTCCCACAGGGCTGCAGCTCTTCATGAGCTGCTCTAGTGGGGGTCCCTCCCATGGGGTGCAGTCCCTCAGGAACAGACTGCTCCAGCGTGGGTCCCCCATGGGGTCACAAGTCCTGCCAGCAAACCTGTTCCAGCGCAAGCTTCCCACAGGGTCACAGCCTCCTTCGGGCACAGCCACCTGCTCTGGTGTGGGGTCCTCCACAGGCTGCAGGGGGGCATCTGCTCCACCAGTGACCTCCATGGGCTGCAGGGGCACAGCCTGACCCCTCACCACGGATGCAGGGGAGTCTCTGCTCCAGTGCATGGAGTCCCTCCTCCCCCTCCTTCTTCACTGACCTTGTGTCTGCATAGGTATTTCTCTTACATCTCACTCCTCCCTTTGCTGCAGGTTTTTCTCCTCAAATATATTATCGCAGAGGCACAGCCACCATCGTTGATGGGCTCAGCCTTGGGCAGAAGCGAGCCCCACTTGGAGCCAGGGGAAGCTTCCAGCAGCTTCTCACAGGAGCTGCCTCTGTATCCCCTCCCCCGCTACCAAAACCCTCCATACACAAACCAAACACACCAGCTGAAAAAATACTATAACATGGTGCCACTGAACGAACTACATGTCCCCTAGCCTAACTGCTTTACTCCAGCAGTATGTAACTCTTAGGATGATCTACTTTTTTTTTTTTTCTTGTTCCAGTAACTGTCAAAGAACTCAAAAATGTGGAGAGAAAAATCAAACCTTTTGTTTTTTCCTATCAATTATCTTTTGCTTTTTTTCTTTGTTCATTCTGTCTTCAGGGAGAAACTCTTACTCCATCCCTAAAGTGGTAGGAATCTCTGAAGGACCTCTTTTGATAATGTAGTCTGATTTCCTATGTAACATGGGTCATAGGACTTCTTTTTATCAATTAGTATTTGAAGTAGAAATAATTTTTTTAATCTAGTCCTAATTTAAATATTATCAAGCAGTTGAATGCAGATCACAGCTCCTACTAAGATTTTCTAGTGGCTAGTTAACCTGACTGTTAAACTTAGACTTGGAATTGCAGATTTTTATTTAGCTCCATCCTGTAGGCATTCATCTTCTCATCATTTTGCCAGTTCTGTTGAAGACTCTATTATAAGAGTTTGTTTTCAGTGTAGATGCTTTGTATTATGATGATGTTCACAAACAATTCCAAGTGGTTGAATGATGGTTTTCAGATGAGTTGTGGTAACTTACAGTGTTTTGCAAAGTGACTGCACATGTAAAATAAAACTTTGGTTTAAATAATTTTCAAGCCATGTAAACTGAAGGAATTCAGCCTAATTTCAGTTACAGTTTGAAATACTCTCTGAACAAAACTTCCATTTTCTTCTTTGCATTTTCTTAATTAAACAGACTGAACTCTTCAAATACCCTGAAATAAAAAAGGCTTTCCAATCTTGTAACTATTTTCATGTATTGACTTGATCACCCTGGCTTTGGTGTCCTCATGAGGCCAAAGTAACAGAACCAAATTCAGTATTCCAGAAGTTGCATTGTTGGAAAACAGTGATAATGCATTCTTGTCTTGATATTTCCTATTTAAATTCCTTTAAAATGTTAATTAAGAATGGCATTATTCTTTTGGCTACAATACTGTATTAGATTTCATGGTCAGCTGATTAATTTGGATGATACCTCAGTCTTTTTCAAGATCATTTCATTCTGCGTACAACCACCCATCAATGCAGATTGCTGAAGTATCGTTCTTACTAATGGGATGAGGTTTCTGTCTTGTTTAAGATAAAGTCCAATACGAGTATACATAATTTTGGATGCAACATCATTATTTGAGAAATGGTTTTCTTTAATGTTGAAAATTCTGGGTATGTTTTAGCAGATGAGTCTAGCTAGCACTGGTTGCAAATGCTTTTTGTTCTGAATGACAGATAGATGCTTGAGTCACTTGGACCTCTGTTTTAATTTTGGTGGTCTTTAACCCATGTCATGTCATACTTTCACTTCTTATGCTTTCAGTGCTGTTTAAGTCCTTGTTTCCTGCTTCTTCACTTGTTCTCACCCTTATGCCATTCCCTAGTCTTTGTTTTTTGCTCAGTAGTTTTTCTGTGATGGTATTCAGGTGACACAAAGGATGAGAATGAGAAACTAGGAGCCGAACAGGTCCCTAGGACTATGTAAAGTTATAGCACTATAGTAAAGACTATGTGTAGCCATAGGTTGAACTGAGGAAATAAAAAAAAATAGTTATAATAAAAGAGAGATTTAAGGATGACCATTGTCTTGCTCTGTTCCCAATTTACTTGCCGTTATAGTAATTTTAGATTTTAGCCTTAGTGGTATCAGTATTTTATCTGAGCTTTAGTATCTTATTTGCTTTTCTAATATCCATAAAGGTAGACACAACTGCTTTATGCATTCAGATAAGCACTTTGTATCAGAAACCACAGAAATGAAGGTAACTTGGTAAGTGTTTTTAAGAGTGCTTTAAAGAAATGAATAACTTCGGTAACTTTAAACAAAATAGATTGCTCACAAAAATAAGAAAAAATACTGTCCTAACGTTATGGTTCCTATATAAAAGCATCCAGAAAATTAGTATTTTAGAAATGAACATAAGAAGAAACTGAGAAAGAAGTAGAAATGTTTTAATTTACTGGAATGTTTTGAAGTCGATGGAATAGTTTAACACATCATTAATCTTTTGCTGACATTTAAAATTATTAAGTATTAAAATAATTCTCTGAGCTTTACTATATCCAACAATTTTAATAAGAGTGAAAATAATTGGTTTAAGATTTGCTATTGAGTAAAGGGCATGTGTTGTACTTACAAACGTATAAACTTTAAAGTGCTTTGAAATCTTCTAGAAAACACAATATAAGAAAAGGTGATAATACAGTTTACCTAAGCATTGGAAAATGGGGATAGCTGCTCTTTAAAAAACCACATCACTAGGGGAAAACATTAACGTTTTGACTATCAAGAATATCGTGTGCTAAATCATGCAGTTTTAGAAAAGGTCAAATCTTTATTTGGAATATCTGACAGCTTCCCTTAATATACAGGTATATTTAGAACTTTAAAATGTTTGAGATTTCTACTGAAGCTTGAGAAATGACAGGATATTGCAAAGATAACTTTAGCTTATTTTCAAAGTTTGATTACCAAGAACCATTTTTTTTACACTGAATTTTTTTTCTGTAGGTACTGAAAGACATTATCAATGTGAAACTCAGGTTGTTTTTGAACTGCAGATCTAAGCTGTCAGAAGTGCCACTGAAGAGGTAAGTAGTTTATAGCTTTTCTTACAAATATATGATCTCACTTGGTTCAGACAAAACAGCCTTAGCAGCATATATTCCCTTAAAAAATAAACAGTTGTTTGTGTTTCTGGATTCTTTTGTTGCATTAGTTACTTTCTTTGAACGTAAGTTGAATGTGACTGAGGCAGTTTCATTTGTCTAGAGAAAAATTTTAATTCTGAAGTGTCAGGCATGGGGTCACAGAGTACTGATCTAGTCCTTCAGATTCACCTCTCCTAAACAATCCTTAGAGAAATCAATGGAGAGTCTTGCATGCCAATGAAAACTTGCAGAGGGAAATGTCTGCCTAACTTGGTCAATTCTTCCAGCCCACTTTCTGTGTAATGAATTTTACAGATTAAGTACACTGATACTCATCTGAGTAAATGGACAGTCTGCATTTGACATCTCATTATAATTCGTTAGGAATGTTATACCCTGAAAGTACCTGCCTTAAACTGAAGTTTCTTTTAACAGGCTGTAAGGACCAGGGTTCACTAATTTGGTTATAGATATTTACACTGAACTCTCCAGAGAGGATTCCTTTCCCTCTAAGAGAAAGGTTTAAGCACTGCCATTCCTTTGGCAGATATTGTCCCTATAATCTTATTAAGAGAGAGTGCTAGTAGTCTGCACTTGTAGGTGCTAGTGCCTGGTTCTTTCCCTGTGCTTGGGAAAGGTGAAAGGAAGAAGTTTTCTGGCATCATTTAGAGCAGCTGTGGCTGCCCCCTCCCTGGAAGTGTTCAAGGCCATGTTGGGCAGGGCTTTGAGCAACCTGATCTAGTGGAAGGTGTCCCTGCCCATGGCAGCAGAGGTGGACTAGATGATCTTTAAAGACCCCTTCCAACCCAAACCATTCTGTGATTCTATGATCTGTCCTGCGGACAGGTCATATTTTCCTTACAGCAATGGTTTCATATGAAATGCATTGATATACTAGCCCAAATACTTTGTAGGAATTGTGCTATTCATGATGGGTACAGGAGAAATTTTTCATAGTAGTTAAATGTCCTTTTTTTGTTTCCCCCCCCATGTGAAACACTGTGCTTGCTGCTTTCATTCTCTCCATTTTCAGTGCTTTCTCTGTTCTGATTCTTTGCATTTTGTTGAATATCAGTGGAGGAAGGAAGAAAATCATCATTATTTTGTTGTTACAAGGATCTTTTACCTGTGGAATAAATGGAGTAAGAGTTGGGTACAAATAGAGAGACCTCTCCTTTCCTCTGCTCTCTGTCTTTGCTGCTGCTAGTGTCAGGAGCTGTTCCTAAAGCCTCTTTTCTTCTAGCAGAGATTAGTCCTTCTGCTTAGTTTAGTGATACAGATTCTGAGAATCAGACAGTTCACAGTCAAGGTATTTAGGTGCACCTCTTGGGTATTCACCTTTCCAGCCATTAAGAATGTTAATAGGAACTATGCATTTTCACAGCAAAAAATTATCAAAAGCAAATAGGTCTGTGTTCATCTACCAGCCCATTTGAGATGCTGTAGGTATTGTCTGATGGTATTCCAAAAGAATAGGGAGCTGCTGTGGTTCCAAACATCATTAATTTGGTAAACATTCACTATATTTTTAAAGTATTTTAGAAGAACTTTATGTTTGGAACTTCATGCTTCAGTAAATGTATTTTTTTTTAACACTTCTTTTTCAACAGCTTCTATCGTTTTGTTCTGGAACCAGAATTAACTTATGGGATCAACAAGCACCTTCCTTCTGAACCTGTGGCAAAATTCCTAGAATTGCCAGAATCACCCCTTTTGACTCTAAACATGATCACTCCTGAGAGCTGGTTGGTTGAAGCAGTAAACAGTTCCTGTGATCTCGATAACATTCATTTACAGGATGTAAGTACTAGTTTGTAAACATTATAAAACTTGCCTTGGACCTTCTACCTCAAGAGGGAAGTAGAAATCTTGTGGGATTTTTGTCTCTTGTTTTTCAGAAATGCTTTCTGTGGTAATTGATTATTTGGTCAGTATTTTACCATTTTTATTTTCATTACCTTTTTTTCTCATTCTCTCTTATTTAAAAACCCCAAGTCTTAAAGGAAAGCAATGAAACAGAAAAAAAATCAGAATGCAGAATACAAGTAAAAGCAAATTATCTGCTGTGTTGAGCTTTATAATGTTCATGGAAATAATCTTTTTTCAGATAAAAATAAAGCAATTAAGGAATTCTGTATATTAGCTTTCTATTTCTCTTTATTTTGTAAATATTTTTTGTAATAATAGGTTTAACCTTGGTAAATCTTTAAATAAGCCTAAATATATTGTTGTTTATGACTATGGATTAAAATATATTTGACCATTTTTTAGTTCACAATTTTTTAAATTATATTTTTAATCCCTCAGCTCCAAAATCATTAGATTTGTTTCAGTCACTAAACCTATGCAAAATATTGAAGGTCTTTGATCCACTAAAGCTGTATATTTGAAAGGTATATTGTGAAAATAAAGGCTGGGATTTACCTTACCAAAGCTGAGATGCCTCAGCTTCATCAACAGTCAGTGGAGAGGAGGTCCCTCCAGAAAGTGATACATCCTCTTTACCTTGGGTACCTATTTTAAAACTGAATTAACTTCCTTCTGGAAGTGCTTTTCTCCTTTTTTTTGACAGCTGAATTTAGGTGAGGTAAATCCCACACGTTTATTGTTGTAATAGGTTGCTTTTCCCACATAGTTAAATGACATAATTTATTGACGAAACGTTCCTTCCACAGATAAAAGGGACAGTTATAGCAGAATACGAACTAGAATATATCTTGCTTGAAGGACATTGCTTTGATGTGACAATGGGACAACCTCCTCGAGGGTTACAGTTCACTCTGGGCACAAAGAATAATCCTGTCATGGTTGATACTATTGTGATGGCCAATCTGGTAAGTTTTAAGCACAGAAATAGTCATTACAATATCTCCATGAGAATTCTTTATAAGCTTCTTGTTCTTTAAATCCATTTCTCTGGGTTGCAAGTTTAGTAACGCTAAAAGCAACAGGAGTATCCTGGTATTGAGACCATCTACAAAAGAAGATGGGCATTTCTAATTTGCTGAGCTTTCCTCCACTCCTCTTCTGATCCCATGTAGGTCTGGATATAGCCTAATTTTAGGTCCTTATCTGAAGTGCCTAAACTGGGAGTCTAATTTCCTAAAGTGGATAGTAGGAGGTAGTTATATTCAGATGGAGGTTCCACCAACAGACTTAAGGTGTGAATCACATTCTGATTAAAATAACCATTTTTGTTGCACAGTGATCCAGGCAAAAGAAGGTTCCTAGTTTAGATGCTTCAATTAAGTGCTTAAAGCCTCTGTGGGACAAATCCATACCTGAGAATTCCTCTGGCCATCCAAAGTAATTATATTTGGTTTTAGCAGGCTGTAGAGCAGAAGATCTTGTGATTCGTGAAGCAAAATGTTTATTTTCTATTGGATAAGGTAATTTGATAGGGAAAGATTACTTTTGATGCATAAGACCAGTTACCTATCTGCTATTTGCTGTTCTCTGTAAATATTATATCATGAGGAATAAAATGCTTAATAAACTGAGTCTTTGACTTTTACTCAACAGTAGATGATCAGCATGATGAAACTTTTAATGATTCTTCACGTTCCAAAGCTTGCTTCATCTGGCTCTCACATAATGATAGCTGTATGCAACGTTCCTTAATTGGGAAGAAGCTGTGCTGACTTGGAAAGTTGTTCCAGACAAAACTTTCAAGTTTAGAAGAAACTTTTCAGTTTAGGTTCAGTTTAGGTTCAGTTTAATAATTTATTTCTTTACTGATCACTGTTCTAGGTGAGAGATTTTGTGTACAGCTCAAATTCAGCTAGAAACAAAAGGACCACTGAAAGGCATTAATATGGATACACAGGAAAGGTGATACTTGGTTGCATCACTGCCATATTACTTCCAGGGCTAGTTTGACAGTAGGTAATTGGTTACTAGCCTTGGCTGCAATACCAAATGTTGGATAATTGATGTTTGTATATGTACATGGTTGATTCAGAAATGCTGATAGAACAAGTGACTTCCTTTCCTATTTTTCTTAGGGTTATTTTCAGCTGAAAGCAAATCCAGGCGCTTGGACACTGCGATTGCGTAAAGGAAGGTCTGAAGAGATCTATCAGGTTTTTTCGTGAGTATTAATCCATCTTTTGGAAACATAATTATAACTGAATCTGAAAGTGCAACGTATTTTGAAAAGTTCTGACAGTACTGAAGGAAATTCAGCAAAAATAACATGAAAAAAATAGAACAAGAAGCAAATGATGATTTAAAATTTATGAAAGTATCTTATTTTCTGATAGTGTAAGTTGTTGTTTGACTGCTCTGTGCATTCTTGAAGGCATTTGGATACGTTAACGCATAATAAGCCCAAACTGCTCAGGTAGACCTGATACTAGCAAAATCTCTTACTGTACAGCTACACAGCTACCAGGCACTTGCCCTGTCAGTTCCAAGCATGGTTACCATTATCATGCAACTGCTTGAACCACATTCTGTAGAAATGTCACTCATGATTTTGTTGATTAATATTTTGGCATTCACAACATACTTAACATGTAATTCCAAGATTATGTCCGGTGGAGCATTGCTAGCTCTCCAGCAGCATCTTGATCAGCTGGAGGAAATGCCTTAGAATTTTTTTCAGCCCTGAGGGTGCCTCTAAATGCAGTGTTCTTGATGGGTGACCTCTTTTTTTAACAGGAGCATGATATTTATTTCAGCTCTAGGCTTTTTTCTTCAGTTAATTCTGAGTGTTCCATAGTCATCTAAGAATCACTGTGGTTACACCTTCACCTTAGGATACAGAAGCACCTTTCAGTGCTGCACCCTGGCTGCATGTTGACTGCACCACATTTCCCTCTCTTGGGAGAACCCTTTGCATGGGAAGAAGTCACGTTGTACTCCAGTAACTGGCGTTTAGTTGCCACCTTATATGGCTTATAGATCTGCAGTTTTCATGGTCGATTTTCATATGAGGAACATATGCTAGCCATCTTTCCAACTACTCCTTGGAAGAATCATCTTTTTCTCATGTTTTATGTAAGAGCATAGATCTGTAGCATATGAAGGCTTCCTCTTGAAGCTTTGGATCCAATCCCTTCTAGAGGAACAGTATTGTTTTATTGTATTTCAGCTTCAGTTATTTCCCCAGCCCTGTAATTCTGTGGGCTGAAACAGGTCTATTTCTTATAAAATATTTATTATTACTTGGAGTTCAGGAACACATAGTACCATATGATATTTAGTCATCAGCTACTATTAAAAAAAATGAAAAAATTGATGAACATCATTGCTGTTTTGAATATTTAGAAAATGCATCAATTTCAGTGTTACAGGAAGAAATTAATGGGATATTAGGTTCATTCTATTTGTTTGCAATTTTCAATTTTTTTTTCCAGAAACTACTCGCAATCTGTTGAAAAAGCAGAAAAACATAGTCTGTATCCTAAGAAGTTCACTTAATCTCCACCAGCTGTAGCTATATCATTTGTCTAATTTAACACTCAATTCTTAAGATATATAAAGGGATTTATGAAAGAGAACATGGTTAAAAAAAATAATGTAACGAGCTGTAGTTGAATTAAAAAATGAAACAAAATGAAACAAAACCACTCAACATTCTAGGCTGAATCAAAGGAAACTTAAATCATCTGCTGTTTAAGCTTCCTGATTTTCCCTTATAAGTAATGAGCTTAATTGAGCTCAGCTAAAGTTAATACTTGATGAGGAATCTAAACAATAGTGTTTATTTCAATTAATTATTACAAGGAGTAGGCTTAGAATACCACAGCTAAAGTATGTTTGGGAGGCCGTACCAGGATCTTTGTTATTACTTTTGCTGATATCAGTATTAATAGTATGGAATTGCTATCAGAATTCAAGCAACTATTTGACAGGATGGAATTTTGCCAAGACGTATTACAGTGTATTCTCCATCCTTGTATAATAGTCATATCCTTTCCTGTTGAACTGTGAGATGACCTGTTTTCTTTGAGGCACAGACCCATACATTATGATAGGAGTTTTAGAAGAAATACAAGATTTTGAAGTTACAGCATGTTCTACACCTCAATGCATATTTGCTTCTCTCATAGTAGCATCTAACACACATGCAAGAAATTTAGTTTTGCTTTATGTAAATACACAGCTTTTGAAATAAACTTCTTTTTTTTTTTCCCTGAACACTGCTTCTAACAAGGATTATTATTTTGAAGCAGTCACACTTGTAGATTGATTCGTTATTAATAAATTACAATGAATATTAGGAAGGTGAAAATTAGTATAGTCAGCAACAGTCTGAGCACTGCCTGTTATTGGAACTTGGATTCTGTGATGTTGGTAGGAAAACAGGTATTGCAAGATAAGACTGTAGAAAATTGTTTATAGCTAAATATATGTATATAAGCTCCTGCTGAATATTTCATTTTTTAAAAAGGCTGGTAGATATAATTTATTATATTTTGATGGTATGCAGACTGCTTAACTGGAAGTTCTATCTTTTATGATTCAGGCAAGGAGTTCTTTGTTTGTTTCTTTGGTTTGAGATTTTAAAGGGCCTCCATTTATTCAACTTGAATCCTTTGGTTCTCCATATGGAAAATTGTAATTTATATTATATTGATATTTATTTGTATTTATATGTAGGTGTGTTGAGACATTTTAAAGCTGTGCCATAAATAGTCTGCTGGACATGTTTAGTTTTGTACAACAGTTATATAACAATAAAGTCATTATTGTTAACTATTTAATAGTGCAGTCAGTATGCAAGACATTTTGCAGGATTTGAAAAGGAAGTTGTGCCTACTTTCAGTGCGTTTACAAACTAAGTTACACTACCAGTGTTCAGTACCTTTTGGACAAAACACAAAATCCTTATTGGTTTTGTTAAGGGAGTTTCTAAATCATGATCCCAGTTCTTCCAAACCCCAGGTCACATTCAGAACGTTACTGACATGATCACTCATTTGTAATGTGCATCTGTTACATGAATAAAATTACAACATGCTGAGTATCATACGCACAGAGAGAGAGAAGGGAAAAGAGGTCCTGTATAAGATTCAGCACACTGATTTAGAATTAAAGAACAGTATGATTGACTCAGTTTTCTTTCAGAGAGATACCTACCTAAAAACAAGTGAATATCCTAGTCTGTAAGTAGCCATTGAGCACGTAGTTGAGTGACTAGGAATTGAAAGGAAGTACTCTGTCAGGAAAAGAAGTTACCGTAGTGTAATAGTAGGAAGTATACAAAGATGTGACTGGAAAAACAGATAAATTGGACCTTGAGACCAATGTTAAGTCTCCAAGTCACTAATGGTGACTATCACTATTTTCAGTACATTGTTCATACTGGGATAGAAATTCATCACACTGAGTGCTGTGCAGAGTATAACAATTGACACTTGGTAAAGATGGAGCCGACAGCGAGGGATCCACAGAAGAGACTTAGGGAGACAAAAGTGATATTATTAAATTTACAGCCAAATGAAACACTTTGTAAAGACTTTGGAAAATTATTTTCATCCACAGAGCTGCAGAGCTAGGTACAGAATTCATAGCATAGAGATTTTGAGGTAACTGATTAACAGTTGATTGTGGAAAAACTGAGGGCAAAAATGGGAACGCTGTGCCAACTGCTGCCATTTCTGCTATCAGCAGTTTGTGTTTGGCTCTAGTTTTCCTATTTTAGACCTTTGTAATGGCACACTTTATTTATAAAGTGGAGATCTGTGCCCTTTTACGTTGAGTACTGTACATCCCTGTGATAAAAAGACAGTTCTTGGCCGAGTGTTCATATATGCAATATTTTAAAAGTGTGAAAATGAAACTAAATCAGAGTAGAAAAGTCAAGATAATTCTGAACATCGTTTTGTGCAAGAATTGGCCATCTCTATGAAACTTAATAATTATAGGCACTTTTTACAGAAATGTATTAAATAATAGAAATTCAGTTGACTATATAAAATGCTGTAATTTTTAGATAAGTAGTATGAAAAAGATTGAAACAAGATTTAAATATTTCTGTTTTCTAGGGAAAAAAAATCAAGCCTAAGGCATAGCAGATTACTTTCTTAAACCAATTTTTTTGTATGCATAGTCTTAGCAAGAGGAAACAACATAATGTTGTTAAAAGACAGAAAGGATTGAAGGAAAAATATATGGGCTGTTGAGGTATAAAAGCTATAAAATTTGAGAATTATGTTATTACACTGTATCACAGAGTGACAGCAACATTTTTCATACTTGTTACTCAGTGGACTGCAGTACAGTTTTGAGATGCCTGAATGGCTTTAAACTGATGTTCAGTAGGGCAAATGTTCATGTGGTGCCTTGCACAGCCATATCTTTAGGGGTACAGTTACCAAAGCCAACTAGCTGAAAGTCAGTCTTTACTATCTCAGCACTGTGATGAAGCTCTCCTTAGACTTTTTAAATCAGATTTATTTTAGAAGTATATTTAATGCAATTTCTAAGATGTTTTCCGTATTTGAAAAATAAAATGTAGTTTAATATTTGAATGTAATGTATGTCTGTATAATACATGATAATGTATTCAGCTCTAGGTTGCTGCATTTTTTCATTGGTTGATAAAATTTCCTGTGAAAATCCAAATTAGAAAGTGAGGTCTACCACTGTGGGCAATGTCAAGTGATGAATAAAAGTCAAAGTTTCTGAAGTTAAGATATAATTAGGTACAAGTGAAGAAATTTTGTTTCTATAAATATCAGCAATTCTAAAACTTATACTCTAATTAAACAGAAGTAATAATGCATGTTTTAATGAGTCAGTACATCTGCCTGAGGTTTTTTTCTCCTTACAGCCATGAAGGAACAGATTCTGTAGCTGACCTGACAGATGTTACCGTGGTATTAAACAACTTCAGAAGCAAAATTATCAAAGTCCAAGTATGTAAAGAGATATCTTTTTTTGTATGCAATATTTCCTTATATGAAATATGACTAATGCTTACATGTCTTAGGCTATATTTATTTGGAACATGTATATTGAAATATATAATTTAGATTTTGTATAATTAGAGAAGAGTGTGCAAATTAATGTAGTTAATTTGATCCAATCAGGTTATACTAATTGCATGGGAGATTGTTAAATAGCTGTTAAAATAATACATCCGTGTGTGTAACATAGATAGGATTTATCTCATCTAGCTTAAGATGTCTAAGAGTGTAGTCTAGGTGCTTTAAACTCCCTCTCTGCTTAGTAGAATGAGAAAGACAGTCCAAAGGACTGCTCATCCCATCTCATGTATGTATTTAAACCAAGGGGATGACCACCTCTTGAGACATTCAGTTCTCTCCTGTGATTGGAGAGGGATTTTACATGAAGTCCAGATACCAGGGTGGAAGTTAAAATTAGGTATGTTGAATTCTACCCTAAACTATCAACTTTGTGTAAATGAAATTACATTACTTTCATTCTTAAAGATCCATAAAAAAGAGATAACAAAACACGAGTTATATTAAGGAGAAGGAACCTCATAGTATTATATGTTTTGCACTGTTTTGTAAATAACATTTTGTGTAGGTATCTTTGGTACCTTGTATCCTAATTTTAAACATTAAGAAGGAGAGAAAACAATATAAACATAAGTACAGAACGAATTTTTTAAACCACATATATGAGTCTTTTCCCCAGTCTGTAGCTGAAAGTTTCCAGAACCTGGAGAAAATTTGTAACTCTGTGGAGCATGATGAGCTTGCCTTTAAACCACTCCCTTTGGATCAAAATAGGAAAATGATTTTATGTGAAAGGTGGTACATATTAAACTTATAACTAGAATATGTAAGCTCTATCATTCAGCTGAACTGTAGAATCACTTCAGCAATACCTAGGATGTGGCTTCAGAAGCATTAGCTAAAAAAGCATATGATTTAGTGGGAACAGAAATCTGCAAGTGTTAGCTTGGCAGTATAAACGTGTGAAACTAATATGGTTATTACTGAATATGTTCAAACACTGAGTGCTTTAGAAACTATTTGTGTTTCAAAAACAATTGGGTTTCTTTTAATCAAGGAAATTAAGGTCAGCAAACAAAATTAATTTGGAGC
The DNA here is from genome assembly GCF_047716275.1 of Strix uralensis. NCBI lineage: Eukaryota > Metazoa > Chordata > Aves > Strigiformes > Strigidae > Strix > Strix uralensis. Next base: position 79,819,482 of record NC_133973.1, read on the forward strand.
CTTTATTAAGCATGTGGGTAAGACAGCAGAAATTCTTTCATTTGAATGGGAGATCTTATGTTTCAGCAACAGATTTGTTGCTTTCTCCTTGTGAAGGGCTTATGAGAATCAGTTTCTCTTCAGGTAAGTTCCATGCATGGCACAACACCCTGCTACCCTTCTTCTGCCAGCTAATGGCTGGATCACAAACTCATGAGGGAGGAAAATGACATACAATTCCCCACGCTTCTAGTTACTGTTTGCATAAAGAAGTACAGAGGGTTTGAACATGCTCTTTGATTTGTTAATCACCATTTAATTTTTCACAATCAATTACTTCTTATTACAGTAAGTTCTGTACATAGTTTAAAAGTATGAAGTGACATTTTTGCTGTTCAGTTCAGTAAGTAGTTTACTGAAATAGAAATTGGTAGGATGTTGGCCCAGCTCTAACCAGTAAGTACACCATAGTTAGATATCACAATTGGAGTGGTAATTACTATCAACTAACTTTCCAAATTACACAAATACATTTATTTTAATGACTAGGTACAGAAAAAGCCTGATAAAATGAATGAAGATCTCCTTACTGATGGAACAACAGGAAAAAGAGGAAATCAGGAATCAGTTACAAGGTAATGCATAATTTGCTTATACTTTAACCATGCCAGGACATGTTTATTATTACTTATAGTGTTAAGTGTTTCTTAGTTGGTAGTGATACAAATATGTAAAAAGGCTCCCCTTTTTAGGGGAAAGGACAAGCTATAATGTCTTGTACATCTCATTATTTATTTCCTTTTTAATCCCTCCTTTCCATTTCTAGTTCCTGTTTATTTTCTCCATTGGCATTATTTTTATTTTTTTATGTCAGGGAATCAATCTAAATATGAAAATCTCATCCAGTGATGTGGTACTCAGATGCATCAAACTGAACATCAGAAAAGCAGGCTATGATGCTGCTTGTCTGTTGCTAGACATAATTTATGAAAACTCAAGAAGTGATTTCGTATTTGTCAGTAAAATACCTTTTACTTTAAAGTTTGAGTTCTATAAATAATTGTAATAAATGTCTCAAGCTTTATATTTGACGGTAATAACATTGTAGTATTTCTAATTTAGGGTATACCATTGTAAAATTTTGTTTTCAGTTGCTCATAGTTATGTTGTCTGTGGATGATGTGTGGTTCAGGCTTTTTTTTTTTAAATTTTAATTTAGTTTTTATTAATAAGATACAAATTCCAATGGAATTGTTGTATCATTTTTAGGAATGAGAGAAGGGCAAAAAAGATGTTCAATCTTTGCTTAGAAAAATAATTTTAGGGGTTTTTTTAATAGTGCTGTGGATCAGAATGGGGAGTGTTGTATCATTTTCCAGGACATGTTAATTGTCCTTTCAAGAGCATTTCAATCAGATGACCTTTGACCAGCGTATTTTAGAAACAGTGGTCCAGATGCTCTCTGAGCATTCTTTCCTTGTAACACTTCAGAGACCTCTTTCACAAGAAACATTTCAAAAAGATAATGTTCTCAAGTGTGAAAATTGGGGTGCTGGCAAAAGTATTTACTGAATTCCCAATGATTTGATGAGTTATTTGTTCTCAATATTTCTTAATATCAGAGAAGAATGAGTTTGGGTCTTTAATCTGGAATGCTAGTAACACAATAAATTCATCCACTCTTCCAAGGTGATGATAATTCCTCTTCTGGACCTTCAAGGCTGTTGGGGGGAACTTAATTTGCAATACATTGTTTCCGTACTGGACTCCATCCACTTTGTGGGAAACACTCATGTTTGCTCTCAGAAAGTCTGATTTCCAGCACAGTTTATTTCTGCAGTATGCTACCAAGTGCTAAGCTGTCATGGCTGTATAATTGCAAAGAACTGAAGGTAATGCCCTCTGAAATAACCAGTTCAGAGCTAATGACTTGATTGTGTAAACAGCTTAATTCAAGTAATCATAGATCTCTTTGCCCTGAAAGAAAAAAAGAAATTGCAGTAGCTTTGTCCATAAGTACCTTTAAGCATTCAAGATTTACTATTGAGGTAAAGTCTGATTCCTCCATTGTTCAGAAGAACATCTTTGGACTATAGTTCAGCTAGTAAGAAAGGGATAATGTTGGTATGAGGGATTTAAGGAGAATGGCTTTTTCATCACTATTTTCTCTGTACCCTAAAGACTTTCGGGCCCCAAATGACTGCTGTGAGACTCAAAAAAAGGTTTTCTTCCATTTTCAGTAGCCTTGACAATGGTTGTCAGTCACAAAGTCTGTTAAAGAAAATAAAGAAAAGGCACAGCAGTTATACTTTATCTAGTAAACAGATGACCCCAATTAATGCTCAGCACACACATTTCTTGGTAGATCCAGGACTGGCTTCTGTTTCAATTTTATCATCTATCCTGACAAGGCCTCTTGTATCTCAAGTACCTGGACATTTTGAGTCTCTGTTGCTGATTTTATATTCATCACCATTTACCCACAGATGATTTTACTGTTACAATATTGACTAGATTCAGAAAGCCTTCCAGACTGCTTTACTGCAACTCTCAAAAATTTGGTCAGGGAAGTGACATTAGTTGAAGGAATTTTACATCATCTTCAAGCTTCCCACTTCCAGTTAGCCACATGAAAGGATGTATGTACAGTGGTCAAAATCATAGTTCCCTCTAAGAAAGTTACAAGGCCAGAGATCTTATGATCTTCTAGGTTTAGTCTTTTATCACAGTAGGTTGGTTCATCAATGTGCATCAAGGCACAGAGTTTGTCTGGGCTGTCTGAGGCCTCTCATCCAATAAAGTTTATTTGGTCTTCCCATTGATTCAAGGTTGTGGCTCAGGGGCGTGATTTGAAGCCTGCCATTTGTCTGTCAGCTTCTTCCTAGGAACTTGTCAAATAATCTTCCTCTTTGATATCCCAGAATGAAAATTATATCCTGCCAGCACACTGTTCCTTATAGGAATCATTGGGTGCTCTGACATGGGACACGTGCATACCATCGCACAAGTCCTTTCAGAACTGAACTGGCCTTCTCCAGTTGACTGCTTTTCCCACGTGACCTTACAGGTTAACCCAGCCATCTTCAGAGCAGCTTGTTCCATTCGGAAGATCTCTGCTTTCTGTAAAGCTTTGCATAATCAATATTTTCAAGATCAAAAACTGGTTTTCACATCTGTCTTTGTAGTCACATTAGCTGCACATCAGTTGGCTACATTATGAAGAGCTGGACATTCTTTCAGTCCTCCTATTACCAAGTATAGGAAATGGGACAAAAAGTCAGAAAGACTGAAGATTAACTTCTTGGGACTGTGAACTGCCATCTGTTTAGCCTGTGAGAACTCAGTGCTAGTTGAGGGGTTGTCTCCTTCAGAGATGTCACACCATGCAGTCAGTGCCACTCCACTGGTGTCCCTTTCGTCTGCGTTTGCTATAATCCTGATCAGGTATGGCTGTGCTCTCTCCTCTTACCATTGCTGAGTGAAAAGAATGTGGGTTTCTCAGCAGATTATTCACACCACTTACAGTGCAGCCTTCTGGGATTTCAGCTTTGTATTAGTGGAGTGATGTGAATTCTTTTAAATATGTTGGAGATCTGAGACTTGTCTCATTTGTTCTTAAAGATTATGAGGGATACTTATTTTTATACTTTTTAAAGTATACTTTTAAAAGGGATCCAACCAGAAGAAAAATTAATAGGAGTGACTCACACAATCTAAGTGTGTGAGGAATGACTCACCTCAAAAGACTGTTGAGGTGCATCTCCAACAATATCAAACCATACTGTAACCAATTTGGCAAAAGCAACCTTGCAGTTCAGAGATCTGTAAAACAGTGCTCTGAGGGTGACTGCAGCCACCATCCCCTTAGCTGTGTGTGCTGTAAGGCATACATGATTAAAAAACCAATCCTGGTAGATGTTGGTATTCAAAGCAAGCAAAGAATTCTCTGCAGCAGAAACAGAAAACCTCTAGACAACGTACCTCAAAGATCTAGGGTAGCTACTACTCCTTGGCCTTGTCATTTGCTGTTGGTCACTGCTGATGACAAGATACTGGGCTAAATATGTGGTCTGGCCCAGTGTGGCCATCTCTGTTACGTTCAGGCTGTATTTTAGAGTATATATTCAGCTCAACCACCTATGGGGCTATGCAGACATCCCTCACCTTGAGAATATGCATTGGTTCTTGTGATGTAGAATACACGTGGATGAAACTTGAAAAATAACTGTTGCTCATTTTAAAAATAACCAATTCTCAAGATATTTTGGCTGTATTTCTGATTTTTGCTTTGATAAAACGTGGAGTTCTTGCCAAATTTGGATTGTTTGATTGAAAATATTGGAGACTGCAGTTGTGCCATTGTTTGTCATGAATGACAGGGTATGAGGTGTTGGTCCCAAAAGATTTTGGCATCAGAGGCATGTGCAGTGGGAGTAGAATAGAAGTGTACTCAGTTACTGTAGGATGAGTATTTCTGTAATGTATTTTCTTACTTTTGATTCTCTACAAGCTTAATGGTAATGTAGTATTATTTTCTTTCTGATGAATGTGTACTTTATATAATAATTTTTAGGGTTTTTTTTTTTTTAGATTTTCAGAAGAAATTCCAATAGAAGAGAAGGAAAAGAAAAGTGATATTCTTAACATTTTTTCAGTTGCTTCAGGCCATTTATATGAACGTTTTTTAAGGTAAGGAAAGGTAAAAGGGAAATGAGAATTTCATAGGGATACTATAAACATTCATGCTAAAATTAAGCAGCTTAAAGAAACTGACTTTTTTAACAAGGTGTAAAGAATACATTGTCAAAACATAGAAAAGTTGTATGCAGTGAGGACCAAACATATAGATCTTTAAAAATAACATTATTCTTTGAAGAAAGAAGAATGTTCTCCATGTCTTTCATGAGTGCATGTGCAAAGTGTGAACATAAAGGATGAAGTTCAGCCTCTCTTCATAAAGACATAAGAGCAGTGGCTTCATTAGAGTTCTCATCTGTTTATGTTTAGCCCAGACTATGGATACTACCATATGCACATACAGCCTTACTCACCTCAGTGTTCATTCAACAAGCAATGATTGCTTTGAAGGAATTTTTACAGTATTGCCTCATCTGTTCACAACCATCTCTGTTACTTTTCTGATTTGAGTACTTGTCTACAGGCATCAGATTTAGTGATTTTCCTGTCCTAAAATGGAATTTCACAATTCTTTCATGCGTATTTATTTGGAAAGTAGTATTTTGTATGTGTTGATTTTTATTTCTTAGTAGTCTGATGCAGTTTAAACATCTGCATTTCTTTCCTTCAACCTACAACAACCTTCATAAAGGGAAATACTTCTTCATTTTAAAGGAGAAACAATTTTTTAAAACATTCTACATGCTTCTTTACCTTATTGTAAAGTTTATTATTTCCTGATTTTTAAGGCAGACTTGACCTCTTGTAAGGTTGTAAGGCATTGCTTATCTGTCTGGTTACACCAAACATATGCCACAACAGTGAAAAAAAACCAAACCCAAAATAGTGATTTTTACAGTTATCAAGGGTTTGCTGAAGAGGATCTTAACTTTGAACTACACTTCCTCTTTTCCACTGTTTTTCATTTCAGCAACCTCTGAAACTCAACCAATATATTTCTAAAATCAGTTATATCAGTAGCCAAGTTAATAAAAGGTATTAATTGTTGATCTAATTTTGTCAGGCACCTCTATTAGAATAAAGCTTGTTAACAGATTCACTTTTGAAATTGTTCCAATATTGCTTAGCCAATCTGGATTGGAATAAATCCATCTCAAAGTGGTCTTGAACACATGCTCTTTAAAGCTTTTAATTAGAAATAGAAATTTCTGCTTAAACAGGGTTAAAGAAAATTATTCTTAGAAAGTTTTAGCACCTTTTAGGTGCAGTTGAAATTTAATGACCTGTGTGTATTCGTTTGTTTATTATAGACTTATATTTCCACAGAATTATGATGCTTTCTGTCCTACGTCATACTAAAACACCAGTTAAATTTTGGTTTCTGAAAAACTATCTTTCACCAACATTTAAGGTAGGAGAAATGTATCACTTTTAGTATTTTTTTCTTAAATATCTTAAGTATTTTTTTAAAAAAGTTACAATTGAGTAATTATATAATTCAAATTAAATTTTCACAGTTGGAAAATATCTCTGAATGCATTAAATACCAGTAGTTTTAAAAGTCTCATGTGTAAGGTTCTTCTTTTCTGGAACCCAAAGCCCAGTTATATATTACAATAATTTATTCTCTTCTGATAGTCTCTATGAGCTTGAAAGAAATGCTTTTTATATTTATGTAGCTGAGGATACTGCTAGAACTAAAGAAACATTTTAAAATAATAATTTATGTGGTCAGTAAGGCCAACACAGCTGCAACCATGTTTCAACATTCCCTCTTTTTCCTTCTGAGACCTTGTGTGTCACATACATGTACAACTAACAGTTTTTTGATTCCTCTTCTAGGATGTTATTCCTCACATGGCTAAAAAGTATGGTTTCAAGTATGAGTTAGTACAGTATAAGTGGCCCCGCTGGCTTTATCAACAGACAGAAAAACAAAGAATTATCTGGGGCTACAAAATTCTTTTTTTGGATGTTCTTTTCCCTTTGGCTGTGGATAAAATAATATTTGTTGATGCTGACCAGGTAAGAAAAAATAGTATTGTATAAACCTATGAGGCAATCATTTGAGCTTAAATTGATCCAATTTCATTCCCCGTGGCCATTTTGATCTTGTAAGACTATAGCAGTTGTACAAGCAGAACCCGTAGCATTGCAGAACGTGAAATGAAATAATTTCACTTGTCTTAATCATGTAGAAATTAAGAATCTCATCACACTGAGATGCCCTAAATTGCCTCTAGTGCCCATTGAGAGAGAAAGGCACCTGGAGAAGTATGTGGGATCTGAAGGTGCATTTCACCTAAGGCATATTCGAATGATTGTCTCGGCTGATTGTGAGAGGACTATGGAAGGGCTCTGAGGTGATGAGGAAGATGAATCCTGCCGCTTTTGTTCTTAAATTTGTATGCAGTCTTTCACTCAGAAATTAATATTATATAATATACTGAAAGGTAACATGCTGTCTCAAATAGATGAGACATTGAAGAGTCGATCACATGGTTATTAAAAACCTCAGAACAAATATTACATATTTTGGTCCTCTTTTGAAACTTGAGAATAAATTAAATTTAGATGTAGCAATGCAAACTGCAACTTCATGCAATTTCATCTGGATACAGCAGTAGTACTGGTTGTCTGTCCTAACTACTCTAAGAATTTCTCTGTACTCTGAAAACGCTAAAACTTTTTTACCACAGTGGGGTTTGATGGAAGAATGATTGATTAGTAAATAAAGGATATTTGTAAAATGTCCTTATAACCTATTTTTAAAAGTACATTACTACTAGATACAAAGATTTTCAAATGATGCATTAATTTTGGATGCCTAAGTTAATGTAACAAATAGGAAGGATTTTTTAGAAGGCAGACGCTCAGTAGATTTTTAAAGTTACACTCCTGCATGAAGGAATTTAATATTGGGCAGCCAAAGCCACTGGTCTATAAATTAAAAATACTTTGCTTGCTTTGTTTAATTTACTTATTAAATGCATTCTGTAGATGGCCACAGAATAAACATATGTTTTTTTCCTTGAATAGTAGTTTGGTAGATGTCATTCCAGTAGAATGCTTTAGCTATATTCCATTGTTGTAGAGTCTCTGGCTTTTTTTTTTTAATAAAATTAAACTTTGGGAAGGTTGCTGCAATAACTACCCTCATACGCACACCTTAAAAATAGTATTAAATTATAAATATATTTTTATTTAGATTGTGAGAAGTGACCTAAAAGAACTCAGAGATCTAGATCTAAATGGAGCTCCCTATGGATACACACCTTTCTGTGACAGCCGTAAAGAAATGGATGGATACCGTTTCTGGAAATCGGGATACTGGGCATCACATCTTGGGAAAAGGAAATACCATATTAGGTAGGATAACTCCTTACATATTTTTGTGTGGTTTGTGAATTTGACTAAAATCCGGTTCTTGGTATTGATCAATGAGGCATTCAAAAGCAATTGCCCTATAGTCATTCTCAACAAGACATGAATAAGACGTGAATTCTGATGAAATATTGATTTTGCTTTTTTATTGTAGCTTCAGCTACTTTAAAAAATTACTCCTTTAGGATGGGAACAGTTTTTGGTTTCTTGTTATTTTCATTAATGTTACCAAAAAGAAGGTGAAACTGCACAAATCTTTTTTTTTTTTTTATCTTTGTAGTGCTTTATATGTTGTGGATCTTAAGAAATTCAGAAAGATTGCAGCTGGAGATAGGCTTCGGGGCCAGTACCAGGCTCTCAGTCAAGATCCAAACAGTCTGTCAAATCTAGACCAGGTATATATGAGTTTAAGCAATTTGGGGTTTATTTTCTTTATTTTTCTCAATATGCATGGAATTATTTTGTATTTCAATGTATGTGTAATATAATTCTGAAACTATTTGTCCTTTACTGCTGTTTTAGCACATTTTCAGGTGTGCATATGAATGAGCACAGTTCAGAAAACTGAACACTAAATGATGATTACTTTAAATAATGGTTTAACATGAAAAAAGTGAGGAAAAAACAGCATAGAGGACTGCTGTCATTTATTTGTAGTTGTTCTATGTGCATTTGTGTTTTTATAATGATAATCCTATATTCTGATAATGGTAATTATACTATTATTTAACAAGAGCTTTTTCCTCTTTCTTCTTTTTTTTCCATTAATGCAAATTTAATTTTTGCAAGCTAACTGCTAATGCACTCTAGTGGTTGCTGTACATGGTGACCCTGGGGTGACTGTAGTCTTCGTTTATATAACTCCACCGAATTTTAAAGCTAGGTGAGGTAAGTCAAGGTGCAAGTCACAAGCATGTAAGTAGATCTCAGATGTACAAAACATACTTAAATTTATTATTTTCTTCTGTAGTAGGGGTTCTTTAACTCTACTAAGATTGATAATACAGCTCATCCAATTTCTGCCTGAATAAATAATACTTTTTATTTACGTCTCTCTTGAGACATAGTTCACATTGTGAACATCAGAAGGCTTCATCAGTGAGATTGTCCCTGCTTTTGTAATTTTCCTTGTGGAATTACTAAAGCACAAAAGGTTTTTACCTGCCTATAGCAGTAAAGGGATCCCACAGTAGCAAAGCCCACATCTCTCAGTGCCTGCATTCCACCCCCTTACTCTGCAAGTGAGTTTCTCTCTCTCTCTTACATAAGTATATTATTGCCATTGCATTTTTTTTCCAGAAATAAAATTAAAAATTGAAAATAGCAGTTCTTACAATATTGGACAAAGAAAAGTGAAAATACAGCTACACTACAAACTTGAACTATACTAGACACAGGGAGTTGGAGCAGCCTTAAGCTGTAACTGTTAAGAGCAAAAGACTGATGTAACAGCGAGTCAGATTTTACCTCTCTGTCCTGGACAATAGAATGAATTATTGGCCCCGTATCACACACTTAAGAGTCCTGATGTGATTAGCTGTATGTTTTTCAAACACAGACTTACCCATATGTACATTATGTCTTTCAGAAAGACCTTTAAGATTCAGAAGCTGGTTACAGGGCTTCCACCATAATGCTGCTTTTCAGCAATAGTTCTCAAAACATTAATAATGTATATCTTTCCATTTTAATTACAGCATTAATACATGATAGCATATAACTCTTGTAAGTCTGTTGGATCAAATCAAAAGTCACTCCAGTGTCTGCTACCCTTCCCTCAGCACATCAGGGCTGAGAGCAGATGCTAAGTTAGCTAAATCTTGGCAGAATGGAATTGGAATTACTTTGGAAAGGGAAATACTTCAGTGTAATATTTTCACAGTAATCTGCTTTCTGACTGTATTGATAGGAATCACTTTCTGTCTTCATTGCTGCTACTTACACCAAACACAGCATTATTCCTAGAAATACAAACCACAGTGCAACATATTTTACAAGAGCCTTGGAGAGCTTTTATCTACTGATAGGGATGCATTATAAAGTAAATTTATTTCTTTTTATTTAAATACCTGACTGGAGTGCTCACTGCCCTTCTCAAAGAAGCAGCAATCTCAGCTCTTTGCTAATCTGCCAGCACTGCTGCCTTCATGGGTGGTACTTAAGGTTACACTAAAACAAAACACAAAATAGTAGAGTGGGAAAAAAAGGTACTTTTAAATGCCAAGGATAGTAAGTAAAGAACTCCTAGGGAGAAAAATTACACATGGTAAAAACTAGACTTCCAGTACAGCATATTTAATTGTTCTTTTTAGAGAAGCATGGAAATGTCTATATAAAGATGACAAAACAAATACTTGACAAGTATTTATACTAATAGCAATTCATTAAAAAATAGATAATCAACCATCTTGTTCTTTACTTAAAGAATAAGAATCAGTGGAAAAGAATATATGAGTAGAATCTTTTATTAAAGGAAATGGTTTTCTATTTTTAAATTTAGGTTTTATTTTCTAATAAAGATGATGCTGTAGAGGAGTCCCCCTTTAAAGTTATGTAGGTTATCTGACTAAATGTGAAAACACTCATATTGTAAATCAAATCAAAGAACAAATTTTAAATGTTGTGTGTGAAAGTCTAGAAGGCTTTCATTTCAGCAGTTTACATATTTTGGATGAACAAGAATTCTGGCACTGGCAGTAAAAACAATCTGGTCTTACCCTTGTTCTTTTATTTTTCTGACTCATGAATATTTTCTCTATGATCTTCTAGATGTATTTTAGTATTTTTGAGGATAAATCACTTCTGAAAGGATAAGCAACTTTTTGTTCAGAATTTTATTTTAACTGCTATTTACTTTAAATCCTGGAACTAGCATCTGTCTTTCTACTTTCTACTCCATATAACAATTTGTAAGTTCACAACTTTGAGAGTTACTGTAGTAACTCATGAATTGTGATTTAATTTAGAAGGTCAGAGAGGCACGACAGAAAAATCTCTTTTCTCTTGAAATTGAGATAGTGATAAACCATTTATTTTATCTTCCTAAAATTCATGGAATTGAATTTTTTCAAAAAAGAAAACATTTAAATAAGTATCTTGACTCTCAGTATACTTATATTTGATGTAATTTTCCTGTAGTAATGTCTACATTTGAATTAAATTATATGCCTTTTATAATGCAGGTATATGTGCTATTTTATTCTGTCACATTTAGCAACATGAATTGGCAAAAGAAGATGTGACTAGTACTTACCTGAGTACTGACATTTACTTTTTAAATATAATGTAGGGGTTGTACATGTGAAGGTGCTTATGGATGGATCTACCAATTACACCTGTTGTTTTTAACTATGGCCAAAGCACATGCAGTATATGACCACCTGAAGTTTTTCTCATTTGTAAATACTGTTCCCTACATTCAGCAAGATACTGGGTCAGAGTTTTCATGATGAGAGTACTTGACTGTATAATAAAGGTTAAAAAAAAAAAAAAAAAAAGACGTTTTAAGTGAAGTATGGAAGATAGCCAGAATAGCAGTTTAATAGCTTTTTCTTTTCATGCTCATGTTTCTGGAATCCATTTTCCTAAAAGAAGACTAAATTTAGAGTAGTGGCATAATCCCGGATTATATGCTTTTGAGCTTTTTTATTTCAAATTTGAGGAATGGAAAGATGGTTAAGTTATGCTTTAATAATTTCACACAGTCTAATTCTGCTCAGTAGTATTTATAGTATGACATCCAGTATCTGAACCGTAAGTATCAGACGGTATTGCTGATCTGAAGCTATGGAAGAAAATACCCAAGTACAAGAAAAAAATTACTTGAGAAATGAGAGGTGGAACTGGCCATCAAAATGAGCATGACTAAGTTTTGAATCTACTTGAAAAAGAACTAGGTGAGCACTTAGAAGGAAACATAAGAACAATTTGCAGAAATGGTAATAGGCTAAGATACTCTACTTTTAAGTAGTGGTCTGATAACCAGTTACATGAAATGCAATGCTAATGTATGATTTTACAAAATTTGTACAGGATCTTCCCAATAATATGATTCATCAAGTAGCTATTAAGTCTCTCCCTCAGGAATGGCTTTGGTGTGAAACCTGGTGTGATGATGAATCCAAGAAAAAGGCTAAAACAATAGACTTGGTGAGTTGGTTTTGAGTTAGATTAGTTTTACAGATTAAAAACTTTGCTATAATTTCTGTGGCTTTTGAGACACATATGTGATGTCATGGATGCAGTCTTGCTGGAAAGCACTGGAACACTACTTCCCTTTCCCTAAAACACAGCAACTTTTCTCCTTTCCTCTGAGACCTCTCCCACTTGCTCTGTACCAAACTTGCTTATGTTGAAGCTGAAAACTGTACCTGAAAATTAAATGTTGCTATCTGTAACTGGATAGGATCAGGGTTTTTCACACCTGTACATATATTTTTCTTTTTTCCATATTCAGTCAGGTAAGTACAGTTAACAGTCTGGGTATTGTGTGCTGCTATTGCACTCACTGCAAAGCAGGTTCCTCAGAAACCCCTGTTAGAAATTAACATTATCATGGTTTTCTCTGTCCGTTTCACCACTGTAAATGGGAGGTAAAGCAGAGCTTAAAAATTATAATGCTGAGGAGACTATCTGCATTTAGAAAGAAGAAAGTGTCTGTCTGGGAATTAAAGCAGAGAGAAAATGTTCTTCTCTGTCATTATTACCCCCATCCCATTTTTTTCCCCCATTCTCATTTTTTTGACAACCCACACACTGTGATACTTCAGAGATATAATTCTGAAGGAAAACAGACAGTTGGAATCTGGTGCGAATATTCAGTATGTAAATAGTTTTGTGTCTTTACAGTTGTTAAAATAAGCTTTTTTGTGCACTAAAGATGGGTGTTCTCTATTCAAGAAAGATTGAAATTAAGTTACTAGACCTTCTTTCAATCCCCCTTTATCATGTATCACTTTTTTTTACAATTTTCATTTATGTTATTTTATGGAAGTACTCAATAAATTTTCTAGATAACACTAGAGGAAGCATCACAAACTTAATAAAAAACCTATCAGATTCAATTTCAATATGCTAACATATATCTTGTATCTCCCCATGTAACTTAAATCTTAATAGCCTTATGCTAGCCGTGTGTCTGCTATCCATATAGTCAGGAGCTCATGGAAAAATAAAAGTATTTACAATAAAATCTTTTGAGTTATTTAAACAGGGTTTATCTACAATTTGGTTTGTGTGATTTTATTTTTTTTTTTTTTGATTAATATCAAGGTAACTGACCTTGCATGCTGTCCTTCCAATTAAATAGTAAATGCTGGCAAAATTATTTTAGGCAAGCTCCTTGAAAAGGTGGTATTTTCACCTTTGCTTTGTTTCAATCTAGTATGTTTTAAACTTTCAGTGCAACAATCCCCAAACCAAAGAACCAAAATTAAAGGCTGCTGCCCGGATAGTTCCTGAATGGGTTGACTATGACTCTGAGGTACGAAAGTTAATACAGCAAATTGAAAAAGAGAAGAAAAATCTAACGTTCTTTCAAAAAGGTAATTTACATGCATATTCATCTGCTAGCTTTTAAAAAATATATATTAATATAGTTGAAATTAAGATCAGCATCAGTAGGCACAAATACTGTATTTGTACAATTTTCCCTGCTCTTAGAGAAATTGTGTGGCTTTTAAGAGTTGCATGATTCTTCTTTACACAGATATTATGCTAAGAGGATAAAATCTTTTGTTTCATGACAGAATCTAAGAGGAAATTTAGTACTGTCCTATTCTTGGACCTCAAACACAACCAACTGTTCCACATCATTTGAGCCACAAATATTAAATAAAGCACATTAACTTAAACCTCACTTAGAGAATCTAAAGCTAATGTCTGTTAAGCAGGACGTAACTTGAGTGTCTGTTAACTTGTCTCTGCATCTCACTCTGGGCTTGTCTACATGGGGCCTTTTTGCACCAGACTAAAGGGCAGTTTAGTTTACAAATAGGTGTTGGTTTGGTTTTTTGCTAAAATTGTTTTAAACTGAGTTAGCTAAATAGCACAAGAAAAAAAACCACATTCTTATAGGACTTCCCATAAGACTTGACTTCTTAGAGTAATGTGAAACAAAAAAGAAAGGTGATCTCGGTTCTCAAGGTTGAAGAAAAAACTTAGCAGATAAATCTCGAGTCAGGCAACAAATTCACTTTTTGTTTTAAAGAATCCTTAGTAGTTTTTATTCTTTGAAAGCTTATGGTCAGCTTCTAACAAGGCTCTAAAAATGAAGTTCACATTGCTGAACTGACTGACTAGCAGTAAATAGAAAGTAAAGGGCTTTCTCCACATTTTACAAAACTAGTCATTAAGTCTTTAAGTAACTGGTTTTTATAATTTTTTTTCCTTTGGTTACAGGTCTTAAGCACGATGAACTTTAGCACAGCCTGTAAACAGCAATGGCAACAGCTCAGTGGTCTTCTGTGAAAGACTGAATGGAAGTTACAGATCTTATATTGGCACTATTTGTAACATTCTTTAATGTAAAGTCAAATATTTATAACTTATAGTGTTATTTAAAACGTTTTAAATGACATACAAAACCAGAAGAGAAAGCCACAAGTACTTGGGGGTTTTTAACCAGTATTGGGTAGCTTTCCTAATTTCTTTGGGGTTTTTTTGCTCCGCTAAAAGGCAGTTTGCCCAGAGGATTTGAGAATATAAAGAATGATGTGTTCAACTCTTCAAAGATGTATTGTGTCAGTCTGGGGGAGGACACACACATTAAGTACGTACATGAAAATGGTTTTGTGCATATTACGTGCATTAAGCTAATGTATTTAAATATAAAGAATTTTGGCTCTATGTCCATAATTTTGGCCCTGCAGAAATACTGTGGTCACAAGAAAAAAAACTCAATGTAGCAAAGATAAGACATAAAAAAATAGCTTCTGTAATTTAGACCACACAAATCTAAGTCAACTTGGAAGCTTACTAAAGCAAGGAATGTCACTTTTCATTTATTATTCAGGATTGCTGCACTCTTACTAAATTTAAAAAATCATTTTTGATTCTTACGCTCCTTTTGGTCACTTAAATAGTATGTCATAAAATTCTGTTATCTATTTTGGCTAAGATGATTTTCCAACCAGCAGACATTGCATCAGAAGGTCAGTACCTGAAAGCTGTCTCCACTCAGTTTTGATTATCGTCATCCTGTTTAGAATTGAAAATAAAATAATAAAATACATGAGTAATTTTCACTATCAGTAGTGTCTCCAGTAATTTTCTAAATATATACTCACAAACCCTTTAGTGGGCTACTGACATTTTGCTCCCATAAAAATTGCAGTGAAAAGTTCTTGCAATACATATTTGAAATAGGGAATTTATTTCTTAAATGGAAATCTAGTGCCTTAAAATACATACTCTTTTGTTTAAGCTATGCTGGTTTCAAAATAGATTGGCTATGACTACAAATTCTTATAAGAACAGCTTAATACAGTCTTTCAGTCTAAATGCTTGAAATCATAGAAGTTAAGGTTATTTGCACTAAGTGGGTGAATCCATGATGAGTTGCATATTTCCATACCAGCAAATAATTGAATAATTAAGAAAAATTAAACATATTTTGTATGTACTGTCATTGTCCTCAGGTGTTGGTTATTTAAAATTTCTTTCTGTAAGAGCAAGTATTTAAAATCCTGCTGGTTTTTTTGCTAATATTTCTCAAGTCTTAGTAATATGAGACATGCAAAATTTTTTACAGCTTTTTATATTTTTTGTTGTATTACCTTTCTGCAGTTTGAACAGTTTTAACATGTCACATATGGATTTTAAAAGGTCTGTTGTGGGCATTTTCTTTGTATGAAGTACCCAATGGAGTATTCCTGTGTAACCCAGTAGCAATAATCAATAAATCCTAATGTCAGTTCTCTTCAGCTATCTCATTACCTGCAATATCTTGTTCTCTAACATCATTACTTAAGGATATCAGGCAGCAAGTCAAACATATTTGAACATAGAACTTTAAGTTGGTATTTTTATACCATATTGATGGACTTACACTTGACTTAGCAGATGTATATGCACCATTACTATAAATTCAATGTGTAACAAGAAAACAGAGAAAAAAAGACATCATTCAGCTGCTTGCCTTTTTTTTTTCAGCTGATAACTTCCATTCTAATGCTTTACTCTGCAGCAGCATTTCACAATGATCTGCTTTGAAATTTCATGCTTCAAGCATACATTGGAAGACTTTTTTTCCAAGACAGAAGTTAAAGGTTCTTTAAGAAACCTTAGTCCTCTTTAATTATGATTACCTGTGTGGGAAATTTCTGTTATGCAGTATAAGAAGTGGATAATTTATGCACTGATTTCTTGTTCATTTTATCTGTACCATCCTCTTCGTTTTAAAACTGGATTACTTCTACAGGCTTTAAAAAACTAGTAACTATTTTAAATACTATTTCCTTGAGATTACTTAAATGATTAGAATATAATTTTTAGAAATGTAATTTGCTGGAGATATTTTGAAGATTTAAAAGGTTTCATACCATTTTCTACAGTGTTGTATGTATTTGTAAAAAAATGTTTTACAGCATTTCTTTTTCCTGTATAATACTACTTTCAAGGAAAGCTCTTTTTTGATATATATATTGGTTTATAAAACAAAGAGGGTCCAGGAAATAGATTCACTACTTTTCAAAGATCTCTTTAAAGCAGCACTTTGAATCATTAGCATATCATTATATTTTTAATACCAAACCAATGGACTGTATATGTTGCACAAAAGATTAAAAGGTGCCACTGGAGAAAAAAAATCATCATTTTCTGTTCTCCTATTTTGTACTATACAATAACAATTACATACTTGGTTAATAGATCCGAGGCAAAAAAATTGCAGCAAGCTCTCAAATGTCTTTGATCTGAACAAAGTGTTTGTGCTGGGAAGCAACAGCAATGTTCAAAACTAGGTAGCTGCTGTAGGGTGAGACCTTAGAGATGCAGAGAGACCTTATTTCTAGTTTCCAGTCTGTATGCTCTGCCCTGTGAAAGGGAAGAAGATGCATCCTGGACTAGGGGAGTGTTACTGAGACCTAGTTATCACTTTAAATACATTCAGGAATAGGTAGAATACTAAACCATTCTCACAAAACTTGGACCGTCTGATCTCCAGTGGCTGTGCCATAGATAGCCTTGCTGTTATCCCAAAAGAAGGGTTCCTTCATCTGGTATGCAAGCCAATACATGTAGGGTCGTGGTATTTCTTTTATTCCATGTCTATGCAGAGTGGGATGCTAGCTGGTGAGTCCACAAAGCTAGCACACCGCACAGAACATCATCAATGTATTTATACGCTTCAAACTACAGAAATACACATTTTCTGTAATGACCATCGGGTTAGTTTCTTATCGCTTTGTCCCTCATTGTCATGTCCCTCATGCCAGACTTCAAGTATTTTCTTGCTGTTACAAGAAGAGAAGACATTTCTAAATGTAAAGGTCTACAGCAAGGCTTTCCTGTAGATAATGAGGAAATCTTACCAACTGAAGAAGCTACTGTAGAAAAACCAACTGCCTTGTTCACCTACTGGATGCAAAAGGAAAAAAGTTACTAGGTGAGCTTCAGTTTTCAGGAAAGTGGTGTTGTGCTTCAACTTGAGAAGATGGTATGGTCACGCTAATCCAGCCCCAGCCTATTGCTGAATGATTAACACAGACCTTTTCTACACTCTTCTTACTGTATAATAGTTTCATGACAGGAGCTGCCAACAAGCAATGAAGCTTGATTTGGGCATGTGTTATTATTGGTATTAATCTTGGACTTGGAAGCTAGTAGATGTTTCTCTCAATAAGTGCACGTTTGAAGCAGAAGAGAGGTGAATGCTTAAAAGATGCTACTTTTAAAAATATACAATAAATATGTATAAATGTAAAAAAAAAAAAATTTAAAAAAAAATGGTTGGACTAGATGATCTTCAAGGTCTTTTCCAGCCTAGACGATTCTGTGATTCTGTGATTCATTGGTTAACAACATGCCTTGTCTGGACTTAAAGTTACAGTGTCTTTTCATTATTCTGTGCAAACTCAAAGGGTGAGGGGGGGGGCAAGACTTTTTGGTCTTAAATTGAGTCGGTGGTCATGATCTCCTCCTGCCACCTTTACCTTTACCCTAGTTACTGCAGAAATTGCCAAGTTCATGCCTTGCATCATTTTCTCATTTCCGTTATCATTCTTGTAACAAGATGTTTCCTTTATCAGTCTTTAAAGTTCCTCCTCTGAGTAACAGTGCTTAGCAAGGCATGCAAGGCTACAATGGAGTTGCTAATTGGCAGTTAACATTTGTCTTTGGCTTATTAATCCCCCCCTTTGGTATTTATCTAAATCTCATCTTCAGATAAATTTCACCCCTACTGTCAGAAATCAGTACATATTGCCCTGTAACTTTTTTCATTATAATGCTTTGACACATCCAGAATACCAATAATTACAATTGTTATTACAATGTAAATTATACCTTGTAGTAAGCTTTGCAACCATCCAGTTAGGGAGAATCCAAATCCATGCAGCATTTTATTCAGCCATCCTACTTCCATCGTGTCCTTAATATCACTGCTCAATTTTGCTACTTGTTCTATTTTATCCAATTGCTCATCTAAATTATCAGTAACATCAGAAATGTGAATGCAGCAGTCTTTGTCATTTAAATTTAAATATCCGCAGACCCCACGCTCGTGTAATAGCATTAGGTCCAATGCCAATCTGTTCTGTAAAGTCATTTTAGAAGTAGCCTGCAGCTGAAGGTTTAAATCTTGTAATCCTGTCCTTGTTGCATTGGCTAGTATTTCTATTTGTCCCAACAAATTATATAGCCACATTTGGTTTTGATCTGAGGTGATTTGGGGGCTAAAAATTGCCTCCAGAATCCATCCCACATTTGTTCCAGTAGAAGGATGTTCCAGTCTCCAAGAGTCTGTTTTGTCTCATTTCAATTTTTCCCATAATTGAAAACTTAATGGTTTCTTCCTCCATAGGGGGGCATAAGGTCAATACACCTAATGTGTGTTGGTGCACTCTTCTTCCTAGAGGTAAGTGGGTAGTCCATGTTCCATCACTACTAACCCATACTGTATGGCCCATGGAAGGAACTGTTCCTCTATTGCAATCTACAGAGTCATTCTGGATCATAGTGCCCATCCAGGTATCACTTATATAGGTATAATAATTTCTACAGAGACACCCTAACTGTAAAGCTCTAGAAACTGGACCCAATCATTGGATTCCATAATCAACTGTGGAACAATTAAAAACCTGTGTGCAGTTCCATCTATGATGCTGGGATCCTTTCCTTACCTTTGGTTCCTTGTCTCCACTCCATTCAATGCAGCATGGGGTGCTTTGCATATAATGCCGTTTGCCTTCCTTGGGTACTGACCATACACTAGGAAAATCCATTCCCTGTGGAAAATGATCATAAGGCTCAGGGCCTCTTAAATTTGTCCCCTGTAAAGTATTTAACTCCTCTAGGGAGGGATCATTACACCAAGTGGGCATGTTTGGTGGCTGGTATCTTGCAGATAACCATTGCTCCTGCACCCATGAGAATTTCTTTATAGAAATTAGTGAAAATGGTATTCATCAGTTGAGAGGTGACTAGGGCCTGATGGGTGGGTGCCATCCACCACCCTTCTTTGGTTTTCTTGCAATGTAACATTTCGGCTAGCTTGCTATCCTTTTCTGAATACTGGGGCAGTTCCATATTTATATTTTTCGCTCGTATTAGTGTTCCTTGAATTTCTTTTTGTAAAGCTGCCTTCTTTGCTGCCAGATCCACCTTACAGTTACCTTCAATTGTATTACCTTGGCCTTTCTGGTGAGCCCTACAGTAAATTATGGCCACTTCTTTCAGCTCCAATACTGCTGGCAAAAGATCTAAAATCTCATGTCCATGTTTAATTCCTTGGGAATTCAGTAATCCCCTTTCTTTCCAAATGGCTCCATGAGCATGCACCACACTAAAGGCATACTTGGAGTCTGTATATATATTGATTCTTTGATTGCATCCAATTCTTAAAGCTCCAGTAGGAGCTATCAGTTCTGCCTTTTGCTGAGATATTCCAAGGTAAAGGTGGACTTCAACTTCCTTGCAATAGTCACTATGGCTTATCCAGCTCTCCTGACTCCTTTGTGCACAAAGCTACTCCCATCTGTATATAATTCCAGATCTGCATTCTCTAAAGGATGATCTTTCAGGTCTGGCTTGCTGTCACAGACTTGTTCAATAATGCCCATACAGTCATAGTGTAAGGTTTCCTGTTCAGCTGTAGGTAATAAGGTGGCAGGATTCAAAGATGACATCATCTTTAAAGTTGTGTCATCCTGTTCTAATAACACTTGATATCTGGCCAACCGGCTAGGGTAGATCCAATGATGTCCCTTATGTTCCAATATTGCTGTTACTGCATGTGGGACCAGTGCTGTAATAGGCTGACCCAAGGTCAGCTGACAGGCCTCTTCGATTTAGCATAGCTGTAGCTGCTATTGGTCGCAAACACACTGGCCAGCCTTTGCTTGTTTGATCCAGTTGTTTCAAAAAAGGCCACTGGCCCTTTCCAGTCCCCAAGGGCATGGGTAAGCACCCCCAAAGTCACATGTCTCTCATGTGCATAAAGTTGAAGAAGTTTAGCCAGATCTGGTAAGCCCAGGGCCGGGGCCTGCAACAGTTCCCTTCTGATCTCATCAAAACCCTTTTTGCATTCTGGTGCCCATCCTAGAAAGTCACCTGGGCCCTTAATAGCAGCATATAAAGGTTTTGCTAGTAGCCCATAATTAGGGATCCACATCTGACACCAGCTGGCCACCCTCAATTTTTGTTTTGACTTGGAACTGTGATTTTCCCAATTCTTGCTGGCCTTAGAATTCCCATATCCTAAATATTGAACTCAATCCTGTGCTATCTGTGCCTTTTTCTTAGACACCTGATATCCAGACAGACCTAAAAAGTTTAGTAAGTCAATAGTGGGTTTTAGGCAATTGCCTCTGCAGCCTGCTCCTATTAAAATATCATATTGTAACAATGTAATATTCTGCTGATTGCTTTGGCACTGTTCCAGGTCTTTTACCAATACGTTATTGAATAGCATAGGACTATTCTTAAATCCTTGTTGCAACACCGTCCAACATAATTGTGATTTTCTCCCCGTCACTGGATTTTTCCCATTTGAAGGCAAATAGCATCTGGCCCTGTTCACTTATTGGAACACAAAAGAAAGCATCCTTCAAATCTAGTACAGTAAAGTCTATGTTAGTCTCTGGAATCGTAGTTAGCAAGGTATAAGGGTTAGCTACCACTGGATGAACATCAACTGTAATCTGATCAATTGCTTGCAGATCTTGAACAAGCCGATATTCCTGGGTTTTAGGCTTTCTCACTGGCAAGACTGAGGTATTATATTCAGATTGGCATTCTCGCAGAAGCCTGAATTCCAGGAAAGTCATAACCCTTTTCTAGCCTCCCACATCAGTGGATATTGTTTCTTTCTTACCAGCTGGGTGACTTTAGTTCTATATTTATGGGACTTACGGTTTTTGCTCTTCCTGGTTTCTTTGTAGCCCAAACCATTATGCATCCATAACTTCACTAGGTAGACTGTCATCATCCTCTTGTTTATTCTGATCCTGTAAGTCCATTAGCAAGCATATCTATGCTTTCCATGCCATTTCTGGTGGAATATGCATTTTAACCAAACTTTCAGAAAAGTTTACAAAGCAAGTCCTGTCCTAGTAGTGCCAAAAGGCCCTCCAGCATATAAAGAAACTAATGGGATAATTTGGTATTGCCAACCACACATTCCATTGGTTTACAAAAATGCCTGTTTATCCACCTTCCCATTGCTCCAACAATGGAAACTTAATTTTCTTAAAGGTCCCTTACAACTAGTCAAGACAGAATGAGTTGCTCCACTATCAATTAAGTCTGTAGGGGAAATTCTGATATTGCTCCCCTCATTCTATATCCTCTTCCAAAATCATAACATTAACGTCTTCTATCAGATTTGAGTTCTCCTTTGCATTAGGACATTCATTTTTCCAGTGTTGTTCTTGCTTACAAATGGCACACTGATTAGGTCCCAAGGGTGGTCTCAGAACCAGTTTTCCAGAAACTCTTCCTTGACCACCTCCTCATCCCATTCTCCTACCTCCCCCTCTACCTCTATTCCCAATACTTACACCATTGTTCACTAGAGCACCAGTGAGTGCCATTGCTAACATAGATGTTTGTGCCTTTGCCCAACCCTTTCTTTCTTTTCCCTATCCTCCCTATTGTTATAGACTTTCTAAGTTATTTCTATTAATTCCGTAAAGGGCTTCCCTTCTGCTCCTTCAGTCTTACTCAGTTTCTTTTTTATATTTGGTGCTGACTGCCAATTGACTGTCCATTAAACATTTTCCTATTACTGTCCTCATCTGGATCAAAATCTGTGCATTTATATGCCACTTCTCATATCTGCTCACAGAACACAGATGGGGTTTCATCAGCTCCTTGTCTAATTTCATATACTTTAGATAGATTCTTCTGTTTTGGCACCTCATTTTTTATTCCTTTTAATATCAAGTCCCTGTGCCTTTGAATAGCCATCATTCCCTCTGCCATATTTGGGTCCCAGTCCAGTTTTTGATCAGTAGGAATACTAAGCGCATTATTTCCAGGGATCTCTCTCCTTTCTTTTTCCTTTCTAGTCTCTTCCAACACCATTTGTTTTAACTCAGCTGTGAATAAAGCATCTAATAACACCTGCATATCTCCCCAGTTTGGGTTATGAGTCAGCATTATTGTCTTCACGTGCAGTCATTCAGCTAGTCAATCCCAATCTTCCTTCTCTATATTGTTGGGGAAGTCAATTAAAGGTGTATTGTGTCCCCTCCCAAGTAAAGGTGAACTAAAGTTTATCTTCTTCCCTTAGGGGAATCATAAAAACCATATCCTTAACATCTAGGGTGGCCATCCATGGGTGGGCAGCTGCCTGTATTGCCATTGCTATTGAGGTTATGCTTGGGACAGCAGGAGTTAGTGGTGAAGTATTACTGTTTAATCTCCTATAATTGATTGTCAAACGTCATTGCCCATCCAGTTTATGGACTGGCCACACTGGAGAGTTGTAAGAGGAATGTGTGTATCTCTCTTTTCTCGAGGTCATTAGTTACTTCTGAAATACTCCACTTGGCAGCACTTGCAGAGGATATTGAGAAACATGGGTTACTCTAGATTGCAGGGATACAGGAACAACCTGCCAAGTTCTCACATGGGTGCCCTCTGCCCCTCCGCCTCCAAAACTCCACATAGGTACCATCATTTGCCTGCCAGCACATCAAATCCCAATCTATTCCTCTTACAAGGGCTCAAAGCCACCTCCACAGCCATCATCCTCTTTTCCTCTGGTAGCCAAAGTTTTTGAGCTATTAACATTTTCCTGCCACCCCCATCACACCTATTATGTTTATAGTCTTTCTTTCTTTGATTCTAACTCATCAGCTTGCTGTTCATTTAAAACACTAATTTGGGCTCCTGTGTTGAGTGGGAACTTTAAACTTACTCACCTTGGGCCCACAAGAATGTGTATATAAAGCTCCCTGTTGGCGGCCTGAACCCCAAACCACAGCTCCTAGTTTTTTAATCTTTTTAGTTCCCCCGGCAGTGCCGCCAAAGGGTCAGACTTCTCTTCCTGAGGCGGGGAGGCAGTTGCTGGTGTCTCTCTTCAGTCCCCAGTTTTCCCCTTCAGCAATTCCTCCAGCCACCAGACACGGAGGGTGGGTTGCCCATGCAGCACTGCCCGGGGCGCCCCTAGCACTAACACCTTTCACCAAGTGTGGTTCCTCCCTGGATTGTAACCCCAACCCGACCTCTCTGGGGGTGGGTTCAAGATCCCAGGGGCTGTTGGGGGTTTTCAGCTGCCGGGCTGCACCTCCCCATTACTGCTCACACCACCGCCACTGTCCGGCCCATCTCCACCCCTCAGTAACTCTGTTGTGCATCACCCCCACCCAAGCCAACGCCTGCACGGGCAGGTTCAGCGAGTTCTGCTGGCTGTGCTCAATGGCCCTCGGAGTCCTTTCTCTGAGGAACTGGACATGTATTTCTAAAACATCTGGTAGTCCCCTGATAAGAGGTCTAAGGTGGTGGGGGCCCACCAGTGCAGCCTTGCCACTCCCCTTCATACATTGCCTGAACACGTGGCTTTCTGCACTCCCTTCGCTAGCTCCGACAAGCCCTTTATCTTAATAGTAACAGGTTCTCCCCTTTCTTTTGGTTCCTCCCAGCTTGGAGCTCACCGACCTCGGGTGCCATGGGGACGCAGGTTCAGGGCTTCAGACCTGGTGGGCCCCTGTGCCTCTCTGAGTGAGGGGCTGCACATCCCTGTCCCCCAAGTCCTCTGCTTCTTCTAAGCTATTCTCATCAGAGTCTCCCCAGATGTCCCCATCCCAATCCTCGGGATCTGCACCCACGATTAACTTTCGGATTTGGACAATGCTGGTGCAAGCATAATTTCGATTTTTGAATTAAACAGGCACCTAGGATGGCACACATGGTTCCTTTACCTCTGCCATCCCCAAAATTTCTGTAGCTGTTCCAGCCATACCATGAACGCCACTGGCTGGGACCACTTCTCCTGCATCCACTATGTGTCTGGTGTGAAGGGGCACAGCCAGGTCTCCCTAATAATTCCTCTACTGACATCCTGCCAATCACACCTATTTAATGTTGTGGAATCTCTCAAAGCAGACAAGGTAGGTACTCGAAGTGAGATTGATTCTAATCTAAACTGTTTAATGCTCTGACAAACATTAGTGAACTACAGATTCAGATGTCTGCCAAAAGAAACCAATACTACACAGCTCACTTAAGAATTCCTAAGCTTTAGAAATAATGACCCAAAATGCACACTCGCTTACCTGAAAGACGAGGGCTCCCAGCCTCGAGGAATTTCCTTAGGCGGTGTCCCGACCCAAATGGGGAGTCTGTGACCACAGTCCCGCTGCTCCAAGGAGACTCAGTTTGCCCTCTGACGTTTACACTTCAGTCAAACCTGAGTCGTGGTCATATATGGTCAGCGGTCTAGAAACTTCTCTCGACCAAAGTATTTCATTGGCTGAGGGCCTTGCCTGTCAGCCGAAGAGCCTGGCCTTTCTTAGTCCTCCACTGAGGTGTGTCTGTGACCAGCTCCACACCCCAACCGTGGCTTCTGGTTTTAACTCTCTCCTTTCAGCGGTCGAGGAGTTTTGGCCCTTATCAGGGCTGGTGCACCTGCCACCAGCGGCCTCGCAATGACATCAGCCAGCTCTCTCAACACTCTCGGGTGAATAACGGCAGGGCCCATCCATTTGTAGGGGTCAAGCTCCTGTAATAGTTCACATGCCAACTCCTCCTTCGCTGACAGTGGGTCTGTGTTTGCATCGACCTGGATTTTTGTTTCCAAGGCCTAGGGCCCAACAGTGCTGGTAAAGACAGAGGCGAAGGAAGTGTTGAGAACCTCTGCCCTTTCAGCATTGCTGGTGACTAATTCACTTCTCCTGTTTAACAGCGGGACAGTATTTTCCTTCTTTCTGCTTGCTGTTACATACCTGAAGAACCCTTTCTTGCAGTTTTTGACATCTCTGGCCAGTTTCAAATTCAAGCTGAGCTTTTGCTTTTCTAACTGCATCTCTGCATGCCCTGGCAATGCCCTTGTAGTTCTCAATGGGTATTCATCTGCTTTTCCATCTCTGCTACACTTCTTTTTCAGTTTTGAGCAGACTCAGAAGCTCGCAGTTTAAGCCAGGCAGGTCTCCTGCTCTGTCTACTTCCCTTACCTTTAAAGTGAATGAACTGGTTTTGTGCTTCCAGAAGAGTGTTCTTCAAAAACTCCCCGCACTTGCTAGTTCCTTTACCCTCCATGGAAGCTTCCCATGGAATCCCTCCCAACTGAGCTCTGAATGAGCTGAAGTTTGCTCTTCTAAAGTCTAAAACCTTTGTCTAGTACTAACCTTCATCGTGCTCAGACGGATCCCAAACTCCACAATACTGTGATCCCTGCAGCCAAGGCTATCACTAACCGAGATACCACAAAGCAGCTTTTCTTGGTTTGTGAGTAGCAAGTCCAGCAGTGCCTCACTCCTGGTTGGCACATCGAACACTTGTACGAGGGAGCAGTCCTCTACACATTCCAGGAACTTGATGGATGATGTGTGAGCTGCTGTATTGTTCTTCCAACAAATGTCTGGGTAATCGAAGTCACCCATAAGAACCATGTTCTGTTGACCCAAAGTTTGCTTTAAGTGACTCAAATATCGCTTCGTTTGCCTTATTGTCTTGGTTTGGAGGTGAAGTGCTAAGGCTTGGACAATAGGCCCAAGCCAGAGTTGACCTATAGATGAATCCTGTATATTTTATAACTGATAACCATTGTGCTAATAGGTATTATACTAAGTTATAACAAACCACCTATTCTGATGTAAAAGATGGAAGTATTGAAGCCTGAGCAACAGGCCTTGAACCAAAACTGCTAACTCAGTATGTAATCATTAGTGAAATATGCATAGAAGATGTAGCTTATATCCTTATCTTTCTTTGTGTGTGAGCAAGATAACAGGGCCACAGAGACAGTTGTCTGGCCTTGTGACCTGATGTGTGACCTTGCTCATAAATCAGCTAGATAAGCAGGGAAACTCCCTTAGCTTCTCCCTTGAGCCCTGGCCAGGCTCTGGGGGAACCTAATGTGAGGTGGAAACCAGATATTTCTGCTTAAAACAAAGGTGCCAGCTATTCTGGATTGCTGATTTTTAGGTATATAAGGCTGGACCCGCTCACAGCAACTTTGGATGCCTCACCTATGGGTGGATGTACCCCGTAGGATTTCCCACTTGCCGGGACAGGCTCTCCAAATCCTCGCTGTAACCGGGGCTCCCCAGCAACTGTGGATCTGGATGATGGTAACGTATGCAAGTGGTGATGTAACTTTCTTAATCACTATTCTCTCTCTCAGGTAGTAATGATGTGATGCATTACCCTGTATTTTCCTATTTGTTTGAATGCACTATTCTGTCTTTTCTTACTGTATGTTTTCTGTATTATTGTTATATTATTTAGTTATTTCTAGTAAAATACGCCTGCTCTTTTCACTCTGGTGTCTGAGTTTAATTGGTATCCCTAATCAGCAAAACAGGAGGTCAGTAGCAGACACCCACTTTAAGATTCCCTCTTGGAGACGACCCCCTCTGATCTTGACGCAGAGGCTTTCAATAGGGCTTCCACAATCACCATAGCTGACTTCCATACATTCAAGGTTCTCCTTAACACCGAGCATGACTACTTGTCCTTTTCTTCCCTGCCTGTCTTTACGAAACAGCCTATAGCCACCCATCATGATCCTCCAGTCATGTGAGTCGTCCCATGTGTCAAGTTACTCCTATGATACCAGAACTTTCTGACTGGATGTGGAGCTCCAGTTCCTCCTCTTCCCCAGGCTGCGTGTACTGGTATACATACACTTGAGGTGGTTGATCTTCTGCTTCTCATCTTTGGAGGCAGCTAAGGAACATTTGTTGCTGCTCTGCTTGGCCTGGCTTATTCCCCAGTTGGCTGCAATGGCGTGAGCATTGCCACTTTGGACCCCGCCCCCCTGAGTCCTTCAGTTTAAAGCCCACCTAAGTCGGTCAGCCTGCTGCCAAAGTTTCCCTTGCCTCTCCCAGACAGGTGGATCCCAACCCTCCCTAACAGGCTATAAAAGAATGTCCCATTGTCATAAAAGCCAAAACCCTCACGACGGCACCAGCCATGAAGCCAGAAGTTGATTTGCATTATACATTTACTTCTGGCTGCACCCCTTCCTCTAACTGGCAAAATGGAAGAGAAGATGACTTGGGTACCAATACTTTACGCTTGTGGCCCCAGGGCTTTGCAGTCTTCCTGGATTCTGCCTAGGCTCCAGCTTGCGGTGTCATTTGTGCCCACATGAAAGAGTAGCAATGGATATTGGTCTGTGCTCTTGGCAAGTTGTGGCACCCTCTCAGCAACATCTCGGAGCTGAGCTCCCGGAAGGCGACATACCTCTTGTGCCTCCCTGTCAGGCTGGCAGATGGACGCCTCAGTGTCCCTTAACAGAGAGTCACCCATTACAAGCACACGTCATTTTTTTATGGTAGCCACTGTATCCTGCTTGTACAGTTTCTTCTTGCAGATCTTGCCCATGGGTATCTACAGCTGATAAAGCTTCCTATCTGGTTTTGGGTGCAATGCTGCTTTACTTTTCCAAGCTAGATAGATGGCTTATTCTTTCCTGCTTATGCTTTGTCATCATGATTTATTCCTTGTTCAAAGTCTGGATTTAAGCATTTGCAAGAAAATTTGAGTGGAAGTACCAAAACATGTATTAGATCAAATTCTCAATTGGTTTAATCCAGCATCATGTCTGTACTACATTGTGTAGTGCCATGTATGGGATAATCTGCTTCCCAGCATGACAGCGGGCTGCCATCCAGCATGCATTGTTTTCTCCAGTATCTATTTTTTAGCCATTACTTTTAGAGTGACATATTGACTCTCTGGTTGCCATAAGGCAAACACTCCTTGTACACCACGCTGAAGTCTGGTCTTGGCTCCTGATACACTTCAAGCTTTAGCAGCAGCAACTATGTAACGTAGACTGATGAAAAGCAGTGGTGAGTCCGTGCCCTGCTCCTCTCAAGGAAGGGCTTCTTCAGGGGGCAGGAGACTCAAAGCTACTCCCTTTGCTTACACTTTTGCACCGATTTGATAAACATCAGTATTTTGCCCAGGTCTTGCACTGAGACTCATTCAGATGCACTCTTGAGATGCATGGACTCAAATCCCAGTGAAGCAGAGGAGTTGAAGACCTCAGATCTCCCACTGCCTAAGACGGTGTGCTCACAGTGAGGCTATCCTGTACGAGGACGGTCTCAAGACACCACTCATGTTAGCACTGATTTCATGCTGAATATCGGACACGTCTCAGCAGCTCCTTCTGACACTTCTCACCCAACTGCGTGTTGAAAGTCTTAATCTGGTTTGTGAATTCCTCTCCCGAAGGCAGAAGTCACACAGTTATAGCCAGAACTATTATTGCTGAACTTAAATCTCTCTCTGCTGATGGAGATCTTGGTCCTTTTACCTTTGAATTATCACTCGTTTGAATGAAGCATTCTGGCAGCTTCTCATCACACATTGCCAGAAATCTTGAAAAGGATGTCACATAACTAGCTTTCTCCAGTTGTCAGTGTGTCACTCTGGACCAGATTTTGGGCTCTGACAACTGTAAAATATAGAGATGCAGATGGGTTTTAAAGTGTCTTTTGCTAAACACAAAAATTTATTTATATTCATGGCTTAAAAACAGAATCAATCAATGCTGCACTCACCTTTTTTTTTTTTTTTTAACCTAGACATGCATGAAGAACACATTAATAAAATTGTGTAGTTAGTTACATGGTTACTGACCTTTTATTATCAGAAAATTATTTCCTTCCATTGCAAGAGATAATGGTTCTAAACAGATGAATGTATATAAAATTGGAGGCCTGAAAGTTCTTGGTGTCTCTACACTTCTGAGGTGCTTTATCTCCAAGGCTACTGTACCGTAAGGTCAGAGTTTCCCAGCACAGTACAACAGGATTGAGCAGTACGTAGGCGTTGCCCAGCACAGGGAGTAGCCAGATTTGCACCTTGTGAAAGCGTTATGGTAGTCACTCTGATAGTACAAACTGCATCCTAAGCTGATGTTGGACTTAGTGGAAAGAGAGTGTCTTTGCTTGCAGACCCTTTTCTTTCAGCACAGAATGGTGCAGGTGAAAGAGAAGCAACCAAAACTTCTCCCTTAAGGGCCTAAAAGCAAAGGCACTTTCAGCAAGGTCATTTTTTTCCTCCAAAGTTGACTTGTCATACTGTTTTTAACTTCTGCTTCCAGGTATGTAACAGACTGATGACACATGGTCAAGTTGACTCACACCTCCTTTAGTGTAACTATCTTCTCTGAAATGTAAATGTTCTCTTTGTCCATATGTATGTAACACCATTTAGCAGCAGTGTTTGTCAGGGCCTGTAATTTTAGCTACTCATTCAAATGCATGAGGCATGCTGTCATTCTACCATGACTTACCTCTCATATGGACATGCTGTGTAATAACACATTTTCAATTCTTTACCACCCTTAACAGGAGCTATCCTATAGAGGCATCTGGTATTCTCTAAAGCACATTGAGTCCTGCAGTTGCAACAGTAGGGAAATATGTTTAGCCCGTACAAAAATTTTTCACATTTAGGAACATGATGCCAGAGAGACACCACTCTCCCAAGTTCTGAAAACTGCCAGAACTTGGCAACATTATAAACCCTGACAAACAGCTGCTCAGCTGTGACTACCTGTAGCTTCTCCTATACGCTCTGTCCCTCCTCTCCTCAGTTAGGCAGACATTCTGCTTACAGCTGTGAGCCTGAAGAGACCACCAACCACACAACCACCCCAAAAACAACCCTGCACTCCTGCTGCAACTCCTTCCCCGATCCTCGCAGAGTTGAGATTTCAAGATCCTCTCCTGGACCCTAACTGCACCTCTTACTGTTATGCTTTTTCGAGGTCAAGAATGTCTGAAGTGCTCCTATCTGACAGGTCAGCCACAGGCTTCCACAGACAGATACTGGGAAACCAAACTAAGGAATCTCACATAAAACCCGGCCTCTTAAAGGAGCCCTTGCTACCAACCACCTACCAAAAATCTCATCTCACTTTCTGTCGTCCCTGTTCACTTTCACACATTTGGCAGCTGCAAGCCATGTAATTTTAAATTTAGCCACCTTCGCTCTCACCAGCTGTGTATGCACCTGTGCCCTTCACCACTGTATACGCATGCAAGCCAACACGTAAATTCCTTCCAACCAGGAATTCCTAAAAATTAACAGTTTCTAAGGAAAAGGTTAGAAAAAACAACATGCATGTTTTGAGGACTGATAAGGAGCTCATTTACTTATTCATGTTGTCATTCATGCCTGTATACATGCTCTGGATGGCTTCAGGTGGGATGGTCACTTTTATAGACACCACACACACGACTCCGTGTCATTTCTCACATTGCTGCGCAGGAGTTACACTGGTGAGTAGATTGAGCCCTCGGTGGTGCTGTATGGTGCTGTATATGAACTGATGCTTGCTTTGGTGAAGCCACCAATGGAGCTCAAGCTCTACTGGAGTACTTTGGTGGCACGGCCTGCTCAGAGGCCCATGACAGTTCCTGCTCCAGCCTCCTGCAGAGTTGCACTGTTCCCTTCAGCTAGCACCAAAGTCTTGCTGAAAGGGCTGCTGCATAAGTAACTCCTGCAGGCTCAACAACTTCTCACCTGCCTCCCAAGTTCCACACTTTTATCAGCCCTGTTGGAACATTCACTGGATTGAAAATAAATAAAAAATCAGTTTACTTCTTTAGAGGTAGTTTTTATCATTGCCTGGAAATCACAGAGTACGTGCTCATCTTACATGCCCCCCACCTTCTCTCCCCAGAGCTGCCGGACTGGTCCCGAGTTCCAGCCTGAGAAGAGAGAGCAGAGGAGACGACTCCTCTCCCTTCCTGCCACCAGCAAGCCAGGGGCTTTCCTGGGACAGGCCACTCTCCAGAAAGACCAGCTGCAATTTGATCCTGCCCCCAGCACAGAGCCGGGTACCGGTCTGGGTCACTTTCCTCTACATGCAACACCCCACCTCGCTGCGCCCCAGCTACCTGCTCAGCTGCAAGGAGAGGGGCTGCACCCACGGGCAGGAACTAGCTGCCTCCCACCTGGTGGGAGGAAAACTTAAGTTTTGAAATCCGAGTGTGAGGTACCCAAATGCTGCCTCACTCTGTACCTTACTTGTTAAAGCCTGACAACTTTTGCACGAGCTGCTCAAGAAGTTTTAATTTAGCCCTCAGGCCAGCGTTTCAGCAGCTTTTTACTGCATTTCTGCACAGCTCTAACTTCAAACTTGGCAAGCAGGATAAGGAAAGAAGGGCAGACAAATACACTGCAGTGCTTTGTCATCATAAATATCTTTATTGTGAAAAATACCATAAAATAATTCCCACAGTTCTAGAAAAAACAGTTGCTTTTAGATTTATGATTTTATATAAAGACATTTTATAATTTGAAACATTTGATAAATCTCTGGCTAGCTTTACTTATCCTTCTTAAACATAAAACTGCTACTTTGAGATTTGCTGAGGGCAAAAAAAAAAATTATTCTCCCTTTTTTTAAATTATTTTATGGATAAAAGTGTGTATTACAGAGCAAACAAACAATACCTTACAATAAGGCACTTTTAAATACAACTAACCTGCTATGCTATACTGGCTAATTTCCAGCAAAGCTCCTACAAATCACAGCCCTAAACAGAAGAATAATTATTCCAAACACTGCTCTGAAAACTGAAACGGTAACAAGCTTTATTTTTTTTAAAAAGTTTAAGCTGACACATTTTCAGCGTATGTCACAAGTTTGAGCTCTTAAGTTTATAATTCACTTTGAATCTCTTTTAATATTGATTAATACATCAGTATTAAGCATGTACCAAGTAAAATACGCTCCCCTGCACCTTCATTTTAAAACAAGTTGGAAACTAGTTTATTAAAACTGAAAGAGAATTCAGAGAAAGTTTGCATCTACATATAGGCCAATTATTGTAATGATGCTTCATGCACATCTCAGGGTTTACAAACTACCAAGACATTTATTTCAATGTTCAGTTATTGAACATTATTGCACTACAGACACCCACTAATAAATAAAAAGGTGGATTCAGCTTCCTTGTACATCGCTTGCACCATTAATGCTCAGCGTGTAACCAGTGCTTTGTTTTCTAGTCACATCAGGAAATGCAGCGCCATATCTGGAGAGCCTCAAAACACAAATGCTTTCTAACACAACTTTGTCTTTCCGTATTTTCAGAACTACCTTAGAGCTAAAAGCCAGCATCTGTTCCCTTAACAACAGCACTGAGTTGTAACACTTCTTGTAATCAGCAGCTGCTTGATATCAGAAAGCCTTGTTCTCCATTGTCACTTTTTATTTTTGTTTTCAAGACAGTCTTCCACAGACGGAATCTATCTATGAACAGCATTCACACATTAATCGTCTTCCTTCTTCTGCCGACTACATTCAAGCTTTTTTTTTTCCTTAATATGTAATTTTCCCTTTCCCATTCACTCTCAAAATAAACATAATCCTTTTTGTTCCTGACCGCTTCCAGTGTACAGCAGAACTGTCCATCTCCTTAGGGAAACAAATCTGCACTGCCTTGTATGAATACTTTACTTTTGAAGGACCATCTTACTCCTTCCCTAAAAGAAAGAAACAAAAATCAGGGAACAATTTCCTTGGCTACAGCTTTTAAAAACAGAGAAGGCAAAGGGATGAGAACAAAAAAACTGAACAAAGGTAGTCCTTTAAAAGAAGGTGGATCATTTCTAGCACTTCCCTAGCACACAAACAGGTGTCTGTGGTGTTCAGTGTGGCTTCCTGATACTGAACTACACTCCTGTACATACAAAATGAGACATACTGCTTACACTGGTCATTCAATAGTAATTTAAAAACAGTCCCTTCTGTAGTGAACAAGGCAATACGAGAGTGTTTATACAGAGCAGCGGCTCGCACACGGACACACACGACCAGCAATCCACACAGCAGCAGCCCCCGGCCCGCAGCAAGCGCAGCAGGGCCTAGCTCACCCCTCAGGGACAGAGGGCTGGTGACAACCACGAGTGGCCATTGTACGTGAAAGCTGCCTACCAATGTTTTCCTTACTGTGAGCAAAAAGCACACACAGAGTTGTCTGCATCAGCTGATACCCGGGGGTAACAGGTTATTTATTGTGCAGCAGGTTCCTATGTCTGAGCCCCAGAGGTCCTACGAGAACCACGCCAGCCTTGAACAGCATGAGCAGCGTTCCAAGCATCTTCTACAGAGTTTAAACAAAAAGCTTTCAGACAGGTCAAAAGCGGAAATCAAAGTTCTAGGAAGTCATTCAACTTGGAAAATATCTGACACTGGAGTTTAACAGGCTGCTGGGGTGGTTTTGTACCACAAAGTGTTACAAATCAGTAACACACTCTTCAGCTCCAAGATAAATTTCTGCTGAACAAACACTGACCTTTATATTGCTGTTGAAAAACATTTTACGAAGCCACATGGTCTCACGATTGTTTGTAAAGTACTTGAGGCAGGAGACAAGGGTTATGCTTCAATAGCAACTTCGATTACAGTAATAAAAACCCCTACTTTCAGATTGAAGACCTTATTTGCTAATTTCATTTGTTTTACAGAGGCTGCTTATGCTTTCAAATGCTATGAGTTGAAGTGAGAGAAGATTCCTACCAGCTGATTATTGTTTTCCAATTAAAATCCAATCACAGAAACATTGATGAACTGTAATTCTTGCATTCTAAGAAAATGGCTGCTGACAAAACTCATCAGTAATTATGATATATTCCATTACAGAATGAGAAGGCTATTCACTCAGAGCAGCTACACTCCTGGTAATACCTCACACCGCATTCACACAGTTCGATCAATACACTTAACCCATTTTAGCTATGTGCATACAGAAAAAATAAACCAGACTTTTGGCTAATGGAAAGTTAGTCCCTCTTTTTGCACACAGGCAGTTGTTTTTGCAGTACTGTCACTGTTACAGGAAGCATAAAATTACTTCAAACAATTTCACATAGTATTAACTCACTGTTGCATCACCCATCAGAAATGAAGTTGCATTACGGGGCAAGGCTAGAGTTAATATCGTATTCCTACAGTCTGCAGTACACTCGCCTCAACCTGCATCAGTTCTGAGTTTATGTACAGAGAAGTAACAAATCGCTGCATAGTTGGGGAAATGCCACATCAAATTTTTTGCTCAAATCTCAAGCAGGTATTTTGTTAAAGTGCAAACTACTCAAAAATGATACCTAAACATCTCAAATCACATTCAGAAAAAGTCATTCTAAAAACATCAGGTATATTTTTTTTACTTTCAGAGTTGACAGTTACCGCCAAGGAAATCATCCCAATTCATTTCAGGTTAATGAATAAAGCAAGTAGACATTTTCAAATACAATTAGTTACAAGCAATCTTCTTCCAGAGCAGTTGTTCAGTCTCATTCAGTACGCAGCCTCTTCACCCCACCCATGGCACTGCCGACAGTAATACAGCAGGTGGTCACTAGGGTTTCCTTTTAAGAATACTGAGAGATGGATCATCCTGCTGAGCACGACGACTAACAATTCGTTAACGTAGAGACTATTGTAACTACCCCTTCCATGTTTATTAGGCCCCGATTCAGAAAAATATTTACATGCATTTTTACCTTTAAGCATATACTTGAGTCCTAAATTTATGTTTAAGTGTTGTCCTAAGTAGCTTCTTACTGTTTTCTCCATCCATAGAAATAAACATGTCCTGGATATCCACAACAAATACATAGGCAGTAACAAACCCCCCCAACCAGTACGAGCTTGTCAAGTTCACCACAAAGCAAACCCTCTGAATACTAAAAGAAAGAAGGAGCTTTCTTCTAGTGTAGTAAGACTCTGGGTTAAGGACAACATTAGAAATTAAGATTTTGGGGTCTTGAACTGAGAGACTTATTTTTTTTTCAACGAATTAAGTAAAAAACAGCAGCAGCCACCAGAAACAGTCTTGGCTCTAACTGAAGTGAAATTTGAATGTAAACGGTCCTCCTCCAGAACCAAAGGGGTTGAATCCTTGCCATGTGTTCCAGTTCCTGTGGAAAGGGTTGCCCCCTCCCTGTTGACTCTCCGCATCCAGTGGGTCCTCTCCCGCATCAAACTTCCGCCTCATTTCTGAAGGAAACAAAACCAAGGTTGAATCACGGCACAGTAGTTAGGGCAGACCCCATCCCCGCCCCTGGCCAGAGACCTGCAAATATCACTTGTATTGGCAACATCTGTAGAACTTTGAGTTTTTCAAAGCCGTCCAGGACACTGACAAAGGAGAAGAGACTAACTCCGTAAAAACACTGTTCAAGAAACTTCAAACAAGTCATTCAGTTTAAAACAAGGCAAGACAGTACCTGGCTGTCCAATAGGACAGGTATGAATTTCAACAGGGATAAGACAGTTGCACTTTCACCACCTGCGTCCCACAGATAATTGGGACATTTTGTCCTCTGTGAGTTTATTGCACCTATTCTCTCATAGCTGCAGCCACTCAGGGTGGTCTGAGGACAGATCCTGCCAATTCTTCGCAACCAGTAAATTCCAATATTCGTCATTCAGCCACAGCACAAAAGTCAGCACACAGAGCCCCAAACTTTTTCAATCTTCTCCACATACCACTCAGGCAGAGCTGTCTAGGGCACAGCAGCTTGGAGTCTAAACGCATGTTCTTTACATACATTTTTCCAGCAGGACAAAGTTGAAAGCCTTCCTGAAGACCCACAGACAAGTCACAGGCTACAGTGCTACTTCGTTATTTACACCCGCACAAAACTTCCAAGCAGCCTACAGGCGCCACAGGGTTTTTGATCACACAGTGCTTTTTCAGGGTGCCCATGTTATCAAGGCAGAGAAGGGAAGCAAAGGAGTTAGGGGGAAGTCATGAGACTGACCGGGGAAGGAATGTGGAAGATGGCTTCAAAGTACACCAGAGCCCTATGATAATAAGCTTGCAAATCAAAGCTCAGAGATTCAGAGGTCCACAGGCTTTATAGTTTTTGTTTACATACTAGATCTAGAAAATGACCTGTGAAAAATATCTGGATGAAAGGAGAGAATATCATTGCAGTAAGAAGAGACAGAAAGTAATACAGATGGCAATACAAAAGCCAAATACAACCGGTGTTACTTTTCTTGCCTGGTTGGTTTGACAGGAATGGTAAATGTGACATAAGAAACAGTGTCTACAAGAAAGTAGATGAACCTGTCCTGGAGATGTTGACAAGGCAAACAGCATCTCAAACAATTCCAGTATATAAAACTCTTAATTTATGTTCATAATTAGGAACAAAGATCACATTAACACAGAAAAAGGTTTTCTGACCAGAAGTGTTTGTCATATAGTTCATCACTCTCAAGCTCCCTTCCCTTCCTCCAAGGAAGTCTGAGCCCATCTGCCTAATTATCACTTTGATGTTCCTGAACAGTTGAAGATAAAAAAAATGGGAGACTCTGGTATCTACATGTTTTAGATGCTTCTCTTTCCAGTAACCATACAGGGACAACTTAAAGACAACAACCAAACAGATGGCTCTGGTTAAGGATTGGGGTTTTTGTTTGGTTGGTGGTTTTTTGGGTGGGTGGGTGGGTGTTTGTGTGTGGGGGGGGGTGGGGTGCATTTGTTTGTTTGGTTTTGTCAGTTGTTTGGGTTGGTATGTTTGCTTGTATTTTTTAAAGGTGGTGAGATAACCACACCACTCCATTTTTTTCTTACATTCTTGACTAAATGCTCCAACCCTTTCTGTTCACCTCCTGGTGATACAGACATCGGATCTCCTAGACACCACAGGGTCTACCAGGAGAGTGACTGCACTCTTCACTTTTTTTTCCCCCCTCCTCCAGAGCTGACCAGCAGACAGTCAGATGTGACAGGGCTCCTTGCTCCTAGGGACTGGGCCTGCAAAACTAAGCCTGGTTTGCAATAGTTTTAGGCAGAAGGAGACACCCACATCCTTCAAGTAAGCAACTCCAGAGTTAATCAATCCTGGAAATCTCTTCAAGATAATATCCTCAAAAGAGACCTTTAAAATAATAATTTTTATCTGACTTTAAACAGAAGTCACTGAAACGCAAGAAATAATTCTATGTTTACATCTGACTTCATACTTGCATCTAATCTGTTGCATTAGTGCATTGCTTTCTCAAGATGGATAAGGGGAGAAAGGGAAAAAGGGAAACTGTAATGCTTGTTATGATTTAGACTTGCTGCATTTTTACATTACTGTAAAAAAGTAATAAAAAAATTAAGTCACTGCATAAGAACAATCATTACCTGGGTCAGTGAGGACTTCTTTAGCAGCTGCTATATCAATGAATTTTTTCTCAGCTTTCTTCTTTTCTTCCTCACTCTGGAAGTTATCAGGGTGCCACTGGGATGCCAGCTTTCTGTAAGCTTTTATGATTTCTTGCTTTCGAGCATTTCTGGATGGACAAAATTATATAGATACCAAAATTTTCTAATTGTTCATATGCCACACTAGTGAATCTACAGGTTTATTTTAAACTCTTAGACAGTAATTAAGGGCATCAGGAACATTATGAGGTGTTAGTTAGCCTTCTGCGGGTGGCACTGAAGATTCTTTACACAAAACCCAAAGGAAGCAGGTTGCAACTTTAAACAAAGGTTACTCACTCTTTCCTTCACCACCCATTTACTTTGCTTGGAAAGATGCTACTGCCAGCTACTATGCAGAATACAGTTCCCAGTCTGAAGAATTTACAATCAGGTGAGTAACAAAAAGCACAAAGAGTAGAGAGGAAATTAGTTCACAATTGGAAGGATGACCAATACTAGTTCAGAACTGACCATTTCTGTGGTGCTCATCAGAAAGAGAAGTTGTTAGTTTCTTGAGGTTAATGGCAGAAATATTTTAGATACTGTTCAGCAAGTCCTTTCAAACTCTTCCAATCCATTACACCATCTGCCACCATTTTATTTTTTGCTGCTTTCAGGAATTCTTTCCAGTCTTCATTTCTTCCTCAATTGATTCACCTGACTCTTAATCATCTATACTAAGAATTTCTTGCCAAGGGATTTATTCCCTTCCTTCCCAATGTTGTTTTCTCATTCTTTATAAAGGCACTGTAAACAAATGCTACTTAAAAGCTGAACACTGCCAAACTAGTATAGTAGGAAAGTGAAGGCAGCAAGGTACAGGAACAAAAACTAACACTCAGCAGAACAAATTCAAGTGATCAGCCCCAGTTGTACTAGTTTAATAACTAACTTTCACATCATCATCTCAGATATTAATATCTCACCTTTTTACTCCTAAGATTTTATAGTAATCCCTCTTCTGTGATTGCTTCAGCATCCTCTGGGCACGTTCTAGCCCCTCTCGAATCTGCTGGTCATTTTCACTATTGGATTGAGCGGTCTCATAGTCTTTAATAGCTTTTATAAAAAAAGTGAATGAAAATGATTACACAACTCTTTGAAAATTTCAACTTAAAGAACTCAACCACTCACCAAAACTGAAGTTTTGCTATTATCATATATAAACAGCAAAACTCTTATTTCAACTTGCCATGTTCTTTTTCCAAATTAGAAAAACCTCGGAGTAGAGGAGATTAATTTTCACATATAAATTAGGTAATTCTCTTTGTTTAGGTTCATCACACTTTTTGGAAAGGAAGGAGAAGGGAGATTACTAGTGGTAGGTCAGAACACTATAAACGTTACAAGTCACATGGATGAACATAATGAACATCTAGGACTGGGATGAAACAGAAGTCAAGAAGCAAGTTTCAGCAACTAGTATTTGAAGAGTCCACTGCACAATGTTAGTCCCACATTGCTGTTCAACTGAAGGATGCATCATACAGTCTTTAAATTAATATTCCTTCTCCCACAGTCTGCACTCAATCAACACGCTAGCAAGTCTCTTCCTCTTTAATGACAAAAAAAGATGGATTTCAGATTACCAGTAAATTCATACTGTTAGTGAAAGACAAAGATTTGCTTTTTACACCTCTGCATAATATGCAGACACTTATATTTTAAGGTTTTTTTCTCCAAAGGCATGCTCTCACTCTTATTTCAAGAGTTGCATTTCTCGGGAATGAAAGCAAGATAGGGAGAGGTGCTGTAACATATTCATGAATTTAAGAAATTCCAGGTCTACATTTTTTTTTTTTTTAAGTAAACAATATTATTATTGTAAGTGGTAAGTGAATGCTTAAGACACCAATGTTAAATATTCTTTGATATCAAGATTTATCAAGGGAAGCAACTGTTGAAGTCTTTAATGAGACTGCTCTTCTTTCACTGTTATAATCCTCAAAGCCTCATTTGCAGATCCAAGTCTCTTAGGTTTCTCAAGTTAGACAAAGTACTTGCATCAGATTATTTCCAAGCAGATGCTATTTCTCAGCAGGTGTTACATTTGTTTTTCACTGTTTCTGAGCAAGACAGCAGGAAGTGCTAATGAATTTGTATTACCCAGACATCTGATACCGCTGCAATCTTGCTTTGGTTACTGAAAAATAAAATTCCAAAAAGTATTTCCAGTGCCCCAATAATTTCATATGCTATTACAAACAAAACAGAACTTCTGTTTGTTCTCACATCGCTTGACACTGTCATTTGCTGCTTGAACAAAAGATTCTGCCTTTTGCTAGTATTTTTATTAATCTGTCCAGTCATGGAAAAACCCCAACAAACGGGAGAGCACACTAATGCGTGTGCCCAGTACATACTGTCAAAACTAATAATGAGAATAAAGGGATTTCATTATGCTGCTTTACTGCTCCAATAATTGTAAGCACCAGAGTGCTTAATCTGCTTCATGCAATAATGGGAGGTCCCATCACAGCGTCCTGCCAAATGCAGATCAGATTACTCAACTTCACTGAGCACTGTAACACCTACAGCATGCGCCACTGCTGGACACCAAGCTGCTCAGGGGTCAAGTATTTGCAATGACAATACTAGATTCCTCTTTTTAAAAACTGACTACCTTATTTAAAGGCTGCAAGTATTAAGCATTTGGGAAGGTATGCTTTTTAGTGCTACACACCACAGAGGGAATGCACCCAGCACACCTGACAATGAGTATGTTTTGCACTTTCTCTCAGTTAGAAGAGACTTCAATTTTATTCTGTCCCACAACATGAAAGGAACAACCAGTTTCCAGTATCGCCTTCAATTTAAATACTTCAGTCAAATCTAATTCTCCTTCTTTCAATACAAGAGTCTTCACAATCTCTCAAATAGCAATTGCATTGTATCTCTAAAAACCTTAGCTGGCTTTCCTACCTTGCCTGCATTTTTAGAAGACAGTGACCAAGACTGGCCATTATTCCATATGCAGAATTAATTTCCTATCAAACACGAGTAACTGCAGACAACCTATGTCCACGCCAACTCTGTCAGAGAAATAACTGAACCAGTTTTGCTCTTACTGAAATAGGGACTGTTTCCTCTACAGTAGTAGGGCAAGGAGGGGGAAAAAAAAATAAAGCGTCCTGACTAATTTTGAAGCAGCAGGGTGGGTTTTTCACCTTCTTTGACAAAACTTGTGCTGTATACTTTAGACTCCTGTACTTACGAGGTAAGCCAGAAAGGGAGTCATTACACATCTGTCTCTGTAGACAAGCCCTGGATTCCATGTGATTATAAAGTAATTAAAACCATTTGATGGGAATCAGAACTCAGCTATACATACTGAAGTGCATCTTGAACATTTAACAATAATCGCCTTCAAAGTTCCGAATTACAAGTACTTTGCAATTTCCTGTCTTTAAACAGGAAAATAGGTGCCTCCAGCTTGAAATTTTCTTGACGGAAGAATGAGAATCAGTCTGCCCCTTTAAATATGAGAGTACAGTTTTAATTGCTCTACTGTTTTCTACAGCAGAGAGAAATCAGCCATCATTTTATAGCAGTTAAAACTGAAGGCTAAGTGAAGACACCTTCAGGCAGACTAACATTAATGGACTATAATACTGTTTATGGAGGCTCTGCTGGAAGGCAGAGTGTAACTATAACAATCTCACTACTGTCAAGGGCAGGAGGAAGGCAGGGGATATGCTAAACAACAGGGATTTGGAGAAGCACGGTTCCACTGCAGTGTGGTCGTCCACTCAGAACCAGGCTAGGCCAAGCCCAGCAGGCTCCAGCTCAGGAAAATAAGCTCTCCCAGATCCCATGGGTGTCCTCTCTATGCTTTCTTATAACCCATAATAGGGAGGCATTTGCTCCAGCACAAGACCAAGTTGGCTCTGTGCATTTGTGCAGGATCTTGTCACAAAACTTTTTTTCCCCTCTAATTTGCAAGAGTTGCCGGATTCTCTCACTCCAGAGGAAATGGATATAGATGAGGAGCTAATAGAAGATAATGTTAGAAAGATCCAAATTGAGATTAATCAATCTCAAGAAAACAAACAGATCAATTCTGTTCATTAGTAAGAAGCGAAAGGTACGTCTAAGAGGATTCACAGTGAGGCCTGTTTGGCCCGCCCCTCTCTGAACCCTCCTCTAAGCTGAAGATTCATACACCTTGAGGGGAAAAAATAATCTTAAATTTTCTTTGGGTTCTCCTTTTGCTGATACTCCTTCCTCTTAAACCAAAAACCTTTGTACAAGCCATAATCTACATTTACAGGATATAGTTGGTGTTCTGTACCTTTAACTATTTTTAGGGAAGTGGGATTTTTAGTCATTTGTAAACCTACTTTTCACAACAGACTTGAGTTTACTTCCACAGTACTGAAGTACAGAAAAAGATGTGGAAATGCCCAAAGGGGGCCTCATCACTGTGAAACCTTCCTGAGCCTCACATTTTAGGTTGACAGTGCAGTTCTAAACAAAAGACAGAAAAACGTTACCCTAAAAAAACCAGAAAGACAATTTTTCCTCACACTTTAGGGGTTTTTTTTAAGCAATCCCTTTGTACAAGAGTCATCAGTTCTCTGAAATGCTGTTGTCTTCCACCCTTTTTCTTATAAAGAGGAAGAAGGCTTGCCACCTCAACAAAGAGGGACTAGGACTAGGTCACTTCAGAGGTACAAAGACTACAGGGCTGATGAAGAGGACTGCCTGAAACCACACCACTTCCCTTTATACCATGTTTTCATTTGAGTCAAGGAGGCCTAAAAAAGAAAAAAATAAGTATCTCATTTTTGAAGTGAGCTTCAAGAGGTGAGCAATATCATCTCTTAGCGATTAATTTCTCAAAAAGACAAAAAAATCTGAGCGTGCTATTAATGAGAACAGCTGCCTCATGAATGTTTAAATCAAAAAGATTTTTTTTGTTCAGCTATAAAGCAAAAGATCCAGCACCAGAATGCAGAAAACTGTTCTGTAAGTACTAAAACTAATGGAAGTAGTTTTCTGCAGATTTAAAGCCTACAAGTTCTTTCCCTCATCATATTTGACTCAAACAGCCCAATGCTTCCAAGCCTGCTGCATGACTGAGCACAGAGATGGAACAGACAGATTGTCCACATTTCCTTCTTAAGCCTGGTTTCTTGTGGAAATGAGATTCACTTAATTAAATTTTGAGGATTTTTTTTATAGCACATTAGCATTAGCTAGGTAACAACACAATGGTGTGCTTGGAGACACCCATTACTCAGTCCCTACTTTCCATGGCTGTAGATGGGACCACGTAACAGTATGCATTTTATGGAAACCCCATATGGAAAATGTAGCCTCAAGAGTAGAATCAGTTTACTGGTCTTCACAGCAGCACTACAGAGACCCACTGAGGTGAAGCAATGGCTGCTATCTTCCTCTGCCCTCAACATATACTAGGGCAGAAAAAAGTATTGTTTCATGCTGCCATCTAAAGACATTAAAATGGAGTTCCTAAAATGGATTTACATCACCCTAACTATAATTACCTTTTATCTCTAAATGCAATTGTCT
Source organism: Strix uralensis (assembly GCF_047716275.1). NCBI lineage: Eukaryota > Metazoa > Chordata > Aves > Strigiformes > Strigidae > Strix > Strix uralensis. Next base: position 79,863,086 of record NC_133973.1, read on the forward strand.
GCCATAAACACAGTTTATATAATCAGCTGAGTAAGTTGAGTAAGCTGTACTGTCTCAAAACATCCTGAACATCGCCCACAGTTGTAAAGACAACTCTACTGTAGATAAAACAAGTACATTCCACTTATACTAATCAAGACAAAATTACCAGCAGGTATTTTTATAAATCTGCAACTACCAGTGCTGATTATGGATAACAACATAGTGTAGAATTAATGTGCATGTTAAAAAATTTTTGAAACACTGACTGCATTTTAAACGGCCACAAAAAGTATGTGCAAACTGCATACAGCTGTACCTTCTTCATACAGGTCTTCCAACAAGTAAGCTTCTGCTCTGTCTTTCAGGGCATTCACGTTGGTTGGTTCCAGTTGCAGAACTTCTGTACAAACTTTTATGGCTTCTGTAGCCTGCTGATTCTAGAGAGGAGCAAGTAAAACGAAACATGAAGTTGTGGGTTTTTGTGTGTGTGTGTGCACATGTGTTTGTTTTAAAGAAATCTACAGAGAAAGATACACAGAATTACCTTTGATAAACAGTGGCAAATCCTTTCTTTGGCACGAGTAGCATAAATTGGGACTTCTGGCTCAGTTTTCATTACAGATTCATATTTACTGATAGCATCTTCATACCTGTTTAAATCACAGAGATAAGCATATCATCATGAAATGTAATAACTATTTCAGGGTGTTGTCATTTATTTACAGATTTTTGAAAATTAAAATTCAGATTTTCACATCCTTCTAGCAAGGTACCTTAAATTTAATAGTCTTAAAGGTGTGGTGTGAGACAACAGTATGAAGAAAACTTTCAGTCACTTCAGTTACATCCCCATACCCTTTTCTGTGCTATGAGACAGACACTATGCCTGGTAGGCTTTTGCAGAAGATAATGACTACAACCCCTCAGTGTGCACAGAGAGTCTCTAGATGTGCCTCCTGTCCAACACACCACTCTGCACTTGGGAAAAAAGCATCTCCCTCTCTGGTATCTGAGATGGACTAAGTCCAGGTCTTGCTGTGAGCACTGTACTATCTGTATTCTTGGTACAAAAAAGAAAAAAGTTCTTCATGCCAGGTTGAATCAGGTGGCTGTTTTCTCCCTTTCTTCTTCTCTGCATGTCACACAGTAAAATGTATTTTTGCTGTGAAGGTTTCAAAGATGCATTCACCTAAAAATGAAAGCGTGTGATTGAACCCATGGGTTGCTACAAGCTAGGAGAAATTCAAGATCTCAGAAGACTCCCTGAAAATGTGCAGAAGAGTCCAAATGAACTGCTCACAATAAAACTGTCTTCAGTTGTGCTGATTCACATTCCTGATATATTTCCATTTTAAAAAGCCAGCTTGACAATGTTTAATCACTTGTTAGGGATCCTTACAGTTGGATGTTGTGTGCTTGGAAACATAAAAAACTTAAGTAAAGCAAGAAGCAGAAGAATATAGAGGCACTGTCTATCATTTAAGAGGGTGCATAAAAGAAGCCCAGCAGTCAGATCCACTTTTGCTATCAAGACACTGCAGAGTTACTAGGTAGTTTTAGTCTAAAGATGAGGTCCTTTGAATAGTTGAGGACAGAAGGGATCTCTGGAGGTCACCTGGTCCAACCCCCCTGCTCAAGCAGGGCCACCTAGAGCAGGTTGCCCAAGGCCACATCCAAATGAATTTTGAGTACCAACGAAGTGGGGAGACTCCACAACCTCTCTAGGCAACCTGCCCCAGTGGAGACAAGGGGGTGGTGGGAAGCATTTCCTTATGTTCAAACAGAATTTCCTGTTTCAGTCTGCACCCATTGCCCCTCATCCTGTCACGGGGCACCACTGAAAGGAGCCTGGCTCCGCCCTCTTTGCATCTTCCCTTCAGGTATTTATATACATCGATGAGGTCACCCTGTAGCAGAGAAGGCTCAGGGGAACCAATCCCAGCTCTCTCAGCCTTTCCTCACGAGAGAGATGCTCCAGTCCCACCATCACTTTAGTGGCACTTTGCTGGAGTTTGTCTCAGTAGCTTCACCTCTCTTGCACTGGGGAGCCCAGCACTTCAGGTGTGGCCCCATCAGTGCTGAGTAATAATATACAAGGGCTGACAAATATTATCCCTATCTTGGTCTTACTGTCTGCTCCACAAAGTTGTTAAGTATGCAAAGAGACGACACTGGCATCAGAAGGAATCAGAATAGGATTGTCACTATGTGAATCAATATTTATTTTAATTGTCATTTGAGAGCTGTGCTCAGTTATCCTCTTCAACTGACAAATGCAAAAAGCATCACTTCATCAACTCCTCAATCAATAATAAGTTGGTGTCTCTGTAGTGATTTTTTTTTTTTTTTAATATAGCAGTGAACACTTACCTGCCTTCTCTGATGAATTCCTCTGCTGACTCGATCTGCTTATTGAGTTTCTTTACTTGCTTATAGAGAGAGAAGCATTGCTTATGGTCTTGGTCCAGTTTCAGACACTCCCGGACTTCACTTTTCACAGGGAGGTAAGGAAGAAAAAATAATAAACCACCCCAAAACCCAAAACAGAAAGACATCACCACACATTATGAAATTTCACCTAGAAACACAATGCAGCATCTATAAGCTGACCAGAACAAGAGCTGACTGCTTTACACAACCTTTCTCTTCATTCAAAAATGAATTTAAATCAAGACAAAATAAGTCTTACAGAATATACAGGGATATTTGTCTAATTTTGTTTTTAATTATCTTGTATTGCCAAATGTGCAAAGATGGAGAAGTGTGACATTAATAACTGACTAACCAACAGAATAAAAATATACCCTGGGAAAAAAATTATATTCAGCAGATACAACTGGTTGTCATTTCCCTGTATATTTAATAACTCAGCTATATTACAAAATACTTATGTAGAACTACATTTTATGCTGCCTGAAACAAAGCTCAGCTAAGACTCAAACCTTCTCCTTTTGATGGAATCTCAGCCAAGCCTGAGCCTGACTTCTCAGTGTGAAGACCGTTTAATCAGACTCTGCTTAGGGCAGATAGCTCTTAAAATAGTTGAAAGTTTTTTTAAAAAAAAAAAAACCCAGAATGCAATCATATGGAGGAATAAAAAGTTTGTATCATATAGAGTCATCATAGCACAACCAAGGTGTTGTTTTCAGAAGATCACAAAATCTTATTTTGTTCCTAAGCACAGACAAAAATATCTATTATTTGAAAATCATTAAGCCTGTAAAGGTAAGGGAAAGAAACTAAGGGAAGGATAAGATTAATCACCCAGCAAGTCCAAGAGCTACAGAACTCTTTCTTAGTATATTTTATGATAAAAAAAAATAGTACCAGAGAAGAATGAAGAAAAGAGCCTTATCCCTTCACTCTGATACCATTTGGTTCAACAGCTCTCTCAACCATACTTATAAAAGTCTTAAGATTTGGTTATTAACAGAAGAAGCCCCTGTGTGGATTTCAGAGAAAAAAAAATTCCACCTAGTCTTGAAATCACCAGGCTAAGTGATGGCCAGCCACCAAAAGTCACGACTGAAGTGACCTGTGAGCTTCAGAGATTCAGTATACTGTGGAAAGGGGATTCCTAACGCAAACCAATTAGTTATTTGGTGTTTACTTTTGTCAAGCTATGAAATGAATTTTTGCAGTTATAATCACATGCAGTTTCCATCCACCCACCAAGAAAAGAAACTCAGGCTCTTCCAGTTCCCTTCACTTCTTACTGAACAGATCCTCTGGCAGAAACTATATTGGAAGGAGTTTGGAGATGAAGGTAGCACATCTGAGATAATGAGCTGCACAGAAACCATTTGTGCGCAAAAAGGATTATACCATCTGTCCAACTGAGCACAGAGTATGAAGTTAACAGTCCAGACTGGGCAGGGGCAGCTATCTGCAGGACTGACTAGGGTCATATGTGAATAACACCCTGAACTTAAATGAGTATGAATAAAAGGGTAGGGTGTTACCAAAAAATCATCCAAAACACTGGACACTGTCTGCAAGAAGGGAAGATTGATAGCTCTAGATCCCCAGCTCCTCAATCCTTGGATGCTCCTGTACTTTTTATTTATTCTTAAGATTGTAACCCTTTGTTTCCACTCTTGAAAATAAAAATCTAGCCTTAAGACTTAATGCATACATTTTTTGCTTGCATTGTAAACTTAACTTGAATGGAGGTTCAAGGTTAAAAAAAGGCTCCACCAAAGCAAGTCTAGAGAAACAATTTCTTCTAGGATGAAGAAATACAGTAAGGAAAGTAAACGTAAGCAACTCTGACAGACCTGCACTATGGCTTCTATTAAAGTAAACAAGATGCTAGGAACCATTGATGGCTGGTCTGCCAAGAATAAACATGGTGTCTTCACTGCCAGGTCTTAGCTTCTGGAAAGGAGCTTCCTTTATCAGATCCAGAGTTGCTACTCCATTCAAAAACGAGACAGCATAGATATTTCATGGTTTATCATGACCTGTATCATCACATTTTCTGTCTCAATTATAATGATTACAGAAAACAGTAAAATTACCTGAGTGATAATTCATGGTCCCCCAGCTGATAATATATTCTGCTGATTTTATAGAAGGCTTCAGTGTTATCATTCTTTAATTTGGCAGCAGCTTTCAAGTCACTAATGGCTTTGCTTGGTTCCCCTTCCTTTATATAACACTCAGCTCGAAGTTCCCGTAGCTCTGCATCCCAAACACAAACCTTGAGAAATCAAAATTAAAGCTTGGTTTTGGTCCATAACACTTCACTCCTTTTCCTCCCCAACAAGAAAAAAATCCCATTTAATTTCACTTTGCCAACTGCAATAGCGTAAGGCTCAAGCTGCATGCAGAGCGCATGAAATTAGCATCTCTGCTTCCTGGTGGATGCTGTGATGCACCTGCCCAAATAGAAAACAAAGGCCTGAAAAATTTGTAAATGATTCAATGAGCTCATGCAGGGAGATGAATTAAATCTACTGGCACTGCTTAAACTGGGACAGTCTGTTGAGCCTCCAGGGAAGGATATCAGAATCATAAATTATTGTATCTTCCCAAAAGAATAGGGGTAATGAACAGCAAGGACCAAGCTGTCAGTTGTCCTCTAGAAGCAAGACTGTGGGTAAGATTCAGCTATGCAAGATTTGACCTTAGTATCTGGATTTTAAATGTCTATGTCATGACTAATGATGTCACAGAATAATTACTTAAAAGGAATTGCCTATCATAATTCATTTTAGAGAACTTATTCTGGGTCTTACGATTTGTCTGTAAACCATCATTTTAGAGAGAACAAGGCTTTTCTGCTTTTCCACATTCCCTCCCCATAAACATACTCCCACACTTTGGCAGTTTCTTCACCAAAAGCTAGTGCTGTAAATGCCAAGTCAGCGTTAATCTGTATGTGAAGAGTCATAGCAGTTAACTGTCTTTTAATATATATTTCTATATGACACACAAAATGCACACATGATTATTTACACTTATACTAGCAGACTACATACACTGATTAAGATTCAACAAATACAGATATCCAAGGAACAAGCTGAAAATCCAGATAGCTATGTATTTTAACTTTGTGATTTTTTTCATCTTTTGTTACTCAATTTTCTCAAGACAAAAATTGCCTGCATATAGTCAATGAAAAATCTAGATAAGAAACCTACACCCCCTATATTTGGCAAAATCTCATTGGTTTGAGAACAACTTTTTTCCCAGCTTCCCCAAGAACACTGAACTGTGGAAAAATGGTGAAGTATAATCAAGAAAGTTATCTGTAACAGAAGTTTGGCTGAAGTTGTATCTTTAACCCAAACTACAAGATATTATTTTGACTTTTTTGCAGCTAGCGTTCAGCATTCTCCAATTTCATTATGGACTCATGGTGCTCAGCAAAACTGAGTCAATTACACCAAGTGTTTTCACATCAGTGAAGAAGTTATTAAACAAAAATACACAGATGTCAGACAGGAGCTCTTACTTCCCTTTCACAGTACCATTTTACTCAATACTTACTGCCAAGATTTCATCAAGAAGAGAAATAGCGGCTTCGTAATCCTCTTGCTGGTAGGCAGATAATGCTTGTGAATGCAGGCGCTGTAGCTCATCAGACTTTGTCAGCTGAGTCTGGGCTTCTTTTTCCTCATTATTGCTAGGATTGGATTTGAGCTGCAAACATTAACAAGGGGAGAGACAAAAATGCTTGTTCAAGGATCTCTTTTTGTCCCATTAATAATCATATCATGAAGAACTGACTAAAGCTGCAAATAAAGCAAAATTAGTTTTAGAATTCCACTGGAAATGTGTCAAACTCCAAACTTCAGAAAAATGACATTTTTAGCTTCAATACAAGTTGTCAGAAGTCACAGAAATCTAATTCCTCCCCCCACCACACTTGATCATTTACCATTAGAGACATCATACAAAAGAGTTGTTGTCCCCCCATGTTGGAAGTCACGGACCTCTCATTGCAGCCTAGTTAATTCATCTCTCTGCAGACAGTTATTAAACACTGGATTCCTCAGCATCAGTAGAAGGTATATCCACATGGAATAATCACATCTCTCAGTTAAGCACAATACGTATTTATAAATTCATGACAAAAAATGCCACACGTCACAAAGTATTAGTGTAAAGCTGTGTTTCTTACATTTTCCCCAAAAGAAGCAGCTACAGCAGCAAGTTAAGATGCTACAGATGGGGGAAAGGCTCAACTGGGATCATCTGGGAATTTCTGCACTTTCTTTCATATGTAGTTTAAAACAAGTCTAAAGTTTTGTCTACAAAGACTCTCTCAAACTCCTCTCTCTGAGCACATAGAAAGGGTTACATTGTACTTGCTTTCATTTGTTTAGGCAGCTTTGTATTTTCAAAAAAAATATATTAAAAAACACCTCACAAGCAACTCTGCTATGACCTAGGAAGACAAACATGGGCCAAGAAGAATCTCAGCCATTCCCTTGCAAAGCCAGGAACTCATTTGTAAGATTCATGTAGTCTGAATTAGGTGATGGCTTCACACCTGTTGCTGATCAGAACACCTTCAAAAGTTTTAAAAGGGACAGGTCAGCAGGACTTTTTTTTTTTTAATTTTGATTGTTTTAAAATCAAAACTTGCACCACCTTGCATTTTATGCGTGGAATGTTGACTGAAGTTAGATTCCTCAAAGTCATCCAGCACTTTTTCTTTCCTCCTTTATCTCGAAGCGGCCTCTTTGCTTTTTCTCATCAGTAAGTTCTTCAAGCACTCACATATGTTGTACTTAAGTCTCTAATGTAATTCAACATCAGCCTTCAGAACTCCTTTAACAAAGTTTCCCCTGGTTCTAACACTTAAATATATGAAAAGCCTAAATACAACATCAAAAGCATGCACAGGCCCCACCTCTGTCTTAGAGTCTTCATTTTAAGTCTTTTTGAACCTTATGCAGTTGTTTCATTTTACTCTGGCAAAAATTAAGCTGTACATAGACCTGAAAATTCTCCTTTATCCCCTATACTGTCTTTCAGCAAGACGAGAGGAATGTGATCAAAGAGTTTTCTTCTTTTTAGGCTGACTCCTAATCTAACTCTCAAAAAGCTTTTCTTCTGGTTCAAACAGAAATTCTGCCTATAAACCCCTGATATTGTGCATCTTTTCTTCCCCAAATCTGGAGCTTGTAGTAGAAGCAAACTTGTGCACCTGTAATTTTAAAAATTCCAAGACTACAAAACTCTCTTCAGTTCCAGCTGACTCGCTAAATTTCTTCCTCAATTTCTCAGCATTTTCCTCTTAAAAATTAAGAGCTTTTGCTATAGATGAACTTCATGCTTCCCTTTAAACTTATCTCACAATAGTAACACTGCACTGTATGTTTCTTGTAATTTATTTGGAGCAAAACATCAGTGGAATATGAAAAGCAATGTGACAATCCTACAGACATGTCCAATACTAATAAAGACCATTTGAGTGAAACATCCTAGATAACTGTTCAGTTAACAAAGAAAGGGAAACTTTTCAAGCTGTCATTCAAACTAAAGCCATCGAGCATTTGGGTGCTACAGTATGATGAAAATACACACTCAGAAGCTCTTAATAAGTAATTTAGTGTATTACTATGATGTTTTAATAAGTAATATTAACAGAAAGACGACTATTCATTCAGCTCCCAGAAAAAAAGCTGGAAACATGATGCAGTTGTTTGATACTCTCATTTTGGTTTACTTCCCAATTTTTTTCTTTCTGCCCCGTGATCAGGGGATTGTCACATCACTATCAATTACGAATCACATTTCAATTATTTCTCCTTTTCCTGTGGAGCAGTAAACTTGGGGGTGGCAACTCAGAACAACTGCTTGTACTAAGTGCGCTAGATTTCCAAGAAAGGAGCAAAGTATTAAAAAACCCTTCAGCTGAATTTAATACAGGTCTAAGGCAAGCCTAACACTCCTCTGCATGCTTCATCAGCGGACCCAAAGCACGAAGTCAGAAGCTATGCTCTGCTCAGTTCTGCTGGACAAGCACACTGCTACTGGTGAAACATGTTCTCAGCACAGTATCCTTTGCTGTCTTTGAGATTTACTACATTTGAACACTAAATTAGTTGCAGTTTAAGTTGCAGCAAGAAGAGCTAGCCATCTGTTAACAGCAGCTTTCATTCACTGCCAACCCTCTGCCACCAAACCCGCACCTAATTCCTTTACAGAAAACAAAGGCCAGTATACAGGAGTGGCTTTGTTACTGTAAGTAATTCTCTATCATAGATTGACTACTATAGGTGCTGCTTTATTTTATAGCCTAGTCTCAATATAGGGGAGAAACACACCCTAGGGTAAGCAAACCCCCACTTTTTCCACCCCAAGTAAGCAAGATTAAAGGGGAACAAAATCATTATCTCCACTCAATTTATCAAGTTGAGCTTTAAAAGCATTTGCACATATATCTATCTTTCTCTCCGTTATTCTCAGTGAGGAAGATGGCTTCTTCCAGAACTTTATCTCACAGACTTGACTCAAAACTTTGCAGCATTACCTTGCTGCACCCAGGACAGTAGGAAAAGGCATTAGTAGTTTGCTTCATGAAATCCAGCATTTTCTTGGCATCTAGAAAGTGCTTAGATAATTTCTATTTAAAGTAGGCAGCCTGGGAATTGCTGCCTTGTGTTTGCGGTCAAACATCAAGTATTTAAAAGTTTTCTGATGGGAAAAGCATTTTAACAAGCTAAACAATTCATGCTGGTTTCCAAAAAGCAACATAACTCCCCTTGCCATACTTCATTTTATTTCACAAGTCCGTCAATATGACCTCTCTAACCATACAGAAAAGTTACACCAGCCACACACACAAAAAATACATGAAAAATACAATGCAGCACTACTTCAGAACAATACTGTGAATACCAGGCCACTGATACAGTCAAACTAGTATATCTGCAGTGACAAAACACTGAAGCAAGACCACTGTTAACTACACAGGATCCATTTGTATTGTGTGCGTTGGATGCTGTTACCCTGCATATGCCATGTGCCAGTCTGAATTAATTAGCATACTTCAATGTGTTGCACCTACATGTATCTTACAATTATGCCTTCCGGATCAGCAATATGCTTTTTATTTAACAAAGCTTTACAACATTGTCTGTTACCATGCTAAAATAGGGATCCCCGAACACAGAACTAGAAATCATGAACACGGAGCAAGTGCCTCCTACTTATTAAGTTTAGTAAGGACTCTTTGCTTTACGATTTTTTTCGGAAGCATAGTTACAAAACATGGCTAGGTTAATTCAGTGGCTTACCACGACCTGTCCAGCTTTCCAGCTACACAGTTGTACATCTTCCTTTGCAATGGCCCATTAAAAATAACGGGAAAAGTTGGGCATTTAGTACAGGAGTTCTAATGAAGAACAGTCAAAACCACCTTGAGAAAAAAAAACCCACAACAACTCAAAATCCAGACTCTCAAAGAGCATAGATTCAAGGTACACAGGCAATTCATCTGTAGCATTTGAGTATCTTAGTATTATAAACAGACACTATCAACTTGAAAAACTCTTGGAATACTGTTGTTTAAAAAACAAGATACTGTTAAAAAAGCCAAAATGTTATAGACACACTGTTTCTATACTTTGCTTACAGTGGTCCAGTGCCACTAACAGAGGCATACATCTACACATTCTAAAGCTGTTTTATTTTCTTGCTTTTCAAACTGATAAATACTCAGACAAGTTAAAGAAATCAATTAGGCTTGCGAAAAACATTCCAAGAGAAACTGGAGGAACCTCCATGGTTTGCGTTACCTAAGATCAAGACATCTGCACACTTAGCAACACTGCACAAAGGAATATAACATAGTATATTCCAGGCAGAGCAATCTATTAGGTAACACAACTATGATGTCAGACAGATGGAAAAAAGGAAATATTTAAATACCTTTTATTCTTTACCCAGGAAGCTACAGATGATCACAGTACCACAGAGGAATGTATTTGGAAACAATCTAATGTTACTTTCATCTGGCTAAGAGAGCTTCAAATACCCCACCCAAGCTTGCCCAGTGACTTACTCAGATGAACTTACAGTACCATAAGATGGTTTCCTCCACCTACATACAAAATAGTATTACACATACCAACCAACCATGAAAAACTATTGTCCAGCGTATGTTGCAACAGCTGAGGACTTCTCTAGATTAGGAAACAATTTGCAGATGTACAGTGTTCAATCACTTGGTCTTGGCTGACATCTAGTGGAGCTGGAAGCAGCACCTTCAGTTTCCACCTTTTAAATGTTTATGCTTCCAAGGGAGACAGAATTGCATATTTAGGACACCTCAATTTACAGTATTTACTGCAACAAACTGCAACTGTGAACATTACAGTCAGTCTAAAAAAAAAAAAAAGAAGATAATTTAAAAGAAATATGACAACTTGGTCCTTTACACTGTACTGGGTCTGGCTGAGCCGGAATTGGTTTTCCCCTGTAGCAGCCCTCATGGTGCTGTGTTTTATGTTGGGAGCTGGCAGGGTGTTGATAGCACACTGGTGTTGCGGCTACTGCTGAGTGGTGCTTACACAGCACCAAGGCTCTTTCCGACATTTCCCCCTCACAGTGGGACGGGGTGGGCAAGATCTTGGGAGGGGACACAACCAGGACAGCTGACCCGAACTGACCAAAGGGATATTCCATACCATATGACGTCTGCTCAGTATAAAGCCGGGAGAAAGGAGGAAGGGGGTGGGGTCACCCTTGGTCCTCCGAGGCAACCACTACGCGTATTGGAGCCCTGCTTCCTGAGAAGGCCCGACATCGCCTGTTCATGGGAAGTAGAGAATAAATCTGTTTTCTTTTTTTTGCTTCCGCGCGCGGACCTTTGCTTCGCTTTGCTTATATTAAAACTGCTGTTGTTTTACCCACAAGGGTTGTTTTTTTTTTTCCTATCTTATTTTCTTTCCCCTCTTTGCCCTATTGAGAAAAAAAGGGGAAGGGGGGGGAAGTGATAGAGCGACTTGGTGGGTACCTGGCATTTAGCCAAGGTCAAACCACCACATACACACTTTCCAATAGACTAGGCAGCTCTGTTTTATTTTTGTCTCTTCTACAGAATTCAGCAACTCAAATGCTTGTCATTTTGTCTAAGACACAAGCAAGGTTACAGACAATATTACAATGCATATATAGAGGGCCACCAGGACTTGCATTGGTTTTGTCACCTTTTCAGAAGGCCTTTCATCAACCAAAATATACCACTATTCCTTTTATTTTCACTAAAAAATCACATGCTTAAAGATAAAATATACCAGGGCTTTCATGAATTGAGGCCTTAGACATAAGTGTTGATGTGCACACAGATCTGTCCTGTTGACTTCTATTATTCAGAAACTAATAACCAAAACAGAAGGAACTTGATACTAAAGCATATGAACACTCAACCGAAGTTGGAGCAGAGAAATAAATACTATTCCTATACTGCGAGCAATGACTCTCTAAAGTAATCTAGGGATTTCTGCTTAATCCTTGTTCCATCCTGTGCACTCTGAACACAAGAATTAGACCCCTCTGCTGACATGTTTTATTACCCTCCAGGTTCTAGATTTCTAAACTGGTAGATGAGTTGCAAATGAAAAAGCTAGAGCTTAATGACTTGTCATTCTTATCACTAGAAAGAAATAAAAATCTGGTCCACATAAGGAACTTCATCAATGGTGCATCTGTTGGCCATTGGGAGAGGTTTCTAGAAATGTAGTATTGCTTAACATGTCAAGGCATAAGAATCATGTCCTCTGTCCAAAATTCATGATTAATTTCAGCCAACAGGGAACTACACAGCAAAAAAAAAACCCAAAACAACAATCTCCAGATAAAGCAGGAAGCTGGGGTCACAAGAGGCTCTGCTCCTGAAAGGAGTACTCCCATCCTTTCCAGTCAGTCACTCCCACTGCCTGCTCTCACACGGGCACTGCCTCACAAGACAGCCAGTACCGATATGCCACATGGGGTAGAAACATCACAGAATGGTTTGGGTTGGAAGGGACCTTAAAGATCATCTAGTTCAAGCCCCCTGCCATGGGCAGGGACACCTTCCAATGGATCAGATTGCTCAAAGCCCCGTCCAACCTGGCCTTGAACACTTCCAGGGAGGGGGAAGCCACAACTTCTCTGGGCAACCTATTCCAGTGTCTCACCACCCTCACAGTAAAGAATTTCTTCCTCATATCTAATCTACCTCTCATCCTATCACTACACTCCCTGATAGTCCCTCCCCATCTTCCCTGTAGGTCCCCTTTAAGTACTGGAAGGTCGCTATAAGGTATCCCTGGAGCTTTCTCTTCTCCAGGCTGAACCACCTCAACTCCCTCAGTCTGTCCTCACAGAGGAGGTGCTCCAGCCCCCTGATCATCTATATAGCCGTTCTATGGATCTGCTTGAGCAGGTCCATGTCCTTCTTATATTAAGGACCCCAGAGCAGGACACAGTACTCCAGGTGGGGTCTCATGAAAGCACAGGAGAGGGAGAGAATCACCTCCCTCAACCTGCTGGCCACACTTCTCTTGATGTAGCCCAGGATACAGTTGGCTTTCTGGGCTGCAAGCACACATTGCTGGATCATAGTCAGTTTTCCATCCACTATTACTCCCAAGTGTTTCTCTGCAGGGCTGCTCTCAATCCACTCTTCACCCAGCCTGTATTTGTGTTTGGGATTGCCCTGACCCTTGTGCAGGACCTTGCACCTGGCCTTGTTGAACTTCATGAGTTTTGCATGGTCCCACCTCTCCAGCCTGTCCAGGTCCCTCTGGATGGCACATCCCTTCCCTCCAGCGTGTCAACCACACCACACAATTTGGCATTGTCAGTAAATTTGCTGAGGGTGCACTCAATCCCCCTGTCCATGTCTCCAACAAAGACATTAAACAGCACTGGTCCCAACACCGACCCCTGAAGAACACCACTCATCACTGCTCTCCACTTGGACATCGAGCTGTTGACTGCAATTCTTTGAGTGTGACCATCCAGCCAATTCCTTATCCACCGCGTGGTCCATTCAAATCCATGTCTCTTCAATTTAGAGACAAGGATGTTATATGGGACAGCGTCAAAAGCTTTGCACAAGTCCAGGCAGATGACATCAGCTGACACCCAGAGAAACTGCTCTGCTTAGCAATCATGTAACTTTTAAGAGGTTTAGGGTTGTCCTGGTTTCGGCTGAGATAGAGTTAGCTTTCTTGAGCTGGGAGGGAGCACAGCGAGAGCACCCTACCTGGATATCAGCTAGGATGGAGTTAACTCTTCTTGAGCTGGGAGGATGCACAGGCAGAGTGGTGGGCCTGGATTGGCCATTGGAATATTCCATATCATGTGACGTTATGCTCAGTATATAAAGGAGGCGGGTTCTCTCTCGCTTCCATGTTTGCAAAGGCGAGATCTTCATTCTTCTGGGATCACTGGATGGGAGCGGGCTGGATATCAGTGAGCGGGTGGTGAGCAATCACATTACCCATTTGTACTTTCCATTATTGTTACTGTTTTCATGCAATCACTAAACTGTGTGGGTTTTGGTTTTTTTTTTAATCTCAACCTACGAGTTTTCCTTGTGTCCCTCCAGGCCTCTCCCCCATTCACCGGGCAGGATGAGGTCAAGTGACCCGCTACATAGTGTTTGGCTGCTGGCCATGTTCAAACCACGACAAGGGTGCTCATGAAACTTTTCCCACATACTACAAAATGGTGTAGAAAGAATTTAAGTGTATGAAAATTCTTTCTTTACACAAGTATACACCAAGGAATAGTTTTACTATTATATGTAAAGAATAGTTTCAATAACTCTTTTAAGGTCTGCACCAAACTGCTGCTGTTACAAGCTGGGAAAGTTTACCTGTGATCTTCCCCTCCATCTAGATGGGCTGAATTTTTCTTACTCTTTCTCTCCTTTCAAAATGACTGCATCTCCTAAACTGCTGAGATCCCTTTCAAAGAGCATGACTCTAAGAGGAGAGATAGGAAGAAAAAGGAAAAAAAAAAAAAAAAGCTTTTCAGAGTCTCCACTGGGATTTGACAGACTTCTGGAATATGCTAGCAGAAAACAGCATTTTACAGACAGCTCAGCTCATCTCATCAGTCACTGTCCTGGTTTTGTCTGGGATAGAGCTAATTTTTTTTTTCACCCCTTCTTAGTAGCTAGAATAGTGCTGTGTTTTGGATTCAGTATGACATTTGATATGAGAAGGACACTGATAATGTACTGATGTTTTCAGTCGTTGCTAAGAAATCAAAGGGTTCTCAACTTCCCATGTCCTGCCAGTGCACAGGTGCCCAAGAAGCTGGGAGGGAGCACAGCCAAAGCAACAGACCCAAACTGGCCAGTGGAATATTCCATATCATATAGCATCATGCTCAGTAGATAGATGAGGGTTGATCAGGAAGCTCAGTCTCGCTTCCAGGACTCTCTCTTCTCTGGAATGACTAGCCAGGAATGGGCTGGGCATCAGTCAGCAGGTGGTGAGCAATCCCATTGTGCATTCCTCGTTTGTATTTTCTATTACTACTACTACTATTATCATTATCATTTAAATTGTACTTTATTTCAATTATTAAATTGTTTTTATCTCAACCTACGAGTCGCCTTACCTGTACCTCTCCAATTCTCTCCCTCACTCCCTGAGGAGGGGGAGGGGGAGCAAGCAGCTGCATGGCATTTGGCTGCTGGCCACGACAGTCACCTTGCAGTTCTGGTAGGCATGGAAAGCAACACTGGTGACACTGACACTTAATGCAAGTGTCATACACGGAATTACAAACCATTTCACTTGTACATGTCTGTCCTTGAGTAGTCTGAGTAAAATTACTCTCCTTAGTTTCCACACCCTGACCTGGTTTCTCCAACCCCAAAGTGGGGAATATTTTCAAATCTGATCTGCTCCCTTGAAGTCAACACCCGACCCAAACAATGTCTTGTGTGAAATAACATAAGCGATAACACATCTACTGCCATTCAAGGGCATACAATCTACTTCAAAGAAGGATGGCTTTACCAGAAGAAAGCCCATCTCATCTACATAACTATTTCCTATACCCATAGAAGGTAACAAAATGACATTTAACACCCCACAAGTAATTTCTGTAAGCATGTGACACCCTCAGGACCACCTATTCAAGGTAATGTTCTGAAACCCTGCACAGTAAAGAAAGTGGATTTCTCTTCAAATTATGACTTCCCTTTCAGTGAAGGGGGATGGATGGGGTGGAGGTTTGTTTTGTTTTTTAAATACAGCATTTCCACTCCATCTTTCCATGATACTCAACTTCTGCAGACTCAAACGTATGACCAGGCTGGTGCACACCTACTGACTTACACTGACTGTTTGTAGATTTAGAGCCTATGCACTTCTAATGCAGGATGGCCCAAGCTTTTTTCCAATGTAGCTCCAGATTTGGACACCAAAGTTTGCTGATGTGCTACATGCTTACCCAGAACGAGAGCATTCTGGTAAGCTGACACCCAGCCAACCAAGTGAGATGATAGAGGGCTGTTCAGATCCTGACCTACATTTACTCAACTAAAGAGCAGAATCATAGATTACATAGTCTGTTCACATGTAAAACACACAATTTTAGGTACCCAATCCACAACTAAATTCCAGCCTAAAAGCTATTAAGATCCCACTGGCATTTATTCGTGCTGTATCTACGCTAGCAATAGAAGGAACTTTCATTTCAAGGTATTACTTCTTTTGGCTTCTTGACCACTGACTTACAGTATGAGTCAAAGCTTCCTAGTGGCTACTATTTACCTTGCCCCTATTGCTTCTGGTAGCGAAGACAGCATCTGGATGTAAAAGTCTTGAAATCATTTAGAAAGCTATGCAATCCCTAACAGTCTTCCTCCTTCTCTCCTCCCCTCATTTACAAAAAAACCCCAAAGAAACACAGAATGTTAATACATTTCACAGTATTGTGACTGACTTCCTTTCATCTTGAGATTAAATGCAATTTCATATTTAAATGCAAACATACTGCCAGAGTATATTAGATATTTTAGACACACAGAGAACTGGTAGAATAATCAGATTGACTATCTGAAAGACTTAGAAGAAAACAAGGGAAATTTCTCAAAGAAATCTGTATTCTACTTAAAAGATTCAAGGTACACAGGATAACTTAATCCTTTTCCCCATATGAATAAATTAACCTATTACAAAGGATTACTTTAATAATGGCTTATTTTGCTTGAATATACTGTACTTAACTGAAAACTGTGCTCTTCAAAAGAGACTGCTTGCCATATTCTCTAAGTACGCAGGCACTATTTTTCACAGAACCAAGGAAACTGGATCTAAGATTTAGGACCCAATACAGTATCTTTGTAAATCAGCTTCTGAGAAGAAGACTCTGTTCCACTTTGGATTTAAAACTTGACTGAAGACTGAAACTATCTGACTGTCCAAAGGCAGCAATCTAAATTTTGGCAGCTGGTTTGGAAAAAGGGCAAGCTACTTGACAGTTGGCTGGAGAAGCATTTCCATGTGTAGCATTAAGCAATACTTCAAGAAACAGTAACTGCAAAGAGATGCACACACAAACTCAGAATCAACACTGACATCACGTAATTGGTATTGCAGCAACTATGTCCTCAGTTAATCAGAGTTGAGCGACATTCTCCCACGTTTGCAAACAGCAGCGCTGCACTGCAATCAGACGTGCAACTGCAGACCACACACTCCTAACAAACTTACTAAGGAAGCAGCAGCAGCCAGAGGAGCCATTGCTACATGAATTTCAGAATAAGCTACTGCAGCTTTGCTACAAACACAAAGACTGTCTGGTATTCATACCTGCAAGAGCCATTCCTCCCAACTGCCCTGCAGAGAGTACGGTAGAATGGCTCTGTTTTTGTCATACATACTCACTAGTAAGATTTCCATTAAACATCTGTAATCTGCAACACAGAACTGCTTTCTCCATCACAGTCTTCAAAGAACGCCAACAAGACAGCATCAGTTTCACTGGCAAATTCTATTTATTTTGGCATAAGGGACATGCAAGCTGTTCGAAGCAAGAGGAAGAACTAATTTTATTTATTCTTAAGCTTACAGAAATTTTGTGTAACAGAGGGAATAGAGTTTCACATATTCTGAGGAATTTTGTTCTGGGGTTAGATCAGTTTATTTTTGCAGTGTAAGGCTGAAATGCACAAAATACCCATTGAAGAAAAAAACCAATCCAAGTGAGTTTTAGGTGGGTAATATCCAACTGTGTTTATATGGAAACTCTGGGCACTTCCTGATCATGAAGTATTGTCAACACATTCATGAAAGATGGAGAACTCCTATGCAGGTGAGAAAACACGCAGATGCATGCCACTGAAATTCACTGATTTTAACAGCCCAGTGACTAAATTAAGAGCCTGGGATCCTTCTGCAGTTAGTGAAAAGACACAGAAACCTTCAAAGGTTGATCCATGAGGCCCCTAGTGATTTCCCAGGGTGACCTGAATATAGCGACATAAAGCAGGGTTCAATTACGTACTTTGAATCCCATGTTACTTATCCTTTCTTTGTGAACCAAGAATGATCCCTAGTGTAAGTGTCATCGAGCAGAGATCATCAACTGCCAGGCACACAAAAGAGACTTTTCAAAGTGCTGTGCTAGTTCACGCAACACCTTCTGCCTTCACCTTCATCACTGCACTGCAACTTTTATCAGTCATTTATTCATACAAGGTAGCTTAGCTACAATACCTTTAAAGAACAGGAAAGACAAACTCAAGTAATATGTACACATATGCTCTAGAACATCAGAACTGAGATGAAACTTGGCTCAGAACCCAGTCTTAAAAGCAGTGTAGTTCCAACTTAGGCCTCCAACTTACCACATTTTTGAAGTCATCCTCTGCTTCATCAAATTTTCCTTGCTTGAGCAGTAAGTGTCCTCTCTGTAATCTTGCCTGAAATGAAACATAATTTCTGTTGATTTCCAAATTGGAATTCAGCAAAGTATGAACATAAGCTTCAGTTTTCTTCAGTAGGGGGAAAAAAAAAAGTTTCATTTACTACAGCTAACAAGCTGAAACAGACAGATTATAACATCTATTCTGTCTTCTCCATTTGACAATGTTTTTATGAGGCCTCTCAGGTGGTAAAGGATCACTCTGCACCAGAACTGAGGGACAAAAAGCAGCCAGTTTTTATGAGCAGCTGCAACTCATGTTGAAGAGTTGCACAAAACAAAGTGAATGTTTACCTTACACCACTTTCCTGATTAGAACTGCTTACAGATTTTAAGAAATTAGAATAAATAATAAACAATTCCCACATTTAATTCTTCCACTAAACTTTCAGAATAATAGAAGCTATGTAAAAAGACAAGTTAATGATTTAGAAGATTTTGATTTATGATAAGAATATTTTCATGCAATGATGAACTTAGTATTTTCTCCTTCATTGTAAGTGATACAGGACATGCCCCTGCCCATGGAAAAGGGAGACAAGAGAATCAGATGGAGAGGACTTCAGCATCAGTCTCCAACTAGCGAGGCAGTCTCCACACACAGAATGTAGTAGTGAGAAAAGGGCAAGTAAATCAGAACTTGCAACAATCCCATAGGAAGAAACAGTGAGATTAGGACAGTTCCTGCAGAGAAGAGATGAGTCAAATCAAATGCTGATTAAGACAGAAGAAAAACAGAGGTATCTGTGCACCTCCCCACCACCTCAGAGGTCATAGCCTTGGTGACTGAGAGGAGAATAACCACAAGTGAGAGAAGGAAAGTGTTTAGCACAAATCCATGAGGGACTTAAAACTACTATTAGTTGTCAGAATAACTGGCTAGACTGTACTCAGCACAGTTGCAAGTTCAAGCACATACACCATTGCTATTATTTTATCCTATTTAAAGCCTTCAAAGCAATAGCGTATTTTCTATTTCTGTTTAGCAAAATCTGAAAAAACAACCTTCTTCGAAGTACGTTTTACACTTGAACAATTTTCAATTCCAGTAATACTTACTGATGTGAAGTCCTGCTTCAGTTCAACCACTTTACTTAAATCACGAATTGCTGCTTTAGATTTGCCCATGGCCAAGTACACTGTGGCTCTTCTGTAATAAGCAATGTAGTTATCAGAGTCTCCCTCTGCAAGTGAACAAAAAGTAATCAGAATACTATTGCAAAGCAACCAAAACTTTGGGTACAGCAAAACTGTAATGACTAAGAATATGTTATCTGACTTTTAAGCCACTGGAAAAAATGGTATTTATCAATAAACCATAACGTTTGTAATATCCAAGCAGTGCTTTCTACACAGTTTGATTATTTAATAATAAAGATTACAGAAAACACAGTAAATGCCAAATAATTAAGAGTATTGAAGGTGAAATATGTACATGTTTTCCAGCTCTGTAGAGGAAAACAGCCACTACATACTAACTCTTTACCTCCAAGTGCAGGCCTACATTTGAAAGCATGTTAATTCATCATTCTCCATCCCAGTCCCTGTCCGTGATCTAGGATGCAAGCAAATAATCCCCAAATGACCAATGTGTTAGTCCAACGTCATCACAGACGCATAAACGCTTACACCATCTATTGAAATAGCAGCAACTTCTTTAATATTAAAGCGGGCACCAACAGCCCCTCTTAACAGCAGACAAATGCATGTACATTATTAAAACCTGAAGACTAATTTCCAGGCTCACATATTCCATGTTGTCTGCCTGTCAAACTTCCAAGATCCAGCAATTTTAACATTCTCTAGGCTAGCACATATACATACACCCTTCCAGAAGGCAAACACCAGTCTCTGAAACTAAGAAGAATTTTCTTAATATTCTTCTCTATGCAGTATTTCAAAGAAACACGTGACAGTTACTGTGGGCTCTCAGGGAGGGGTAACTCAGACCACCCAAACAACCATATGCAGTAGAAGACAGTAAACTTTTTACTGTGCTATTAAAGAAAACATAATGGTCAATCCAGAATTTGTAGACAAGAACATCTATATCTGAGGAATAAAACAAGTATTTCTCTTCCTCACCTCATTTGAGGTTAAAATTAAGCTTTAAAATAAATGAACAAACAGCATTGCTAAAAATTTTATGGTAACCAAACTTCATAACTGGCCACTTCCATCTCCAAAACATTAGTTCAGTTCTCACTGGAAAAGGTATGTGCACCCTTTCTCTACAATGTCTTGGCTGTGGAAATGCTAGTGTCCAGCACGGAAATTTAATAACTCCCATGCCATATGCCACCTAGCACACCAGCATTATGGACATCAAGTAAATTCAAATGTTACTACCTTTAATAAAAGGAAGTCCTACTGCATACAGCTGTGTAGAGTAGGCGCAAATCAACAGCTGAAATTAAGGAATTTTATTAATACACAAAGGATGAAAGACAGGAAAAAGCTAACCTAGAACCCACGTTCCAGCACCACATGATGATCTTTCTGACAGAATATGGTTTTGTCTCAGTTCCCCAGTAACAGTAATGAATAGTAATTGACATTTACCCAGAGAGAAGGCATAAGCCATCAACCTGACGAGATTGAAGAAAGAGTTGAAAATCTGAAGAGAAAGGAAATGGACAGTAGCTTTCTTCTATTTTAGATGTTTGCAAAAAAGAAAAATAGGTTGGCTGAGGCAAGACAAAAAGATCCATTTACCTCACAGTCTACAATAATGCAGTACAGGCAAAAAAACAATTAGAGAAATTTCCTCTCCCCTCCTCTACAAACACAGTAGACAAATTGTGCTTAAAATAATTTCAAAAAGGCAAAATAAGAAGAAAAAGAAGTCTGATGAAAGTTGAGGCAATCCGGCTCAAATCAACATCCAACTAAGAATCCCATCAAAGTCACAACAGAGGTGGTCACACTGTAGTTCTACCAGGTGCTTGAGTGTTGCTGGCAATGCTGAGTTTCATCCCATGGAGGCACCTCACTGCCCATCCCACCTCACACCCCTGCTGCCTTTGCACCACCACAGACTGAACTGGACTTTTCACCAAATCCAAGTTAAAGCTTGCCAACCAATAATAAAGGAAGAAACCATGCTGTAACACTAACCCTGCTCAGATTGCAAAGGAGTGCTTTGGCAGCGACACACAAGGCAAAAGGAGTAACAGACCGCCTCTTGCTGGAATGAGAAGCTTCCTTAGCACAGAAAAAGGGGAAGATCTCCCCCCCCACTCCCTTTATATAAGGGAAGTTAATCTGAGAGAACTCACAGAAAATATTAATAATTCAGAATCAGCAGATATTTCATTTACATATCACTGTTAGACCAAGGCATAAATAGAAAAGTTTTAATAGTATGACTCATTAATGTGTAACAACTTGGTATTATTGTTCTCACAGAGAAAATGATGCACTTGTACACATTATAACAAAGTCCAAGAACTTAAAAAAAACCCAAAACACCACGCAAGTGAGAAATTGTAGTGTTAATGGACACTGCTCTTTACTGGTGCTGTCTCTACGCTTCAATGCAGCAAAATTACTTTAATAGAACAAACACTTAATCTCTCAGTTTGTTGAAAATGCAGAACACCAAAACAAGAACTCAGTCACTAGTTGAGTATAAGACAGTGACAGTTCAGTATCTCAAACCTGTCGCATCAGTTTCACTGGAGCATTACTCACTTCAAGATTTAATTAAAAAAAAAGAGACTATTTTAAGCATTGAATTTTTTACAGTGCTAGAGAGAAGAAAGCATGGATAAATTCAACCTTTCAAGGACATACTTCGAAAAACTTCATAAAGATAAAACCTAATCTTGATGGGACTAGATACAGGCAATACCTCATCAAACAATACCACAGTCCATTATAATCGCTTTCATACAGCTAGCTTGCAGAACAGCCGTGACTTCGTGTTCATGTATCATGTAGTTAATTTAAGAGTTTCTTTTATCAAAATCAAAGCATAAATATTCTACTGCATCTCTGTTGGCTCCTGTCCAAACTGCTGTATAAAGGTGCCCCAATTTTTGACACTCATGGAATGCAATTTGCAAGACAGCAGGATACTTAATAAAGCAAATAGGAAAAAAAAAACCCACCCAAAGGCATTTCAGTGCAAGAGCCACTTTCCTGAGGTACATACCTATAGCTGCATGGAAGTGAGACAAAGCATCTGCTAGCTGTCCAGCAGCCAATAACTTCTTTCCCATTTCAAGCTGTTTCTCTACTTCTGCATTTATTCCACATTCAGCTCCTTAAAGAAAAACAAACAAACAAAAAAAAATAAATAAAGGTTTAGAATGACCAGTTTGATTATACCAAATGCATAGTGATAATACAATACAGATAACAGTTATTGATGTTGAGGCAGAAGCCACATTTTCCCATATCAAAATAACCTGCAACCTAATAAACATGTAGCATATGTCTTCCCTGTCCTAAAAAGGGATGTCAAAGTAAATAGATAAACACTGAAAAGCACCGCATTGTGAGAAGGTGCCAAATATGCATTTCTATTCCTGTCTATACGTTTAGTAACATACTTCTGCACATCAAGCTTTATATATCAACTATAAAAAGTTTGACAAAATACCCTTCTATGTGGGTTTTCAATTTCAAAAGAATCTGGAAAAACACTCATAATGCACACATAGCAAATATAAAAAGGCTTTAAGTTAAATTTTGTGACCCTACTGATAACTTAGGAACACACTGAGAACTGTTAGCTACTTCAGAGATCCGCCTCTCATCTACTGCACTTCTGTCTCATCTTTATTTCCAAGGCAAACTGTTTCCAGAGCACAAGTTTTGATATAAACAAAATTCTTACTCCCTTTTCCTTTAACCAGTAGTATGAAAATCATACTGAAGTTGTATGATTTTGAAGTGTCAGTTTTAATTTAAAGCTAATAACTTACTACTGCTCAACCAACAGGGAAAGACTATTGTTGAGAAGTGAGCAGCTGAGTGCAAGAACATGCTGTACCATACATCAATTCAACCACAGAGGTTTTTCATTTGTACTGCTTCCAGCATTCTTCAAATCAGGACAGAATTTCACTGCAACTTGTCAGTTTATGACTATTAAAACTTTCACACTATAAACAATTTTCTAAGAGCATATCCTATGCATAAATTTAAGCAAGGTAATATATTAAAATCCCAAATACCTTACATTAGAAAACAATGAACTACTATTACTAGGAATCAGTTTCTTTCATTCAGGTTTTGTATCAAGCTAATTCAGATAGGCCCTTGAATTAATCTTTAGTATGAAAGTCGTTTCTTAAGAGTCTGAATAAAAACATTATACTACACAGATTGAAGGAAAGTATATCAAAACTTCTCACACTGAAAGGTGATTAATCTAAGTATTTGTAATGAAAGAACAATAGTTTCTGATCATCAAGCCATCAAGGTTTTAGAACTAGGAGCTCTCAGTACCTGGGATCATAATTTAATTTTCCTTCCTACTCCTTAATACAGTTAATAATTATTTTAATTCCACAATATAAGAAAATCATTGAGCTGTCCATATTAAAATGAACAAAATGCCCTCTGTATCCACTGGAAAAAGCTCTATCTGCTAAAAGATTGGTAATAATTCAGGAAACTGGATTCAAAGGCTTCAATTCAATTATTTGCTTTAGAACAGTGACAGTAAATAAATTCCTTTTTTTTTTAATTAATGGAAATTACTTTATAAAATAAGCCCCAAATTTCCAGTCAGTATTTCTTTTGTTTAAATAAAGTTAAAATAGTAGTTACTTATCATATAGTCAATTTGGGATCTTATTAAATGATACATTTTAAAATCCATTCTAGGTATGTATAGCTCTGAATAAAATATAAATAGCTCCACTGATAGTAGAGAAGTATTTCTTGACTAATCTTTTCTCACACAGTATTCTATTTCAAGGCAGCTTTTACATGAATGTCCAATTATCAGACAAATGGTGATCAAAGCTTTAAGCTAGTGAAGAAGTAAAATGGCAAAGAAGAATGTCTGAGTAGTCTAACGTCCTCTAAAATGACAAAGCACGCACTGGAATAAAACAAAAAGAAACCAAAAAACCCAACAACAAACCCACCACAACAAAACCAAAACAAAACTGGAAAACAAACCCACCACAAATTTCCCTGACTTTTGAAGTATAGTAGCAACAAATCAGGTATCAAACCATAAACAGACAGAAGTATTCAACATGAGCTGAAACAAAACAAACAAACAATCAATCTTAATCTTCATCCCTCCTGTCTCTCCCCACCTATTAGTATTTGAAATCTTTCAAAACTTGTCTGTTTGGAGCAGTATCCTAGAAGTGGGCTGTAAATTACTCTTTGATGAACCTTCCAACCGCCTAAACATGGCATTCAATTTTCACGGTCTCAAGCATCTGAAGGAGTGCCCTTGTTTCACACTCAGTCACATCAGGAAAGCTCCAAGAACAGATTTTCCACAGTAAAATACACCTATACAATTCAGTGTCTTACATATATGTTATGTTAAGTACAGTTTTACAGTTACATAATACTTTAGGCAGGAGAGCCATCTTCTTCCTTGAAGATACTGATGATAATAAAGGAAATTAAAAAGCTGACCATGAATAGTAAACAGGTAAGAAATAAACGCAAAAGCAACACGAATAGAGAAATAAGGCAAACTGTGAAAGACGGTAGGTTCCCTGCAGAACAAGGCTAATTATACTAGACATACATTAAAACTTGGCACTGCAAGTTGCTGAACATCATAAATTGAAGTGGGAATCTCCAGAAGCAGCCTATATAGTCAGTGTAACCATGATGAAAAGTGACATTTACCATAACTACTTGGGAACACAAGCCAGTACACTGACCTGATAGTTGGGCTGTTTATCCATATAAATCTATTGCTTTTTCATTTTCTGGCCGTAGGCAAACAATTGCTCTAAATAAACCACTCCACAGTAGACATCTAAAAACTGTTAACATAGGCAGAGGAGTCTAAGGACTCAAATTCTGTGTAACCTATTTGGGTACCTATTCCCTCTTTGGTCTGGGAATGAACATAAGGACTCAAGTTCAACTGGAGGAAAAAACCAAACCAAAACAAAACCAACCCCACAGAGCTCTTTCCAACAGATAGCCATCAGTGAGCTGGATACCAAGGGCCCAGCACTACAGCTGAAGAAGCTTTGTATGCTCCAGCAAGAAACTAAATTTATACAAGGGATATGCATGCATACTATTTATTTTTAAAACTTCCAAGTATTTTGATTTGCATATTATGTCTAAAGCCTGCCTAATTGTTACCTATTCACCAAGGACCTCAGAAAACCACCCACAAGAGCCCCAGCTGTCAAACCAAGTCAGATATTCTGGATAAATTCAGAGTCTGTAGTGCTCGCACTGATGCAAGAGTGGAAGAGTGAAAAAAATACCCCAAAAACCCCAAACAAAAAAACCCACCCCAAACTACTCCCAGATAAGAACTGGTACAAACCCTGAGGACTTGAAGTCAGTCAGAAGGCACAGGAAAGATAAGCAGGTGCAGCTAACCTGTTTTTCCAGTTAAATACACTCACTTCAAATTAATTATAACTTCCTGGTAAGACTTTTGTTTTATTAGAATAATTGGTACTAATATGTGGGTACCTAAGTATACAAACTTCCAACTATATTCTCCTATAATCAGCCATATCCACAGTGTAAAAAGCTTAAGAAAGCCTTCCAACCTGCAAACAGTTTCAAGATTTTACAGTTGTCTACATACTCCTCTTTTTCCCCCTTGTAGAATTTCTACCTACCTTTTTTTTTTTTTTTTTTAAATCTTGTCCCCAAGCTGGGCAACAGGACTATGAAAATAAACAGAATTAGTTCCAACTGTGTACCAGAAACAGAATTGTTTGAAAGACAAAGAAGAAACACACATGTCACTAGTCTTAATTACAATGATCTAATTTTTTTTGTTGTTGTTGCCTAAGCGAGCTTGAAGATTGTCTTGTCATTTGAGTTGGAGATCCTGCTTTTGGGGCAGTCTTAAGTTTGCTGTTATTTTTAAACAGGTTTGGGCTTTGCTTTTATGTGTGTTTGCAAGTGTGTCTGTCAAGGACAAGACTGAACAAAGTAAGAAGTGGACAAGCAGTTTCAGGAGCAATACAAAAAGGCTCACAAGGAGCCTCAGAGCATCCAGTTGAGCAGTGTGTAACTTCCATCCATCAAGTTTTTACTCCCTCCATTTACAAAGACAGTTGGTAAATAGAGCTAAGATTGGCAAATCAAAAAGCCACCCCCCTACCCCCCCAAGTATCCTTTGCTATTCGGGGTGAGTAAAAAAACCTCTCAAACCCAGGACAGAAATGTACAGCATGGGGGGTGGGAGTGAGAGAAACACTTAAAGCTGGTGGTCTGACAATAACTAACTGAGCTCTGTATACTCAAAGCCTGTTTCTTCTTTCTCTTACTACATTTCCTTTCTTTTACTACTAGGAAGTAGAGGAGAAAGAGGAACAGTGTGGACAAACAGCCATGAAGGACGGATCTTCCCAAGAGGTGATTTGTGTCAAATGGGAGCTTATTCAGCACAAGTTGGGGTATTTGAAGAGGTGGAATTCAGGAAACACAACAATAAAGGCTGAATGGCCCCCTACCACATCACCAAGCCTTTGAAAACCTTTTTACTGAACTCATTTACCAGCCAGATAAAAATTAGTATTCACATATATCAACTGTAAGATGAGAAGTTAATACAGGCTGACCATTCCACTGATTCATGAATCAGATGGCACAAGGCAGACTTCTATAATCAAGACAGCAAGATGCAAACTTAAATGTGAATATGAACACCTCAAAGACCAGTAATATTGGGGAAAAAAAATCCAGATACTTAAATAATGTAACCTCCCTAAATTCCCTAACTACACACTCTGGAAAATGAACTCATGAACTAAGAGGTTAGTAAGTTCAGTAAATAAGATCCAAAACCATTGCATTTCATTCTATTACTCTACACCTTTATTAACTGAAGAAAAATATACCCCAAATTAGGAAACGGGGCTTTGGTAAGTCCACATAGCCATTAAATCATATACTTGAAATAGGTTGGCAACTCCAAATAAAGAATCTTCAGCAGGAGCATCACTGCCACAATCTTAGGGAAAAAAAAAAAAAAAGTATACTTTGATCACAGTTACTATTTTTCCTCTAACACTACCAGAATACACATCCAAAAAAGCAATTCAACACCACAATATGTTGTCTTATACTACAGAGCATCTTTGCCACAGTATGTTCCTGTTGCCACTCAGTCTGAAGTATTCATTAGTTTAGTATATCAACTGAATTTCTAATGTCAAACCCAGGTCAGTCTTAAATCTACAGACTTATTCTAACTATTGACAGTTTCAGTTCTACTTCAGTCTGCCACTGCCAGTGAAAGAACATTTCTCAGATGAAACTCTGACTATGTGCGCAATTGTATAACCAAGTTATAAATTTAACAGGAGCCTGTGAATAAAAGTTTGATCATACAGGTGTTGCTGACAGCATACTCTGAAAGTAAACAGGCTGCATAAAGTTCTGATAAACTTCTCTGCTGAACTTCAAATACTAATGGTGAGAGAAAAATCAAAAACCAAAAAACGCACAACAAGAAGACAGAAACATAAAAAAGTTTCACACCACTGTCAAAAGCCTTAGCAAATTTGCAGGCCTGATACCAATAATGGTTGTGACTGAGGACAGCTGAAAAAGCCTTTGAACTTGGGAACACATAAAATACATACACAAGGGAGAAACTGAACTGGTCAGTATGGAACTGGCCAATGCTGTCACACGGTTGCACTAGAGGACACTACGACGTTTTCAGGACCTCACAGTAGTTGGCACCCTATCATCAAGCCAAGGAAAACGAAGCACCCATCAATCTACCTCAGCCAGCACCGCCAGGAATTCAGATAAAGCCAAACAAGTTGCAAGCAGTGACGGTGCCCTCATTACACACGCTTCGCCACAGCCTTGATGAGGTGGCAGTTCTGCACCTCCCTCTTCCTCACACCCCTTCCAGCAACACTCCCCGCTCAGGACACCCCGCGGGGGCTGCCCCGCCGTCACGGTGGGGTCGGCCCCTGGGCCTCCCCCCGGTCCGGCCCGGCCCACCCCGCGTACCGCCTGGCTCAGGCCCGCTGGCTCCCCACGGGCAGGCCGCAGCCCCGCCGGGTCCGCTCCGCTCGCCACCGGCACCTCGGCCCGCCTATACCGGCTGCCCCACAGCCCGGGCAGACACCCCAACACCCCGCACCGGTGCGACCGCCGCCGACAGCCCGGAAGGAGGGAGGACGATCGGTCATCGGCTCCCCTCAGCCGGACACCGCTGCGGGCCCAGCAGCAGCCCCGCCTCGGGCTCGCTTGCCCCACGTCCCGGCGGGCCGCGGAGGGAAGCAGCAGCCGCCCCTACCGCCACACAGCTGTCGGGCCGGGCCGCAGCTCCCCCGCGGCGCCCTCCCACTCCCACGCGCGGCCCCCGGAGACGCGGACACTCCCCCAGCCCTCACCCTGGTACTGCAGGTCGAGGAGCACGAGCAGGAAGGGCAGCGCGGAGCCCAGGCGGCCGGCGGAGGCCGCGGGAGACACCATCTCCGCCGCCCCCCGACGCCCGCGGCGACAGTGGCGGCACCCCGGTCCAACGGCTCCAACTTCTCCGGGGTGGGTCGTGGGCGTCACTGATTGGCTGCGCCGCGCGCGCGCGCCCTCCCACTCGCCCCTGGCGCTCGCCGAACGTGGACACGGCGTGAAGGCGCCCGTCCGCGCGACGCCGGGCCCCGCCTGCGCGGGTGGAGGCGGGGGGAGAGGAGGAGGGCGTGGCCCTGCGCCTGCGCAGCACGACGGGGCGGGGCGCCGCCGCCACTGAGCTTGCGCGTTAGGGCAGCCTCGCCCCCCCCCCCCCCCCCCCCCCCCCCCCCCCCCCCCCCCCACGGCCCCGCGCATGCGCAGGAGAGCGGAGCGACGCCAGCGCCCACAGCGGAGTGCCCTCACTGGACATGGCGGCGCGGACTGGTGGGTCTGGTCAGGCGTCGGGTTCCAGATCTCCAGCGGAACGATAGACGCTGAAGTGTCCCTCTCTGAGTCTGTATTTATCTCGGGTCTCTTTGCTCCACCCCCTCCTACCGCAGCCAGGCCTCTCTTGGGGCGAGGAGGGCTTTGCTGCAGGCACGGCTTTAGCCCGTTTGAGGGTGCTCTGCAGGTGCCGGCAGGCCTAGAGAAGGACGCGGGCTGCTCGCCCCGGGCTAACCGGGGGCTGAAACGGCTGGCTTCGGCGCTAACGGAGCGAGTTTAACACTGACAATATAAAGGGCCATATTTTGGGGTGTGATGGTTGCTGTTATTCTTCATTCTTTAAAGATGGTATCTCTGGACTACTCAAATTGTAGAAAAATTGAGCAGTAAGTCACTAGTAAGTTGATCCTGGTTCTTTATCGCTGTGTCTGACCTAGTCATAGAGCAGAGGATGGCAAGTGTGATTTCAAACTGTGCTTGACTGCCCCTGGGACACAATCCTGTTTTCCACTGAGAGCAAAGCCCAGATAGTCAGCATGGCCTTAACTGTACGCTGACTTCCAGGCAGGCAAAAAAAAAAATATTAAGGAATTTACCAGACCACAGAAAAATTGGTGATGTGACTTAACAGCGTGCAGTATTTTCAAGATAAAAGTTTGTATTGTATCTGTACACTGAAAGCAAAGCCTATGTAAGATAGCCTGCAATGTAATGCATATTTTTTGAGATCTCTTTTCATTTTTTTCCTTATAAAAATACTATCTTTTCTTAGCTACCACAGAAAAACTAATCTTGTATGTGCCTAGTTAGTAGTTTGTTATTTCAAATTACTGTTGGATGAACAATTCATATTAGGGGTGTATTACATGTTATACTCCATCAATGTGAAAAAAACCACTATGTTCTCAGGAGAAATCTGCCGAGAAAGTAAAAAACTTGAGGCTTGAAGTCTGATTTGACAACCACAGAAATGTCTTTTCATTCAGCAGGTACGGTCACATTACCTTTGTCACCCTAGACAATTATAATTTACAAGCTTTTTTGAAAGATCAGACTGGAGAAAAGTTACCCCTCTTCAATGTTTCATTTGGAAGATGATGCTTCAAAGGTATCACCTTGAAATTTGACCTGCAAAAGACATTCAGAAATAAGAACTTGAAATAATTAAAGAAGTGATAGATGTGAGATGAATAATTGATGACATTCTAAAGATGTCAGCATGAGGAAGAACATGACAACTCTGTACCACTATGGATGAGACAAAATATGAAAGCCTAAAACTGAACTGAGCAGAATGCAATCAGTGTTACAGTAAATTAATTCCTTTGATTTACCTGAGGAAAAAAGTATTAGACCAAAGCCAGATGAAATGAATATGAAAGGAGAATTTACATCTCCAGCCCCCTAAGATAAGTGAAAATAATGCTAAGGATGATGATATACTTAATGGACCCTTAAGATTAGGAGAAAAAAATCTGGAGAAAAGTCAGTACTTCATACTGGAACACCAAGCATAAAGGTTCAAGCATCAAATCCCTTAAAGCAAGATGAAAGTAGTACGATTAAAGCATCAAGTATCATTTTAAGTAGGTGCTTGACAAGCCCTTGCATCTTGACATTGGCCCTGAAATGCTGAGCCAAGGTCAATATTTCAGGCTGACACAGTAATGTGGAGAACAGTGTGTAATACCAACACTACAAAATTAGC
This sequence comes from Strix uralensis, assembly GCF_047716275.1. Taxonomy (NCBI): domain Eukaryota; kingdom Metazoa; phylum Chordata; class Aves; order Strigiformes; family Strigidae; genus Strix; species Strix uralensis. Next base: position 79,894,221 of record NC_133973.1, read on the forward strand.
TGCTCAAAGAGAAAGCATTTATCAGTGTCACTCTGTGCTAGAAATGCCATCAGGTACATAGGATTACACTGTAATTCTTGAAAGAGACCGTAAACCATCAAGGACCATTCCTGATTATCATAGATCCCCAAACTTATATTATTTAGATATTAGTATAAATCTGGGATAAAAAGTTCTTTAACAAATATTCCCTTGTGCAATTTCAGAAATGGAAAACGAGAAATACTTGAAAAAATGAATATGACATGCAAACTGTATCTTGGAATTTGAAAAATGGCAAAGCAATACAGCTGTAATGTAAAAAGTATTTCAAAGGGATTTGTCAAAATTAGACTGGTATCAGAAACAAGTTTCTTCAGCAGTCTTGAGTTTTGGAGTGAAAGGGTGGATGGCAAAGACTAATGTTCAAAGTGCTCAAAAGATAACCAAGGAATTTTCTCTGAGTTACTGCTGGTAAAATATATAGTAACAGCAGAGGGCGACAATCAGCAAGGAATGACTCTTAAAGCTAGTCTACTTCTCAGAGACGGTGAACTGAATACGGTGACATATGGTGGAGGTAGTTTAATTTGTAGTTTCTACTTATTAACTGAGAAATCTTCTCAGATATAATACACTAAGTCTGGATTAGACATTGGCAACACACAGGGTCCTGGAAGGACCCTGGTGTGCTTGGCAATACATTTTAATTAATAATCTTAATTCCAAAACCACCTGAACAAATAAGATTTTCCTGATACAGGAAAAGCAGCAATAGAGCAGAATGTTATGTTGCATGCACAGTCTAGTATGAAAATAAAGGAGGAGGCAAGAGACAATCATAACACAGAGATACTATTCTCAGGGCTTCTTCTAAGAGGTCTCTTAGACTTACACCTTGTTTTTATTCTTACCTATGTACATCCCTATCAGAAACTTAGCTGTGTTGGAGCTAAATGAAATAGTACTGTGGAATTTCTACTCTGAAATTAAATTTTAAAACTTTGCTTCAAACATTAAAATATTGTTATATTTCTGAAATAAAGCATTCTGTTTTGAAAATATAGGGAAAATTTTAACATTAATGAACTCTCCTCTTTTTCTGATTGCAGCCTATTTTCATAACTAGTTTTGATTTCCCTGAAACTGTTTTTGGTTTACCTATCACTTATTACAAATATTTTTCTCAGCTCAACTCCGAGTTTCAAACCTGGATGATAACTCCAGTCTCTTTGTTTCTCTCAAACTTCTCTTTGATTTTAAAGACTGTGAAAAATGTCACTGACAAAGTACTGTGCCATCACTGAAGGTGTTTGTTCCTACCTTATGTGCTGCCAGAACACCAAGGTCTGCAAAGCTCACACTTCTGAGAATTAAGAGTACAAAGAGAGTATGTATGTATGTGTGCAACTGTACCTCTGCCTGCTCCAGCAGACACCTCCATACTCTTCCTTCCTATGAGGTGGGAGTTTCCCGTGTCTCTTAAGAAATTATTCAAGCCATTCAGCAACAGAATAGTCCTCACACACATTTTTACAAGCATGTAAGCCATAGGCATGTGATGCCATCTAGCATCCTCTTTTATGCACCCACCTCTGAATCAACAGTCTTCATTTATCCTCTAACTAACAGTCCAAAAAGGCAACAAAATTCGCCTTGCTGATGCAGCAATGATGGCCTGAGGAAATGAGGCATCCTGCATCTCTCTTACCACCAGATGTCCAGAGGCCAAGCAGAGATCATCTATATATATACATTGCCTCTCCTCACACTCACAGGTTTGCTTCAGCTAATCCTTTTTGCCATTCAGTACAGCAACCTGCAAACAAGTGCAACCTAAGGGAGACAACAGAGAGCTTGTGTACATCCCACAGAGTGACGGTATGTTCATTAACCGTTCATGTCCTTGTTTTCAGAAATTAGAGTTTTGCTGAATCCAGGACTCTGAAAAGTCCAGAAGGGGCACAGAGTCCTAAGGCACACCCTTAAATTTTGAGTATCAGGATTAACAGTGTTTGGGAAAAAAAGGAAAGGGGAAACAGATGCTTTGTGACTAAGGTTGTGAGAGATGGTGGTTCATTTTCCTTTCTCATACAGTTTACTTCTTGCCCACAAAATGTTTGTGTCCCTGTCAGTGTAAAAGCGCAATGTAGTTGTTAGAGGAAGAACAAATATCTAATGTATGCCATTAAAAATTCACCTAGGGTTTTCTAAGTGTTAAAAACTGAGTCCTTGATTCATTTTCAGTGTTCAGTGAGCTTCCTAATCTTCCAATTATATCAGTGGTTTCTAAATACAAAAAAGTTAAATACTACACATGTCAGACAATGGACAGTGGATGTTATTCTGAGTGCAAACTTGAGCTTGGCTGAGCAGAGCTCACTGGGTGCACCCAGTGGGTTGGCAGAGGGATATCTGCCCTGCCTGGAGATGCAGACCACCTGGAAGCAGTGCAAATATGAGTCCTGTTTCAGTGCTGCGTCCCAAGCTCAGCAAGAGAACTCTGGGGTGTGCTGACTGCTGAGTTACAGCAGACAGTGAGCCAGGCTGAGGCTGACATCACTTGAGTTGCTCTGCTGAGTATCCACAGAGGCTCCTGGTCAAACTCCACTTGACAAAGGAATGGCCTGAGCCAAGGGGAATTGCAGTCATCCTGGCTGAGGTCCTGCCTGCAGCCTTCCCTCTCCTCATCACACAGAGGTATGCAGTGTGTGCCCTGAGACTCTTGGACACATGTAAATTACAGCAGGTCAAGAAAGGGGTCTGAATGGTTAAGAAAATATCCCTGTGCTAAAGCTGTGGTACCTGTAATTACCTTATTCTTCAAATACTGGGGAAGAAGTTAATGGGAAGGCAAGAAGTCATCAGAAATGAGACAGAAATTTCAGGTTACACTCACCCAAGAAGTGAAAAAAGTTTCATGATGCTGTTCTTGGCATGTGACTTAGGTGTTCACCCTAAATAAGACAGACAGGACGCTATTACAATAACACCTATGTGTAAAGCAAATGCAAGTCACAATCAGTGAGTTTACAGACATTTCTTTAAAGTTGAATTCCCTCCATGTTTGGGAGAAAGGAAGATGAATGAACTGTGTGGCCATCTCAGTAAAATCCAGCTAGACTCGTTACATGAAGATAAACCTTTAAGAGAAACTGCTTTATTTGAAGAAAAGAAGATTTAGTTGAAGAACACTCTGAAGTACCCAAACTTGAAAATGAAATTTGTTAAACTACATGGGGCAGTGTCTCTTCAAACTGTTTAATCACAGCTGATGGTGTGTGTTGGAATGAAGGAGGTGGAATGTAGGAGACAGGAGAGTGGCTCAGCCTACCTTTCTTTTCTTTTAAATTCTTTGTTTTCCTGTGATAAAAATATATATTTAAATAATTTCCTCTGGTAAACTAAGTGGTGGAAAGATTGAATGAATCAAAGTATTATAGGCATTAAAACTGAAAAATGTGCAGTGGAGGGAGTTGGCAGGAAGGAAAAGATTAAATAAACTGAGAATCTGGCTAGACTTATCATTATACCTGTACCGTGCTACTCAAGCCATCTTTCCACCAGAACCAGTCTATTTCTCGGTTGCCAAGACAGTTTTTACACTGTCCTCTCAAATCAAAATATCTTGCACAACATGTATGGCATCCTCCTCCATCCCACAAAACACGCAGATGATTTTTTCACTTAGTACATTGCATCAGGGCCCCGAGGGCACTGCCAGGCCTGGCTGTCCCTGCCCAGCCTCTCCCCACCTGCCCAGGGGCCAGCACCCCACGTCATCTCCCCTGGGGACACCGCAGCAGGGCCCGTCTCCAGGTCCCCACAGCCTGGCCCTGCCGGGCCATGGGCCCATGGGGAGCCTGAGCCTCGGCCTGTCGCTGTCCCCAGAGAGGTGCCCCATGCTGGGGGCTGGGGCTGCCCCGGTGCCCCCGGCTGCCCTGCTGCTGGGGCCTGGGATGGGCCCTGTCTGCCAGGTCCTCCCCTGCTGCCCCATGGGGAACAAGCAGCTGGCCATGCTGTGCTCTGACATCTTCCACAGATACCCAGGACGTTTCCCAAGCAGCTATGGCCATGATGCCATCGTATTTCACCCCACAATCAGAATAATCTCTCCTTTTTGTGTTCTCCAGTTGCAGGTACCTCACAAATACCTTGCTCCAATCAAACTATACTAGGTTTACTTCTTGCACTTTAACTCTCTTTCCTCATCCCATTTAATTCTTTAATTCTTAGCTCTCTTCACCAGCTTCCCCATAAAAATCTTTCTACTTCCTAGAAACCTCAGGTCTTACCTACTTGTTTTTAATTAATTCTACCAAGAAAAAACATATTCAGCATTGCACTGTGCCAACAGAATATGGAAAATCCTCACAGAAGAGCAGATCATACAAAATAGTTTCATAAAACCATCATGCACACAACCAAAACACATTGGCACAGTCCTCTACGTTAAGTAGAAGACTTAAGAAGTAATGCAGGTGTAAGATTATTTGATAAACTTGGACCACAAATTGGGAATGTTCTTTATTTAAATGATTCCCCATAGTAGGCTGGCATGTGGAAAATAATGTGTTAGTGAGCAATAATGGGACTAGAATAGGAAAAACATAAAAATTTGAAGTGTGAAAGCACTGGGTGAAAGGCTGGGAATAAAACAATGCAAAGGGAAGAAAAGGATTTGAGTTAGGATGCTAGAAAGTGCGTCAGCGCAAATTTTAGCTTCCCAAAACACCTATTCAGCTATCATCTAGTAATGTAAAAAAACGTTGGTAGCTAAGTGGAGAAGCTAGTATTTCACTGTTTCTGAGGCACCTAAAAAAAAAAGCATACCACCTTGTCTGAAAACACCCAAAGCACCCCATATTCAAGAAATGAGCTGCTGAGAGTCTTTTTTAGTGCTTTTTGGGGTGCACAAGCTGGGCATACCCTTAAGCTAGTTCACCAGAGGAGCATATCCCACGTGTTCTCATAGTACGTCTGTTAAATGTGATGGTTACTGAACTTCAGAGGCAGCCAGCAGAGAAAGTTAACTGCCTCTCAAGGCAGCAATTCAGAGGATACATCACCTGTGCAGCTGGGTATCAGCTGAAACCTTCTAGGCAGATGTAGGTGCATGTTGGATTTATGGTGGTTGCACACCACTGCCTGTTTGTGCATGAACAGTAATTGCCTGTCTGCTCCAGCCAGACTGCTGGCTGTCCTAAACCTCCTGTGTCAAGTCATGCTGATAGGGAAAAGCTAAAATGCTCTTGGTTCTCTCCTAGTAAATCCATGCATGTTTTAGGAGAGCACTTTTGTCACCAAGCTATACGATATAGGGTGAGGAAGGAGGAACCAGGCACTAATGTGGGTTAAATAATGCCCGCTCTTGCCAAGTCAGGCTGTACCACTTGTAGCAAGTCATTGAAGATTAATCAAGGTCTGGAAGGAAGTAATAGGGAAAGAATGAGACTCTGCCTAGCAGACAGGGTGATGGCCCTCCCTCACAGAATAGAAAACTTGGTTCTAGCTCTTGTTCCAAGGGCTGACTGTGTATTTTATATTAAATAGATACTAGAATAAGCAACCAAGATCCAAGTGTTTCTGCACACTCCATACCAACTCCCCTCATCAACTGACGAGAATCTCTAACATTTTCTCACCCAGTCAGTGTTTACTTTGATACGAAAAACAGCTTCAACCAGAGATCCTTAGAAGGCACACCGAACAGCCTGTGGTGTTGCCATCTGGGCGTTTTAAGGCATGGGGTATAAAACTTCTTGGGCACAGAAGGGACTGCACTTGCACACCTCTCTTTCCAAGTGAGTGCTCCAACTGTTCACATAATGTGCTCATCAGCTTCTATTGCGTATTTGCCTCTGGGCCTGACCAAAAGAGGCTGTGACTGTCACACTGCTAGTTTTAAAAGTCCTCTCTTCATTACTAGTGTTAGTTAAGGTTTTCCACACTAAAGCCTTGATATCCCCATCTTCCTCTGGCAATGCCTGCTTTAGCAATTAGTGCAGCCCAACAGGAGCAGATCTGCAGAAGCAAAAGTCAGTACTGAGGATCTGACACCCACATTTTACAGGTTTTCCTGCAGACTACTTCTAGCCTGATTCAGTGGATTGAACACCCATTAGTGACTGAGCACAATGAGGTACCCACAGGACACTAAAAACTGGAACATTCAAATGATTACTTATTTTCTTAGATCTGGTGTACTCAGCAGGTGTGCCCACATCAACACTGTCACAACAGAATTTCATGGTTCAGGAAGGAAAGTTGGCATCTTGGTAAATCTCTGAGCATGCATGTTGAGAGCCAAAAGGTTTTCCAGAGCTTAATGCCTATGTACTCTGGAAAACAAATGGTGTCTCCCTGCCCAAATGGAACTCCTCAATGAAGTTTAGGTGTTGTAAATGTGTGATGGTCACGTCCTCTGCTGAATTTTCCGGGTATTTTATATTAGATACATACTATTTGAAATTTTCCTCCTTGCCACAAAGACTGCACAGTATTTGTTTTGGGAAAACAGAATTCGGAACCTTGCAGGGAAGTGAAAGAAAATGAGGAGGATCTCATGTAATCTGTAGCCGTTGTCCTGATTCCACCTGCACAATACTTGTGCAAAGCTTCTGACACTGTCCCACATGGCATCCTTGTATCTAAATTGGAGAGACAAGGATTTGACAGATGGACCACTCTGTGGATAAGGAATTGGCTGGATGGTCACACTCAAAGAATTGCAGTCAACAGCTCGATGTCCAAGTGGAGAGCAGTGATGAGTGGTGTTCCTCAGAGGACCAGTGCTGTTTAGTGTCTTTGTTGGAGACATGGACAGGGGGATTGAGTGCACCCTCAGCAAATTTACTGACAATGCCAAATTGTGTGGTGTGGTCGACACACTGGAGGGAAGGGATGTGCCATCCAGAGGGACCTGGACAGGCTGGAGAGGTGAGACCATGCAAAACTCATGAAGTTCAACAAGGCCAAGTGCAAGGTCCTGCACAAGGGTCAGGGCAATCCCAAACACAAATACAGGCTGGGTGAAGAGTGGATTGAGAGCAGCCCTGCAGAGAAACACTTGGGAGTAATAGTGGATGGAGAACTGACTATGATCCAGCAATGTGTGCTTGCAGCCCAGAAAGCCTGGGCTGCATCAAAAGAAGTGTGGCCAGCAGGTTGAGGGAGGTGATTCTCCCCCTCTCCTGTGCTCTCATGAGACCCCACCTGGAGTACTGTGTCCTGCTCTGGGGTCCTTAATATAAGAAGGACATAGACCTGCTTGAGAGGGTCCAGTGAAGGGCCACGAGGATGATCAGGGGGCTGGAGCACCTCCCCTATGAGGACAGGCTGAGAGAGTTGGGGTTGTTCAGCCTGGAGAAAGCTCCAGGGAGACCTTATAGCGACCTTCCAGTACTTAAAGGGGGCCGACAGGAAAGATGAGGAGGGACCCTTTATCAGGGAGGGTAGTGATAGGATGAGGGTTAGCAGTTTTAAACTGAAAGAGGGCAGATTTAGATTAGCTATAAGGAAGAAATTCTTTACTGTGAGGGTGGTGAGACACTGGAACAGGTTGCCCAGAGAAGTTGTGGATGCAACCTCCCTGGAAGTGTTCAAGGCCAGGTTGGACGGGGCTTTGAGCAACCTGATCCATTGGAAGGTGTCCCTGCCCATGGCAGGGGGCTTGAACTAGATGATCTTCAAGGTCCCTTCCAACCGAAACCATTCTGTGGCTCTGTGGTTCTATGATATGATGCACGTTTTGATTGAACTGAATTTCTTCACGTAATATGCCGTCAGGAAAGCATACTCCCGCCTTATCCTCTCACTGGAATTGGGTGTCCTTTTCTTTTGGCACGCTTCAGGAAAGAGGTCATGAGAGAGCCGCCCCGCCGTGGGAGGTTACATCCCCCAGTGCAGCCTCCCGAGGTGCCCCCGCCCGCCCTGGCGCGCTGCCGCCCCGCGGCGGCAGGGACTCCCCTCGCACTGCGGGTACGGTCCTGGAGCCGTTTAAATGCGTTGTTTTCGGTGACTACGTGGCAATAAGTGCCTTTAATTTCAAGAGTGAACGTTTGAAAAGCTTCTTTTAACTTCCCTTATATTTAAAAAACAAACAAAAAAAAAAAGGTTTGCTGTAGTCGAAGACGCTCTGGACGCCGCTCCTGGGCTAGGACCAAGACAAAGGACATCCCTCCTGGGCATAACCATCTGCCGGGCAGCTTTCAGGAGCCGAGAGGCGGCGAGCAGCGGGGCAGCCCTCGTCCGCGGCCCGCAGCGCCAGCCTCGGCCCCCGGCCCCCGCGCCGCTCCCCTCACAGCCGCGCTGCCACGACTCGGGAGGCGCAGGGGCACTGGGGAGACGAGGAAGAGGAGGAGGAGGAGGAGGAGGAGGAGTAGAAGGAGAAGGAGGGGAACTGCCTCCCTCTGCGGCACGCACCAGTAACCTCCCGGGGCGGGAGCGGGGAGCAGCCGCAGCCCCCGCCGCCCCTCCGCGCCGAGCGGCGGGGAGCCCCGCTCCGCCGAGCGCCTGGCCGCACCCCCGCCGCCGCGCGGAGCAGCAGCCTGAGGTGAGCGGAGGGGCTCCCCCCCTTATCTCCCCCCCTCCCGCCCCGGCGGGGCCGAGCGGCCGTTGGGGCGCAGGAGGGTGAGGGGAGGGAAGCGCGCGGCGGGGCCTCTCCTCAGGGGAGGGCGGCAGGGAGCGGGGAGGCAGCGGGGAGAGAGGCTGCTCTCCGGAGCGGAGCCGGAGGTTTTGGCGGGGAGATGGAGCCCGGCTGAGGGCCTCCTGCAGGCCCGGCCCTGCTCGGCCGGCTCCCGCGGCGCCCCGCCGAGAGCCCCGCTGCCTGGCCGGCGGACCCGGGCCTGGCCGGCGGGCACAGCCGGGGTGAAACGCCGCTTTTCCCCTGGGCCACCCACCCCGGTGGGAAGGGGTGTCCGGGGGAGCAGGCCTCCTCCGCCCCCCGCCACCCGCTCTGACTTCTGCATGGGCACAGCTCCAAGGATGGAGTAAATCTGACAGAAAGAAAGGGAAAAAGTGATCCGAAAAGGGCTGTCTCAGCCCGCCCGGACTCTTTCTGCCTCCACTGAGGTACCTGGGCGGCTTGTGCCTCTCCTCAGCTTCATGATGTGCCATTGCGAGCTTACGTTCAGTTAAAGCAGGTTTAGTTGGAGCAGCATGAAACTCTGGATATTCCCAACTAAATACGTTGGTCGAGGAGAATAAGCGTATCCATGGGTCTGGTTTAACTTTGCTGGCTTTAAATGACATGTGTTTTTTATTAAACCAGTGCATCTATGAGTTAAAGACCCTTATTGCATGTGTGCTTTTTCAGGCTCCTGCTTGACACACAAATTGGTAGTTTATAAAATTCATGTGTTTTCTATGCAAAGAAATTTCTCCTATGTCAAATAGAGTGTGTGTTAAGCTCAGATCTTTAGGAGATAGATTTCATTATGTACAACTTAACATTTCCTTTGACTAGGAAAAATATCCAAATACAAGTTTTTAAGGTGTTTTAAGGAGTTTGAAGCATGAACATTTTGGACAGTAGTCAATATATGAGCATTTTTTAAAAATCTATCTGCTTACGAATAAAAGTGTATTTATACACTGTAAATGGAAGTGAGTCTGCAGTATATTAGAAATAGCTCTAACGGAGATTAGCAGTATATTTTCTTACTACTTAAGGAGTCAGAGCGATGCAAAGTTCAGTGCTAAATGAGGCAGATCTCTATTTGATACATATCAAAAATGAACAGATTTCTTTGTAGCAATTGCTGGAGGCCCTGTTCATGGAAAATGAGGTGGAAAAAATGTCATCCTTGCAGGAGAAGACTGTAATGTTACAAACACCAGACAGTATCTTTCAAAATTTAAAAAAATGTCATGGCAAGGGATGGAAGAATGTGAATGGAAGATGCACTGAACCTTAGGCATTGCGGTAAAGTGTGGCCAGTAGGCCTAAGGTTAAAGGTCCAGAAAGTAAGTTATAGTGCCAAGTATTTTGGAAGATTGCCTTCCAGGGTGGCTTGAGCCAACAGGCAGGATGGCTGGCTCTCTTGTGTTCATGTTACTAACTTCTCTGTTTGAATTTCCAATACATTGGAATTCATCTTGTAGGTTAATGAAACCTTGTGCTGGGCCTAGATATGTTCTTGGCAAAGTTGATTTCAAGCTTTTTACAAAAGTGGGGAAGACAGAAGAGTGTAACTTTTCAGTATGTGGATAAAGCAACAGAGAAGTCCTCCTGATTCTCTGTGGGTATGAAAAGAAAGGAATCTCCTGCATCTTTCCTGTTGTGTGGGGGTAGATGTGGGTGTGAAGAATGGGAGAGGCTGGTAAGGGTTAAACCCTGGGTTGCTGAAGTGGGTGTCTGACCTTCCCTGCGACTGATCTGGGCCTCTCTGACATTGGCTGGGGTAGGGATTTGGTAGCCGAGGGCTGGAAGAAATGCTTGGGTCTGTACTGTGAAGCAGAGGTGTGTCCCACAGTTGTGGTTTTGGGGTGCATGCTGGGTGTGCTGACTGTGAGGAAGACACCTCTGCTGAGGGTGTTCAGTACCAGACCCCCATTTCTGCCTGTCAGAGGTCCATCCTTTTGGAGTGTGAGTCTGCTATGTGCCCGGGTTTCCTTTCGGAGGAATGGGGACGTGCAGCCCACTCACCTCCTGACGCTGAATCAGAATGTAGCCAGCGTGCATGTGGGGAGTAGAGCTCATGGGGGGCACCACAGAAGAGCTATCCTAGGGGTTGCCCTGACCATAGGTTGGATGTATATACTGGGGTGCGTCAAACAGAGCATAACCAGCCAGTCAAGAGAGGTGATTATCCTGGTGTAGTCAGCATTGGTGTGGCCTCACCTGGAGTACTGGGCCCCAAAATTTAAGAAAGATGTGAAGGTACTCGAATGCGTCCAGAGGAGGGCAACAAAGCTGGTGAAAGGGCCGGAAGGAATGTCCTATGGGGAGTGGCTAACGACTTTGAGGTTGTCCAGTTTGGAGAAAAGGAGACTGAGGGGTGACCTCATTGCTCTCTGCAGCTTCCTGAGGAGAGAACATGGAGAGGGAGGTGCTGATCTCTTCTCCCTGCTATCCAGTGACGTGACGTGTGGGAATGGTTCAGAGTTGCACCAGGGGAGGTTAAGACTAGACATTAGGAAACATTTCTTTACCAAGAGGGTGGTCAAACACTGGAACAGGCTTCTGTCCTGGTTTAGCCAGGGTAGGGCTAAGTTTCCCCAGCAGTGGGGGGAAGCTCTAGCTGGGTTATTCATATATCATGCTGACGTCACATCCTGGCGTGAGCGCGGGAAGAATCAGTGATCGCGTGGGTTGGCACAGCTGGTTCTCTCTTTGCTGTATCAGTATATACTTTGCTCTGTTCATTGTTATCACTATTATTCTTATTGTTATTGTTTGTTGTGTTGCTGTTGCTCTGTTGTATTAAACCTTTCCTTATCTCAGTCTCGGGGCTTTGTATTTCACTCCCTTTGTGGGGGAGGGGCAGCGGCCGCGTGGTCTCAGACCCCGGCAGGGGCTAAACCATCACAGCTTTCTAGAGAGGTGGCAATTGGACTAGGTGATTGTTGTAGATCCCTTCCAACGGATTCTATTCTATTCTATTCTATTCTATTCTATTCTATTCTATTCTATTCTATTCTATTCTATTCTACCTATGTCTGCTAATATGAGGGGAATTAAATGAGGCCAGGTTTGTAGGAAGATCCAGTGTATTTTGTTATGTCAATTCATATATGTAGGAAAAACAAACAAGCTTTTTGGCACAACAACCAACATAAAAACCTACATAAAACTGAGAGCTTGTAATTTGTGAGGGAAATGGTCCTTGTATCAGTGCATATAACAATGTTGATGGTATTTGCATGGAAGTAGATGTATGTTGTGATTAACGGTAGACACGTTACTATTTACATTGGAAAGGGCAGCGTTAAAAGTGCAGATGAGAGGTGAGGTTCATTGCAAGTTCCCAGAAGGTAAATGGAGGAAAATATTAAGGGGGAGTCTGAGGGATGTGGAGAAGCTGAAAGGGTACAGAGGAGGGCTAACAAGCTGGTGAGGGAGCACAGCACATAATCTACAAGAAGAGGATGAGGGAACTGGGCCTGTTTAGTGTGGTGAAGAGAAGGCAAAGGGCACTCTAATAGTGGCCTACAGTTACTTGAAGAATAGTTGCAAAAATATCAGAACGATGTTTTTCTTGGTAGTAGATACTTGGTGAGATATGAGGAAAAATGTTTTCATCAGGAGGAGAGCACAGCCGTGCAACAGGTTGCCCAGAGAGGTCATGGACTGTTCGTTCCTCTTAAATGCCACAGGTGATATGAACTAGTGTTGGTGATAGCCCTGTGCTGAGCAGAAAGTTGGACTGGGTGATGGTCACCAGAGGTCCCTTGAGAACGACATTTCTTTGAGTCTATGATGTATGATGCAGAGGAACCTATGGAATGGAGTGTAAGATAAAGTATTTATTGTGTGAATGTTCTTGGAGAGGTGTGTATCTAGGAATGACCAGGAAGATGAGAAACTGAAGCGTGTGGAGAAGGGACTGAGAAAAGGTAGGTATAAACAGGGTGGTAAGGCAGAGGCAGCATAGGGGACTGAAATATTAAGAAATGGTAACAGGAAGAGCAGGTTTTTGGAGAGGAGTAGTAAGGATGAGCGAGGGAGTAGGATAATTTTGTATGATGGAGGAGAAAGATGCAGCTGCCTGGGGACAGAGTTTGAAACAACGGAGCAGGAGCAGGGAAATGGGACACACCAAGCTGGGGAGTACTGGGGATTGTGGTGACGCGGGGAGTTGGTTGCCTTGAAGAAAAGTATTTGGGTATGAATGGTGAAGTAGAGGATGTACGCAGGCCATGAGGTGCTTCGTGGGGATAAAGTGTTTGGGATGGGTAGAGTGAGGCGGGAATGACGGGTGGATGTGGTGAGGTTGTTGGGTTACATGGCTGTAAGAGGCCACCTGGTGTGTGGTGATAGCAGGCGGAGGCGTGTTGGTGTGATGAGTGAGGGGAGCATTGGGAGGTGGCGTGTGAAGGGTGTATGACTGTGTTAGGGTGTGTGAAAGCGCCTGGCAGGAGGCTGGTGTGCAGGTGCTGCGAGGGTATGGAGCTGCGCTGCAGAGATTGCATGGAGTTACCAGCTGAGGGTGGCAGCAGGGTGAAGCGGGTGTACAGAGAAATGGCATATGTACCATATCCTGATGGTGGGAAGGTGACAGGTGGCACCACATCTGGGAGGTGAGGCTGGAGAAGGGCATAAAACAGCACGGGGGTAGAGGAGTGTAACGTTGTGGTAGAGTGAGAGAGGTTTGTGAGTCAGGAGCAACAGGGAGGAGGGACAGGGGGGTGGGTGAGGAGGCGCGTTGATGCAGTGAGTGAAATGGGTCTGTAGGGTGTCACTTCGGTGGTGAAGGGAATGTGGAGAGAGAAAACATACGCTGTGTAGCTCTGGTAAGGGTCCATTTACGTCATCGAGGATATATTTGTCGGTGTGAATAACGTGTGAAGGTGGTAGAGGATGCGCTGGTACAAGCGGGAGGCATCCAAGGCAGGAGGGGGCTGGGACCCGCGGGAGAGGGCGAATTGGCCCGGCGCTGCCGGGCGGTGTGGGGGTGCTGAAGGAAGAGGGTACCGGGACGGGGAAGGGGACGGGATTTGCGCCGAGTGGCGACAGAAGTGGCGCCAGCTGTCCCGGGGTGGTGCCGGCGGCCCGGGCGGTGGGGCGGGCCCGGGGCGGGCCCGGGGCGGGCGGGAGGGAGGGAGGCGGTGCGGCCGGGCCTCACTGCCGCCTCCCCTCCGCGCAGGCCGAGGCTGCCATAGAGACGCGGAGGACGCCGACGCCGAGCGGAGCCGCGGGCCGGAGCCCGGGCATGGTGAGCGCCGGGGAGGGCGGGCGGTGGGGCGGGTGCCGGCCCGGCCCGGGCTGAGCCGTGCCTCTCTCCCGCAGCCCTTCACCGAGCGCGCCTACTACCCGCCGGCGGCGGGGGGAGCCGGGGCCGGCGCGGGGCCGGCGCCGTTTCCCGCCTTCCAGTTCCGCGGCCGCCATGAGGGCCCGGACTGGCGGCGGCTGAGCGCCGTGGACGTGGGCCGGCTGTCGCGGGAGGGGGACGTGGCGGCCCTGCAGGAGCACCTGGAGCACGTCACCTTCTGCAGCGCCGAGCGGGAGCGCTGCCCCCACTGCCAGGGCCCCGCCGACCCGCTGCTGCTCAAGCTGCTGCGCCTGGCCCAGCTCTGCACCGAGTACCTGCTGCACTCCCAGGAGTACCTCAGCGCCCAGCTCGGCAGCCTGGAGGAGGCCCTGCGAGCGGCCCAGGCCCAGCGTGACCAGCTGGGCAAGGAGGTGACCCAGCGCTCGCAGGAGATCAAGGGGCTCAAGGAGGAGTGCCGGCGGAGGAAGAAGATGATCAGTACCCAGCAGATGATGCTGGAGGCCCGAGCCAGCTACCACCAGGTGAGACGAGAGGTCCTGGCGGCCCGGTCACCCGCACCTTGCCTGCTCTGAGCTCACCGGGGACGGGCGGCAGGGCAGCCCCATGCTGCTGGGGTGCAGTCGCTTGCTGGGTGAAAGGCTGGATGGAGCTGCAGGGACCTTACAAAAAGGGAATGCATTGCTCGCAGGTGCTTCACTTCCCATCCATGTTCCACAGACATTTGGCTGGTGTTGCAGACATTTGGGAGAGTGCTACGTCACCTTTAACAAACCCTCTTTTAACTAACAAGTGCTCTTTATTCTTGGATTCACTTTTGACACATCTGAAGTGTCAGGTACACACACATACAAAACCTGTGGTAAACGTGTTGCTACTTTTTGTTGCTCTCTTGTCTGTCAGCTACATGGTTAGAAAACACACAGGGCAAGTACATCGGAACTGATGCTAATCAGTAACCTGTCTGTCTGTGACTTGTCACTTTCCTGCAGTAACATTGTCCAGGCACAAAGTTTCTGCTTGTATGTGTGTCTCAGAAGTGACTCAGGCATGACAGTAGAGAGCCCCAGTGGGGGTAGCTCATCCCTAACTCCTCAACAATCTGTTCCTTAAGGGTCTTCTCTAAGAGCCTTAGTACATTGCTGTTCTGACTCTCTGTGTCATGGCACTGAGTTTTTTTGGGAGGAGTTTTTGTGTTCTGGGTGTAATAGTTTGATTTAAATATTTTTCAGCTTCAGCATTTTCCAGCAAGTTTCAGGAGTGCAAATTGCAGCTTCAGATGTATTCTGAAGTCTAGAGAGTACACTGAAAACAGACTTGACATGATTTCAGGCTAGCTCTTTGTGTCTATACATTTAAAGTTGTAGTTTTCTTTTTTTTTTTTTAATTCTTGGAATACTACTGTCCTGATTGTTGAAATTCTCCTTAATCATGGTACAGTTGCAGTATAGAACAAATGCAAGTTTTCTTACAGTAGTACAAATCTTATCCCACAGTATGATACCAATTTCAGTAGTTAAGCAAAGTTTAATTTTTTAAGACATCAGCTAAGTTGGTTCAAGTGTTTCTGTAAGGGAAAAGATACCTTATACCCCAAAAGTTAAGCTATACATATGTTAGGTATAGGTTAATGGGAACCTTGCCCCTATGCGTTACACTGTTAGCCTTAAAGACAAGCTGCTGACATGCTATCATTTTAAAAAGCCTTTATGCAACTTACAGAGCAGTTTGTGTGTCCTGTGTTGCAAGAGAAAACTGATCACATGCATCATTTTATGTGTAAACTTAAATAATTCTCATGCTATGGTTGCCAGCTAAATATTACCCAGTTTTCCTGAAATATTTGTAGAATACAACTGTCTCAGTTGTAAGCTGAAAAACATGGTAGTGAACTTGGCTTATCACTAATCTTCTGTTCAGTGGCATTTACAATAAAGCAGAGATGGAAAGCTATTTCCCATTTTTAATTTAATTTCATATAAAGCGAACATCTGCTGTCCCTCTTTTTTTCCTCTCTGTTAGTAAATTCTTGTCTCTAGAAGTTATTTAGGTGGGGAAAGTGAATTCAGGGAGTGACATTGAACAGTTCCTGCAGTTCCTACTGTGTTTTCAGGATTCAGAGAGAAACTCTTTCTAGGGTTTGTAAATGCAGGGCAGCAGTGTAATCAGTAAACAGTAACTGTGTGTTACTTATCTGTGCCATGATCTTGGCTGATCTGCAGTGCCAGATAACAGGGGTTTTACTGGTGTTCCTGAGAGGGTAGTTCAGATTCCATCTCCTCAAATTCTTGGCTGTTTTGCAAACAAGCCTGTAAATAGGTACTTGCCTTTTTTAGTGGAGGTGCACTTTGTATCTAATGTGACCATGTTTTGGAATCAGATTTAATGCCTTCAGTCCAACCACCAGGGTAAATTTAACCATGAAATAGTACTATAAAATGGTACTGGTACCTACAGGTCATAAATTTCAGACTTGTTGGTCAATACCTTCATATGAATAATACAAATTTAATTTTAAATAATAATTTTTCACTTTTTTGATACTTTGTTCACAAATCTAATATTCTTGTACAATATGTAGGCACAAAGGACACTTGTGACCAACACTGTGAACAGTAGTTGCAAGAATAATGTTACATAATTCAAAACCTAAATATTCCCTGTGTTAATACTGTCTCCTGCAGTAAGAGATTTCTTTCACTACCAGCAAGTCAAACTGACGTGAAATTTGTGCTTGAATGGATAACATTATTTCACAGCCAATTTCATTCCATAAATCATGTGCAATCTGTTACACTGTAAGCTCCCTCTTGGTTGGCAGTAGTGCTTTGCTGTCATACTATATCTCTTTACTTTGGTTTTATGTTAGCACTTTTTTGCATTTGTCCAACAAAATTTGTCTTAATAATTCATGGCTTTAGTGTTTGCTGAAAGATGTGTTTAACAGGATACCTGACTATCAATGGCAGTATTTTAAATATTAGATGAACTCTGGGAGTTTGATTATGGCAACAAGATCTTGAATCTGTTAAGTCAGTCTCTTACAGTCATATCATCTAATAAGGAAAAAGGACTCAGCTGACTTTTAGTGGTTTGTTAAAATACATTTATTTGTAAAAAAGGTATGAGAAAGAGGTAACGAGCAACCCTACCTAAAGCGATTAGAGGATCTGATTCACAGTCTTACCAGTATGTTGCAAAATCTGTAGATGTAGCTTCTGTCCTTGTACGACCCATCTGTTTTTAAGATATGAGCACTAGTGGAATGTACTTTGAAGGTGAACAAAAAAAATATTTTAAAATGGGTAGGATCCAAATTTGACTTAAAATATAACTTAAAATTCAAATTAAAAAAAAAAAAGTAAATTATAGGTCCAGTAATTTAAAGAGTTTTATACATCAGAAGGATGCTAGGTAGCATGCTAATACATATACACATGTACCTTTTCTTGCAAAATGTGTATTGTTACCTGATTTTGGTTGAAATGTCTGATCTTTTTACATATCTATGGTCCTTCTAGTATTGTCATCTTACAACTCCCTTATGTATACTCAAACCCATCTTTATTGTTTTTTTTCTGACTGTATGTGTGGTATCACAGTCTCTTCTGCTGTGATACAAGAGTCTTAAGAATACCAGAGCTCCTAGTTGGCTGAAGTCAGTGTGTATTTTGCTGAATAGTGTTGTCTTACTTTTTCCTTATACTTCTCTACCTACCTATATTAACCTCTTATCTGTGGCTTATATCTGAATTTAAGCTTACTTGGTCAGAGTCTTTTGTGCAGAGTTTGTACAGTGCTAGTACAGTGCAATTCTTGCCCATAAGCATCACTGAGAGACATTAAATACCACAAATATATTAATAACTTTACAGAAATTTGGCACCGTGAGAATTTTAGTCATTATTCTTGTGAAATGGAATTTTATTACAGTTACCTGTTTTTGGACAAAATGTAATAATCTTAACCTCTATACTTACCAGACAGATGTTACTAGTAATAACTAAAATGTTTTTATCTGTTTTTTGTAGTGTCAGTTTTGTGAAAAGGCTTTTATGAACTATTCCTTTTTACAAAGTCACATGCAAAGGCGTCATCCGGAAGAATCTCAGATTGGTATGTACTTTAATGTTATCAAAAAAAATTAAGATAAATAGTTTAGAAAAGTGTAAATACAGTGAGGATATGCAGTCCGTGCTTTTGTGTAACTGGGAAGAATGATTTTCACGTTCCACTTCTAGGTGGCAGATACCAATTTGTGTGAATGCAGGGAGCACTGACTGACAAAATGTTTTGGGTGACATATGTTTGAGTCTCTGGAAAATAATTAACAAAGAATTGCATGCCATATTTATGGTAGCTTTTCAAACTAACGTTTCCACCAAATGCTTTAGTCAGCAGCAGAGGTGTGAGTAAAACGAACAAGTTGTCCTAAGGAAAATAAATTTTGTGAATATATGTGAATTATCAGTACAGAAATAACCCAACTCTCCTGAAATCAGTTTGAATAGGATCAGGCTCTCCTGAACTAAACTGAGTGAGAAAAAGAAACTGTCAAGAATAATCTAAAGTCATGTATCTATGATAATCTTGGTTGCTGTACCACTAATTTATATACTTTTGTCTCTCTTCATTGAAAAATGTTTAGTTTGAAAAACATTGATCTCAAAGTTTGTTTCATTCATCTCTAAATTCTCTCCTTCCTGTTAAGCTGCATGCTTATAATTTATTGCTAAGGACTAACAAGAACTGACAATTAGAATGATTAGAAATGATTAAAGGGTGACTAGAAATGAGTTAGGAAAAAAGAGCATTTGGGAGGAGAAAGAGTGGGAAGAATCTAGCGAGGTCTGAACTGCAGCTTGTCGGACAAATAAAACAGCAGAAGAGGTCTGAGGAAGCATTAATATATTGGAAGAAGAAAGAAACTTGTGCACTTTACACTTGATGAAAACAGTAGTGGAAGATGCTGCACAATCAGTTGAACTAATTATCATATAAAGAATTAGTCTGAAATGGCTGTATGTGGGAAGTATTCCATGGAGTTATTTCTGAAATAATATCTGCATTGGGCTCAGATTCCCAGATGATGGGCTAGTAAATCCTTGGTAAAATGATAAAATGTTTCAAGATTAAAGATTGTTATAATTTTTGCATATTTTAGCATGTTTTATTACAGTGACATTCCCTCTGACTCATTCCAGATAAATAATGAGTTGTATTCCAAATGACTTCCTTACCAAAGTTATTTAGAATAAATTAAACCAAACAGAATTGATAATTGCGGTTCACTTCTTCCTTCATACATCCTTTTTTTGAGCCTGTGTTGCTTAGATAACTTTGAAATTAGATAGTATAATACTTTTTCTTGTAAACATTTCATAAACTATTTCACATGTCAGTAATATTGGTATTTTTCAGTCTTTGAGGATAATGTTAGCAGTCCACGGTGAGGATAATGTTAGGATCTTTGGAGAATCATGGTAGTGGGAGGGGAAATGGTCTATGAGAGTCACACTTCATAAAGATGTTACTGAAGTGCTATAGAAACACATTTGCAGTGTTACATTTCCAGAAGTTACAACAAACATTTTGAAAATCTGTGTTTCTTTCAAACAGAACAGAAGAGGAAAGCAAACACAGACAAATTGCAGGATGAGATTGATAAACTGAAGGAGCAGTTGCAGCTCACCAAGTCCCAGTTAGAGGCTGAACAACAGGCTAACATGATCAGGTTTTCTAAGGTAATATGTACTAAATAATATGAACCTCTCAAAAGAATTAGTACTTTGTTCTCTCATTTTGTAACTGGAACAGAACAAAAATGTATCTACAGCTTGTGTGCCTGGCAGCAATGGTGCTTGGGCATTAGAGCATATCTCCCCCTCGCCCTCCCCATAATTTTGAACATCTGCTTTCTGCTTACTTTTGTTTTAGACATACTTTAAATGACTACTTAAGACAACACTTTTATTAGCACTTGCCAGTTCATAAGATAAGTGTGGCCTATACTGAAGCAGATAAAACTGCCTTGCTGTGGTGAAATATAAGCTATTTTTAATATTATGATATTTTGTGATGATTAAACGTTTCTTACATATGACTGATTTTATATGTGACTTTATAAACTGAGTAAGATTTATTCTTTGCTTGAAGAAAGCAGTCAAGGAAGAAAGATTGAGAAGAAACGAAGCAATCTAGACCTCACATGTTGGTCTTTAAATGCTTAGAATTTGGTTGACCGGAGAGCCAAAGCAGAAAGTAATCTTAGCTACTGCTGTGTAAATAAAAGAGTTTAAACCAGAACAATTTAAAAGCTGTAGTTATCTGCTTGTACTCACATGCAAGGCTTTATTTAGGATGATACTGAGCCTGGTGGTAGTGCTTACTAGCTCATAAAGAGAGAAAAAGTCTTTAAGTTACTTGTTTCTGGTCTGTTAAAGCTTGATAATTGGGGGAGGGGAGGGCTTTGTGATTCACTAAGGAGCAAATTCTTGGCATAAGAGACAAGATACTTCTAATGATTCACTTAGATATTGATCTTGGTATTGCAGTTTGCCCTGTATCACATTCAAAAGCAGGGTTTTGTGGCTGTTAACATAACCTGTGAGAACCTTGTCTTAATAGATCGCCCAATATTCAGAACTTCTTAGTGGATTTTGAGGACCTTCAAGCATAAACCATTAAGTCTGGAGAGGAAGACTACATTTTTAATTTAAAGGGAATCAACCAAACATCACTATCATTAATTATTTTCTTCCTGTTTTCAGAGCAAAAGCTGGTCTTCTGTAAAACATGCGGTGTTTCTTTTCCTGAACACAGCTTCAGACTCTCCTTTCTTCAGTCTTCCTGTTCCCCTTCTCCCAGGACCCTTCAGCTTCTTGGTTTTTTTCCATTTTCAAAAGTAACTGGATGACCAAATGCAGAGTGTGGGTAGCGTTTCACCTAGGAGTGCAAGCAGAGGCAGAATAATGAGCCTTGGCCCTGTGTGGACATCTCCTACGTATTCTACTCGTTCATTCTGTGCCTCAGTTTTGAGAGGTGTATCTAAACATATTTCTCCTGCCCCTGAAGCATTGTTTTTCTTATGAGATGGAACTTCGAGTATTCATAACAGTGCAGTGTAGATTTTTTTGGTGCCTTAGGGGCCCATTTTGAAGTCACTTGTCTTAGCTGGGACTCCTAAGTACAAGGGGACTGCCTGAAATGTCCTGAAGCTACAGCTTGCAGTGTTACACAACAAGAAGCTTTCAAAGCTTCTGTGTTTTTCTGGGATGTCAGGGAAGATAGAAATGTGAAGTGTGACTGGCTGCAGTTTGTCTGCCATGACTAACATCCACTGTCAATTCAGGTATCATGATGTTGTTGTCTTTTGATTGAAAGAGCAGGGGATCTTTCCCCTGTGTTTTGTTTTTTGTTTTTTTTTTTTTTAGGAGAACCACTGCTAGAGGGAACTCGGATAAAAATTGTCATGCTTCCAATTCTTGGTCCCTTCCACTCCTTTGAGGTGAAAGGGTACAGAAGATCCTGTTCTTCATAAGTGTACAGTGGTTGCTTGTTATAGTTAGTCACAGAATGCTGTGATGGAAAGATGTAGGGGTTAACTAAAAAAGTGTGTATATTCTGGACAGTGAAATGCAGAACTTTGAACAAGTTGAGGACTATACAAAAATAAGTGACTAGGTAATAGAATGGTAAAAGTAATTCAACAGATAAAGGGAAAAAATAATTCTAACTTCGTCTACAAAGTGATGGGTTCTGAGCAGAGTGTTATTACTGAAAGGCAAGATCTTAAGGTTGTGATACATAGTTCCGGGGAAATGTCAGCCCAGTGGTTGGTAGCAGCCAGCAAAGAAAATCAGATGCTACAATTCATTCTGAAAAATCACCGTGCAAGCCACAGCCTCAGTACTGTGTGTAGGTCTAGTCCCTTCATCTTAAAAAGGATATGATAGAGTTATAAAAGTTATGGAGATGGGCTACAAGGATGATCAGTCTGTATTTAGAATGACTGAGCATGCTAAGAGTTGTCAGTCTGAAAAAGAGGCAACAGCTTAGTGGGGATGAAGGCTGAGATACTGATGTCTGCGAAGTCATGAGTTACAGAGTGAATAGGTATCCATCATTCACTCTCTTTTCCAGTTCAGGACCTAGCCTCCACCAAATGAACCCAGCAGGAGATAGATTCAAACCAAAAAAAAGTACTCTGCTCTTCATACAACTTGTAGTAGACCCATGGAGCTCATTGGCAAAAGGTGTTGCCTTTGGTAAAAGCTGATACAGCCACAAGGGAGGACTCCAAAAGTATATGAGAAATGTATCAAAGGTTACTAAGTTTACAAAACTGTATCAAGCTGAGGAAGTCCTCTGGGCTGAAAACAGCTGGCAACTTGGAGACTGTTAAGGAGAACGGGCCTGTTTGCTTGCCCTGGTATTATCCTTTTCCACTGATCCACTTACGGCCTCTGTGAGAAACAGAATGCTGAACTAGGTGGATCTTTGATATGACCAGGTAAGATCATTCATGTGTTATTCAATGAAAAATAATGAACTACCAAAACTTCTTGAAGTGTACTTGTTTTGCTAGCAAAATATATAGTTTTTACCCCAGAATTCTTCAGAAACTGGTGTTTTTTCATGTTTTTTGATGTCATAATGTTGCCCGTCTAAAGTGACTGCTTTCCACACATAGTTTGGGTGCTTGAATTAGTATTGAATGTGGGGAAAATAACAAATAATGTTTTTAAAATAATTTCAGGAATGTGAACAGCAAAAATCAAAAGAAGAAGAAATTCTACAATCATTTCATAAATGGAAAGAGGAGGAAAAAGAGAAGTTGGCTGATGAAATAGAAAAAGTGAAAGAGATGTTTATGAAAGAGCTTAAGGAGTTATCTTCAAGAAATTCAACACTAGAAAACGTAAGTGGTTTAAATTTTCCAACATATTAAGGCAGGAATCCCTTATAGTAGATGGTAGTGAACTTCACATATTTGAAATCTGATGTAGTCATCTTAGAGGTCTTCTTAGAAAACTTTAAAAATAATGGTTGAATGATAGCCATAATCGTATCTTTGTATACTGGTACTTTATTAACATAATTTCAGTTCTTCTTTAAACAGCGTTGTTTTGGATGAATGTATTATGCTTTCAGCAGCTAAGTTAGTTTTTTCTTACTCCTCACCTTTGAGTGCCTGTTTATAGATTGGTAGATATTGTTCCTGTTGCTGTCTGTTAGGCATCCATTATATTAATATTCTTGTAACTGGCATGGAGGGGACTAACCTCTGCATTATAGTCCTGATATTAATATTCTTGTAACTGGCATGGAGGGGACTAACCTCTGCATTATAGTCCTGACAGAGGAACTGCGTGTATTTTCAATAGATGCTCTGGAAATGCTTTCCAGAGTTTTGACTAGAAAGAGAATTGTAAAAGTGTAGGTGGGTCAGAAAACAAATATATACGGTATTACCAGAGCAGCTTATATTTTGTAGCTGCTAGTTCCTGTGTATGTTTGCAAGGTATATTTATGTTAGATGTATATATTAATTATTACAGGAAACTTGATAAATGCTGAACTCATGAGAAATGTGAGAAGTGTCTGATGCAGTCTGTGTGTAGTTATGTTTAAAATAAATTTTGTATTAAATGACAGTTTTAGAAAACAAAATCTGTATACATATTCAGGTCTTCATTTTTTCCCCCCTCCTTTTAGCAACTGTTAGAATTACAAAAGTCCAATATGCAACAAAAATCCAATTTAGGGACGCTGAAAGACAGCCAAGAATTTACAGAAGAGAAACCTCAGAGTCCTCAGGATTATCACAATGTGGTTAAACTTCTTGAAAAACAGGTACATGTAACTTTTAATGTATTGCTTTTGACAGGCTACTTGTGTTCTTTTCATTTTTTTTTTTATATCTGATTTTAAATCTGTAAGTAAAAGTCTCATCCCTCTCACTGTCTAGAATAGCTGTCTTTAAAGATTTACTACTATTTAGTACAATGACTGTAATGGAAATCAAGGAATTATTTCCCTTATCCTTTATAAATAGTTATTTATTTATTGATATTCTTTATTATTAAATATATCTAGCTTTACCAAGTATGGTTGCAGTTCAATTCCAAAAGGCTCTGATAAACCATTTATGTCTGCTTATCTGTGAGGTTACTTACGGAAGAACTGGAATTTTCCATTTTGCAATATGAAAAAAAAAGAAACTTTCTGACAGGATTTGACATCCTGTGGCTGACAAGGAAGTGGTAATGTGTTACCGACAAGAAATAAAGCTGTGTATATTGAACTAAATGGTAATGTGTTATTAACAGGAATTAATATTGATTTCCTCTATGCAGGAAAGTAAGTGGACATCTAGAATACAAGCCCTTCATCATGACCACGAGACAGAAAAGTCCCTGGTAAGTGGCACAGCAAACCACTTAAACTAAAAGGAGAGTTTTAATTTTCTTACCCTTTCAGTCATTTTTGCTATGCTGTCATAATCTGTTGGATTAGAAAGTCTAGATATCAAGAGTTTATAAGAGTGTGTCCTCTTAGATGTATTTACTACCTCTGTATTACTGTTATGCTAGGGTTCCGTTAAGTCCAGGGTTGAAACTGAATTTATCATTTAAGAATCTGACATACACCTGAAACTGTATCTTTCTTTTGAAGAGCTTACAACTAATTGTGAACACTGTATTATACAGTGGTTTTTGTGTTTTGTGGATAGACTGGACAGTTGAGATACAACTTGCAAACATGTAGTTTTCATCTACCCTGTACCTTCTGCTACCATGGATCTATGGCATATGTCTCAATCTTTTTTTCTCTTTTTCTATCACTTCTCTGCTGCTTTTTCTGTTGTAGCTTTCTAATGCAGAATCTGTTCAGCTTTTCCAGGAAAAAAACACCATGGCATTTTATTTTGCATCAGTTTATATATTTTACTGTACAAAGCTTTGTTCCTCAGATTTTTTTTATGTCTGCATTTCTTTTTAATCTCTTTCCTGCTTTGTTTCTCTTGCTTCTTTTCCTTTCATTTTCCTTTCATCTGCGTGACCATGTAAGAACTGAGCAGATCATAGTGGTCTGACCAATGCTTCTCCTCCTCTGGCAAGAAAGCAGTGGGGAGGAACCATGGAACATTCCCCAAAAAGGATGTAGTTAATGATACACCCACATACAATGCAAGAATAGAATAAGGGAGGAGTAATGTAAGTATTACTTTTGGGATGGTGCACCTAAAATACTGTCTCTTTCTTCTACATTCAGAACTAATATGTTAGGTTTATCATGCCAATTCACATCTCCTTAAAATATTGTTATTTGACACCATTTATAACCAAAACATTTTTATTTGGTTGTATGCTTTTTCCTGCAATCTTATTTTTAGGCAATCTCAGCAATGTGTTTGTATGTCCCTTTCCTTGTATTGAGATTTAGGTAGTCTTCCTTGTGTAAATAAAAAGTGATCCAGACAACTGTTTTGTAATATATGCAAGTCCCAATGAAATCACAAGAGACATTAAGTTTTTGCTGAAAAAAATATTAAAAATATTTAAGCGTGACACTTGCTTGTTTAAACTTTATAGCGTTAAAATATTCTATGTAATATTAACATGAAGTTACTTTTCTTCTGATTGCTTTCTAGCTACTGTCACAGATTGAGAAGCTTAAGTCATCAGTGAGAGAAGACCTGAATAAAAATAACACCTTTTACAAGAGGAGGATAGAAGAATTGGGGCAGAGGCTTCAGGAACAGAATGATCTGATTATTACTCAGAAGAAGCAGGTCTGTTTTGTGAAGCACTCTATGTACTAGCATTTGGTCTTTGATACATCTCTGGCTGCATATTTAATATTCCCAATTTGTAATAGTATTGCTGTAGTATTTTGGTTACACTTTGGAAATTATGTTGATAAATAAAAATCCATCTGGAAAAGAGATATGGGAATGTAAACCAGGAATTAAAACACAATTTAAAAGGAAAGGCTTAATAAACCAAATATTTTTAATAAGTTCAACACAAAGTTAAAAGATTACTAGGTCACAGTCACCAAAGACCTCTACAGATGAAAAATTTCTGATGGTGAAGAGGATTTAATCTGCCACAGAATAATCATAATGAGATTTAGTGTTTGAAATCTGAAAGTACGTGAATTCTCACATTAAAAATAAAGTATCATATTTATCACTGTGAGAATAATTAATTACTGTATGAAATTTAACAAGAGCAAGTGCCAGATTCTCCACCTGCGACAGGGTAGTCCTGACCGTTCGTACAAACTGGGGGACGAGAGGCTGGAGAGCAGCCCTGCAGAAAAAGATCTGGGGGTCTGGGTTGATGGCAAGTTGAATGTGAGTCAACATTGTGCCCTGGCAGCCAAAAGGACCAACTGTGTCCTGGGGTGCATCAAGCGCAGCATCTCTGACCAGTCGAGGGAGGTGATTGTCCCACTCTACACCGCACTGGTGTGGCCCCACCTTCAGTACTGTGTGCAGTTTTAGGCACCTCAGTAGAGGATATCAAACTATTAGAGTGTGTCCGGAGGAGGGTGACCGAGATGATGAAAACCCTCAAGGGAAAGACTTAGGAGAAGTGGCTGAGGGCACTTGGTTTGTTCAGCTTGGAGAAGAGAAGGCTGAGGGGTGACCTCGTTGCTGAGGGGTGACCTCATCTCAGTCTACAACTTCCTCAAGGGGGGCAGTGAGGGGGGAGGTGGTGGTCTCCTCTGGTGACCAGTGATAGGACACAAGGAAATCGAATGACACTGCATCAGGGGAGGTTCAGATTGGACATTAGGAAAAGGTTCTTCATTGAGCAGGTGGTTGGTCACTGGCACAGGCTCCCCAGGGAAGCGGTCACAGCACCAAGCCTGGCAGAGTTCAGGGAGCATCTGGCCAGTGCTCTTAGTCATATGGTTTAGTTTTAGGTAGTCCTGCGAGAAGCCAGGAGTTGGACTCAATGATCCTCGTGGTCCCTTCCAACTTGAGATAGTCTATGATTCTATGAAATTACTTGTTTAGAAATGAATTGTTTTTTCTTAAAAATATGCTTTTGTTCAAACATAACTATTGATTTTTTTGAGGCGGTTGGTGGATGGAGATCTGGGTGTTGTGGAGTTTAGACTATGGGACGATTATGTGGTCCTTACAACCTATTCCTTTATTAGATGATGTGTTCTTTACAAATCAACATCTGATTTTACACTTTTTTTCTTGAGATTAATGTTAAACCTATGCTTAAGTGCTTAAAGAATTAGAGAGACAAATAATAGCTTTTACATCTCCACCTTTACAAATTTGATAGCTGGAGCAATAGAGGACTTAATCCTAGACCAATTTCTTGCAGTAAAGTGACCTTTTTAAAGCAGAACAGTATGACCACAGATGTAAAATAGGTTTGGGGGGATCTTAGTTTGGTGTCTATAGAATAAGTTGTGAAGACCTGCATTCTCAATCCCTTGAAATTGGAAGGGCTTGAGAAATAGCTAATACTTTTGTAGAATTCAAACTGAATGGACAATGAATTGAGGCACTACTGGCTGTATCCAAACTGATAAATGAAAGAGGACCAGGGTCCAGTATCTTGTGCCAGCTCCGGCTGACATTGACTGTGTGTCTGTATGGTTTGGGTTTAGCTTCTGTTTGGGGAATTGAGTGCAGACATTGTTTTAATGATATAGGAGTCCCAAGTTTCCTGTTTTCTTTAGATCAAATTACAGCCAGCTTGTTTCCTTTGTGCTCTCAGTTTTGTTCAGTGCATGTCTTGGGTGTCAAATAGACAAAACTGTAGAGCAGACAGGAGAACTGTTCATACATTTAAAATCCACGTGTAATTAAGCGTTTCCCTGGAGTGGAGCTAGACTTGCAAAGTTGAACATGAATTGCTGAAGCAGAAAGTATTGAGACTGTAAGTGCTGAAGTGGTCCATAAGCCTACTCTCATTTCACTTTACAGCTTGTAATAATGGGGTGTACAAAGCATGAATTCACATAAAACAACAAACAGAAATAAGTCTTCAGCATTCATTAAGCATGAATGAAATATATGTTAGGCAGTAGAATAGAATTCCACAAAAGTAGTGTTTTTCTCCCCAAATGACAAACAGTAATTTCTGTTATGGATTAGTACTGAAACTAGGTATTTTGTACTAAACATTAATTTCTAGATATTGATCATTTACATTTGTAACTATTTGTGTATCTCTCTTTTCTCTTTTAGATAAAAGAATTGTCCACAAGATCAGTTGCGAGCGTTAAACCATATGATGGTAAGTACAAACTGTAAGAAAAACCAAGTTTTGTTTCTAATTTCAGCAACCTGGCTGAAACAAGTGTTATGATTCATTAAAAATATAGACATCAACTTTGCTAACTAAATATTGAAATCAAATCAGTACTGACGATTTATCTGTGTTTCACAGGGTACCTACCTGTTTCCATGCTATGATTTGCAAAGATAATGTTTTGCAGCTGTAAGGACTTCTAACGTACAAAGTTGATTGCTTGAGTAGTGAAGAGATGTGACATATAGCAAGTCTATTTTATATTATGTAAACAACTTTTGGCTTTGCTTTATGAAGTGTAATTTTAATTGTTTTTTTCATGCTTGACTGTCCTTGGGCTGCAAAACTCACAAAAGGGAAAATACAAAATTGATGAATTTGTCAGTTAAGATACAGATGTTCAAAGAATTTTAAGAATTCTGATGTTTTTGTCTGTGCAATGCTTTAACATCTGAAGTCCATTACAAACAGCTAAACCTGATAATAGCGTTCTAGGATGCAGTCCTGCAACCACAAACACCCGTATAGTTGATGCTGCAGTTGCAGTGACTTGAAATAGATTTATTGCAATAGATGATGACAGCTGAATTAATTTTAATCCCAGTTTGGAAACCATCTTGCTCTATTAGCAAGACATTGGCTTGAGCTGAATCTAACAGCAGGGAGTAGGTTAGTTTGAGGAGAGCATAGTAATAGTGTGGCTGTATGGCTTTTCAACTGGAGCTGGGCATGTTCAGCCACACTGAAGCACAGACAAGTATGAGACCGTGGCACACAAGCGAATTTGCTCCTAGGCCCCAAGCTGATGTGAGGAATGTAGAATTGAAGTGATAATTCACTCCAAAGCTACACTCTATACACGATATAGATAAGGTTTGCACTAATTGAGATGGAGTGTGGATGCAGCAGATCCTCTTTGGGGAATACAAGCCTCAATCAGACTAGACTAAGTAGCTTTCGGCCAAGGCTTCTTCCCTGGGACGCAAAGGGACAGCATACAGATGTGGCCAAAGAGATGATCACATTCCAGCTCAGTGATGATTTAGTTACTAGTTTCTTTTCCTGATTCTAGAAGTATTAAAAATGTTAAGCATATATAGAGACATACTTTTATGTTGTGAAGGACCATTTTTTACTTTGTAAATGATTATTTAATTTTTTCCCCATTAAACCCCGAAATTATGTCATTTACAAATACGATTAAATATTGCTACATTTAAAAATCTGTATAAGTCTGTTAATATTTACTATAATAGATTTACATTATTTTTTATTTTTATGCTATTTTAGTGAACACTACTGTAGAGCATCTTGAAGAATCTAAACCAAGTCTACCAGTGATGCATGGTAAGTTTTTTTGATAGGTCCAGATCCAATACTTTCAAATCTAACATTCTGTCTTCTTAAATGTGTTGCTTGTCAAATCATAGCTGTAAGAGTAGTTATATTAAAAGAGCGAAATTTGAATTGCTTTGCTGTCTGTCAGTATTGAGAATTCCTGTCGTGTAAAGGTGCACTATTGAAAAGAAAAAATGAAACACAAAATAATTTGAGAATATTTCCTAGCATGTGTATAGTATTGAAACACTTTAAGGTAAATTAAACTAACTGAGGAAATAAAATTATGTTTTCTTATAGAAAATATGCTTGTTTGGTATATGCATAAGCTAGATAGGTATATGCATGTACTAGAATTTGTCTAGGGAAATGTGTGGAGATGTTTGTTTATAAGTCTTGAAATACTGTATTTTTCATGTAACTTCAAATGTCAAGGAGGAAAAATACAGAAGAAATAATCAAAACAGACAGTTGTCCCAGAGTATGTTCTTCCAGAGTATATCTGTCATTGCATATAGACATTATTTAGTTATTTTCACTTGTGGCATTGTGATATTGTTTAGAAGTAGGGGGAATGGATGAACCTCCGTTTACATTGGTTTGTACTTTGTGAAAATAGTTTTCTTTTTTTTTTCTCACTAGGCAAAGTAATAAAGAGTATTGTTACCATACCAATATTCTGTGATCAATTAATTCTTTATTTTCATTTTAAGTAGGAAAGTAATGAAAAATGAACTTTGAGCAAGTGAAATATTTAAATATTTAAAACGTTTATTAATTTGAATTATTTAATTATAATTAAATAATTATTTTTGTTATATTTCTCTTAGTTTTAAAACCTGTCAAAGGGAGACAAAATGGAATTTGTCTAAGAAAGATGTACAGAATTTTTCTTTTTCAACAAATTCAAAAAGTTCTGAAAAGATGTGGGGATAAGGGGTAGTATACAATAGAAGCTTTCAATAACTTGTTGAGGAATGAAAAACTGATGAGTATGAAGTGTTGTTGTGACAAGAATTATTAAAGGAAGGAAAATAGATTTTGTTTATTGTAACATTATTTGAATAACACAAAGATTTTGTTCTAATCTATGCAAGGTTAGTAGTTCATTGCTTGAAGCTTTTTAAGTGAAACTATATAGATGAAATGTTGTGTAGAGAAAAGTAATAATATATTAAGTATCAATTATTAGTAATAGTATTTTAAATAATCTAATTCTTTTTCATTCAAACGAGCTTCATTGCGCCATCACAGTAGTGCTGGTTCTGGCTAAGAGATCTCACAGCAAGTAGCTTGGCTATTGCCCTGAATTTAGGAAACAAGTTTTATGAAGAATATTGCTGCTAAGGGCTTACACACCAAGCTTGTCAAGCATTGCTTTCTTAGTGCATTTACTTTCATTTGTACTGAGGAAGAAAACAGTTCTATGAACATGAGTATTTTTTGTACTCTGACAATTTAAATCAGCTCATTCAGATCATTCCCAATTTCCTATTCTTCCAAATATGAAGTTTGTGACACGTTGTGAAACTTCTCAAGATAGAAAAGGCTGTTCCTGCCACTGATATACAAAAGTTTCACTATCAGTTTATTATGAAGCCTCAGAGAAAGTGTTTCCTTCAGATTCCTTTGCTGATGATTATTTTATTTATCTCTGCAGGTCTCTCTGTCTGTCCCCTTTCTTCCCTTCTGGATTTTTTTTAAACTTACCCTACCTAATTTCTGGATATAAAGGTTAGCAGAAGTTACAGTGTCTCTCTCAAAATTTTCAGGGCTCCTCAAGGGATTAACTTAAGTACTGAATTAAGACAACATGGCTGCTTTTTGTGTCATTATGAAAATGAAAGCGCTCACTGGTGACTTCTGTACACAAATTTATTTAGCACAGAGCATCTCTGAAATCACAAGAGCTGTAGTTTTCCTACCAAACAATTGCCTGCATATGGAATATCTTCCTCTTTTTTTTTTTTTTTTTTTCCTTGTTTGAAAGAAAATTAATTCTAGACAAGGCTCTTTAATGTGAACCTTAAATACACTTTTCAAAGTTGCTTGGAAGTTTTTGCATCCTAATATTTGTTCAGCACATCTTAAACCTGTGTTATGAAAAGATACCCAAATTACAAATGACATATTTTAGGTGTAAAGTAGTGGAATAACTCTTTTAGTCTGGTGCTTTTGTGTTAACGTTCCTGATTTCTTGTGAGAGCTAATAGTGTGCCTTGAATGCCATCCTGGCTGACCATTCTTCTGTGCATTTCTGAGCTAGCTGTAGGGTTTTGTGCAGATAAAACTTCAGTCTTATTTTCAAAGATTACTTCAGTCTCACAAAAAGGCAACAGATTAATTATGTTGTTTTTTTTTTTTAAATCATGTTCTAAAATCAGGCTTTGGCTCCTGTATTACTCATGAAATGTTGATACTTGTTCAATGTTTAATCTTTGTAAGGTCAATAATATTAGGTGGAATTGAAGGCAGTAGTTAAAAAGCAAAGACATTAATTAGATTGTCCATTAAAACCTATGTCCCAGTCTTCACACATGGTGTGGACTAAGGCCCAGCTATCATTAGGGACATAGCTGAAGCATCTGAGGAAAATTGAGTCAAAGTAGCCTTCCTATACAGTTAACAGAGGAAAGGGGCACCTTCAGAGTTTGGTTCAGCTGAACTAAGATCTGAATTGCTCTTTGAAGTTGCCTGTGTCTCTTCATTGACTGTAGAAGGAGTCTGAGATGACTAGGCTTCTAACTTAGAGGCCTCAGGTAAGTGTCAAAAATTTATCATATTTAAGAATATTGGTTTAAAGTTAATATTTATGCTGCTTATGCGCAGTGTATGGCTTCCTGTTGATTAGTTAGGAGAAAAATATATGAAGTATGTTGATTCAGAGATGATGGTCAAAATTGTAGGTATAAGTCTGGCAGCTCTTTGGATGTGAAATTTGAGTATAAATTAAATGAGTATATAATGACTATAGCGATGGTTTACATTGCAAGAAGTGCAGCAATTTACAGCAAATAAGTTTTACATTTTGTCCTGGGTTTTCACACTGCAAGTGCAAAGTACTTACTGTAGGTGATACTGCACTATAGATAATTGTAACACTTCTGTTCAGGCTGAAAGTTCTTTAGCATTTAATATTTCAGAGTAAATAGACAGGATTTCTTCTTTAAATGTTGGCCAGAAGACTGCTTTTCCAATAGTACTGTCAGAATATTGGGATTTTTTAAACTAGTTGATAAGAACAGACAAATAATATATGATATGCTTGAAATATACACAGCCTGAATTTTTCATTATTGTATTTTTCTATTCCACCTGCATAGAAATTGTCTTAAAATATTATTTAAAACAGATATCTCATGATTTGTCAAAGTATGCCAGGCACATAATTTTTCAGTAGTATCATTGTCCACTGGAGAATTTAAGGCAACCTGTACTTTTGATACATCTCATCTATGTTTCCACAAATATTAGCTGGCAGAAGAGAGATTCTGGAAGATGTGGCATGACAGACATCATCGTTCTGGTGATCATCTTAAGGTTGCTGGCCTTAATGATGGCTAATATTAATATGGCTTGATTTGGGCCAGTGAGAGATGAGTACGACCAGCCTGCATTGGCTGGTGTTGGAAGCTGCCATTTCATTAGGTTCAAGCCTGATGCTGACAGGAACCATTCTTCTGAGGCTAAAGATAGAGCTAGGTTTGGGACTGAGGCTGATGATATATCAGGAGGATGTGTCTAGAATTTGCCACTGGTCTAGGTATAGGATCTAGCAATAATACCATTTGCTTAAGGTCAGATGTGGGACTGTTGGGGAGGACCAGATGAATTAGGTTTGGAGCTGTGGTTCACGCCAGCAGAAGTTGTCAATTTATGGCAGGGTCTGCAAAGCGCTGGTATCACCCAGAGACATCTGGTTATTGCTGAGCCAATGTTTGGCAGGGATCACTGAGCTTGGGTTAGGGTTAGGATTAGGTTTAGACAGACGTCAATTGGAAAAAAGAGTTATGTTTGAGTTAAGAAGGATCAATTAAGCAAGGTGGCAGCAGCAAAGCCGGACTGATTAGGTTTAAGTATGAAGTTGAAATTTATCTCTATTTTGTAGCCAAGAAAGGGGTGGAGATGAGAGCCGGGGTTCAAATTGGGTCAACGAAAAGTATAATTGAGGTTGCATCTGAACTGCAAGACTGATGTAATCTCCAGTTCTACCAGTACCCTGGTAGTCCAAAGCAGGTGATCTGCTGGAGCACAACATGCCTCCTGCCTTGCTTCAGCCTCCTGGGATCCACTTCCAATAAGGCAAGGACACAGTTTGGGTGTTCAGCTGGAGTGGGGAGCTGAGAAGTGACCAGAGCAAGGAAGGTGGCAGTGTGTTTAGGTTCAACATTCAGGCTAGGATGAAAGCTAGGAGTAAGATCCTGGCCAACAAGGTCTGATGTTGAAGATGCTGATGTAGAGCAGTGTCCACTAGGGTCAGCTGAACTCGCTTTAGGGCTGACAGGGAGGTAACTGGCTCTACTAAAGTCAAAAGTTGTAGTGATTTCTTGTTTAAGGCTAACATTTGATTGTGGCTTGGTGAGATTTTGGGCAAAAAGGTCGGATGAACTTGAGGAAGTTACAGTAATTCAGAGTAGTTAGGATTTCAGTCTGCATCAGCAGCATTGTTTTAGATTTGAAGTTAGTAAAAACTGCTTTGTACAGATTTGAGGTCTAGTTGGGTAGTCAGACTTAAATGATTCCTAAAAATAAGCTTAGTAATATTTAAATGCTGCTGATTTCAAGGATGTATACTAAGGTAAGAGCTGAGAGGTCTGATCAGTTGGCTTGGAAGCAGCACATCTCTGGTAAACATAAGGAGAGGGCTCCTTAAGGGGGCTGATCTCCACATGTGTGTATAAACCAGAGGAGTGGTGAACCAAGTCGCTTTTTCTTACATTTGATTCCATTGATGTTTAATAAATATCTCTTAGAATGCGTGTACAATAAAGAGAAAGAAAAGACCTGCTTATGCTGGAGAAGTTGCTGTTCACAGCTGTTGCACTCCGCTGTGCCTTAGCTTTTGATCTCCTCTGTCATCATGCAGTGAACAGCAATATTACACGTAACAGTAATACATTTTGGTTTTGCTCCAATCAGTATTCTTTTACTGATTTTTAACTTCCTCTGTTTCTAGTATATTGAGGAAGAGAAGCATGTACCTTTATGCCTGATCAGCAGACTCTTTTCAGGTCTGAGTTCTGGGAACTGGGCTTTTCCTGTTAAATTAAGTTACTTGACAAGGGCTTGTGCAGAGATGAGTCAGCTCCTTTAAGCATATTGCATTTGAATAAAGTACAGGTAAAACAAGTATAGATTAAATCCAGTTACACAGCAACTGGCTTACTGTCTAGTAGGTCCAGCCAAGAAACTCAGAGGCCTCAATGCCCATGCAGCTAAATTAAATCCCCCCAGAACATGTCATCTGTGCTTCAGGCTCTGTCCTCCCAGAACAGGCTCACTGCAGGCTTTTGGGAATGATCCCAAACTGTGCCTGAGAATTGTTTTGGAGAATGTTAGTTGGTGCAGGGCAAGTGTGGCAGGAGCAATAGTGTGGAGGATCATGTTCCAGTGCCCAGGAATGCTCTGGCCACTGTTAAATTTTGCAGCCTTGGAGGCTGAAAGACCAGAAGCCTATTTGTCTGGGTTTGGCTTTTAAGTGTTTCCATAAAATTTATTGGCATTTGCATCTTGTTAGCATCTTTTGATGGTGTAAGAAGCATTTTTTTAGAGTTTATTTAGTACAAGTTATATGGGAGCAAACCTTAAATCTGGTAACCTGTTTGGAAAAGCAGGTGAGAGGCTAAATATAACCTCAAGTATGGAAAGCATGGAGAGAGCAGCTACCGTACACAAGCATTTACACCACCAGTTTTAGTCCCCTTCACGTGGGGAATATTGGAGATGTGACAGTAAGTGTCACTTTGCTCCAAGTGCTCATTTCATTGTGATTACCCATCACAGTGCATCCATGTGTGTACCCCAATTGTATGAGAAGTGCTGAAGAGCAGGCACCTTTACTGCAGCATCACTTTCTCCTCTTCTACCCATACAGTGTAACAACCATTTCTAGTGCCAAAGGTTTCTTGTGAAGGCTGGAGCAAACATATGTTGGCCCAAAATGTTGGCCAGTAAATTGTTTTCTCCTATATTGCCAGTAGTTGAATGCTGAAAGTATAGTTTGTGCATCTCTGTTATCATAAAACCTAGAAGAAATTCAAGTTCTAGTTTTCACTAAAATAAATTAATTTTAGGAATTAATTTAGGAAGGTGAATATTAACATTTTAAAAACCTGAATTTTTATTAGTCTACATATAAGCATGTTCATGCATCTCTTATATCTGAAGTCTATGAAATTGTAAATAAACTCTGGCTCCATTTATATAAAGCAGATTGTACCTGACAGCCTATGGAATGATAATTTCAATGTGTTTAGGAAGCTGTTTTTAGCAGAGGACATTTCAAGATTTCTTTAAAACGTGATAATACTGAATCTCATTATATTGGAGTGACTGAAGATTTTTAAATTAGTTTTATTGGAAATTATCATATATATATATATAAAAAATTTTTTTCTATGTTTTGCACATATGGACTCAGTACTTAATAGTTCTCCAGAACAATGAGTTAACATTTTTTCCATATATTTTTGAGGATTTCTATGTCTGTCCATTTCACTTGCCTTTTGTAAACTTTTAGCATCAAATTGCGCATAAACTATTTTAAAATGAATTTTAAAATTAAAATGCTTCTTATGAGAAATGAATGACAATATTCATTTACTTAATCCTAGGTGGCCTTGTCGCTGTAGATGCCTAAAAGCATCCCACCTGGCCTCAGGGTGCCATTCCAGAAGGGCACGGGTTTTTCTATAGTTGTGTGGGCAACTAAATTGCTTCTGGGGGGACTATTGTATTGGGGTCTCCTCTACAAAAATGTACCACCAGGGCAGTGAAGAGTCACAGTGCATTGGGTTTGTGATTAAGCAGGTTGTCAGCAATCAGGAAAATTGACATCAGTGTATTTTTTTTTGCTTAACTTTCCTACTCTGGACCTTGACCTTCTTCTGTCCTGTTTGTCTGGTGTTCCTGTTCTTCCTGGTTATTAGAGCAGGCACCCTTGGTGCATATGCTGGAGCCCATAGAGGAGCTTTCAGAAGAGGAGAAAGGTAATGGTTGATTCAGCTCAAAATATAGAGGCATGTGTTTCTTGAAAATAAAAAGTAAATGTAATTTGATACCTACAATATTTTTCATTGTATTTCAGTATGCTTATGTGATTTGGGTGGGAACATTCCTTGTTTGCGTCAGTCTCCTGTTTGCTATTGATCCTTGCAAATATTATGATTTCCTTATCCAAGTTCAATGTTTTTATGAAAATCTGGCTGACTCTTTAAAGCAGGCATATTCCATACATCTCAAGGCACTTGAGCTAAACAGAGCAGAAATGTTTGATGGGGAATAGCCCCTTACTAGGAAATTTTTGGGGCTGATGCAATGTGTGATTACTTCTTTTTCAAACACAGCGTAAGCGGATAAAGAGTTCAGATAGAAGGAGGAAGTTGGTGGTGGAGGTTGAAGCTGCCTACTTTCATAAATGCACCAAAGATACTTTTGCAAGTAATCTAAGTTACACCTACCTCTAAGCAGCCACAGCTCTAGCCAGGGTTGTGCAATTCTGAATGAAATTACGTAGCCCAGTGTTGGCAGCTGTTCTTCTGCTTCATCTGAGGATAACTTGGAGAAGGCCAGTTTTTCAGTGACAGAACAGAAAGCATTGTCTCATCCTGCATAGCATTCTTCTCCTGAAGAAGGCAAACAGTACTTCAGATGAAACACCAAATAGTTGAATAGCATAATAATCTCTTCTGTCTGCAAAAATCAAAATCAGTCTTGAACCTTATAGCCAATGAGTTTAAATTTTGAAGGAATTATGCTGTTTTGGAAAAAAAAAAAAAATGTTGTTCAAATACGTCTGTGTGTAAGTGAGAGGTTTCCCCAGGGAAAATCCAGTGACTGAACAATCTGAAATAAAGACGGCTTGCATTTTTGCCGTTCTTTCTGCTATTTCTCTTGCTTGCCATCTTCTCTCTTGATGGATTGTCTTTGATTCTTCTGCTGTGCCTAAAGGCATGGCCTGCAGTGGAAAGGAGAGAAAGAAAGAATGCAGTCTGAAAAGATAGACCAAGATTTTTGTGTTTTCGGTGACAGCCATTTGTAAGGGAGAGTGTGAAAATTCTTGACTTGGCACATTATTTCATAGGATTATGTAGGAGCTGAGACAGTGGACCAGACTTAAGGTCCCTTGTCTCTGAAGTTGCTAAATCTAGTATTTAGAGGTTTTTTTTAAAAAAACAAAAAGGAATAAGAAAACAGTTCCTTAAATACTTGGCTTCAGCAAAGAGGATTTGGCTTGAGTTAATTAGCAAGAATTAGTATTTTAATTAATTAGAATAATGCTGGATAGTCTTGTTACCCATATTAGTATGTAGTAATCAAGAATTTTAAAATTATTTTAGATCTATTTTATTGTAAGGATTAACATCTGAAAGGGGCAGGGTTTTCAGAAGGCTCCTTGGAGCCTTCCACTTTAAATTGTCTCATGTCTGGCTTTCTGGGAGGGTTTCATACTGTATAATACACCTTTTCCTGACTAGAGATAGTCTGATAGCCCTATGTTTCCTCACTGACCGGTAGTTTGCCTCTTTTTAGGACTCAGTTCTCCAGCCAAATCACTTTTAATCCCACCTCGGTCAGGGACTGAGTTGTCCACACAGTTCCCAAAGCCAGGGAAGATTTCAGCCAGATTATGTCTTCAACACAGGTCTATTAATACAGTAGCTGGACTCTTTTTCAGTTTTCATGATGTATAGTTCTTTCAAGGATCTATTGGAAGCCACTTCCTCAAAACAACTTAAATATCATTTGTGTATCTTGAGGTTTCTTTGGGTCCTCTTCAGGGTGCTTATCTTTCCCTTAAAGAAAAATGAGAAGTAAATGGAGCTGCTTTTTAAGCAATCATTGATTAAAAATAGAAGTGGCACGTCTGTTTTGAAAGAAAATACTTGAAAGTCACAATATGGAATTAATCCTTCAATTATGTCCTTGTCTGTGGGCTGCCAAATGACTCTGCTGCCCTGTAAGGCATACCGGAAAGAGACAAAGTCCTGCCCAAGATTTACCTTTTATTCCAGGGGGCAAAGTTGGGAGTGTGGTTTACAGCATGCTTTCCTGTGATGTTGCATACCCTTCTATGTAAGCTTTGCCAGCTTTGCTGACCACTGGCAGACAGAAGCAGCTACCGTGGTGCCACAGATTATTGGTTCACTTGGTATAAGTGTCATTCAGTAAAATTTTGTCTTGCCAGAGACACTTTATAGGCAGGTTCCAGATGGGTGTTTTGCTTCTTTACTCCCCTGTATGACCCTATAATACTTTGGCCTAACTTAAATGTCAGTCTTTAAGTTAGATGGAAGAATCTGTCTAGATGATTCTTTTTCTTGCATAAGAGTTCATGTAATTACTGACACTTAAAGTGAGGGAAAGAGATACAAACTTCTTTGTCTGCTTTTAAGTATGTATGATGTCATAGACCTGCATGGAAGAAAAAACAACACTGAACTTTGTCCTTGAAAGAGTTTTGAAGATAAGTATTACCCATCATGAATTTTCTGTGAAACGCTCTGGCTCAGACTAAGGTTTTGTCTTTATCAGACTTGAAAGTGTTACAACTTTCCAAAGACTTAATTTCAGTAGGTGTTTTTTATCAGAGGACATTATGCTGTTTGAAGCTTTTCTTGAAAACAGGTTTGTCATATTCCTGTTCTAATTCCTGCTAGAGTTCAGCTTTGATTTGAAATACCACTTTTAGAGAACTTATCAGAAGATAGTCTTTCTTTATCAGAAGTTTCCAAGTACAGTTCTAAAAGTAAAGATCTTTGCTGCTAAATATTCAGGCATGTATCTTTACAGTGATTCTGTAACATGAAAAATAAAAGATATTTGTGATGGTGAGTATGAGGTACTGAGGTATAGATTCCAAGTGAACTGCCTTCTGTAAGCTAGCCCAAGATTTTAAAAAGAATACAATTCCATGTAGACAAAAAATGCGCATGTATGTCTATGGTGTTTCTAAAAAATGCATGCTTCAGTGCAGTTTTTAATTGTCTCGTGTACTGTGGATTTTTCAAATGTCTCTTAAATGCATTTTTCCATTCTTATTTCAGAAACTGAGAAAGGTGATCATAAAACAGGTAGAAGTAAACACTATTTAATAAATGCTTTGAAGACTGATCCTTCTTTAACTAAAGAATTACGAGTTGTTTTGGAGCAAGCCCTGGAGGACAAGCTGGAATCCCTGGGAATTAAAGCAGTAAGATTATTTTAAATCATGTAAGGGGGGTAATCTTTGTCCCACTTTTTTGCTATTCTCTTTCACTCTTGTACCACAACCCTCAACCTATAAAATCCAAAGCTAAATTTCCATGTGTTGTAAGTGTAATTCATTACCTTGAGAGGATGTCCATCAAATTGCAACTGTGGAGGATATGGCTACACCTGTGAGCAGTGTTATCAACTTTTGTGATTTCTTTACAAGCTTTGTGATATTTGAAGTTTAAAAGAGTGTATATGATTGTAGGATATAAATCCCAGAAAAAATAGCCTCTCTGTTTACAGTACAATTTGTTTCCTTAGGGCGTTCGTGGTATCCCAAGTGATCGCTTAAATAAAATTTTGCGTGCTATTGAATCTGCTAGAGAAGGCAAACAGAAACAAGAGCCTGATATTCACCGAATTCGAGAGCATCTTGAACGCCAAGTTAGCTTTAGGGTTGAAGAGAAATCATCTTGGAATAGACCTGTTTCCTGTTCTCAGCTTCCTTCAGAAGGTTAAAATGATATTTTTTTTTTGTTCTCTTACATTTTATAACTGCTATTTAAGGTTTTATTTCACAACATTTCTGTATAGCCACTTTCATCATTTTTCACATAAATATTCTATATAGTTATGGCCAACTAAACAGTTTCCGTTAAAGGGTTCTTGACATTGTGTTTAACTGCAGAAATCTTAGCTCCTATATTGGCAAGATACATAGTAACACTGAACTGCTTTGAAGAAGAAAATTACTTTTTTTCATCTTTTTTGTAAAACTATAATGTGCAGCAGAGGCCTCTTTAATTTTAGAAAGGAAATATAAAAGATACCAAACCTTGTTTCTAATAATGAGATAGATAACTTCTCTTGCAGATAAACAAAAGTGCAATCAATTGGGAATTTCCTCATCTGCCACACCACAAAAAACAATAAAACGGTCTTCAACAGCTGTCCGCCCAGCTGAACAAAGAACAACCATCGCTGAGAATACATCTACACCAAAGTAAGAGATGCTCTTCTCATAGTACTCATACCTCAGGTAACAATCCTATGGGTTTGGGTTTGGGTATTCGTGACTGATGTGAACATTTCCTGATAACCTTGTAAGAAGTGAGCAAAGAATTTACATTACTTCTATATAAATTTTATGCTTACTTAGTTGACTGTCAGTCTTGAAATAACTTGCCTTGTTATTTTTAGATCCAGAAAGCTTTTTGGAAATGGAGCTTCCAGAAAGACATCTAGCATCACGTATGTTTTGTTCCCTTGTATTTTTGAAGGAAACATTTTTGGTGACTGAATATTCACATGCTTGCCCCACAAAAGCTGCTATTAAGCTAAAATTATAAATACTTTCTGGAATGCATATTTCATATTTTGTTTTAAAGTATTATTCCATTTGAGTGTGTTGTTACAATTCCTGAAAGACAGCATGTTCTCCTTTCAGCAGATGTATTCTCTGTTGTGAACTAGAGAGGGATATTCAGTAAAATCAGGTAGTATCAATTTCTTTAGTTTTGTTCTCAGGTGCTTTTTCTGACCCAGTTAAAAGCATTTAAAGACTTTGGTGACCTAATTTTTTCAGTTTATTGATATTGTCTTATTATGACCAAAATTAAACACAATATTCCAGACTCCACTCACATCAGGTACATTACTTTGTAATTTCCTGCACTGAAAAATTCCTAAATTGCTGTGGATGTTGTCTCCCTTGGCTTCAGTAAGGCCTTTGACACCGTTTCCCCCAGCATTCTCCTGATGAAACTGACTACTCGCGGCTTGGATGGGCACACGCTTCGCTGGGTAAAAAACTGGCTGGATGGCCAGGCCCAAAGAATTGTGGTGAACAGAGTTAAATCCAGTTGGCGGCCGGTCACGAGTGGTGTCCCCTAGGGCTCGGTTTTGGGGCCACTCCTCTTTAATATCTTTATTGATGATCTAGATGAGGGGATCGAATGCACCCTCAGTAAGTTTGCAGATGACACCAAGTTGGGTGGGAGTGTTGATCTGCTTGAGGGTAGGGAGGCTCTGCAGAGGGATTTGGACAGGCTGGAGCGATGGGCTAAGGCCAACTGTATGAGCTTCAATAAGGCCAAATGCCGGGTGCTGCACTTCGGCCACAACAACCCCCAGCAGCGCTACAGACTTGGGGAGGAGTGGCTGGAGAGCTGCCAGTCAGAGAGGGACCTGGGGGTGTTGATTGACAGCTGGCTGAACATGAGCCAGCAGTGTGCCCAGGTGGCCAAGAAGGCCAATGGCATCCTGGCTTGTATCAGAAATAGCGTGGCCAGCAGGGACAGGGAAGTGATCTTGCCCCTGTACTTGGCACTGGTGAGGCCCCACCTCGATTACTGTGTTCAGTTTTGGGCCCCTCACTACAAAAAGGACATTGAATTACTCGAGCGTGTCCAGAGAAGGGCAACAAAGCTGGTGAAGGGTCTGGAGCACATGTCGTACGAGGAGCGGCTGAGGGAACTGGGGTTGTTTAGTCTGGAGAAGAGGAGGCTGAGGGGAGACCTCATCGCCCTCTACAACTACCTGAAAGGAGGTTGCAGAGAACTGGGGATGAGTCTCTTTAACCAAGTGACAAGTGACAGGACAAGAGGTAATGGCCTCAAGTTGCACCAGGGAAGGTTTAGACTGGATATTAGGAAGTATTTCTTTAGGTTGTTAGGCGTTGGAATGGGCTGCCCAGGGAGGTGGTGGAGTCCCCATCCCTGGAGGTGTTTAAGAGTAAGGTTGACTTAGCGTTGAGGGATATGGTGTAGTTGGGAACTGTCAGAGTTAGGTTAATGGTTGGACTGGATGATCTTCAAGGTCTTTTCCAACCTAGACAATTCTGTGATTCTGTAAATTATTTTCATCTAACAGAATGTCAGAACAGACTTCCTGTGGTACAGATTTGTTGACCCTGAACTTTGTTCTCCCTGCTGATCCATGAAAGCCTACCCTTGTTTGCCTGGCAAGACTTGTTATATATTGGCCTGTTGTTTTGTAAAGATAGTTGCATGGATAGAAATAGACATGTCTATATAAGAGATAATTCTGTGATAACTTTCTGAGTTTACTTAGCAGCATGATTTCTTTTAAATAGTTCTATGGATAGCTAGAAGTTATGGGAGCTCCTGTTATTTTCATGTGAGAAATATGCACATGTTATTGGAAAGGAAAATACAAGGAAGCTTAAATATGTATATAGCAATGCAGTCACTGAAACCCAGTAAATCCTTGGTTGGCTTGTATGTATTTTTGCTTAGAACTCCACCATTCAGCTCAGAGGAAGAAGTAGATGAAGATGATATTAAACAGTATTACATGTCACCAGAAGTATTGCAAAAGCAGTCAAAAACATCAAGCAGCAAAGTCAGTGCTTTTCAGAAGGCTTCTGGCAAAAGCAATATAGATGGGATGGAGGACAGTGAAACTGAAGAAACTGGAACACCTGGCAGAACTTCAAAAGGTATTTTCACTACTTTTGTATATGCATGTTGTAACAGCTGTGCAGAATTTTGCATTTCCTGATAATATTTCTGTGTTAGAAAACATAATGAAGCCAGACTATCTAGTCTTAAGTGTATATATATTTGTGTGCACTTTATGTTTTTGCTAATGTGTTTATATAGTAGTTAGAGTCAGTTCAAATTAGATGTGTATCATGCTATTTTATATAAATGCAGAAAAAGAGACAATCTCTGCCTCAGAGAGACTTTTTTTACTTATTTTTACTTTGTGGAGGATTTCTAGAGGGTTTACAGTAAAGCCTTTTACTTGTGAATGGAAACTGACAATGTAATCTTTTGTGAACTTTAGGAACAGTTATTCAAAAACTGACTGAACAAGTTGGAAAGAGTCTTTCTAACCATGGAAATAAGAACAAACCAGCTGGAGGGATTAACGTTGCACAGGCATTTATTAAGAAAGAAGAGGTGAAAGAACTGAAGGTATCACTTTTAATAGTCATTATTATTTAATTAAGTAATTGAACTATATATATATGTTACTTTTTTTTTTCATGCTGAAACCATCTTGACACAGTGGTGAACTTAATTCTCAAAGACAGTTTTGGAATTACAGCGAAGTGGTATTTTTGGGTAGATCTGCACTGGTATATAGTCGT
Source organism: Strix uralensis (assembly GCF_047716275.1). Taxonomy (NCBI): domain Eukaryota; kingdom Metazoa; phylum Chordata; class Aves; order Strigiformes; family Strigidae; genus Strix; species Strix uralensis. The sequence continues at coordinate 79,938,293 of NC_133973.1, forward strand.
GAATAGCTGTGGCAAGTGACCTTCTCATCCACACTGCTTATTAGCTTATACCATGACTGGTTTGGATCACTACAGCTAGCCCAAAGTTTGGGCACAATTGGTATCATTTTCATCTCCTGTTCTAGCAGCATAGAGGGAGCCCTTCTTTACTTGGTTTCCTAATATCTTGTTTTGACGGAGGAAAAAATGAATTTGCTTATCTAATATTTTAAAATATTTTTATTTCTAGAGCTTTATCTGATATGGAAATTTTAAATACATTTTAATGAGGGGACAAATTCCGTTTTTGAGTATGGTCTTTGTTCTGCTGCATCCATTTACAATCATATACTGTTTTCACTAAATCAGATCTATCACTGATGTCTCTCCATTGAGTATGGCATGTGTTCACCATCAGAATACTAACACAACTTATTCTTTACCCTTCAGGCTCCTAAGGTCCCAGTCTTGCCCTCAGTTTAGAGTTTTATAATTGGTAAGCTACTTTGATGCAAATTGATCTTTGCCTGTTTTTAACAGTTTTTAAAAGGAACAAAAGTTACTCCAAATCAGAAGTCAACAGCAGGTAGTGTTTTTTATTTCAGGTTTAGTAGTTATTAGATTGAAGTAGGCAGCCAGATACTAGTCCTAGCATCTAAGAAAATATTTTTTCACTAAATAAATTATAATTACTGAGAATCCTGTTGCCCATAATAAAAATGATACCTTAGGGCTTCCTGATTGCCATTAAATCTGAAATTTATCACTCCTTCCAGAAACAGTGCCATTTCTATTTCAGTTTCCAGAAGGGGGTGATTGTCTTAATCAACTTTAGCTCTAATGGTAGGGTAATCACATTTAGCCTGTGTGCTTTTAATTGCCACTGGTGACACTTAACTTGTCCATGTGGGAGCTGCAAACCACACCAGGCTCAAAATTACCAACTCCGATATGACGGCTACAGTGTTAATTTTCTGTCCAAATGTTACTTTGAAATTTTCTGCAATGTCAGATGATACAAAACTGTAAAATGTTCACAGGTAAATTTAGGGGATGTTACATTTGTAAAGATCACAGTGGGACACTGTATTAAGGAGTTTGGGCTTCAAGAGCAAAGAACTGTAGCAAAATAAGCCTTAAAAGCTGTGTTTTAAAGATGTGATAGTGTTCACTGGTAACCTCTCTTCCCACATGTCTCAAGCCCCTGAACCTCGAGGCAGGGACTGGGGGAATGAAATCCCCCCCATCACAGGAGAAGGTCAGGTTTGAGACCACCAGAAGAACATGAATATACATAAGCCCATGGGACCTGATGAGATGCTGCCCAGGGTCCTAAGGAAATTGTCTGATGTAGTTGCCAATCCACTCTCCATCATATTTGAAAAGTCATGGCAGTCAGGCGAAGTCCCTGACTGAAAAAAGGGAAACATCAAACCCATTTTTAAAAAGGAGGACCGTGGGAACTACCAAGCAGCCAGCCTCACCTCTGTGCCTGGTAAGATCGTGGAACAGATCCTCCTGGAAGATAGGACAAAACATATGGAAGACAGGGAGGTGATTACAGACAGATGACATGGCTTCACCAAGGGCAAATGGTCCCTGACTAATCTAGTGGCCTTTTACAGTGTAATGACTGCATTGGTGGACAAGGGAGGAGCTATGGATGTCATCTATCTGGACTCTATAAGGCCTTTGATATGGTTCCCCATAACATTCTTACCTCTAAATTGGAGACACATGGGTTTGATGGGTGAACTGTTAGATGGCTGAGGAACTGCATGGATGGCTGTGTCCAAGGAGTTACACTCAATGGCTCAGAGTCCAAGTGGAAACCAGTAATGAGTGGTGTCCCGCAAGGGTCTGTACTGGGACCAGTATTGTTTAATATTTTTATTAATAGTGCATTGAGTGCACCCTCAGCAAGCTCGCCAATGACACCAAGGTGTGTGGTGTGGTCGACACGCTGGAGGGAAGGGATGTGCCATCTAGAGGGACTTGGACAGGCTGGAGAGGTGGGACCATGCAAACCTCATGGAGTTCAACAAGACCAAGGGCAAGGTCCTGCACATGGGTCGAGGCAATTCCAAGCACAAAGACAGGCTGGGTGATGAGTGGATTGGGAGCAGCCCTGCAGAGAAGGACCTGAGGGTATTAGTGGGTGGAAAACTATGATCCAGCACTGTGTGCTCTCAGCCCAGAAAGCCAGCTGTGTCCTGGGCTGCATCCAGAGAAGCGTGGCCAGCAGGTCAAGGGGGTGATTCTCCCCCTCTACTCTGTTCTTGTGAGACCCCTCCTGGAGTGCTGTGTCCAGCTCTGGGGCCCCCAGTGTAAGGACATGGACCTGTTGGAGCAGGTCCAGAGAATGGCCACAAAAATGGTCAGAGGGCTAGAGCACCTGCACTCTGAGGATGGGCTGAGAGAGTTGGGGTTGTTCAGCCTGGAGGAGAGAAGGCTCTGCAGAGAACTTACTGCGGCCTTTCAAAAAATAAAGGAGACTTATAAGAAAAATGGAGAAAGACTTTTTACCAAGGCCTGTAGTGACACAACAAGGGGCAGTGGTTTTAAACTGAAAGAGGGTAAGTTTAGATTGCATCTAAGCACAAAATTTTTTATCATGAGGGTGGTGAGACACAGGAACAGGTTGCCAAAGGAGGTTGTGGCTGCCCCCTCCCTGACAGTGTTCAAGGCCAGGTTGGACGGGGCTTTGAGCAACCTGGTCTAGTGGAAGGTGTCCCTGCCCATGGCAGGGGGGATGGAACTAGATGATATCTAAAGGTCCCTTCCAATCTAAACCATTCCATGATTCTATGATAAGTATTTTTGCTATAATTCATTTAGAATACGTTGTGTCCCTGATGTATCAACACAGTGGGTGTTCCTGTATGGACATGAGTTCAAATGAGTTTATGAACCAGGGCAGGCATTGCTACTTGGTTTCTGTAATCTTTACAGAACAACACAATTATTATCTTTGCTAATTATATATGAATGTGCATATGTTCATGTCCATATTTGTATGTTTAAATGTAGACGTATAGTGCAAGTTCTTTAAATTTTAGGTGGGATTTTCAAAGGTCCCCAAAGACATAATTTTTTATTAGCTTAAATACTAATAGCGTAAATATTTATAGCTGTTAATGGTCATTCTCAAAACCCACAACACCATAAAACCTTTATAAGGCATCCCATTGTCGTATGTTTTATAAAGGTTATGTTTCACAGATGTTACTTCAGAAACATTTTAGAGAAAACTAATTTTGTGCTTACCTGAAGCTGTATTACCTGAGTTCACCTGTATCAGATATGGATTATGGTATTTCTTTGGAGTCAGTCTTTGAGTTAATAAAACTGCTTAGCAGTTTTGATTGGTGCTGTGTATTTACACTTGATCAGAACTGAATTCAGTTTGCAGTTGGCATTTTTCTCTGTATTTTGTATTTTAAAAATCCGTTGGGACTTAGTGGATGTTTGAGGAAGCTCTTCCCCCAGCATTCTCAATATATGTGACTCTGACTTTCCCATTACCACGCCCTCCAAATGCAGATAATTTAAAACAGCAAAATGTTGAATCCTGGTATGTTAATAATACAGCACACTGAGCAGATCTGTCAGTTTCTGAAAAACAGTTTGCAATGTTAAAACTGAATTATGTTGCAAGATAGAGCATTACTGCAGTCTCTTCCCTTCTTTAAAGACACACGACACGTTCATATTTGTTGATTTTTCTCTAGTATGTACATACCTTACATTGTTCTCTAATAGCATGAGTCTTTCTTCTGTGCAATAGAAGCACCTTCTATATCTTACTGTAATATTGAGAGACTCCAGTGAAAGAAGGTTTTAGCTTTGTGAGAAACCATCTTTCACTTTCCACAGTTAAGCTGTTTTAATAATGGCTTGATTCCATTGAACTGCATCCGATTGACAAATAGGGAGATGCTGTAGCTCTCCTTTCCAAAGCTGAATGAAGATATTTAGTTCTCGGGCAGATGAGGTAAGAAAGAACATGAACTCACTGCCTTCAAGTTCCATTTGTTTGACCTGACTCTCACTTTGTGAACTTATTATGCAAATCCACCACTTAATTAAAAATATGCTTGTACATGCTGACAGTGATTCTTAAGAGGAATACATATTTTAACATTGAACACCATGTGTTTTTTTAACTTTCATTATTTAATTTTCTCTTCAAATAAATTAGTTTTAAGTTGAAAAGGCCTTTATTGCAATATTAAATTTTTCTGAATACAGAATGCTTATATGACAAACTAAACTGCCAATTTGCATGGTAACACATCATGTCTTTATATTCTTAAAGGACTTTCCATCTCATTGGAATAGCTACTATCCCAGAAAAGATAATCCTTATTTAAGTTAGACATGTAATACCTGAAAAGATAGGTTTCTGTCAGTTATAGAACTGACAGAACTTTAAACTTTTGCAGTTCCTGACTTGCTTAAAAAATACCCACTTTTAGCTTTGGAATTATAATAGTGAATTAATATCATTTAGGTAATTGAATTATGTGGATTTTAAAACTGTGGTGATAGATGTCATAAAGGCCTTGTGCCAGTGCATTTTTCTTTAGCGGTTTCACATTGTTGAGTTTATGGAAGATCTCAGCACAACTTGAATGGACAGAGAGAAAATGCATGGTTTTTCTTCTCCTTGTTAGTTCACAGAAGTTGATGAAGATGATTGGGATATATCATCAGTAGAAGAAGACTTTTTATTGATGAAAGATGATAGAGCTCAGAAGGCACTGACAGTTCAGAAAAATGAGACAAACGCTGCATCTGTGGTCCATGCATGGGGTCTTCCAAAGACAAGTGTACCAAAGGAGGAAGGTAACGTATTCATTCTTATACATTATAAGCACTAGGCAACTGACACACCTAGAGGAGAATTTAAGTATATTACACATTGTAATTCAATATATGGTATTTTGTAAGAAAAGAACAAGTAAGAAAAACAAAGTGCTTGGTTTTAGGTCATATAAATATCATATATGATATTTGATACATACTTACACATAAACAACACACACACATAAATATACAGAGATGCCAAGAAACTTAAATTGGAGATTTTAAAACATATAGTACAATCAGCCTTCAACCTCATCTTAAAAATTAATCATCCAGGATTTTTTTTTTTAATCCCTTCCCAAATTTAAGGGAGGAGGGGAACTTTCTTACTTTTTCTTGAGAATAATATTTCAATTTTGTTCAAGATTTCTAAGTGACTTACCAGGCTGAGGTAAGTGTTTGAACTACTGGTAAAGTAATAGCCCCAATCTTACATAGAACTTACGTAGTAGTTTCTAGCCTTAACATTTCAATATACTTAAAGGTTAAAGCTATGTCAGTTATATAAAGATACTTGGGGTTGTTTTTAAAGAGAAAGTAATGTAGACACTGACTGCTTGTACTATGCATTGTGTTCTGTGCAGAAACAGCCTTCATATTATCAACACTTGTCATTTCCTCAGCAGTTGAAATTCTGGACTTTCTGAAGTCCACAGGTGTTTGCTTACATAGCATGTGATTTTATCTCATAGATATATACAAAGTAAAAATACCCCCAAAATATTACTAATAATTGTTAATATTTTTTTGTTATTTTAACAGGCCTTCATGAAGCTGATAACACAAGCACGTTAAAAAGCAGCTTAGTCACTGTAACAGATTGGAGTGATTCTTCAGACATATAATTGTTGTGTTCCTGACAGGAGGCACTGCTTTTGGGTTCTGTTGGGGTTGAAAATGTAGTCGAAAACATCAGGTGTTTCCTATTCATTCCTCATATTGGTCATGTAATAACAAGGAATACTGTTTACAGAGCTCTTGTGTCTTTCAGTCCTGAATTTGAAACAAGAATATTCATATACGCATTACTGGCCATGTCTATTTGGAAACTGAGGGTTAATTCTTCTTTCTCATGAATTCAATGGTGAAAGTCTCTTCGATTTCACTGAGGTGAAGATTTTGCCTCTAATGTTTACGTTAAAGATTGAAACTGGTCTTGCAAGAAAGAACAGAATTTGTGGCAGAGTATTAATTTATGAAATTTTTAACTGCACATTTTCTTGTATTTTATCATAAACTTTATATAAAATTGTGAACATTTTAAAGAAAATATTTCCATGTATTAAAATGTTACGTTTCTACCATGGTTTACAATAAACACCAAATGAAAAGAAAAAAGGCCTCAACTATAAAACTAGTTATTATTAAATGCCTCTTATTTTGTGAAGCTATTCTTTTTTTTTTTTTTGTATTAGAGTTGAGTCTTAGTTAACATAAAAGCATAAAAACTGGAAAAAAAACTAAAACATTAAGCTAAAGTGAGCAAAGTACTTACCTGCTATTGCAGAAATACTTTGATAATGTTTTTGTCCATATTGGCTGCCTTCTTAAAAAAACACAATAGTGTTTTGACTTAAATGAAATAAAAATAAAATAAAAAGAACTTTGAATGGCTTCTGATGTATTTTAGAAGGTATCAGTTATAAAACCTTTGCTATCATACTGTACAGTATTAAATAGAACTATTCATTTTTTATATTTACACCTTTGTCCCAAAATAACTAATGTATTGAAACTCCAAGGGTTCATCAGTTCAAGCCTCAAGACAGACCTCAGTTTGCGTCTTATTTTAGGGTCTCAGTCTAGAAGGCATTTTGTGGTTATTTATAAGCTCTGATCTCATTTACTGACTTGTCATACAAATATTCCCTCAAAAGCCATCACATTTCTATGAACAGGTTAAAAAAAAGTACTAGCTGAATTTCGGAAGTGTTGTAACTAATTCAGGATTATCTAAAATAGTGCTGTTAAGTATTGCCTGCTTTTATTTGCTCAGCCCTTAGGAACGTCACTGGCAGAGCAGGCCGGCTGGCATTGCCTGGTGTTTTTCCTTCCCTTTCGTAAACCCGTGGCTCGGAGCCGAAGGTGCCCCAGCGCCCTGCCCAGGGGGAGGGAGTGAAACCAAGGCCCTGGAAGGGTCTTGTGAGGAGCAGGGGTGAGTGCTGAGGCAGGGTGGGAGCCCAGTGGCACAAAGCAAATGCAGAATGCAGGAACTGTCTCCGAGTCTTGTCTTGCCCACCACAAAACTCCCCAGGGCCTGCAGCCTCGCTCAACCTTTGCTCTCCCTGCCACACACATGAAATCTCAGAGTCACGCATGCGTTCTTCTCGTGTGTGCATCCTTCTTAGACCATGCAAGACCCTCTCTGGTGACTTGTTTTTGTAACAACTGGCCCTGATTCTTCTTAGTAGCTGCTCCTGCCTCCCCCTGTCCCATACTTCTTTTCACTTCACCCAGTCTCTTCTTATTCCTATGGCACCAAACCAGCCAAGTTGCACGCTCTTCCACCCTGGCAATGTGATAAGGAGATAACAGCCCGCCACTTCCCACTGACTGTCATCCGGTGCTGCAGTTGCCACGTGCTCTGCAATTCCAACGTCACTGCTAATCAGTGGTGAGCTATTTTACATACTAACCTGCCCAGAGTATGGCTGTTTTGTCCAGCACTGAGCCCATTTCAGACACGGTTGCAATGATGCACTGCAGGCCATATGATGTGTGCGAAGCCATTCCCATAAGCAACTAAAATACCAAATTGGTAAATACCTCATTTATTTTTTTCAAGAAAGCAACATCAGCTCATGATTTTCAGGTATAAACTTTACAATAGCAACATCAAACTTAAAATATTATATAATAAAATTTACAGCGGTATGTAAAAAGCTGCAAGTTAGTGTTTTAAAAAGTCATTGTCGTAGTGGTAAGTACATTGGGGGTGGGGGGAATCACTCTGAATGAAACATACAAACTCATTTTTAAAATGCTTTAAATCCTCCAACAGTACAATTAAACATAAGCATTCTTGTCAAAGTGCTTTGGTGGGGTTTTGTCTGGGACACTGTTGTGGACCTTTGTACGAGAAGACATCACAGATGTGGCTCCATTATATGCATACCCCCTCCTGAAAAGAAAAGAGAATCAACAATCTACAGCTCATCCCACAGACAGGTAACATCTCTGCATCCAAGCATTTTACTCATATAAGACTAGAAGAAATGTATAAGAATGTACCTATAAATTTCAGGGGAGGGGGTAGGGGGGACGCCTCCCCTCCCTGTGTGGTCTCATTCTGGTTTGACATTCCCCCTCCAGCATCTCTCTTCTTTGCAATTCGCTTTTCTATAAAAGCATATCCCTCATTCACAGCTAAGCTAAATTAGGGCCCACTCATGAAATAGGCTGTGACAGATCCTAGGTGAACAGTTACTCCCTCCAGCTGTGCTTCTTTGTTATCACCCCTCCTCTGCTGGTGGAGGTCCTGCTGCCACCACCGCTGTCCTTCGTTGCTCTCACTTTTGATCTGATGATTTGGGATTAAATAAACTTGTCTATTCCCACTGTAAAATAACCTGACCGCTTTTCCTACATCAGTGAATGCATTTTTTTCCAGCTGTAGTAAACTTACGAAGTATATATAACACAAGTATTTTCTCTGAGGCAATAGCTTTTCTTAATTACATTAATGATGGACAAAGCATTATCCTTAAACCCCATTATTTTCTTTCATCCACAGAATCTTTGTCTGAACCTCACTCAAAGTGTTTTGGACAAGTAATCAAACCGCATATGTATAGTGGATACAAATGTGCTAGTATTGATTTCTTTCAATAAGTACAATTTGTGTTTTACCTTGGAGAATTACTGTTTTCAGCTATTGAGAAGCAGAATATACTGCCACCAATTATGCAGAGTGAAGCTCCAGCCCATCCAATGAACAAAGCTGCTCCTAATTCATACCTACAGGAAGTTAATAAATGGGTTTAGTAAAAGAGAGCATGGATTTAACAATTTTTTTCAGAATAAAAGAACTAAATTTTACTTTTTTCCTGAATAACTTTCCATTGACATACACATCATTCATCGCAAAGTCAGCAGCTCTGCCATTCACCCTTGTTCTTTTCATTATTTCCCTCTTACTCAGGAGGCAAACTCTGTCCCTGCAGTACAGTGGGGCAATGCTTACCTCCCTGCACAGCCAGCGGGTGCCACATCCCCTCCTGCATTGCTTGGCTGCGGGCTTACGTGATTCTGTGGCCTGTTTACAGCGCAGTGCACAGCTTCTGTCCCCTTGGACCATTGCAGGTTTGTTCCTGTTGGCTCCCAAACTGGACTGGGGCTTTTGCTGAGCCGGCAACTAGAGCTGCTGCCTAGAACTCTGCTTAACTCTCCCCTCTGGCGCTCAGGATCTTTCTCCCTCCCTATCCACACTCCAGCCTGCTTAAAACATGAGGTTTCTGTACATACATATGTGTATGCAATATATATACACACACACACACACGTGCAATATATGCATATACAGATGTATCTGATATATGCATATACAGATATGTACAAGCATGCATGTGCAGATGCACACATGTGTACACAGGCACATGTGCATGTGCCAGCAACTTTTTGCTCCTCTAGTCCTTGTGGCTGGATCCAGGCTGGAAGACACCGCTCCCCTCCAAGGCCTTGGGCACAGCTCCAGGTCACCAGCAATGGTCCTCTCCGCCGGCCGGGGCAGCCACAAATTGCAGTCAGAAACTCCTCAGTTTGACTCCAAGAGGAGATGGTGGTGCTTTAGGAGCATTATCACACAAGGATAAAGTTTCTAAAGCAACAGTAGCGAATGAAGGAAAAGAAGGGCATGGGGAAGAGATTCTTTTCCTCCCCCTGCTCAAGCTCAGCGCCCATAACCTGCTCTCTGGAGCTTCAAGACGAGCAGCAAGCCATGGCTGCCACCTGTCTGCTCCATTCCCCAGCTTTTTGCCTGAGGTACTGCTCTTTAAAACGCTTTCGGGATGACCTGCGTTAGACTGCAGGCCCAACAGTCTCCAAAGTCTCATATCCCTCACTATTAGGACAGACTGTGTGTCTCTTTCTCCTTCTTCTCTGCTCCAGTTCCTCCTTGAGGAAACATTTATCTCCTCCTGGCTCCTAGGATCCTGCGGTCAAAACAGAGGCCCCTGTTCCCCATCCAGCCGCAGTTACCGGTCAGGTGGCTGAGCTGTTCAAGCCTTTGTTAGTAAGTTTGTTTATTTACTGTAAGCTCTGGTGAGGCAGCCAAATGAAGGCCTCTGCTTGACAGCCTGCCTGTACAACTGAAAGACTGCGCAGATGCTAGTCTGAACATTTCCATGTGAACAGATCCTAATTTCATATTATCTGAAATATATGACTGAAAACACCTGTAAGCTGTTCTACAAAACTTGTATCTTTACAAAGATGACACTGTGGAAACACTCGAAAATTGCCTGTGAGCCCAGACCCCCAGAAAATGATATAGTGACTTCTATAATAGGTCACAAGAGGGTGAACACTGGCTGGAGAACAAAAAAAAAAAACTTTTCCATGTTTTCTAGAGATTCTAACCAGAGGTAAAGAACAGACTTTGGGGGAAAAAAAAAAAAAGTCACATAGAGAAAAAGCCACACTTAGGATATCAGTGCTAGATGCTATGGATGCCCAGGTTCAAGTAATTTCTGACTCAGGGACTTACTGCCAAAAAAAGAAGGAGATATTGGAGCTCAGAGGTAGGGCACTTCGTGAGGGCTTGCACCTGACTCTTCATGGCCCTGCTAGTGCTCTAACTTCTAGGCTTCTTTTTTCATTTGCCAATCACATCACCTAAGCAGAGTTTTTACATATGACCCATTGCTAAAAAAGGATCAGATTCCCCCAAACATTCTCCATACCCAGTGTGGGACTTAGGCACCCAAACCCCAAATTAAACTGCTGGAAACGATAACTCAGCTGCCTTTCACCCTGGAAAACTCTGCACCCAGCCCCATTTGACTTCAAAATCTGCCAAACCTGTAAAGCTTTCATTCTAACTGCTCACATTTCCAACCATGTGCTACAGTTTTCAGAAGATGAGCAGAGTTCTGCCTGTTCAAGGACTGGGGGTTCTCAGATTAGAAGCAGGTATCTACATCAGAGCTCATCACCCAGGATCCCATTACAGTCAACAGACAAGAAATGCACACAAAATACACTTCTAAAACACCCTTGAGGCACCTCTTTTAAGGAGCTGTAAAGGCAGATCAAAGTGACTAACTCTGATGTGAGGTAAGCCCCATCCTGGGGATCCCTCCATCCCCTCAGGTACTGCCAGACCACACCTAAGGTACGTGGACCAGGGTTAGGCTCCCCACAAAAGTCAGCACAGACCAGCGCAGTGCTGGAGAACACAGCTGGGCCAAGATCCCGGAAGGCTGTTGCTGTAACAACTTACTTGCCAAGACCATTTGCCTAGAAAGTGAGAAACACAAGTTCGTTTCCACATTTCCATCTAACAACATTAAACATTTGGCCAGAGGCTCTAATGGGAGAGAAAGAAGGAGGCCAGTTGCCATCTCCCCTCCTGAAGCTCTTCAGTTGTACAGAAAAAAAAAAAATCAAGATTACATTGGGTTTAATTGGGTAGAAAAGGGTTACCTGACTGTTGCCTACTAGTTGGGAAAGAAGACATGGGGTCCAGCCTTTGTTCTTGGGATGGTTTGCACTTTTTAAGCAACATTTGTTACTATAACGTGTATAAACAGATTGCATTATATGGACCCTTCTCGGGTGACTGCCATGCTGCTAGGTTAATAAGTTGCAGAGTTGTCCCAATTGGTCTTTCCTCCACATCTTTATACAAATAAAAAACCTTTCTGATTTACATGGTGCTTACGAGGAAAACTTCGAATTTCTATCTGTGTATGGTTCCCTGGATTTTATCCAATCCATCTTCTCAGCATTTAAGAAGCCAACCCTAACCTTCCATTAAAATCCAGTATGTAAAAAAATCTTACCATATGAAAAAAACCTTACATACATAGGTACCTCCAGAAAAAGAGAAAAAAAAAGCAGATAGGCTTTTTTAGAAGAAATTTCTGCACTTGCTGTTTTATCTTTAAAATCTCTGCAGGAACCACACTCTTCTGTCCCTATAATTCTTGTTTCCAAGAACCAAAGCAGCCACTCTCCAAAGTCTGTGGCTGCATATCCACTGTCTCTAATCAACGAAATCAAATTAGAGACCGCTTAGAGATCGCTGGCAGCTCAGGGGGGAGTAGGACATGGATGAAGAGGCTCAGAGGTGGTAACTACTGAGGACTATGAGAATTCAGCTGCAGAGAACTGAAAGCCACCTTCAACTACACTGACCAAGCAGGCTAAAAGCAGAGTTTTTGCTGCAATCCAAGGAGGCAGAATTCAATGAAAGAAAGAAAGTACAGTATCAGTATAGAAGTACAATATCAATATAGAAGAAAAATATTCTAGTTGTTACTTACATTAGGACCATGAAGCAAAATTCCAAGCAAACCAGTGGAAGCTTCATTAGCCACCCGGATGTCAGCATATGTAAAGGACATACCTACCTACCTACCGAATCAGCACAACTACCCAAGGGAAATACACATTTTGAATGTCTAATTCTTACAATTCTTGGAAAATGAAAAATAGATTCAAATGTAACAGCAGGGCAGTGGAAAGAGGGCCTATGCACAATCCATTCAGAGACAAGAAAGCTAAAGAGAAACAATTCTCTATAAAAGAGAACGAGAAGTTAGTCAGATAATTTGGATAAACTAACCCCATTTAACAGTAAGAATGATCATGATTACAGAGTTCAAACTGTGGCAAGGGACAAAAAGGATAAAGACTCTACGAGGGTTTTTTTTTTTAAATTAAAAGTGACAAAATAGTTCCCTAAGAGAAGCTGTGTGAGCAACGATAGCAAGACAGCAAACCAGAAGCACAGATTGTCCCCTATTAGAGGTGTCTGAAGAAAAAGGAAATCCATCTTGGCTGCAAGAACCAAAGTGTCCCGTGCTGTCCCTAAGACTCTGCGAGTGTTATTACGTAGGGTCAAGCAATTCCTTTGGAGCTGTTTTAAACTGGCAATGCAAACTATTGCATTGGGAACATACAGTCCAGCCTAAGATTTCTTTCTAAGTAGGGTGGGTTTTAGGGTGTCCCTGTGGTGCCCGTCATTCCTAGTCAGGATGCCTATTCCAAATGCAGAAGGCTGGAGAGAAATTCTAATGGCTGAGACTGAGATGATGTCAAACATCTTGTGTTATTTGTTTTTCACAACAGTATCTCAAGGCTGTCTTGGACACCGCCAGAATAACTTCAGGAGAGAAATGTGCAGTAAAAGGTGAAAGGTTGAAACCCTCTCTCAGTGAAGAGCCAATGCCATATTTCCACAATATACCAAAAAAGCATATTAAATTCTTCTGCAATGTGTATCAAAGTAAGGGCTCACAGATAGCAACGAAATACATTATTCCAACATGTTTAACATTGGTTGAGAGAGTCGAATGCCACCATTAGCTTAATCTGACACAAGGTCATTGCATGAGATACATCTACTGTGCATAGCTCAAATCACAACTCCTGGCTTTCCTCTCTGCCTTTATCTTTGGGGATGTGATTATGTGTGCCCACAGCTGAGCCATGCTGGTTGTTCAGGAAAAAGGTAATTTCTTCAGAGGATGTTTTACTACCTTTATTCTGATATTTAAACTGGATTTCTCATTCCCTTGCAGTAAAACTCCGCTGTGAGGTCTGCCTGCTCTTTTGCAGCAGAAGAGCGGGGGAATACAGTGTAGGAAAGGGACTTCTGGCAACAGTCATGGTATTTTTCACTAGGGACAGTAAGCCTGATGAATAAGTAACTTCTGGCTATATAGCCAGGCTCCATTTTCTTCACAGTGCCTCACACCCTTGTTTCTTTCGGAGTCCTTTCAATCCTGTCCTCACCGTATCAAACAAGCAGAAACTATAGAAGAATTACGGAGGAAACTAATATCAACTTGTTTTCAAGACAGGAGAAGTAGTGTCAGTCCTACCACAAATGTGGATCCAGTTAATGCCATTTATTCAGACTATTTTCTTTCTATCAAGAAAAAACAAAAAAGCTCAGCATTCCTTACTGAGCCCTTACTTTGGTGTCAGGAAAATGTATACTCAATATTTGACATATCCTGGAATCACCAAGAAAACTTTTGAGATCCTTGCCTTTAAAGACAACTTTACATTATGTGAGAAGTCAAAACAGGAAAATCTATGATGCTATAATTTATAGCCAGCGTTTGCAGACTTGGTAGTTAAAATATGAATCCAAAATCCAAGTACTGTTTAGTGAACTGCTGGTTTTGTAGGGCCTGAGAACTTGCACAGCTTTAAAGGGTGTCTTTAGGGATGCTCATTATTTCTGCTATGGATCCTGCAATTCTATAAACACTCACTTCCTTAAATTATATTACAAGTATAGTTAAAGCATTTATGTCAGTACTTGTAAGATCGTGGGTTACAATAAGGTCTATGATTCACATTTCAGTCATCTGGATTTGAAAATCTGTAAGCAAAAAGTCCACAGAGCCTGCAAAAACCTCTCTTCAAGAGCAGTCAAGATTGCACACTGCTCGACACCTTTATGGAAACCACCTTCTATCAAAAGCTTAAGGAAATAATTTTTTTCCTTGCCTATTGAATGATGCGCCTAATGAGTGCCTCTGTCTTGTGCAATCCTTTTGCTGCATCTCTGACATAAATGCAAGCTTCACTCCTGATTAACCCCATTTGCTCTGCGGCAAGTGGGGCAGAACCCTGCCGAGCCACAATAAGCCTGGGCACAAAGATTACGGAGCAATCACTGTACGGGAAGGTGTTCGCTCATTAAATTTCAGCACACGGTTACTCCAGTTGGAAAATACGATTAAATAAAACTGCAGCCCACTTTCCTTCTTTGCCCAACAAGAGAAGCATATGCTCTCTGTTTAAATGGGCTCTGGTACGCAGTATGAAACTTAAGGTCTACTTTGAAAGATTTATGGGTATAGGAAAGTACTTACTTTTGTGCAACAAAAGAAGGATCAAAGAATTCAGACGTAATCCTGTTTGCATACAGGGAACAACTAGTCATAGAGCACAACCCTGAAAAGCATAAGACAAACCATTCAGTGGAGCCAGCAGAAGAGCTTTGGGCCTGACCCTGAAGCCAATGAAGTTATGGAGTATTGTGCGTGGATTTCTGCAGAAAAGCAGCTCTGGTATGACTTCAAATATGCAAACTTAGAGAAATAAGGTATATTTACCAGATAGTATGAAAATCAGTCCAGCTAAACAAGCTATTTTTGCTTTAGTCTGATCAGAACCTCCAACTTTTGTACACTTCATCCCAACCAGTCCAAAAATGGCACCGAAGAAGCCCAGGCAGACAGCGGAGATCATCAGTCCTCTGCAGGCTTGGATGTAACCTGCAGTGAGAAAGAGTAAGGCTAACGTGAGAACTGGAACCACAATGGGTTCTGCTGTAGTTCCTCTCCTCCTGCGCAGCGTTAGGCATTCACTATTGCAAACTGCATCAGACCTTGGCTGGAGTGATGTCACCTTACCCCAGAGTGTCATCTTCTAGGTGATGTCTGCCCTTCACAGGGCATCGTCACCTGAGCCCAGCTCATAAGAAACATACTATGGCATTCAGGGCTGCAAAAAACAATCCTGTGGCGTTGGGTACAGTATCTGCAAGAGATTGTACCCATGAGGTTTTGAAGAGCAACTCCACATGGCCTGCGCAGCGGCTGTCACAGGTTGCAGAGCCACTCTGTGCACACAAAGCAAGTCTTACATGTCAGTCTTGTGTGTGTGTGTGTCGCAGATGCAATACAACTGGCAGCAGGTCGGCAGCACTGGCCCTGGCTGGGGTCCTGGGCCTGCCTGGACATGCCACTGATTTGATTTGGATCTGCCAAGAAGGCCTTCACTCTGCAAGGAAGTCAAACACATGCTCAGCTTCATGGACAGCAGCGGCCCTTCAAGATAAAACACATCACTGCCATACTTAAGCCTGGAGAAATGGCTTGTGGCTGGCTTTAGCCACGCACAATTTTGCCACGCTGGCTGAGGCTGCTCTGAGCTGCACCTCCCAGGGACAGGGCCCTTCAGCAGGACAATGGGTCGCTTGGCCTCTTCTTCCTTCTGAGAGTATCTTGTAATTGAAAGACTGTGATAATCTTCTATCACTGTTTACAGGGTGGAACACTGCAATCTTACACAGCTGAATAACTATCACAAGATGTTTTTCTTCATAACCTGTTGTTACATCTCATTTAAAATGAAAAAGTACTTCCACTATTAGGGTATTCATTCTTTTTGCTTTGATCTCCAGTGAGTGGAAATATTGAGAGCTAAACCATGTTTTCATTGCCTATTACCTCACATTTTATGTTATAACAAATAAACACCACCCCCACATAAAAGTCTTTAATATATAGGAAATTAATACATTAAAACAGGGACTAGAGGACATCTAATGAAAACAGAAGGCAGCAGATTAAAAAAAAAAAGTGTGCTTATTCATATAATGAAGTTGTGGAACTCCTTTCCACAGGATTTGTGGATGCTAAAGGTTTACAGAGGTTCAAAAAGAGACTGGATACATTCATAAAAGAGAAATCTGTGACTGGCTAACAGGTCCTTGAGCTGCAGATGGCTACCACTGATGCTTGGCTGCCTTCTGCTCTCCTTACTGCCACCCGGTTTAGCTGCTGCTGGAGGTGTATCAGCTCCAGGATGACTGCTCTGTGAACAATAAAAAAACCCCATTGATTCATAGCTTTGTGCAACAAGCAGCACACAAGAAGCAATTTGTAGCATGTAGCACCCCATTTTATCAGTCCTACCCAACTTGGGTGCCATGCTGCACGTCTGCGAACGCAACCTACTGGCATTTATCTACATCTGTTGGCAAGCACACAGACTTCTTTCACTTGCAACTGCTTCTGTAGCCTGTCTGCTAAAGAAATACAACAGGCAATGAAATAACTATAACTGTCAAACGACTCACATGTTGGAATATAAGAGAGAGAGTCATGTGTGCAAGACCCAATCTGAAGAAAGCAGCCTTGCTTTGTTAATTTTTGCTATAGGCACGGAAAAGTTGGCTTTTACTACTTTTGGCAGTGTATAATGCATTTCTTGTAGCACACAGGTAAAGCAGGGGATGAAGACTGGCAAGGAAGCTATTATTTTTGACAGGTCCAATTTATTGACACTGTTAGTAGCTAATTGACACATTAAAGTGCTGAACCATGAACATATTTACCCAGAGGTCCTCTAAACTTTTAGTTATGTCTGAATCTCCTAGGAGAAACAGTAAATATTCACCCCAACCAAAATAACCAGAATATGCTAGGAACCACTGGGCTGAAATTCAGCTGTTCCTGAAGGTCAATGCACAGTTTTAGTATAGGTAGAGGGTAGTGAGACAGTAAGAAATAATTAACTCACTCACCCAGAAATCATTTTCAATTATAAACAGCATGAGCTGGAGGACTGCTCGGTTCTGCTGAATGAATAACCTTCCTCACTAAATATTTCACCGAATTGCGCAGGCCAGCCACAGCAGGACTTGTTTCAGTTCACCACAGCAATCATCCAACTGGCACGCAGTTTTGAAACAAAACGTATGGAAAAAAAAAAAAAAAATCACAATCTACACCAGTAATGTGGAAGAGCAGAAGACTCTGTTAGTCCCACTAGGCTGACTAGGAAGAATGAAAGGGTGAAATCAACCTTCTCTCCAAATCCAGCATCCTATTGCTTGGACCCTAGGTTAAAACTCTGTATAGCGTTTGGCTGTGACTTTTGCTTTGCTTCCTAGAAAGTAAGAACATTACCTTGCTTACCAAGGCTTATAATGCAGGAGCTGCCTATTTCTTTACACTCCTCCACTCAAGACCAAAGATGTCCCCTTTCCAAAAGATTACTGTCAATATTTACAGCAAGTCCTGTAGAAAGCTTGTCATGTACATATTAACCACCCAAATGAAGGTCCCAAGCAACAAAAAGCCATGTTTTAAACAGACAAGCAGACAAACATGCATTACTCATAAAGTCATGTTTAGCAGCATTCCAAGAGAAACCTATTTCAAAGTGGGTTTTTTTTTTAAACAAATGTGTTTTGTCTTGCATCCAAATTAATCTTGTTAGATCTTCATCTTTCTTGCCTCACTGCTCCTGATGCTCATAAAGAGTTAGGAGGAACGCATATATTCCTATCATATGACAGTCAGAGAAAAAATATATATACAGTTCTGAAGACTGTCACTTTCACAATAAATGCCTCTGGTGGCATCCTGCAGTCTCCATCATGTGAAGTATAAGAGGTTGCCTTCAGATACAGCACAGATTCCTTCTAAAAGTACACACCCATTGCTTTTGTATGTTTTTCTAAGCTCTATTACCTTCTTTTAGCTCATAAGTAATTTTTGTTTAGTTCTTGAAAAAGGTCATCGGATCCACTGTTGGAAACATGGGAACTGATAGGCCCTCTTTTGGGTAGGTGGTTTCATCACTAAGTTTCCACCT
The DNA here is from genome assembly GCF_047716275.1 of Strix uralensis. NCBI lineage: Eukaryota > Metazoa > Chordata > Aves > Strigiformes > Strigidae > Strix > Strix uralensis. The sequence goes on from NC_133973.1 coordinate 79,956,710, forward strand.
ATGACCAGTAGTGCACAAACGCAAACCCAAAATGATCATAAGTCCCACAGACAGCAAGAATATTTTTGCTTGCATACAGAATGTGGGGCTGAGCCCTTAACAAGGACTGGCCAAATCAATTTCTTGCACAGGAATGCATAAAGGTGGAAGGGCACCACGTGCAATTTTCTCTGGTGGCCGCTCATGTGATGGAGTGATGGCCTGAAAGCCTTTGGGGCAGCCCTGCTGCCAGGCCACCCTACAGCAATCTGGGGAGCACAGTCCAAGATCGCTCCGTGATGCAAACCAAAACAAGGGTAATGGGGAACCATCTCCGGATCACTCCTGACTCAAACTATGACACTGTTTCTGAAGAAGGAAGGACTTCTGCATCCCACAAGAGAGCCCCAGCAACTGGCATGGTGATAGCCCGATTTCTTACCCCCTCGTTTTGCCTCTGATCCTCCGGCAGACCTGAGCGGTCTCTCTGGACAAGAAGTCCAGCAAAACTCTGAGGTTTCTGATTGGACAAAAAACCATTGCCATAGAAGAGGAACTGCTCTGCAAGGCAAACCCTCTCCATCTACATAAGGAAGGAGTGGAGCAGAGCCACCTTTCCCTGAGACAACAAAAATATTTCTAGTAATTTCCCAGTCCTGCCCTACCATTTCAAGGAGAGCAACACATTATCACTATGTGCATCTCTACAGAGTAACTGTTTCTGCTCACAAGCACCTCAGCGAAAATGGGAAGACCGATGTCTCCTTTTTTGTGCCTTCTGAGTCCCCCACCTGAGGATGGAGTGAGGAAGGTCCATGTTCCCAATCACAGGGAAGGGGATTCAGCTTAGCCACGTAGTCTGTGCAAAGAGGAAGAGGAGGGAACGGAGAGGCTACTTGAAGGCTGAGGCAAATTCGGCTTCATGCTGACATACAAATCCTTCTAAGGTATGCGTGACACACTCTAACCCTGAAGTACGCTCCTGCACTGTGCAAGGGTTGGGGCAAAAAGGGGATGTACACACCCACTGTCAGGTGCTAATGGGTTCCCAGGAGAGCCCGTAACGGCGAGGACGGGACTCTGGGCTAGGCTAGCTACTGAAAGCACCTCTGACTCTGGTGGCTGCCCCTCTGCCCCACCCCAGCTCGCATGGCCTCTGCTGTGAGGGTTATGTTACTCCCTCTCCAGCCTGCCTTTCATTCGCATCGTGCCTGGGTACCAAGGTCTGGCCCCACAGCGTTTAGAGATGTTACTGAGAAACACTGAAGCCAAGAACCTTCCACTAATGATAAGCAGTCTGGCCAGGAGGGTGGGATAAGGCCCTTCCAGATGTGCATTTTGGACTCACTTCTGTCCAAAATGAGATAGTGCTCGGGTGGCTGTTTCACTGTGCAGAAGGTGCCTCAGAAACTCATTCCTTGGGCAGGTGGAACCTGTTACCCAACACACAAGGTTTCAATGCACAGGAGTTTGGAGGAAGAGGTGGCAAGGACTTTGCTGTCAAGTTTCTTTTTCTTTTTGGAATTTTAAATGTTCCAAATTCTGCACACTTTGCAGCTACGCTTTTCTTACTGTGAAAATAGATTAACCCAGAACTAAAAGAACAGCTTAAACAATAGATTCGGTGGATCCAAAAGGTTACGCACCAGCGATCACTCCATGCCCGCCTGCACACAGACCACAGCTCCTTGGCCAAGCCTGGAAACCACGTTCTCAGCTGTCACGCTCGGCTGTAGGGTGACTGATGCCAGCAGAGGCCAGCCAGCCCTCTCACCCTTTTGCAGGAATGGCAAACCCCTCTATCACTGTGGGGCTGGGTCAGAAAAAGGTCTGGGGAACAGTACTTCTCTACCCAAGGGAAGCATCCTGCAAAAGTGATGCTTAAGGGTTGCCTGTGTGATCTCTTTTTAGTATCTTGACTTCTTTTAGCCCTTTGTACATACAGAGATTAAAGGTTTTCTGATACTGGTATGAATTAGCTTTGTGATAATGTTAATCCCTGTTATATTAATCTCTGTTAGTGATTTAACAGACTTTCTTTTCCTTTTAAACAAACCTTTCACACCAAAATCCACTCTCAGGCTCCAGTGCAAAGGGAGTGTCTGGCCAGACCGTTGAACAGTAGACCTGAATTTTTGTATCAAAGCCACTGGGACACTGTATATTTTATTAATTTACAACTATAAATACTTGGAAAAGGTGCCGTAATTTTAAAAACCTTTCATGCCTTTCTTTACAGTCATTCCTGAGGCTATAAAACCGATGCCATCTGCACTTCCACTGTTTCTGCCAGCCACAATCAGTGCGGATTAATCAACTAAAAGTTGAGTTGTGAAGATTTCCTGCAGTGACCCTGTTTCCCAGTAGGGCTTCCTTAAAGGGCAAAAATGTTTCCCCTTAACCAGGGAAGAAATGCAGCACCAAGTCAGTGTTTGGTTTCAGGCACTACAGCAAAACTCCCAGCTTTGCTTCAAATTCACACTGCCCTAAATCTAAGCAGAGCTATGCATCGCTTTAGCATACCTTTGCATCCCTTACTGCCCCAAGCTTTTACGCTGTCATTTATCAATGAAGCAATTACACCCGAGTTAATAACTGCTTAGCAAAAAAAAGCAAAGGAACATTAATTAAAACAAAATGACGCCAAGGCTTGTTCTTCTCCACCGACCGTTGCACGGCTGGCAAAACCATAAAAAAGAGGAATGTCACGACAGACGGAAAATAAATCGGCCAGAAAAATTTGCCTACATTCTTCTTGTGTCAAATCCACACGCACAGCGTCTTCCGTGGGGGAAAAAAAAAAAGCAGGTAGCGACAGCAAGAGGGGCCGAAACGGACACTCAGGCACCAAATATAAACTCAATCGGTGGGTTTTAGGGGAAAAACCCCACTTCTACGGGCGCCTGCAAGCAGCGAGCTGCCACCTGCTAGGGGACCCGACGGCACTTGCCCACGAGCCCGCGTGGGAGCCACCGCCGCCGCCGGGGTCCCCGCCGCCCCCGCCGGCCCCGCTCGCCGCGCCCCGACCCCCCGCTGCCCGCCAGCCCCACCGAGGCGCCGCGCTCGCCCCCGCCGGCTCCGGGGGGAGCCCCGGAGCCCCCCCGGTCCCGCACACCACCACGTAGGGGGAGGGGGGGGGGGTGGGGTGTGGAGTTGGGATGGGGGTCGGCGGGAGCCTGACCGTCCAGCGCCAGCATGGATGGGAAGTCCTTGCAGTTGGAGACGCCGGTGGAGTCGGTCACGCAGGTCTTCCAGAGGTTGGCCCAGAAGGTGGCGGTGGTGATGACCGTGCCGTCGATGGTGGACACCTTCCAGTAGTCGGTGGGCAGCGTGGAGGAGACCAGCACCCAGCCCGAGATGGTCAGCAGGAAGGCGATGATCTCCGCCGACGTGCTCGCCATGGGCCCGGCAGCAGGCAGGCAGCGGGCGGGCAGCGGCGGGCAGCGGGCGGGCAGGCGGCGCGGAGCCGCGGTGGCGGCGGCAGCCCGGCAGCAGCTGAGTCCCGGCGGCGGCGGCAGCGGGCGGAGCGGAGCGGGGCGGTGGCGGCGGCGGTGGCCGCCCCGGGCCGCGGAGCCCAATCAGCGGAGGGAGCTCCCGGAGCCCCCGGGCCGCCCCCTCCCGCCCGACCCCGCCGCGCCTCGCCGGGGTCCCCCCGGCAGGGCGGGAGTGGGGGGGGGTGCTGCCCCCGGGGTCCCCCCGGCAGGGCCGGAGTTGGGGGGGGCGGTGCTGCCCCCGGGGTGCCCCCGGCAGGGCGGGAGTTGGGGTGCGCGGCGCTCCACGGGGTGGCAATAAAAAACAGACTCGAAAACAAACAAACAGCGACGCGGCCTCTAATGAGGCTTTAGTGTCTCCTTCCCTGCAGGTGAGCGTTGCAGGGCATGGCAAGGGCGGGCAGCAGCCTGGCAGGAGCTTCCGTAGCGTTTTCTCAATAGTTTTCAGGTTTGCATCTCGTTCTGCATGCAGGCAACCCCCTGCCCCCCCCCGAATAGCGTTGCCAGGGGGGTAGTTTTGAGCAATGCTTGTAGAATACAGGCCTGCCGACCGTATGGAGCGCTCCGTATTCATACAAGCAGGTAAGCGTTTCAAATACGTAGCAAGGTTTTATAATCCTCTGAATTTCAGCTGGCCTCTTGTTATTATCTGGCCACAGACGATACAGCTTTTAATAGCTGGTTTTGCAATGCGAGGTGGTGAACTTGGGATTTTCTACCTCGGTCTTAATGCACTGGCATTCGAGCCTGCAGCTCACAGGTGTAAAGTTATTCACCGCGGCTTCTTCTCTTGTTTGAAGGTGTTTACTTTCCACATCAGTAGTATATTTGCCATTGATGTGGAAAGTACACTGCTGGTCTTTACTTTCCTCCTATTTATTCCAAAACTATTGTTACATTTTCTAAACCTTTTTGCCAAACAGGCAATCACTGGAGGATAAGAAGCCACATTTCCATCATTATTCTTATGATGAAAGCTCTTTGGTTTTGCTGTGTGGACACAAACCCGGATGTAATCACCTTATAGACGTTTAAAAAAAAAAAAAACCCAGCTAGAGTTAGGCGTACCCTTGGATGTGTGTCAGAGCTCAGTGGGAACAGGCTGTTTGTTGATCTGTTAATGCCCCAGCAGGATACAATGGGGTCCACAGCTGCGTTTTACTGATGCGATAGCTCTCTGCCTACTCTCTGCTTCCTTGGTACCCTCCGACTTGCAGGTGACACACAGGGGCACTGGCAGGGAAGAGGGAGAGGTGAAAGCAAGCAGTAGGCTTGTTTGCACAGCAGCATTGGGCATGGAATATACTACAGCTCCCATTCAACCTCTATGCCAAGATGTCATCTCCTCTCCTCAGGAGGGAAAAGAGGGAGAAAAGAAAGAGAAAGGGTCTGGATGTGGGTGAGCCGCACTCTGCTATGGTATTAGACTGTAGCCAGAGCTCACTTTGGGACACAGAGAAGTGCTTCTGACTCAAGGAACAGGGCAGGGGCATGACTGTAGATCCAAGTCCCATCTACACAACATTATGATCTATTTATTGTAGGGCATGGCAGCAGTAAAGAAAAAAAAGGGGTTTTTTAAATATTTTTCCCCATCATAGCACTTTGAGGTCTTGCAGACTGGATTTCTCTTGGCGGTGGAAAGCTAGGTCAATCCAAGCAGCTATCAGCTGGGATCTAATCTGGTCTGAGGTAGAAGACTTGAGTCCCGGTCTGGGTCATTGTGTTTTCTTGATGTGGGGAGCTCACCTTTTGTTGATAAGGCTGCTTTGGTGGTGTAAAGCTTGTTGAATCCAGGGACTAGTGTCTAGGCAAATTTTGTCCAGGGCCCATCAGAAGTTTTCAGTGTGCTGAAAGGGACCTTAAAGATCATCTAGTTCATCCGCCCTGCCATGGGCAGGAACACCTTCCACTAGACCAGGTTGCTCAAAGCCCCGTCCAGCCTGGTCTTGAACACTTCTAGGGAGGGAGCAGCCACAACTTCTCCAGACAACCTGTTCCGGTGCCTTACCACCCTCATAGTGAAGAATTTCTTCCCTATAGGTAATCTAAATATACCCACTTTCAGTTTAAAACCATTACCCCTTGTCCAATCCCTACACTCCCAAATAAGTGCCTCCCCATCTTTCCTGTAGGACCCCTTTAAGGGGGTCTTTAAGGGGGCTGCTATAAGGTCTCCCTGGAGCCTTCTCTTCTTCAGGCATGACAACCCCAACTCTCTCAGCCTGTCCTCATAAGGGAGGTGCTCCACCCCCTGATCATCTTCGTGGCCTCCTCTGGACCCGCTTGAGCAGCTCCATGTCCTTCCTATGTTGGGTCCCTGGAGCTGGACACAGCACTCCAGGTGGGGTCTCATGAGAGCAGAGTAGAGGCGGAGAATCACCTCCCTCGACCTGTTGGTTGTGCTTCGTTTGAGGCCGCACCAACACTACATACAGTGGGATGATCACCTCTTTTGACCGGCTGGTTATGCTGTTTGACACACCCCAGGATGTGGTTTGCCCTCTTGGCTGCCAGGGCACACTGCTGACTCACACTGATCCTGCTGTTGACCAGCACCCCCAGATCCCTTTCTGCAGGGCTGCTCTCCAGCCACTTCTCTGCCAATTTATACTTGGGCCCAGTGTTACTCTGTCACAGGTACAGAATCCGGCATTTGGACTTGTTAAATTTCATCCCACTGGTGATTGCCCAATGCTCCAATCTATCTAGATCCCTCTGCAAGGCCTCTTGTCCATCAAGAGAGTCAACAGCACCTTCCAGTTTGGTATTATCAGCAAACTCGCTAATAATGCATTCAACTCCTGCATCAAGATTGTTGATAAAGATAAAGATATTGATCAGAACTGGCCCTAGAAGTGAGCCCTGAAGAACATTGCTGGTGACCAGTCACTAGGCAGATGTAGCCCCATTCAGTACAATCCTTTGAGCTCTGGCCTTTAGCCAGCACCATGAACCTGCGTATCCCACAGGTGGACAACTTGTCCAGAAGGATTCTGTGAGGGACAGTATCAAAAGTCTTACTAAAATCCAGAAAAACTACATCCACCTCCTTCCCTTCATCCACTAGGTGGGTGACCTTATCATAGAAGGATATCACATTAGTTAAACAGGACTTTCCCTTTGTGAACCCATGTTGACTGTGCCTGATGACTGCATTGTTTTTTAAATGCCATTCAATAGCACCCAGTCTTCTTCATAATTTTTCCAGGAACTGAGGTTAGACCAACAGGTCTGTAGTTTCCTGCGTCGTCCCTCATGCCCTTCTTGTTAACTGGTATAACATTGGCTAGCTTCCAGTCAGCAGGGACCTTCCCTGACTCCCAAGATTTTTAAACTACATATATTTTACTAATCAGAATGGAATATTATTCAATAGTTGGATTTTTAGAACATACAAAGGTTTATTGTATTACTGTGTACAGAAGAGTCCTTCAGAAATGGTTTTGCTCCCAAGTCTGGAATACAGGATATTATTGCAGGATCAAAACCACAAGCAATCATTATTGCCTCGTAATTTAAACACTGGATGACAACAGCATTTGTTCTGCAGCCAGGATAAGCAGGCCAGGGTCGTCATGCCACTGTCCTGGAGTAATTTTTCTTGTAAATTTACCATCCATAGGTTGGGCAACTTGAGACTCTTTCCTAGCTCTGCCATGTTATGATTTCCAGGGTGCCTAGAGCACTTGTGCAAAAGGAAAAAAACCCCCAACTTTATTTTTCTAAGGCTGAAAGACAACTTCCTTGTTTGCTAGGGTTTCCCTGAGAATTTGAATACTGAAAAGCTAAGGCAGACATGCGGGGGATATAGCCAGTCTTACAAGAGTGTCATCACCTGGGCAAGGTCAGGTCTGCTGTCAGTGATAGATCTGGCGAATAAACCTGAAATTTGCATATGCATTAGAGGAGATTAACACAACTGTAAAATGGGGAGGCTTGCATGGTGTTCTGCATTGTGCAGAACAAAAAGAGCTGCCTAAAAATTGAGCAGCTAGATCCTCTTCTCCAAAGGAGAGTAGACAAAGGAATGTTTCTGTGTTGCCTAAAAAAAAAATCCATCATAGTGGGAAACATCAGTTAATAAACACGAGTCCTTGCTGATGTTGTCACTGTTGTTTTTCTTAAGCTATCAGAAATGGAATTAAATGAAATTACTGCACGTCTTTTGTAAACTGCCAGGACAAGAATGACTTTAAGCTATGCGGTTCATATATTACGTAACAAAAAGTGAAAAATTAATAGGAAGTGACAACCCAGAGCATTTTAAAGGAGTGAAAAATTGCATTCCATGAGCCAATAAACTTTCCCCTCTCCCATTCCGTGCAGTGCGTTTGGACATTACAGACTTTGTTTCTTGACACCAAGATTAATGCATTATTTCTTCTTTTTTTTTTTTCAGCTTGGCTTAATTTTGTTGAAAAAAGCCTGTGTTGTTGCCTGAAAGTTTGTAATACAATGCTTTTAAAAATAGATATAACCTGTTTAACAAACTAAGCAGGAAATGTGAAGAAGTGCATCTCCTACTTTACTGGAGGTGCATTCCACCTGGCCAACAGCACAGGTGCAGCTCTTGGCATTCAGAAGTTGCCTCCACATCAAATTAAGTTTCTCTAAACCCAGGTAGGTCACAGTGTAAAGGAGGGAAACTTTTGAACTGATTTTTAGAACATGTGGCCCTATGTAATGTGATTTACAAAGTGTTTGCAAAATAAAAGAATACTGTATCTAATGGAATTTAAAAGGATTTAATTGAGGTGGGAGGCAGACAGATAAGCAAATGTCTTTCCAAAGCAGCCAGTGTTCAGAAGTGAGCCATAAAGATGAAGTTGTTGAGTCCTGACCGGTGGCTGAGCTGCAAGCCAGAGTTGAGACCCTGGTGTTCCCGGAGCAGGAATGCTTTCCCACCAAGCACATCCTCTGCCCTTGTGTGCCACAGCTGGTCTCTGCCATTTCCTGAGCACTTGGTAGATCTGGCCACAGGGAGTCTGTCATCTTTTACAGGCACCAGGATAGCTCCCAGTTGGAGGACTCGGAAAAGCTGGAGCCGACCCTCTGGGATGAGCATAGCAACAGGACAAGGGGCGGGAGTCAGAACGTGGGAAATTCCCATTAGGTATTAGGAAAAAATTGTTTACCATGAGGATGGTCAAGCAGTGGAGCAGGCTGTGCAGAGAGGCTGTGGGATGTCCCTCCTTGGAGGTGTTCAAGACTTAACTGGACACAGTCCTAAACAAGCCCATCTGATTAGACGTGTTTTGGAATAGATGACCTCTGGAGGTCCCTTCTAACCTGAATGATTCTACTACCCTATGATTTTGTTACCTCACTGAAGCAAATAAAGTAGCACTGGGATACATCTGTCGTCTTATAACTCTAAGTGGCGCACTGGTGCACTAATGATTACATATTACGTGTTATGCTCAGAACATGATTGCATGTGGTCCCTGCTACCCTGTTGTTTGGCTCACATACTGAAATCTTCTTTTCACAGATATGTGTGTTTTAGTTCATAACAGCAGTACATTGAACTACTTTTCTAGCTGTTGACACATGGGGAAATTTTTCTAATGGTCATCCTTTTTTGTTTGAGGTTGCCTTTGGATATGCCAAAGAAAACCCAAAGTGGAGAGCACGGCACAGAGGCCTTTAGCTCTGCCAGTGTAATACCCTTCACGAGACAGTGGAGCGGGGATGAGGAGAAGAGATGAGCTTCTGGAAAAGAAGGACTCATTTCTCGAGTGGATGCAAAAAGCAAAACCAATAAACATGTGCTTCAGCTCATAGGAGGTGGTAGCAACTGGAGACAGCACTTGAGGAGATGACACCGTGTGAGGTGACTGGCAGTCATGGCAAACACCCTGGAGGACGCAGAAATAAACTGCAGGAGAGCATGGGCGAGGAGTGATAATTTACACCATGGTCTTTGTACTTAGCCCTGCTTAGGTACAGCCTAGCCCTCAGCACAGATTTGTCCTAGTTGCCAGCTGGGAGGAAGGGGAGACAGATGAAGATGAGCGTCTGCCTTATACCTTCCCACCATTATCTCCATGTGCAAGGAAGCTCTTCCCCATGCCCTCCTCCGGTTCCTCTTCTCAATTCCCACAGTGGCCCCTTATTTGCTCAGAGAAGTGTTGTGCCATGAAGAGGGTATTGTGGTTTACCATCTCTGACCCCACTGTTTATCAGGCACCAGTTGTCCCAGCTGGTGGCATAGAAAGATTTCATTTAACTAAGAGCACGAAACCACAATCTGGAGCAAAGCAGCTTCTGTAACGTGATTTAATTTGAGAGCAAATGGGCTGGGATCAAAAAAGGTCACGGTGACAAAGCAGAGTTAAAAGCTGACTTAGATCAACATGCTCAAGCAACTCAGCAACAAAGGGAATAAGAAAATAATATGTGACTTTTTTTGATCAATACAGATTCAACAGCATTGATAAACAGTTTGAAATGAACATGCATTCGATCCATCAGCAATACTGCTTCTCTTGATCTACTGGTTTGATCTGTTTTCTGAAATGGTGTGTGTATTTGAAATAGAAGTGATAGCCAGACTGGTTTGACAGAAGTGGGTAAAACCCTCCAGCGAAAAGGGGGGCTGCCGGCAGGTGCAGAAGCTCTTGGATAAAGAGGATGTTTAAAATCAAATTTGAACTTGCTGAACTTAAGGTATCACAAATAAAACTGACAGTAATAAGATCTGAGGAGAAGAAAACACCTGAAAAACAGATGCTGATGAGAGCATGTGTGCACTGGGGGACATGATCAGGTTCCCCCCACCTTCCTGTCTTCTGAAAGCACTGCCTTGTCAAAAATCAAATGGATCAAATGTACTCAGAAGTTTTTTAGTGTGCCAAGCAGTGCTTCGGCTCATTTTGTGTGCAATTTGTGTGCAGCATGGGGTCTTCCTATTCCTCAGTGCAATGTCATGCCCCAGTGCTGACTCTCGAGAAAATACTCTGCTGGTATCTACTGCATGTAGTAAATGAAGCAGTGTATTACCTAGGAGAAAATTCATTTGGACTGCTTATTTTTGCTGGATCACAGTCCACAGTAGCCAACAAGACATTTGCCAAGGACAGGACACAATGTGCTCTGCCTGTTATGTTAATGCTTTCATGTTCCCATACTGAAAATATTTTTCTTTCATTGCATTACAGTAGTTCTACCTTGCCATTGCCCTTGTAAAGAAATTAAACTTTTTCCACTGATAGAGATTCAGGTGTGCACTGTGTTTTTCTGTTTTCCTCTTTGTTGAAGTGTCTTTTCTCAGCTCTTTATTTCAGTGGCTCATTTAGATGTTTGTTCTAGCTTTTTAATTCATTTTAGCTGCAAGTCAGGTGAAGAAGGGCAGCATCACTTTTGAGAATTTAGCATTAAAACTATGTAAAGTCTTTTTTCATGTCAGAAATGCATTTCAACTTTTAGAAAATGAGAAATTCTTAAACAGTTTTGGCTTAAGTCCAATTTGCAAGGGAAATTGCAGCACTGAATGATGCCTCATGCACATGGTCAATGTTTCTGATTTTGGTGGTAAGTCTTTTATGTGGCTTTATATTTAAAGCACTGCACTGTTTTTCAGGAAACAAAGTTGTAAAGTGGGAGAAAATGGGATAATGAAGCAATATCTTTATGCCAGCTCTGGGAAAATTTAGTTTCTTTTTCTTTCCCAGTGTCTGGTGTAGTTATCTCATGTGCTACATGTAGGTAGGAATCAGAAAACCTTCCAACAGCAAATTCATAAATTTCAGAAGTCTCTGTGTGACAAGGTGGTTGCTTTTGATTGTAGATCGCTTGACAAATAGTAATGAAATAAAAATGCCGGTATATGCCAAGCAATGAAGTTGGAGACACCTGTACTTATTATACCGACTACTCTGTTTTTCTACGGGATAGTGCACTATTGACAAAAATGACTTTCGGTGATGTCTGGGGATTAAGGGTTTATTTGGAAAGATGGCCTAGAGCATTTTTCATGTGGTATTCTGGGAAGTGTTAACTTTTCTATGTACATACGGGAAAAACCTGATTTGGTAAGAGAGAGTTAGGACATAACCTGGCATGCAAAAGCCACAGGTTTGCTGCATCCATTAAAGAACCTGATACAAATGTTAAAATTCAGCTGCAGGAAGTGTTTGTGTTATTGCTGGATATACTGTTAATGCAAAATACGTTACTTTAGCATGAAATGCAAAACATAATTATTCGTTAAATTAATTTCCTACCCTCCCCCCCCCCTCCAGTTTACACAGTCCCATTAAATACAGGGCATCTTTGGGAGATGTGCAGATTTATGGGAGGAATTTTCTTGCCTGTAAAGGAAACCTAGAGGGACTGCCCTTGGCCTAGGCATCAGCTTATAGCAGCTGGTGCGCAGGCTGGTCAGTGACGGAGCGCACTAGAGCCTTGTGAACCTGCGGTCCTGTGCCAGCCATTGTCCTCACCGGGCACGTTTTGGTGACACGTCACATGCCCTGAGCTGTGAAAATATTGATTTTGAGATCATGTGCCTGAAGCAGTTTCAGTTTTCCTCCCATCCCAAACAGGAGCTAACCTCAAGCTGGGATCCTCATCAAGCCAGTGTAATGTCCTGGAGGTTACTCCGAACCCTTTTGCTGCCTGTACATTGCAGGAGCTTTTACCCACCTCTGCCACAACAGTTTTCCAGCTCTGGCAGCACAAGTCTCAGCGCCAGACACCTCTGCAGGCTGAGGTTTGCTTAAGCATGACCCAAAACGCGAGTCCCTCTCGCCTGCCTGCGGTCTCTCCCCCCAGAGCCCTGCAATGTCTCTGTTTCAAGCCACTGCTTCTAGGGGGACGCTGGCCAAAGGTCGCCAGACTCAGGCAGGTGTTATTGCCCAGCTCTACATAGCGTGAACAAAGAATGAAAGAAATGATGTTTTTTGAGGACTGAGTTTAAAGTATAGAAAGGAAAAGCAACAGTTAAAGGGAAAGTGTAATCCTCCCCCGTGTTCAGTAAAAGTTATTTTCTCATTTTTTTTTAGCAAGCCTCACTCCTCGAACACTGACTGAGCAGCCTCTGCTCACCCACTTCACCAGCCCAATATTGTCCTGGGCTCTCCAGGCCTCCCACCTGACTGTACACATTGGCTTCCTGCTCTCATCCCAATGAGTTGCAGCATGAGTAGCTGAGCTTGCAGGTGTCCTCGGGTTTTGAGCCCTCATCCCTCCACCCCTTTCACGTCTCCAGCAGTGGCTCCCATGGACAAGCATCTCATGCAAGCAGAAACTGCCCAGTTGCCTGGCAAACCTCACAGGTGCTGGTGTGTTCCTTGCTGTTTGGCAGGGACCAGCCACATCCTTGGATGCACGCCTAGCGGCTGACAGGCTCTTTGCCCAGCTGTGTTTCAGTGATTAACCTGCTACATCCATCTGTCAGCTTAGGGGTTTCTACCTCACACCAGAAAGACAGGAAAGTTAAAGATTTGCTTGAACTCTCTGAGGCTGGTATGATGCCCCAAGGGTGGGCTGGTATGGTGCCTGTCTGGATGGATATTCAGCTAGATATTTGCCACGTGGTCCATGCAATACTAACACCTGTAAATAAAGCCTGTTACAGATCATGTTGCAGACCTTGATCTCCATACCAGGCTTGGAGAAGCCAAGGGGACATGTTTTCCAAGGCAGGACTGTAGGAGGTTACTCTCCTGTTTGTGCTGCCCCGGAACTCAACCCTTCTTCTGCAAGACACTTCTTGGCATGCCGGTGTCTATTGGCTTGTGAGGAGGGCCCCTGCCAAGTTTTTCAGGCGTGGAATAGGTCGTTCCTTTCTCATTTTTGAAGTGTCGTGGTTAATTTCTAATGAGAAGTGCCTCTGAACTTCTGAACTTTGAACTCAGCAGAGGAAGCCCTCCCTTGAGGACATCAAAGGCTGTAGCTGTGCTTAGGGGAACGATTCGTGCCACATACTCTTCATGCCGAGAAATTATCTCTAGTCCTTTATGTGGCACATGCATCATTGAATATATTAATATACATGAGTAAATAAAATAAAGCCATTAGACTAGGATGCACATCCCTGAGAACAGAATTTGCTCTGCAGATTAGGAAATGGACTAAAATTCCAATCACTGATTTTTCACAAAGAAAATCTGTCACATCTTAGAACAAAGCAAACAAGCACATGCACACACACACATATATATCTCTCTCTAAAGAATGTGATACAAAGTCTTTTTTATATCCCTGCCTTATATTATGTCTAAGAATAGGGAAGAGAGATCAGGCTCTTATCAAAACTGCTATTTCCTCAATATAGGAGAAAAATTATTAGCCAACAACCCCACCAACCACTTTTTCATCTTTTCTTAACAAAATTAAATGCCTATGCAGCTCAATAAGTAAGCATTACCACTACGAATTGATGAAGCCAATTTTTAAAATAGTAAGATAAGTAGAGGAGACTAGAGTAACCCAACCCCCCTTTGCAGATAAAAATGTTATTTTCCCTCTTCTTACATAAATCTACTACTAGGGACCACAAATCATGTCTGATCACAGGGCTTCTCTTTATTCACGGAATCTCTTCTGCATGAGATATTCCTACATACTACTACCCACCACCTGTATATCCCTAGAATTTTTCATTACTAGAAGTGGGATGGGCATGTAATAATTACAGCAATTCATTAGACTTATCAGGAATTATCCAGATTTACTTACAAAACAGAGAGATACTTCCTTTGTAGTTTTGCCTTAAAAAACCATGGCCAGAAAATGCCCATCAGGACATTAATTTCATTAGGATTTTGCTTTTCATACATTTTTTTCCTCCTTCTACACTATTTGTGTTCTTGCTAGTAAGAACTTGTTTTAGTGTGTTTAATCCATTAGAGAAGATTTCCCAAATGAGCCATTTGTGAATCGCAGGTTGCTGTCTTTCATCAGTTCCACTCAAACAGTGGGTTACGATGAGATATGACATTCTGGCTTGGTTTGTTTGTGCAACAGCTGGGATTTTTGTAATGGGGAAGTAAGGTACTTGGGTAATCTCCATTTGTTTTCAATAGGGCTGCAGTAGCCTTGAATGAAGAGGTGTTTCTGAGGTTCTTTCCCTGTTGGTTTCCAGCATTTGATGTTGATTTCACTTTTTTCTTTTATGGCAGCAGCCAAGCCTGGCTAGATAAGCTATCTCAAGCCCTTCCTGATACTGAGATGGGTAATAAGGATAGTGTTCAGCATTTCTGTGGGCGTGGTCTGTAGCATTACAGCACGGTATTTTTCACTTTAGAGTCCCATCACATTCAGTGACTTTAACTTTACTGTCCAATTATATTTGTAACCTTGGGAGTACCCAGAGCTTTGATGGTGCCCTGTATAATCACTCTCATGTGCATAATTCTGGAGTAATTTGTACTCATCAGCAGAGCTTGCCAGATTTTCTATTAAAAGGATGAAGTTGCCAGCTCATGTAAATTTGCTGTAGTCCTGCTTTGCCTAGTGTCTTCCTTCAGAACAGCCAGCCGTTGGTTTGCACAATTATTTCTGCACTGTGCATCCAGCGACTTACAGTCTTATTTGAATGAGGTCTGCTTATGACCAACTCACTAAATAGTTCACATCCAAAACCAATTGCCAGTGGTTCTTTCTTCATTATAAGCCTGATCCTGGTGGATTTTATTATTATTTTGGAAACAGCAAAGGATCAACACCATAAGAGGCAAGTCAGTGAGGGATTTACTTTGTTATTATGTTAATATCAGAGTATTTTAATGTAGATGTGAAGCAGCTGTGAATGCTGTTTCTCCAGCTCCCAAACCCTTTTCCAATGCCCGTTTCAGGAAGGATCTCTAAATTGTGATAGTAAGAGTTGACCTTGCCTTATGTATTAGCATGCTCATGAATTTCTCTTAGACTTACTTTTGTTGCTTCTTAAACTAAGACACTACTGCTACATAATTATTACCTATCCCTGTCTGCCGGGAGCAAGGCTGAGGTTAAAATGCATTTGTGCCTGGGAAGTCACAGAGAAATAAATAATTTTCTCCACCTTTGTAGGCTGAGACAACAGGACACACTGTGTAACCTCCCCATTTGGCTGGACCACAGCTAGAAATGTGGTGCTCGCTTTGCACACGAGTATGCAGAGACACCTTAACAGAAGTGATTTTGTGTGATGACTACTGTATATATGCTTAAGGGGCAGGGTTACATCTTTGAGCTGAAAGCAACTCTTTGTGCACGCATAAATCACAGAAGGGCTGTGTTTGAAGATTGTATCATATCTAGTGGAGGTGATACAATCTACACAGCATGTACATCTCTGAAATGAGTCATTATTTTGAATAACGATCCACACTTGTTCATTTTCGTGTGAACAGTTATATGAGGAAGGCTTAGCAGGAAGGGCTTACTTCAAGCTTTCAACCCCTCCTCAAGATCCACTGGTCTGTGAAGTTTAAAGAGCACTGACAAAGGCCATGTGAAATGGTAACAGGGATTGATGACGTGAAAAAATGGAGCTATTGAGCTGTGCAACAGCTGGCATAAGTAACAGTGTGGTCTAACCACAGTGATGCTCCTCTTCCTCTCCCTTTCCTTGCCAGCCATTTTCATCATGACTTCTTTAGCACCTCTGCAAGGGGCCCTTCATCCTGGTCCTATTGAAACGTTGGTAACAGCCCCACAAACAAAGTAGTCAGAACTTTCCATAAGTTCACTTAAATTTGAAAGGAATATGATGTAATATGTCAACTGGTGTTTGGCAATCAACACAGTATGGGCAACCCTGTCCCACACTGTCACTGTAGAGCATTACCTGGCAAATGCAGGAGGTGGGATTCTCTCTAACTTAGATGTTCAAGATGCAGATGTCCACATCTGGGCTAGTCATTGGAACTCCAGACAATATAGTCAAAGGAGTCTGGAGAGCTACTCAGCTGATCAAATATGGGGTGAAAGGAGATGAACTGTGTCCCTGAAGTCCTTGTTTTGTTTTATGGACTATAAAAAGAACGAAGAAAGACAGATTTATATGTAGTCATCTATATTATAAATGTCATGGGATGGGATTTTTACTATGTTTAATGTCGAATCCCATATTTACAAATGGAGACAGAAACAGTGTGAAAAGGTTTTGGCATTCACAAACACAGGCTGGCAGTACCGTAGTTCTTTTGTATTGCTGGAGATAAATTTTGCGCCCTCTTCTGGAAAAAAAGTGTTTGGCATATTGATGTAATAAAACGTAAAAAAAGAGATGTCGGTACAGTGAAGTCATCTCCTCATTTTCCTAGAGCAAACTTGGCACAATGAACAACTCATTAAATGTTGACTGTTCCTTCGGTTCTGATCACTTACAAGTACCTGTACATATGGCTCCTGATTTGTGAATTTAACTGCTGATTAAGTTAATAACCAGCCCATAGTCTCTTGTGAAGTGTTGAATGACTTTCAGATGACTACACTGAAGCTCAATGAAAACAAAGATTTTTTTAAAAAAAGTCTATAGGTATCTGTTCACCTGGAAAATCCAGAGCAGAAAATGACCTGACAAGTCTGAATATGATCTCAACTATGGCAGTTTTACAGCAACAGCACTCGATTAGCATCTACACTGTTAAGATTTATTCAGCTCTGAGTTCATAATCAGATCCTATATCCAGTCACAGGAAAGGAAATGTCAATTATTATTTCACTTACAAGAAATGGCACTTTCAAGGGCTAATTCACATGCCTTATCTCCCTGAACAAGCTGAAATGTGGCAGATGGATAATGCAAGGAAAAGAAACAGTTGGACCTAATGACACCAGCCTTGGAAGAATGGTAATTTCAGCTATCAAAAAAGAGAGAGCTACCAGTTCACCCACTTATGTGGGAGGTTCATTGTCTGAAACTTGAAACATGTGTGAAAGGGGGCATGAGAAGAGTATGGACAACTTTCCAGTGGGATCTGCACATTCCTGTCTCTGAGGGGTTTCATCCAATTCAGCTGAATGACACCTCTTCCAAACTTCTCATTTAAGCAGGATAAACTAAAATGGAGCAGGCAGTTACCAGAGTCCCCAGTCTGTATACTCTCAGCAGAAGTGTTTGCAGGGTATCTGCTTTCTGCTGATACTATGTGGTCACATGCTGGAGATGTGTGATCACTCAGAAGCTTGCTGCATGCTGGCTAGGTATCAGCAAGTGAATAGCAAATAAACACTTATATTAACAAACCTGTGTTAAAATTGCAAAGGTCACAAACTACTCTTTGTACTGTTGACAGGCCGATAATGTGTATTGACACTGGTTATAACATCTTTGGCGGAGCCTTAGCCAATGGTCTGAAAAGGGTCACTGGAATAATCAGTTCCCTCCAATCATTTTGAGCTTCAGAAAGAAAAGAAGAAATGAGATCTGTTTTCTCTTCCCCAGTCTGGATAAGGCAGGATCAAGTCAGACACTGGCCTGACCGTTAGCTTTGCTTTGCTGAGCTGTTAGGTGCTAGCTAATGGGAGGAGCAATGGGGCAGCATATGGATATGCAAAGATGGGGACCCAGCACCTCTTCTGGGGGAAAGGACTAACACTGGAGAATACATATATAAAACTTTTGTGTCCAGTCCTTTTGTCATTCCACAAAGAGTAGGCTGGGTCTGAAGCTGCTCTTACCCGCAACTGCACAAAACCGGCTTGTTAGAAATGCCCATTTTTTTGCATCAGTAAAGGTCTGGGATCCTACTGTGCAGCTCCTGCTCAGTGCTGGGCATTGCAGCAACCACCAGCATTCTCTGTGTGGCAAACAGAGTCATGCAGAGTTAGCAGAGCCCCAGTGGCCTCCCCAATCCTCAGAACCGTCATCTGAGCCCCTGAAATGGAGACCTTGCAGCTCTGGCCAAGCTCTGTGCCCAAAGACCCTCAACTGTTCCACACTCCCAGCTTCGCCTGTGCAAATTGGTGGTGGCTCCCACCTCCTGTGGACATGAATGGCAGTTCGGCTTCCTGCACTCCAGCTGATCTTGGGACTCGAACACATTTTGCTACCAGGACCTTGCAGTAACAGGGCACCTAGGATTTCCAAGGATGGGAAAAATCTGTTCTCTGGGAACTGAATTTCCTGTGAGTTCCCAAACTCCACGCTGTGACAGAGGAATAGATCTGTTCATACTTCAATACTGCATAAGAGCAACACGGGAGCACGGGGATGAAGAGGCTGCAACAGGAGTGGAAGGTGAAAAAAAGTGAGAAAGCAGAAAAAAGAAACAAACCTGTCTCAAATAAACCTGAAGGAAAGAAACCTGTCTCCTGTGGACCCAGGAGACATGGAAATGTGTGGCACTTCAGAATATGCTGCCCATGGGTAGGGAAAACACAGATATGAAAGTAGTAGCAAGACCTGAGGAAGAACCTCTCAGCACTTAGGATTGTCTTGGCATGAAGGTAGGAAGGCACAGGAAATGAGATATATGGTCATTTTATAAGAAAGACTTACTCTCCATGTAATAGGGCTATGAATGCAGAGGAGTCCATGAGGAATCTGTAATACACAAACCATGGGTCTCACCTGTGAGCCACAAGCCTGAGCCACTTACTCATTTTGCATAGAATTTGTTTCTCTTAACTTAGCTGTCTACTGACACTGTCTCCATGTCACTGACTCCATGTCTAGTAGACAGACACTTCCAGAGGTTGATCAAGCCCATTGACCTCATACAAATTGCCCTCTGGGGACGCCTGTCTGTTTTCACTTATTGCAGAAAGAGTTTAAGATTATGACCTTAGACATTCCCTTTAGACTGCTAAAATTAGTGAAATGAGTCCCACCTCCTAAGCACAGCTCAACTCAAGAGGTAATGCTGTTGAAATGAGTGACTGTGTCTGTACACCTTTGGGACAGCAACTTTCTGGATGAGTGATAAACTGCACGTATTGCCCACAGTTTGGTGCCTGTCTGCGTCATCTCCTGTTTGTGGACAGACCCTGTGGTCACACTTGGGAAGGCTTTCTCTCCTCTTAGATGATGCCTGCTCCTGCTGTGGTTGGATGGGCCTGGCCATTGACTAATGATGTATAGACACAACTAAAAAATCTGCTTTCAGCATAACAAGTGAGTTGGTATCGTACTGTGGATAGCTAGAACACAGTGAAAAGGTCACATTGGGAAAGGGGAAGAAATACACTTTTGTTCATTGTCTTCCCAGGAGCTGCCGGTATTTATGTAATTTGTTGTCTGTGTGAGCCCTGGCTGCCAGAGTATGCAGCTTTTGAAGCATCTTTCTTTATCCAGGCAAGCAGCAGGTGGGATCAGTGGGCAACATGGTCATCCTTGCCGCAGGAATACCTCCGATCTGCCTTTCAGGGCTAAGGAACAGGGATGCTATGTTTCCTCAACGTCTGCTCCGTTGGGAAAAGGATGTGTCTGACCAGTACCTTGGGAAATACAACATTCACATTTACTGTGTCATTTATGATAGGGTGAAATTTCACACTGTGTTGCAAGTCATCTGGAATGTGTTTGCCTTGGCATGTCCTCTGACTGCCTTCAGTTGAATTACGGCCATCTCTTCAGATATCTATTCATGTAGATCTTGTTTATCAAGTCATTCACTACCTCTGGGAGGAGGACATGGCAGGCTGCTGCAGCTCCAGTCTCCAGTACCAGGTCCTTCTGGCACTCCATGGGTGGTGAGGGAGGGAGGGAGGCGTAGGAGAGCTTTACCACTCAGTGCTTGCAGGATTGGGATCTGTTTAACATAGACAGCTCTGGACCTGTTCTTGATGTCTGTTAAGAGACTGCCACATTTTGTTGTCTGGAATGGGAGTTATGGGAGATTTTGAGACAAATGTGTTCTGTGCAAAGCGAACTCTATGGAAATGTCTGGGTTTTTTCTGTTCTTTGATATTCAGCAGGATAGTAGGGAAGCTCCAGTGTGAATGGTTTTGCCCTAAATAATAATGTTTTTCCCAAGTAAGGTCTACTGCTGCAAACTTTGCCATGTGAGTAGGCCTGGATTTTTAATGAGTGCTTATTGGTCCAACCATCATGATACTCTTCAGCTAAGTTATCTGACAGGCTTTACATGTATTCACTCATACTTCATGGCATCTCTGTGGGGGAGGGAATGGCTTTTCACCTGCTTCATTTCCTTCCTGAAATCTCCTTTGCTACATTTTCACTCTTCTGTCATCACTTTTGTTTTTCTTGCCTGTTTACTTTTTCCCTTTCACAGCCCTAAGACAAGAATATGGATCACTCCTTCCCACTGTACTTACTTGTTCAACTTTACCCCACCTAGTGACTCTTCATTTTTTGTCTTTTAGATGCCTTGGCTGTCTCTGTGTTGTGTTGAAGAGTTTCAGATGTTACAGGGCAAATTTTATGTCCCCTATGGTAGTGCACCTTATATTTCAAGGAATATTATTTTCTGCTCTTGAGGATTCATCTGTCTCCACAATTGTAAAATGACTGCAAGAGTTTTCTGGAGATAGGCTTTCATTCTTTTTTTGATGATAGAGAGGAACACAGAACAAACATGCTGGTAACAGCATAAAATGGCCATTGCCTCCCTCTCACAAAGTCACATAAATCTGTCCCTCACCATCACTCCTAAGGCAAGCAGCAGGTTGTTCCCCGGGCAGGAGGCATGCCTTTGTTCTTGCAGGGGAGAGACCTGTGTATGTGGGAGATGTTCTGTCGCTTTTCCCCTGCTATTATAAAAAGTTGAGACAACAAGGTATTTTTTTGATACACCTGCTCATTTTTTCCAGACAATTTATTTGTCTGATCCTCTTGGTGGTACTTTTTAAATGCTACTTTTTTCTATTTGGAATTGGTGAATGACACTGCCTGACCTCCCAAGCATCAGTTCTCCAGATATTATTACATTTTAGACTTTGAGCAGAATTAAGTCATAGTAAGTGACCTGGTTGGTAGTCCTTCTGAGGACATGAAAGCATTTGTTTTCCTCCTACCATATAATTTTGTTTCTTACATCTGAGACTTGCGGTATTTGAAGCACAATTCTGTATCTTTTCTCAATAGCTTCTGTATTTATCTTTTTTCTTATGAGTAGATCTTTCTCTCAGTTGCCCCAATATACTATATTTTCCCTTTCTACAACCTTCCCCAACTTTAGCTAGGATTTGACATCTACCACAAAATGTATAACAGGCTGGACTTGAAGATCTGCAAGAATCCCATGTTTGAACATCCCAGCACTAGTGCATGTAGCTACTCCTGCCTTCTGTTCAGCTTTTGTAATGAGTGGTCTCTGTAGGGAACAGAGGCAACAAGGCAAAGCTGCAGAGCAATGCAAGAGGTAAATGCCTGGAGTTCAAATCTGGGGCGGTGCTACAGATTTATAGGTTCATAGAATCATAGAATTGTTTGAGTTGGAAGGGATTTTAAAGATCGTCTAGTTACAACCCCCCTGCCATGGGCAGAGACAGCTTCCACTAGACCAGGTTGCTCAAAGCCCCGTCCAACCTGGCCTTGAACATTTCCAGGGAGGGGGCAGCCACAACCTCTCTGGGCAACCTGTTCTGGTGCCTCACCACCTACCTAGTGAAGAATTTCTTCCTTATATCTAATCTAAATCTGCCCTCTTTCAGTTTAAAGCCATTACCCCTTGCCTTATCACTACATGCCTTTGTAAAAAGTCCCTCCCCATCTTTCCTGTAGGCCCCTTTTAGGTACTGGAAGGCTGCTGTAAGGTGTCCCCAAAGCCTACTCTTCTCCAGGCTGAACAACCCCAACTCTCTCAGCCTGTCTTCCTAGGAGAGGTGCTTCAGACCCCTGATTATCTTTGTGGCCCTCCTTTGGACTCACTCCAACAGGTCCATGTCCTTCTTACACTGGGGACCCCAGAGCTGAATGCAATACTGCAGGTGGGGTCTCACAAGAGTGGAGTAGAGGGGGAGAATCCCCTCCCTCGACCTGCTGGTCACGCTTCTCTTGATGCAGCCCAGGATACATTTGTCTTTCTGGGCTGCAAGCACACAGTGCTGGGTCATGTTGCACTTCTTGTCAACCAGTACCCCCAAGTCCTTCTTCTTAGGGCTGCTCTCAATCCATTCTCCACCCAGCCTGTTTTTGTGCTTGGGGTTGCCCTGACCACGTGCATTCATTTCTCTAACCTTGAGCACTTCACTGAGGCACTTCCATAAGGAATATTTAAACTTGTATTTAAAGTCAGACTTTTCCCCCACGTGATGGAGGGGAGCCTCACTTGTGGGATAATATTTGTGTCCCTGTGCTATCTAAAGGGCTTACTGAGGCAAGGGTCTTAGTGGCCCCAGCTTGGTAGTTCTCAACTGAGGCACTTGTAGTACTTTGGGTAACTGATCTAGTACCTGCTGCTCCTAAGATAACCAAACTGTGTCTCTGTGAACTTTCTTCTCAGATTTACCAGACATTTTTAGGCTTGAGTACAGGGCAATTTACTCCCTGGAAAACTTTACCAAAATGAGACTTTGCAACACCTTTGTGTTCCACGCTCCAAGATACAAACTGTCTGGGAACATAACATACAGACTCCACAGCCAGTGCTTTCAGATTATGGAGATAAAACTATCTGCACAGGCAGCTAAGGAGGGTGGACAGGCACCAAATGACCATAACAAATAGCACACACTGACCATCTGCCAGTATCACAGATAGGTAGTAAATCTCCCTTTCAAGAGGTGGTCATCCTAGCTCCAGGATGAAGCACTGCTGAAGAAACTTGCACTGTTAAGGTATGTCTCATCTAGCCCAGCTTGAGCAGACTAAAATTTCAGGGGGTAGTTTATGCCAATTGTATAGGCTTTCTCTATAGGCAAGAAAGAGACAACAGAGGGTAAGGGACACCATATCCCAGATGGAGTGAGTTGCCTCTTTCTTTCTCTTGACAGTAGGGAGAGCAGAAACTAGTTATTTAATTCTTATTGTCTCTTTGCATCCATTTTTTGGACATTAGAGGATTTCCATCTTCAGTTGTGACAACCTGATACCTCCAGTCATACTGTATTTGAAAGAAGGTAGGATCTTTTTCTTTATGTTTGCAGGATAGTGATCTATCTGACTGGGGAGAGATAGGATTAGTTATTTGCACTTTCTGCATGCTCAGGTGGACAAGAAATCCCTGATCAGCTAATCTTCAGTGAACTTGAGGTCTGTCATATATCTTTGAGAACAGTTTTCCCCCAAGCCAGCCATACTCTGAACAGTGCTTTCCAATGAATCTAATTACTAACCTGTTTATCCCCTTATTCCACTGCACTGAGCTACTGTCGTAGGCAGCTTTGGGTCTATAAAAAGTGAATAAAATCTTACTGGTTTTATATAACTTCTTTCTATAAACAACTTCCTGGTAGAATATTTATCTTACATCTTCTCCTGTTTTAACATCTCTTTGTGCCCCCATCACCTGTTGAAGAACATAATGTTTTCTGTAAATAATACTTAGTTGTATTCAGGATATCTCATTCTACTGTATATTGTTCTCTGTTCTCACAGAAGTGTCTCACAGAGGTTTGGACTCTGCAGATACTCTGAACACAGTTCTTGCAAAACTGGTTATGTCTAATGTTTTGTAGTTGTTCCAAAACACCTTCGGCAATATCTGCTCTCTCACCTATTTTAACAATTTCTCATTTATTAAGGTTGAATGTTCTGTTGCTTTTATGGGCTTTGTAGTTTTGGGCTGACCTTGGAAAGTGTGAGGCATGTGGCAGCACTCTCGTTAACAGCAGGAGTTAAGTGCAGAAGATTGCAGGGCAGGCTGTATGGGTGCAGAAAGCAAAGATGGAAAGTCTTAAGAAACACTGAAACTGGATTCAGGATCAGCTTGGAGAACAAAGGAGGTACACCCTCATAAAACAATACAGTAGCTCAGGACTCAGATCTAGTTCAAAGTACCTAAATCACCAAGGTGGCTTAATTTTGATTTTGTTCTGTCTGCTTTGAAGAGAGTAAAGATCTGCAGAGGATTTCCTTTGCAATGCCTTTGTGACTAATACCTTTGGCAGGTCCCCAGTAGCAATGGCTTTGCTATCGACTGGGAGAGCGTTGTGAGCTGCAGAGTCAGCTTGGCTGGCTGCTGTGAACACTATGTTCACACACAGCCTTGGTACCTTCCTAAAGGCATAAGAATTACAGGCTGCCTTTGCATAGCTGAAGGCAGCTAAAGGCACTCCAGGGCATGAGACGATGCTCTCAGGCCAGATTTTACAGGGTGGCTTATATCTGCCAGCTAGCTATCACTAAAGCAAATTGTCTGGTATTTCATTGTATATCACCAGATCACTCGGTTTGGATCTCTTCCAGACCCGATGTGATGTCTCTAAGACATGATTATGAATTTTAAGGAGTTTTTTTCAGTATTTTTATATCATGAAACAGGATTTAAAGTTTTCACATCCTAGTATAGCATGTCAGCGTGTGTGAGAGAAGGTGCTGCCTATTGGTAAAGCCAATCTGTGAAGCCTGATGTCCTCAGAATTACATCCCAGTTTATGTTTTGGTCAAATTAATTAGTTACCTCCAAAAGAGATCCTGGAAGTGAACTAAAAGACGTAGTGTGGATGATGATGGTGAGGATGATGAAGGGCCTGGTGAAGACACAGTGGCAGTGTGAGCAACTCTACACTTGGAGAATTCAGTCTTTAAGAACAGGACCCCAAACAGCCAGGAGTCACCTGAAATCACTACGCTGCATCCCGAGGGGGCTAAAACACTCATAAGGAGCCCTACTGCTGCTTCCTTATATTGGGGCAGGGTGCAGCTCAGCCAGTCTTAGCTGAAAGATTTACCCCAAATTTGTCATGCAGATTCTTCTAGTTTGCAGAGAGAGAAAGAGGCAGTCCCAAAGGACAATTCCTTCTCTGGTTAGGGCAACTAAAGAGCAATGCAGGTGCATGAGCCTATGTGGCTAATGCCATTTTAATTGCCCTAAGGTATTTTCCAGTGCCCTGACTGTGGGATGTGGGTGTCCTCTATTGTGTTTGCCAGCCTGTGGAAAGGACTTTTAAGATGGCTATGTTTAAATACTTCAGCTGTTCCTTTCTCTCTAGGTTAGATGAGCCCTCCTCTCAGGCCCCTGTTCATCTGATTTAATTCAGGAGTATAACTAACTGTGCTGCGCTCTCCCAGAAAGGACTGAAAATGGGTACTCAATTTACCTAAAATTTGATCCCCTCCCCTCTGGAGATATCTATAGTGTGCTGAAGATGAGCATAAATGCTGGCTGACAATGTTCATTATTCAGATTACAAGTATGCTTAGCGATTATACTATTTCTCACTGTCTGCCCAAATAAACAAGTAAACTTTAAAGGCCTTCTTTTTTTTTTTTTTTAACCAAGCAGACAAAATGACCACCTTCTCAGTGTGCCACTCCAGCTTGGGCTTCTCTTTATCCACTGAGTGCAGTGGGAGTCCAATGCCTCAGTTAAAGGTCTCAATTTCATGGTACATCTCACCCTCTCAGATGAAGGAGCAATTCACCTTTTGAGATAAGACACAGTCTGCCCAAACTCTACTATACCAGAAAGTTCCTTACCTGGGATCACGTGAAACTGCAGCAATACTGCAGTTATACCTGAGATGTTGAACACCCCATCATGTTTGGAGAGAATCACTTACTCCTCTGAGCACAGGGCTGGGAGTGAGGACAGCCAGTAGCCGTGCAGTAAGGTACTACTTCAAAAGCATGCGTGCTTCAGGCTCAATTTTAGATAAATTTTATCATTAAAACCTCTGCTTGCTGATAAAATCTATGACTCTCCTTAAGTCTTATTTCTTTTAAGCTCTCTTACAACAAGAAGAAACTCTTAAAGTATTTATTCCTCTCCTTCACAGAGCTCAAACACGTCTCCAGATAAGGAATACATCTGAGAATTGATTTTGTGTTAAGACTTGATGTTCAGGGCAATAGCATAATTCACTGAATGGCCTTTAGAGGGAAGCAGATCCAAAGAATCCATGGAGAGAGGCAAGCATTTTGCAAGAACAGACTGCCAGGTCTTGGTAAACAAAAACCCAAACTGAGACACTTGGCTTGTTCTCTTTGTCCCTGCATAGTACTGGGTGAGATTGAACACCCCTCACATTATTTGAGTCTGAAAGCTCTCACAGAACAAAGGAAGCCAGGGCTAAATTATCTTAATCTGCTAATGTCAGGACACCTTGCTGCTTTTTCATCTGGAGAGTCTTATTTTAGCCTTCAAAAACTCCCTTGAGAGTAGGATTTGGGAATGATAGAGAACCACAGGAGCATCGAGGGCACTCATCAAGTCTGGAAAGAGGTGCCTTCCTGTCGTACATTATAAGGCATGATTTGAAGTGAATCTGTGACCTGAAGCTTCCTGACTTCTGTTTGCTCTCCTGTGAGGGATCAGGCAAAAATGTTGTCTGAATAATAACTAGATATGGACTTAGAGCCAAAATCTTAAAAGGTGATTTTAAAATACTGCATATTTGAAAAGCTGTGATATGTGTGACGTTGTAATTCTACCTGTTTGAAGCATTGCTTTTACACTAAAAAGTGTTTTAAAGACAGAAGATTACTTTAAAGATCTTTAAAGATCCGAAGTGGCAGCAAAACCTCCATGGGTAAAGTTCTCTGCCCTTACTATGTTCTCTTTATATCTTGGTGGCACATTGATGGTGCAGGAATTCCCCAGTGGGCGTTCAGCCAGGACAGTGTGCCTGTGTGCCACACTTCTGACAGACCAGAGCTGTTGTTTTATGGGGAGAAGGCAGATGTCCTATATATAGCCTGGAATGAGATAATGAGTTTGAAGCAATCTTAGGGAAGTTCACTCAATTTTCAGTATATGAATACTTTTAGAGAAAGACCGTCCAAGCAATGAGCTCTGGCATTGGACTTCTGGTTGCCACTTGTACAACTTTATGGCTCAGTTTAGGCCACACCAACTGGCTCTTCCCAAGACCTATCTGCTCTGGAGTGTGCCCTAAGCAATCCTGAACACCAGTCTGTCCTGTTTTATTTCATGCCATAGATGGAGCCTTGACAAGCTCATGGAAGATTTGTAAATGGCAGAAGTCTGGGAAAGGACAATCAGGGCCAAACTTAAAAAAAAAAACGCAATAAAAACACAACAGAAACATCAAGCAATCAAAAATTCATACACCTAATGTCAATTGTTGGAATTTTTTGAAACAGTGAAATAAACTATTTGTAAAAACCTGTAAGACATTGAAGAGATACGTAACAGTCAGTACAGATAAGTCATGTCAAATCAATCTAATTTCTTTCCTGATAGAGTAGAAGGCCTTCTGGGTAGGAAGCTGCACTTAAATGTTGTATACTTTGAGCTTTTTATGCTCAATAAAAACAATATGAAGTTTGCTGAAATCACCCTAAAGCAGGACCCCAAACACCCGCTGAATCATCAGTGGCTTTCTGTCTACAGTGCTCTCAGAAGGGGCCCACAGGGATCCATGCTCAGCCTGCTACTTTTTGGTCCTTTGTTAGCATAGCTAGAAAATAGGATCTCTGTTATTGCTGGCAGAGCTACAGCTTGAGCTATTGAAACTATGTGCATGTAAATTAAAGTATTCCCAATTCTGTCACATTATTTGCGAGATTTTCAGACTTGTGCCTAGTTCCTGGGTAGCCCCTGCCCTCACTGAGTTTGGGTGCTGCCCTAGCCGACACAGGCCACAGTGGTCCCAGTTAAGACTCCTCTGGAGTTCCCAGGCTTACGAAAGGAGGTGCTAGCCCCCTTTTAAATGAGATGTCATGCCTCAGACTTACATAAACCCAGGTTAATTACATCAGGTTTGGTGTATACCTTTTCACTGATATTGCTGAGGAAATCTATAAGCAGATTAACAAGTGCTGGGTGTAAGTTTAAACTTTAATCACATATGTTAACATCCAAGGGTTGTGCAAGACAGCATTTCAAATGAAATGTGTAAACAACATTTGATAATGTCTTACATGTTGTGGAAACCTTACCAGATTTGTATACTCTTACATGTCTTAGTCATCATTGAACTGAACATCCTAACAGAACTATTTTAGGTTTTTACCAATGAAACTTTGAATCTCTAGAAATAGGAGTTAAATTCATAGGAAAAAAAAAAAAGAGACAAACAACAAGGTCCACATTCTTGGTTATTTCAAGGACAAAAAGGATTATCCACTGTAAAACCTCTCCTCTTTCCAAGTCCAGTTGAACATGCCAGCATAAAGAGCGAGAGGAACTGGAGAAAGAAGAAACACCTATGCCTGGGTAATGCGACACTATCCTCTCCTTTTTGTCTGTAGGTGAGAAAGATTTGTTTTTCTGCGTGCACAGTAATTTGGGAATCCCCAAATCAAATTTTTAGACATTATCCCAGAGGATCACATCAAAATTTTTAATCCTGCCACCAAAGCCAATTCTTGATGCAGTTACATAAAGTTCTTCCCCTAATGGTTGTTTCTTGGACCCTAGTTTCAGCTGTAACTGGCTGTACAAGAGCCTCTGTCATATACATGTTAATGGACAATGATAAATGAATTATTAGCACAGAAGCAAGGCACAAACTTAAAGAAATAATTTGTTTCTTCTTAGGTATAATACAGAAGCTTGGATAAGTGGCCACTTCATTCCTGCTCAGATGGGTAGGACCAGACTGGTATCTACATTAAACCTACTTCCTGTGCTTGCAGATTAATTTCTCCTGACACACAAAAAAAGAAGAGGACAGTGTGAGATACATAAACTGTATCAAAGGGGAAAATACAAATTCTTTTATGGGATAAAGGTTTCAAATGATGCAATCAAGAGCACATTATCAATTAGGACTACTATCTTTATCTCTTCCTAGGTTGTATCAACTGACAACCTCCTTGATCATTTTGGAGGCACAGCAGGGGAAATTTCCACCACTGAAACTTTCTGTGGTGCTTACTGAGAATCTGTATGGTCAAGACATCAGTCTTTATCCAATTATATAAAAGTTCCCTACATATATTCTTCCCAGCCTCAGATTTATTTTAATACAGTAAAAGTTAGAGACATCTTTCTCCTAGGAAATCTCTGTTGTCTTATGTCTTCTCCTCAAGAAACAGTCAAACCCTTTATGTGTTTAAATTATTTCTTCCTTGGAAAACAGATAAATCAATTTAAAACATGACTTGTCTGAGGTGGTGAGTGGAGGTACCATTTGAATCTTTCTTGTATTGATACCAAAACATTATTCTGGTGCTATCACCAACTCAGAAATCATTAAACAATTTGAGAAGGTGGCCATGGGATTTCAGAGCTGAGATATTTTCTCTTTCATAATTAGTCCCCTTTCCACAAGCTTGTTCTCTAGCTCCAATGTTGATCAACCACCCGAAAACACCCTCTCAGCATACAGACTATGTTTTGCCCTAAAATGCACTTAAGGTTTTGTGTGAAACTCAGGAGCTGGAGAGGACTGCATCCAGTTTCCCATGTCGCTCTGCCATTCATGGGCTGACCACCTGAATGGTCTAGCAGAGAAAGGTGCCCTCCACGAACCCGTGGGTGCTGCAGAAGAGGCGGGGGCCACCGAGCCCCCAGCTACCACTGTCATGGACGTGGTTTCCTATCTGGCGGTCACGTTGTGGCCAAAGGTTCTGGCTCCTGTCTCATTTCTGGGTGCAGTCTGGCTGGACATTTTGATCCTGTTCTTCAAGACGCCAAAGAACTATAAACTATAAAGCATTTCAAAAGGAGAGCTGGGGTGCTGTATCTTCTTGATTTTGACAGAGATGATTCCAAGCTGGGAAACACAGCAGTGACTGGTGGAGTAACTCCCAGCACCCTGGAGGAAGAGCCTGACAAAGAGTCTACAAACCCCACCAGTCCAAAGGGTTTTTTCCTTTTGTGTTTTGGGAAGCAGCATGATCAAGTGATCTTGATCTTCTTCTTCCACCTCCTTCTTCCTCCTCCTTTATGGCATAAGCCTACACACTTCTTTTGAAGTTCATTCCCTAGATTATAAACACTCTGGGACAGAGCTGTCCTTTGTGTTCTGTGTTTGTACAGTGCCAATTACAAGATGTACTCCTAGAAGCCAATAATAATAAAAAATAATAAACATTTGTTCTGGTTTCAGTGGTTCCTGATAAGTGCAAACAGAACACAATGCCTGTGTTTGGTTGCTTTGTGGAGCACTGCATGAGAGAGATGTAATCCCCAAAATATGTGAATATAGCTGACCATCAGTAGAGCAGTGAAAATATCTCATGAAGCAGAATCAGGTTCACAAATGCCCTAAGCACCCTACAGAGCAATATTTTCCTTCTAGTCCTTGTCAGTTCTAAAATCCATGTGGCTCATGGTAATAGTGGCACAGCCTTTCCAATGTAAATACAGTATTGACTTCAGTTTGGTCCTTCAAGAAAAAGAACACAACATTATTGCTGGAATTAAAACATAGATATGGAATTCAATAGTATACGAGCTACTGTAAAAGGGAAGTCATATAAGTCAAACTTTGGCGCTACTATTGGCCACGTTGCCAAATATCAACAAGGCTCCTACGTTCTCATGAGGAAATGTGAAATTTCTGTGCTTTGAGGATATTCCACCAAAGAATATACATCTGAAGCTTGTTCACTAGTCTCTTTTCAGTGGAATTTGGTGAGTGTGCACAGACGTGATGGCCTGTCCTTCCTTGTATACGCATGTTGAATACAACATTAGTGAATAAATGTGACAAAGGCTGTCACTTTTAGGATATGTCCTGCTAAGGGACTTGGTAAGTGAGGAGAATTTTTAGGTTTTGGGAGAGGTATCTCATGGAAGCAAGTGCTCAGTAATGGAAATTCTACCTCTGAGAGACCTCTCTGTACTGCTTCTGTTAGGAATCCAGCCATCAACATGAGCTGAAATGTATTTATTGCTTTAATACTTGGGTATGGGTAATCCATACTCAAGCCATCTCCTTGCAGGTCTCCTTGCCTGAAGGACACGATCACCAGCTGCACTTGGTGTAGGGAGGACTGGAGCAGGACAGAGGTGGCCACAGCTATGTGGGAGGGGAGCGCCAGCATGGCATGGGAAGCATGGGATGGGAGGACAGTGGAAACTCACATGAAAGCTGAGAGACTTATGTATCCAAATGCACTCCAGGTAAAAGAGAATCCACCCCTGAACCCTGCTGGACTTGCTTTCAGAGGCACGGACAACTGAAGCCAGTGAGAACTGCATCCTCTATGCACAAGGTCAGTTAATCTGCTTATTTATCTGACATTAGGCACTCAAAGTGTAATATTTTGGGCTGAGATGGCAGCTATTAGGAAACAAACACTAACTAGGTAAGAAAAGCTTCCTCACAAAATTTTTAACTTCCTCAACCCATTTAAAATGAGCCAGCAGTGTGCCCAGGTGGCCAAGAAGGCCAATGGCATCCTGGCTTGTATCAGAAATAGCGTGGCCAGCAGGGACAGGGAAGTGATCTTAACCCTGTACTTGGCACTGGTGAGGCCGCACCTCGATGACTGTGTT
The DNA here is from genome assembly GCF_047716275.1 of Strix uralensis. Lineage (NCBI taxonomy): Eukaryota > Metazoa > Chordata > Aves > Strigiformes > Strigidae > Strix > Strix uralensis. The sequence continues at coordinate 79,988,601 of NC_133973.1, forward strand.
CAGTTTTGGGCCCCTCACTACAAAAAGGACATTGAATTACTCGAGCGTGTCCAAAGAAGGGCAACGAAGCTGGTGAAGGATCTGGAGCACATGTCGTACAAGGAGCGGCTGAGGGAACTGGGGTTGTTTAGTCTGGAGAAGAGGAGGCTGAGGGGAGACCTCATCGCCCTCTACAACTACCTGAAAGGAGGTTGCAGAGAGCTGGGGATGAGTCTCTTTAACCAAGTAACAAGAGATAGGACAAGAGGGAATGGCCTCAAGTTGCGCCAGGAAGGTTTAGACTGGATACTATGAAGCATTTCTTTACAGAACGGGTTGTTAGGCGTTGGAATGGGCTGCCCAGGGAGGTGGTGGAGTCCCCATCCCTGGAGGTGTTTAAGAGTTGCGTTGACACAGTGCTGAGGGATATGGTGTAGTTGGGAACTGTCAGAGTTAGGTTAATGGTTGGACTGGAAGATCTTCAAGGTCTTTTCCAACCTAGATGATTCTGTGATTCTGTGAAAAGCAGTGCTTCTTCCTTCCCACAAGCTGCTGCCTGGTCACACTGCTACAACTGATGGTGTCTTTCTCATGCCTTACTTCTCCCCTCCCCAGACTTGGGTCCTTTGCCAGACTGACAGGCATTCCAAGGAATGAGGTAAGGACACTGGTAAAAGAAGGAGCTTTTAAAAAGTATTTTATATAAAAATAATCATTAATATATAGGCTAAACATAAGGATAACTGGAATAATTATAAAGTTATCTCTGTTATTATTTTGTCTGTATTTAAGACAAGAAAAATTTAAAAGAGTTCAGATTTTTTGTGTATTTTAGACCCAGTAAGGCAGATTACTTAAGGCAACATGTTTGGAATAAGGCAGTCATGTTGCCTTATCCCAACTCATGTTGCCATACACTACACATCCCCCAATTTTTATTTTTTTTTCTGTTGTTGTAGAATGTGATTTCTATAAATGTAACCTGACATTTTCTTTCAAAAAGATCTGACAATACATTTTTAATAGGACTAAGTTCTGTAGGCCTGATTCAGTCTGAGTCTGATGTAATTCCATCAAAATCTGTGGAGTTTCCCTGGCATCAAAACTGCAGTAATTTAGGAATGACTCAGCCTTTGAATTTCTTGGATTTTGCCAGTAGGAACTTGGAACGAGCAATTCAAAAATTACTTTTAATCGCATCCGGAGATCCCCATTTACTTTCAAAGATACAATCTTCATCGTCACATACTCTGGAACAGCACACTTGCATTCATGTTTAGAAGCTTAATTATGCATCAATTACATGGGGGAATTTTAAATAAGATTTGCTGATCCTTTTGTTTCATGGATTTGACTAAAACATTCTGTTTATTTTGGTATCACTCTCATAGTTGGCATGACTGATTTATCTGATGACTAATTTATTTGACTCCAGCCAGAGATATACTGCCAAAATTTCAACAAAGGGCTCCTTTGGAAAGGGTTTATATTGTCTCAGTGCATTCTAACTATTAAAGACTTTACAAAAATGTTCATTGATTCCCAAAAGCTGCCTGGCAACGATATAGCTTTAAACAACTGAGCTTAACCAGCCCTTCCTCTTGATTAGCCTTTTTGCCTGCTGTAACTGCTTCTCCACCAGCCCGGTATTAGTGAAGCATCTTTCAAGAAGGATAGCATTATTTCTGCACAAGGAAAATGAGCGACAGCTTGACTTTGTGTGTGCGTGTGTGTGCACAGAGTATGTTTTGTGTAAAAGCTTGATCAAACGAATAAATGTCAGGCTTAGTTTTTGAAATAGCTGGCGTTATCTCTTGCGTGAGTGAGATACCAGCTCTCAGTGAATGCCTATCAGAGACTTGTTTTCCATACTCATGTCCATCACTGCACTATGGCTAAAGAAGAACATGGATTTCGTTGGGGCATCTAGGCTGTGTGGAAAGAGGGGGCAACAAGGCTTTGCACATCAGGGACAGTTTGAGTCCTGGTCAACTAAAGGTCCATTCAATGAAGACTGAATAATATTGGATGGAGAGGAGCTCCTCAGTCTGAGGTGACATTTTAAGGGCTGCAGTGCTTTACCCCTGCAGCAGCTTTCAGTGAAAGTGTTGCTCCCTTTGGGCACAGATTGGGAGAGAGGAGAGATGTGTCTCTCGGAAATATTGGAAAAGTAGCTACAGGAGGAAAGAAGGAAATTCCTCTCCATGTGGACTCTGGTTTGGATTGAAAGTTGTGGGTATAAACTACATCTAACTGATCTGAGGTAGGGGTAGGGTTCACCTGCAGGTATCTGCTAACTCAGGGTGGGATCCAGTTGAATCCTGCCTGGTATGTCCATACCTTCACTAGTCATCCATCTGCTTTACTGTCAGTTGGCATGTCCAGACTGCTCCTCCGGCCTGGTGTAGGTGTCTCCCAGGGATAAGATGGATCCTGTCCTAGAAGAGGACAGGATCCCCTTTTCCTGTTTACTATAAGGTGATCACAGGGTGACTAGCTCACACACAGCATTTCACACCACAGATGTCTAAAGTGGTCTGGGATAAATCCTAAACTTACCCTTGAGACCCAGCACAGCAATTTTACCTCATCTGTACCCAGATTCAGGTGCCTGATGAAGCAGGACAACATCTTCTAGCTAGGAAGAAAGGAGAACTATGGGACCCACACCATTCGAGATTAGTAATGCGAGACTTTGTTCTATACACACGATGACAATCTCATGGCAAATCTCAGCTGTTACAGAGGACATAAAGCTTATTCAAAGCATTGCCTCTCCCTGCCAGCCTCTCTTGTCTCTACCCTGAGCTGGCCATTAACTGAATGTTTTTTGTTCAGATTCCAGTCTAATGCTGTTTATATTTAATAAAAGGAAGATAATGTATAGCTTGAGTACTTCAAGCATTTTCACCTATATTGTCCCCCCACCTCCTCTGTTTTGGGCTGTTTCAGATACAGTAGGAGAATATTGTTTGGCAGTGAAAATAGCACAGAGAAGTGAAATAGGATGAATGTGAGTGTGCTGTCTTTGCTCAGGGCTGTAGACTTCTCAGCAGTATCTAGGCCAAATCATGGGCATCAAATGTGTTACACAGAACTATGTGCTCTGCAAGCACAGAGCAAAAATCCCACTCCAAATTCAGACAAAAAGTAGAAAACGTATAAAAAAAGCACAAGAGGATTTAATACCAACCAACCTTTGCAGACCAAAAGTCCACTAAAAGACCTTTGTAGACCAAGGGCTACTAACAAGTGGACCTTAGATACTTTATAAACTATATTTTCTGAATTACATCTTACCACCTAAGCAGGCTGCAAGGGGGAGTCCAAGAGAAAAGAGGTGAGGACTTCAGGGGGCACATTTCACTTCTGGCAGCTAGAACTGACCATGGGGTGTAAGGCTGAACTGATTCAGGTAACCACGTAGTTAAACAACCACGGAGTAACAAACTTAAGCTAAGGGTTAGAGGTAGTCTATCCATAGACAGACAAAAAAGGACAGTTGCTTTTAGAGTAGAATGCTAAAACTGCTAATAGTCTTTGTGGTAATCTAGGCTCACCATTTCCTGTGGTATTGCCACTGGAACTGATTATGCTCTTCCTGCTTGCAGACACTTTTTACGTATTTTAGGGCTATTTTCGTGCCTATAGTTAGTTTACTCTTCTTTAGACTAAACAGTCTTAACTCTTCCAGTCTTTCCTCATAGGTCACGTTTTGTAAACTTGAGGGATTCTCGTTGCTCTTATCTGTGTGCTGTTTCCAAGTGCTCTGCATCTTGCTTCAAGTGTAGTACCCAAACTGGACACAGTACTGCAGCAGAGGCTTTGCTTGGGCCAAGCAGAAGCCATCTCACATCTTACAGACAAGATATTTTTATGAAGACTTGTTTGGGTTTTTTTTTTTCAACACGGTACAATCATGCACTGTCTGATCCCAACTGAGAAGATCCTGGATATTGGATTGATCCCTGCTGGTCCATCTACACAGACCTGAAAGCTTGTGGGAATTTTTTTCTGTTGAGTTTCCAGTAAGTTATTTAGAAAGGAGAGGTAGATATTTTGAGGAAAAGGAGGGGATAGACTGTAAAAACTAAACATTAATTGAGCAATAGTACCAGGTCAGACATAGCACTGAACTAATTTATGATCGTGTCTCTGCTAGTGGCATGAAGGAGACAGTAAGGCTGCAAAGATGTTGAGAGAAAAGGAAAAAAATATAAATAAATCCATTTAGAAAATACTGCTGTTGGTAGAATTGAGTGAAAGCAGATGTAACCCAGTGAACTTCAGACCTTGAAGTAATGTTATTTATTTTGCTTACTGAGAAAAGTGAGCAATGCCAGTGAAAAAATCTCTGGCTCTAAAAATCACTTTGCATGACTCATGAGTTATAGAAATTAGTCTTGTTCGGAAACAGACTTTTCCTCATCATTCCTTCTTCTTTTAGAGAACTACTCAGGAGCCTTGCACACCTAAAATAAATGTCTTTGTTTCCTAGTTTCTCTTCCTTGTTCAGCAGTGCTTTCCCTTCAGTATTATGAACTATAACCATCTTGCTGCAAGGCTGTATGAAGAAGCAGGCACAATATGGAACTCTGTTGCTAGACATAAATTTTTGAAATTATCCATGGTGGTAAAACTGTAAGGAACAGGTTATTGAAAGCACTCTGGCTCCTTAAATAAGAGCTCCCACTCATTCTTTTGATTAAGATGCTAGACGTTTTTAGAAATGGTCTAATTTCTCTCAGTTGAGCAGTTAGCCTTTGCCTGAGATTGTGGAAAACTTGGGCTCAGTCCCTCTTGTACCAAAAGTGGTGGCCGAATTGTCACCACCAGGTCAAGGCAGAGCCTTGCACCTCACAAGCTCACTTTCTGCTTTCCTAATGATCTGCTTCCATCAAGCTGTCTGATGTATTTTGGGTGTCTGTGGCCTTTGTGTTTTGTCAAGAGCTCTCTCCCTGGCCAATGCCCCAGCTGTCACACACTAGACTTGCTTTCCTTGACTGCAAATGTTTTGCCTCCTTGCAAACTGTTCCCAGGAAAGAGGAGTTCAAGAGAAAGCCACTCCTATCTCCCTGACTCTCCTTTCACTGGGCGAGGTCTTGCACACTCAGATCTTGCTGATTGTGTGCAAATCCCATCAGCGGGCCCAGACAACCTTACTCTGCCCTGGGCTTGCCCTTAGGTCTCTGCAGTAACTGGAGCAATTGCCACACTGCAGCACAGATAGCAGTGACCTTAGGAAGCACTCAAACATTTGCATATTATTGCAAACATAAAAATAATAATAATAATCTGTGGGATATGGGGTGGTGTGGAGTATCTCTTATCAACAGGCTCCACAAAAGCTCCTTCTTTTGTTTATAAGGAACTGCAGACCAGAGATGACTGGATTTGCAGACAGGAAGGGTGAGGGGGGAAAACACCCCCACTTGTTTTCTCCTTTGAGCAACAACATTTCTCTTAAGCTTAACCAAAGAAGGTAGTGAAACCACTTGGCAAATAGACCTGTGTTAAGTACCTTGGCTGGAAATGTTTATGCTTGTTGCTATTAACACACACAACACTCTGCTCCCTGCGTGCTGAAGGGAGGGGAAGGACTTGCCACCCTGTGCAGCCATACACCTTGTAGCCCACCACACCCCTACACCACATGTCTGAGGAGAAGTTTGCCCACAGACAGTTAACTGCTGCCTGCAGGGAGAGATGCTGGCTTCAGCTGCCCACCTCTCCTCCTGCCTCTCTCCCTATCTCCCTAGCCATGCCAAGCACAGACCCTCGAGAGAGACCACCACCACCACCAGCCAGGGCAGGGGAGCTTCATTGCTTGGAAGGAAATTAGCTGAGCCATGGGTTGGGGGTGTCTGCACCCCAGTGAAGCCCAGGCCAAAGTATGGCTAAGGCAATGCAGGATGTGCTAGCCACAGAGACCCAACTGGCCATTGACCCTCTGAGAGTGAGCCTTGTACCACAGTCTGGAAAGTGGCCAAGATGCACAGAGATGGAGAAGCACAACCCTTTCCATCCCTGCTATAACACTGCACTGAACCTCACCATCTCCAACCAGCTGCATCTCATTTGCTTTAGGGGAAGATGTCTCTATGGCATGTGGCTTCCAACTCCCTCAGGGACACACATTTCCAGCTGTAGATTATTTCTTTGCCTTTGGCTATCCCACCTTCTACCTCAGCTGAGCTCCCTGTGCCTCCTGGAAGGATGTATCCATCTCAAACACCTACGCAGAGGCAGTGGTAACATGATGGTCCCTCTGCAGCCTGTGCTGTCAGACTCTGTTGGCCAGAAACACAAAAGGAGCCCCGTGGTGGTCTCAGCTGGAGATGCCCTTGGGAGAAAAGGGCTGAGGGACAAAACTAAATAAAATGAAGGCTGTGAGGTTGACAGGGGATGTGCAGGATGGCCATGCCATGTTCACAGTGCCACAGGCACCTTCTCAGCAGACCTCTGTGAGCAGTGCCAGTCTGTGGTGCTTGCTCAGCTTCTGGGATTGCAGGGTGAGAAGCCCTGGCTGCCATCAGCTGGCTGGAATGGCAGCGAGTCTTTCTGACTCAGCAGGAATTGGCCCAAATCCCTGGCAGGGAGGAAAACAAATTTTCTGCCTTCCACTCATATCCTGTCTCTGGCTGTGGTGGGTGCCCTTGTTTTAAAAGTCCAGGTCCAGGGCTCTGACTAGGATACTGGGTGACTTTTCAGCTGGTGGGGCTTTTTGGTCAGGTTGCATCACCATTTCAACAAATTCCACCTCTGGGTACCAATGTGAAGGTTTTGTAGCCTAGCAAGATGACACCCAGCTCATCAAGAAAGCTGAAGAAGCTTTGGCTTTTGCACTGAAAGGTCATCTTTGCAGGGAGCTTCAATCTGAATGGGGATGCACTCATGAGGGTCAAAAACCCTGCTGGGTGCCAGCGTTGCACCAAGCCAGGCAAATAGGTCTGCTTGAAGGGTACCTAAGCCTTGCTGCACACAGAGGCACAGGAGTCACTGACACTTGAAAATACTGAATTATTGTGAAGAACTGAGTTTCTAGGGACAGCATAAAGTAAACATTATACTGGAGAATTTGTAATAGCCACTGAGTAGAGCAAAACTACTTGTGGCATGATGATGTTGAAAGGTGATAAAAATTAAAATAAATTGGTTTTGCTGGAATATAATTGTATCATCTCTTTTGTAAGGTGGAACGTTTCCATTAAAAATATGCTATGGAAAAGCCAGATGCCATTAATGATTATTTAGTTAATTAAATTACCTCTTTTCCCCACTGTGTGAGATAACTACTTCTGTTATTAACCAAGGGTGGCTGACTCAGGGCCCAGTATGTGGTGTGATGCTTGCTTGGGATGGGATGCCAGCCTGGGGTAGCAGCTTGGGCTCATGGTGGGCTTGCAGTGGAGGAGCTGTTTATACCTCTGGAGAGTCTTGTTCTCCTGGCTGCCCAATTAAACACTGTATTGAATACAGTTAGTGAGTCACTTTCACTGTTTCTTAGTGGCTGGGGTTTGGTTTTGCTTTTGCTGCTTACAGGATGAAATATCAATAGAAAGGCTTTTATGTGACATTCTGTGTTATTGTTTAGATATTCGTTTGTGAAGAAGGAAAAGGCAGTCTCCAAATAACAGAAGATTTTGGCAGCTTTCCATTTGCAAAGGAAATTTAGAACTTCTGAGCTCTCATTTCCTTTGGAAATATGAATCACTGTACGTTGTCCTGAATATGAGCCCAAGACACATCATTGTGTCTGATGTTTCTGCAGAAGAGTAGCCTCACATCTTAGCTGGATACAAAAATAATGGCAACTATAAAAATGGGTAGAGTGGACCTGGTAGAAACCAATATATATTATTATGAAAGCAAATTCATGGGAATCTTCAAGTATTCAATTTTACATCTCTTTTTGACTGTCAGGTTATGTGATTGTACTCTTTCAAATACTAGTAGAATCTGTGTAATTAACTTTTGGGAAAATGAGGGGCTAGAAGGGAAATTTGGAAGTCTAAACTATAATAATCTCATAAAATAAGATTAATGACATATCCAGTTGATGGTTTACAGTATTAAAATCTACCACATGGAAGTCTTAATTTATGGAAAACTGTTCAATAGTAAAACATAAATCTTAGCCTAGGATGTGGAATTTAAAAATTCTATCTTTAAGCAGGTTAATCCTGAGGACATGTTTTACTAGAGCTTGGTTAATTACCTCCGGACTAACATATGTTTTCTTTAGGAAAGTTAACACAGTAAAAAAGAAACATAACTGTAAAATGATCACATCAGTAGACTGTTGGGCATGGTCTTTAGAAGTCTTCAATGCCTCTGCATTTTTAACTCTTTCAGATCCTTTTTTAGAAATTTAAATGGCAAATGTCTGGGTGACCAGTACAAGGTATTTAAGGTGAGAGATGAATAAGATGTTCTCAGGAGACTTTGCATGTGCCTGAATTTCAGTATGTGCTTTGCTGAATTAAGACCATAAATGTTTAAGTTCTAGGTTTTTTAATATTTGGGCAGGTAACAGTGTCTCCCAGCATCTCATAAAATGTCACTGTAGGGGCAGAACAAGAATCTGGCTTTCCAGCTTTCTCTCCAGGCCAGCACATTTGCTCATTCCCTGTCAGTCCTGCACCTGGCATGAAGCAGATATGAGGCCATCTCGTTCTACAGGTCCATCCTATTTGGCCACCACCCTCGAGTGACCTCAGCTAGCTAAAGGCCAGTTCATAGCATCTACACTAACAGATTCTGGTAGATGTCTGCTCAGTGTTGTTGGTTATCTGTGCCAACTCATCAAATGACTCTTTTTAACATCTCTTGTTCTGTTTCCTTTGACCATGGTTTCATGCCTTTCCGTTCATTTCTCTCTGACAGAAAGCATCCCTTGGAAGAGAAAGACTTTGCTGGTTTACTATTAACAGTGAAACTAATGAAGGGTTGAATGCTTGGCTTTGTAACTTGAATTTTGTTTTGAATATATGTGCATTTTTAAAAAAAGAAAAGTAATAAAATCCAGGAAGATTTTAATGACACAAAACCATTATTAAATCCTGAATACCATCAAAAGGGAGGTGCTGCTTCTTCACTTCAGTAGTGAAATGTCATCAGAAGTGCCCCTTTCCTTGCCAGGTACCCCACTGCCAGGCCTGTCTGTCTTATACATTCAGCTTGGGACCCTTCTCAGCTGCCCGTCTCCCAGGCCTCTGCCTCACCTCCTGCACCATGGCTTGCCCCCATTCTAAGATCATTTGATCAGCAGGTCCATGAGCAGTTGCATGGCTGTGCTGGGCAAATGAGGCCATGGACTGAGAGTCATGGAGTGGGAAAAGAAAGTGCCGTTTCACCCTGCTTTAAGGCACAGCCATCTGAGCTGATGTGCTTTCTCCTGTGTTAGGAAATGCATCCCTGGCGAGGAGAGCCATGTAGGAGCCCTGGGCTTCAATGTCCAGTGTGTAAGAGAAGATTGAGTGGATGGCAGGCATCTGCTGGGCACAGCCAGACGTCCCTCACAGTACTGGCACCAGGACTGAGTCAAGGAATAAGTGCCCTGAAAAAGCATGAATGTGAAGCCCTCAGAAACGCCCCTGGTGACACCTCTGCTCCAAGCATTTGATTTCATTTGAATCAGTGAAACACCCAAGAGGATACATTGATCAGCCTCTAAACCGCCAAAGAGTCCCACAGCACTCACTCCAGGGAAGGCTTATAAGGATAACGAGACACTGTAGGACTTGAAGAATGTGGGGTATGGAGAGGAATCCCATGTGCACAGCTCTATTAAAATGGCTGCGCTCATCTGGCATCTTGCTTGACATTGCAAAACTATGTGTAAGTACCATGAGACAAAGAATAATGCTTGCATTGAGGGATTTAATACCTCTATTGTCTGTGTAGTGATTTGTTTTCTCTACCAAATTGGCACTTAACTCACAGTTGCCCAGCCAACTCCATATGGTATTCACAGCAGAGACTTTTATGCACATTTTTTTTCTCTACAGTTTCTCATCTCATGACCATTGGTTACACTCATTCCCTCATACCCATTTCCAAGCTACTTGCTGCTCAGCCTCTGTCCTCCTCCTTGCACCACTCCCTGAAGATGTCATATGTGCTAGAAGGGTAATGATTTCAAATCTTAAATCTCAGCAGTGTGAATTCCAAAATCATCAGCTATAATGATTTGTACTTCAGTCTCCTTCTCTCACCCATCCGCCTACCACAGCTGTTTTTGCCAGGTCTCTCCCTTCCTGCTGCAGGGACTTGTAAAAATGAGATGGATTGTATCTCTGTAACTTTGAATGAAGCTCTGGTTGTAGCACAACTGCTGAAAAGATTAGAAGAGGTACATTGGCCTTAGGCTCCACAGCGCACGATACAGAGAAGCTCCCCTCACCCACCTCAGCGCTCACAAGGCAGACCAGGGTACAAAACCTGTTTGAACAGAGGTATTTTAAGACATTGGCTGCATACCAATTACAGCTGAGTCCTATTCATTTTGCAGTACACTCTCTGCTGCTATGCAGGAGTAATCAAAGAAAGCTAAAAGCAAAGTAGAGATAACAATCTATCCTGGTGTGAGTATTAGAAGATGAAAGAGTTTTGTTATTAATGCCCCAATAACAAGCTTTGCATTCCCATCCTTGCACCAGCTGCATGGGAATGCTAGCAAACAGCAGTACTTTGCACCTTCCAGATTTCCTCACTGATTTTCTGCAAATGAAGACCACCTCTGGGGGACTGTCCACCAGGTAAAAATGTGTAAGGATGACTGAAGAGAAGCACAAGCAGCATTACTCTTGTCCAGGTCTTGACAAAAGTGAAAAAGATCTCAGCAACACAACCATTGTCCTTGTACAAAAGTAGGAAGACAGAAGGCTTATAGCACAAACAGAGGATTACAGAGATGATGCCAAATTGCCAGGTGTGAGTAAGAGCTAAAAAGGAAGGCTGGTCTGCAATGCCATATGCTTTCCTGGAATCCTGCAAGGTCAGAGTCTGTCCTTTGTAACCTGCCATCAGCTTCTCCTCCAAAACGGGTAGCTGTCTGTGAAAGCCTCCACCTTCAGTGTTTTCCAGCTGGTCCCATGCAGTCTAGTCCTGCAGTTCTTGAACTCACTTTGTGTATCTTTCTGGCTGCAGACCCCCCAGTAGGCACCCCTCTCTCCAGTCTGCCTCATAGCTCTGGACTATTCTGGTTCAAGTAACTGGCCAGAGCCAGACAGTTTTCATAGTAAACAGCAGTACATAGTGATTCACTGTGGTTTAAATTCATGAATTTTCAAAGCTTATAGATTAAAATCTTGGAAACAAAGAGCTCAAAGAGAAGACAAAATTTGGCAGCAGGATTTCTTGTGAACCACTTCAAAATCTCTAACCTATGTTTCAGCTCTGAGATTCAAAACCCGGGTTTCACAGAGTTGTTCTGCCTCTTGGGGGATTCCTGGGCTCTGGATGATTCCTCTGCAACTTGCCAACCCACGGAAGCTCTGGATTTTGCTCTGGATCTACTGCAAAGCTGCTGCTGGAGCTCCCTGGGGGAAAATCTCTTGGATACTTGGGAGTTAGCCCCTTCCTTCAGTTCATATCTGTTCTGCCAGGGGCTGCTAGGTCAAACATGGCTCTCTGCTTCGTGAATGGCTCTGCTGCATATGAATCAATTCCTTCCCTTACTTGAAACCACCCTAATAAGACCCATTATTGGTCTCAGACTAACGCTGACCTAGTCTGACTTGCTTAATTTACTTTCTTCTTTCACTTTTGGGGATAGTGGGAGGGAGAGAGTGGGCTATAATATAACAGATTCCAAAAACATTTACTGTATATTATCATGATGTCTCATGACCTCTAGTGCATCACCAGCTTCCTCTAGGGACCAAACATGCATTTCAGGCTATCTTGTTTGAGCAGAGAGCAGACCTAGTCATCTAATGGCAGAATGGAGGCCATGAGCTTGGTAAGAATCTTGCTACAATGGAGAGGCAAACTGTGAGAATGGAGAACCTTTTGTTATCAAGATTTAACACCTTATTTATCTGCATACACAAAAGTGCCTGTGCTGGAATCAGCATTTCAGTCAGTTCAAACAGTGACCCTGCTGCCCTGCTGAGAAATGGAGAGTACTTTGGAATTAAACCATAAAACTCTGAGAGGAATTCTGGCCATGTCTCATGGTCACCATTTGCAAATTTGCACTATTGATCCTAGTGTATATTTCTTTTTATATTGATGCAACTTTGCTAATGCTGTTTTGACTTTGTTTTTCTAAATCAGCAAATGGATAATGTACTTACTGGGCTGAAAAACTTAATGGTGGGGTGGCTCAGGCTGTCGAACACAAATCAACCTCCCTTCAGTTACCACTTTTCCTAGAAGGATTTGCTTGCTGCAGGGAAGTTCTCAGACACAGTTATCCTCTAACCTCAATAGCAGACTCCCGTGACTCTGTCCCTTTGACTACCTGGAACATCCCTCAGCAGAGTCCTCTGTGGGTGGCCATCTGTCTGAAGAAAACCTCCCCGATGCCCCGATGCCCCGATGGATTTCTTCCTTCCTGCTGATGGCCGCAGCCATTGACCCCTGGCTGACGACCAGCCCTCTCCCCTTCCGACCTCCCAAAAGTGCCACTCTGCTGCTGCTTTGCCGTGGCTCTGGGTACAGCTAAACCGCTCCTCTCCTGCGGCCGCGCACCCCGGGGAAGCCGCGGGGCAGGAACGCTGCCTGTCCAGGACGAGAGGGAGCTTCTTGCCCCGACCCGGGCGGGGCGGCCGCTGCCCCCGGGCGTGGCCGGCACCTCCCCGGGGCCGCGCCTGCAGCACCATGGAGAGAGGAGCGCGCTCGCCTCCCGCGGGCAGGGCGCGGGCAGGGAGCGGGCAGGGAGCCGGCAGGGAGCGGGCAGGGAGCGGGCAGGGAGCGGGCAGGGCGCGGGTAGGGAGCGGGCAGGGAGCGGGCAGGGAGCGGGCAGCTGACAACGGGCAGGGCGCGGGAAGGGAGCAAACAGTGGACGGAGAGCAGGCAGGCAGCGGGCAGCGGGACAAGCAGTGGACGGAGAGCGGGCAGCCAGAAGGCAGCAGGCAACAGGCATGGCGCGGGCAGGGGGAAAGCAGTGGACAGAGAGCAGGCAGGCAGTGGGCAACGGGTAACAGGTAATGGGCAGGGTGCGGGCAGGGAGCAAGCAGTGGACAGAGAGCGGGCAGACAGAAGGCAGCAGGCAACGGGCAATGGGAAGGGAGTGGGCAGGGAGCAAGCAGTGGACAGAGAATGGACAGGCAGTGGGCAACAGGCAACAGGCAGGGCACAGGCAGGGGGCAAGCAGTGGACAGAGAATGGGCAGGCAACGGGCAGCAGGCAACGGGCAGCAGGCAACGGGCAATGGGGATCTGTCAGGCAGAAGGGAGCAGGAGTGCATTGTCTGACCCCAGCCCTCACTCCGCCTGCCCCCTATGTAACCCCACTTGCAATGTGTACAGAGCAGTGGCATTGACAGCTGGGGGATTTAGCACTAAGTTCCCTCCTCCAAGGCTGAGGTGAAGCCTGGCCTTGGCTGCCACGCAGATACCTGGCTGGCTTGTTGTTGGCAGGCAGCAATCAAATGGATGGTGTGTTTTTCCCGGCAGTAAGTTTCTGTCTAGTGAGGAAAACTCTCATGTCAGTCCTTTCCTGCTCTAGGTTGAGCCCTCTGGGAAAGTTGCCAGTGTCACTCCAAATCATGGTTGGAATTGCTCTCCACACCCCAACGAACTCAAATGGTGTTTGACTATCAAGGCTGTTCTGGGTACAGGTGCTGCATAGTTGTGTTTTTTCAGCTTCCTTCCACCCTTTAACTGCATTACAGTGGCAGCTTCATGAAATGACAGCTCTGAATCTGTCTGCTGCTGTGATCCAGACGTCTGGGCATTGCCCTTTCCATATTGGCTACCATTAGGATAGCACTACTTCCCCCACCTGGCTCCATCAAAACAGGCACTAGCAAGACTAAGAGATTCCAGCAGAAGACCTGAGGCTTAAACAAGCAAAGGTGCAAGGAAGTACATTTCTTCTACTTTCTGGTACACCTCCCTGAATGCATGGCATGGAAAACCAGAGCATGCAGAGGAGTCATGAAACAGCGCTGTAGGCTAGACATGCCAAATGCTAGAACTAATTGTTTGAAGAAGCTTAGTGGCTGCCCTGACTGACTAGGGAAGTGTCACAAGAAAGGGATGTGGGAACAGTTCAGTTTCTTAGTTACACTTCTGTATTTTATGTAAATAAAACAGCTCTCTGTAGCATCACCAAAAGCAAAATACTTAAATAAAGTGTCTAAGCATTACTAGACAACTAAAAGCTAATTCTTGTCAAATCTGGATAATTCTGGGATTGTAAGAATTCAGGATGATAAACATGAGAGGAATGAGAAAGAGAGGTAAATACTGCCTGTGGAGTACTCAGGAGTTAGCAGGAGACTGGGTGGGTGGAAACTCTGCTTCCAGTATCTTTCTGGAGTCCACAACAGCTCTGACTCCAATGAAGTCAGGAGCTTTAGTTTCCAGGCTCACCCCTTGAAGGGTCTTTGTGGGTCTTTCTTACTGATAAGGACTGACAAGTTAATCAGAAGTCAGTGGTTTTGTTAAACAATATTGTCTCTCTTCTAGTTTTCATTTCTGGCATTTATTGCCCGTGTGAGTTTATGCCTGTATGTAATGGTCCCTTGGTTTTGATCATATAATTTCCATGAGTATATCTGGTGCACTGATAATCATAATGAAGTTAACTGAAGAGACAATGTTCCCAGATAATATTTAGCTTCAAGCTTACTGTATTTGTCTCAGATCTGATGAATTACTTTGTTGCCTACTTCTCCCAAAGCAGCTGATTTAATAAAAGATATTGCTTCTTCCCACAAACTTTGCCTTAAATGACTGTAGCTACAACACTATTACTATTCATACTCCTCCAGGATCTTTTGTCTGAATGTTTCAGTCACTGCAGCGGATTACACTGGCTGTACATGTGAATGTGCATGTACATTTGGCAACAGCCCAGCTAGCTTGGCTACTGTTAGCAGCATGGCTGTGCTAACCCAGACCTCCAGAAACATGGATCCCTCAAGATCTGCAGGTGGACTGGGTTGCAGAAGCTGAGCTCTTACTGCCTTGGCTGTGCTCCTATCAGCACAACTAGCCCTTTAGCTGAAAGTCAGTTCTGATAAATACCTACATACTGCCAATGACTGCAGGGCAATCCTGCTCAAAGAAAGACCTCTGGAGTCTGTTTTTTGTTTACTGTGATTTAAATAGGAAAAAAACCTTAAAACTTCGTAGAGCTTATGTAGAAGCCTCTCCTGCAAAATCCCCCAAGAGTGCAATCAAAACTTTAATGATCAAATGAATCTGCTTTGGAGTAGACGCGACTTATGCTATTTACTGGTAATACTTTCTGTGGGGTAACTTGAAGACAAATAGGTAGGAATGGAGTGAGGTGCTTGTGTAAGAGAGTTATCTTTGGCTACAGGACAAATTGCAAATAGATTCCATAAAATCATAAACATGCAGAGAAAAAGATATATTGGCAGCCCACCCTGACATCAGTATGCCAATAACAATGATATATTGAAGCTCTGAGGACAGAGATGGGAGTTAATCACTTCTTTAATCTGAGCATTTTATTGTTTTACAATGTAGGGCACAGTGAGAGTGCAAAGCTCTTTCCCCGTTGAACTCTTGTTTTCCTTGGATTACCAGAAGTTTATGTTTAGCAGGTTTTCCAAACAAAATACCTCACTCTTTCCCAGTAGTGTTTATGCTACGTGTAACATTACCCTTTGCTGCTGCGTGCACTGGCAGGTTAAAATTAGACTTCTAAATGTCAGTACAGCAGCTTGCTACTCTCTTACTTTAACAAGAGCTTTCTGCTTTGATTTGTTGTGAATTTCTTGTCTATGTTACTCTAAACAGCAAATAATCAAAATCTTACTCAGATGCTTAAGTATATAGTTAAAGGATGCACACATAATGATGTGTATTTTGTTTATTCAAGTTTCAGTCTGACAGTGATCAAAATAATAATAACAAAACAAAGTGGCAAATGGATTACAGCTGATATATTCTGAAAGCAGCTTTTGTACTACTAATAATAGCAATAATGGCAGCTTATAGTTACTGAAGTACTTTCATTGCTTTAAACAAATTTGATCATATGTGTCTGAGAAACAGTTGCTGTTTTTTTCTTTCTTTAAATCTTGGCAGAAATAATGCATAAATGGTTATTTGCGAAGATATAATATTCCTTTTTAAAGCATATGTGTGCTTCTATGTCTTTTAAGTAATTTTTGATGAACAGCATTCTTTAAAAGAAGTAAAACTATACCTATCTATTCATATGCCTCATGTGCAATTTGTGATGGTTTGGAGCAGGGCATGATAAAATGTGTACAAAAAAGATGCTGAGTTTTATCTCAAAATCCTCTCTACATGTAGGAGATGATCTGTATCTCCCAGCACGCAGTCTGATGTGGCAAGGGCATGAGAGGCAAGAAACAGTATGGATCTGTAACATGCCTGTGTTTCCATGTTTCCACGTTTGTGTGAGGTATGTGTATGTCTAAGACCCTGTTTATGTAATATGGTAAGAACCACACAACAGTACATTTTATATCTCGTTCAGCCCCTGGCTGTTAATACCTTAGAATTGTGCTTCTTTATAGTCTCATAAAAGCTTTGGAAGATGGGCCCTGTCTATCCTGGATTTCTTTTTTGGTTCCCTAAAATAACTGTGTTTTGATCCACTTTTTCCTACTCTAGCCTGACTCCATCTTGCTCATCCCAGCACAGCTGCCCACATCCAGGAAAGAGCAGTCCCTCTGCCCTTGTCCTTGTGAGTGCTCACACACAGTTTCACTGAAAATACTGTCTTGCCTACTGTCTCAAGGCTTAACATCAAATAGAAAACAAACCTCTTAATTTACTGCTTTACACATGGAGCAAAACAGAAAACACATTGTGCAGTAAACTTTCCGTTAGTCTCTATCTCTGAGAAAACCTGTTCCTGATATAAGGCAAGAAGACTCCATTTGTTTTTTACCCTCTGATAGATGGCTTCCAAATCCAATGATTTCCATTAAAATGGACATTCTGAAACAGCACACCTTTGATCTTTAAAGTTAAAATATTAGCCTGTGATACAGCAAGTATATACACGTGCACTTAATTCCCAGCATATGAATATTTGCACAGTATTCGTGGAAGCGGTTCTTTGCTACCTCATTTCCTTAGATACTAAAAAGAGTACCAATAGCTGCCACAGACCTTGCTATCTTTCCTCCTCTCCCCATCCAGCAAGCAGGACGCTTATTTTTGCATGGAAATTAGAGCTGGAAGACAGTTTAGTCCATGACTCAGCTAACAGTGGTTTGTTACTGATAGCATATTTACTGGGACTTTGTCCAGTATATTTATCGCATATTACCAACTACAGAGTAGAGCTTACTGTCTTTCTTGGAATACATATCATTCCTACAAAGTTGTTTCTGATATTCTGCCTACAATATCCTTTACCTATATTCATCACAATGCTTTAATCATAATCTCTTGCACAAGCCAAAATAATCTTTTTCTCCTCAGGCTCACATCTTGCAATACACACAGCTCCCCATATGTTCCAGTTAAATTACACTTACTTACCTTCTACTTTGAAGATAGTAAGGTGAGGTCTGCAGTGAAAAGCACCCAGTGCATTGCCGGCACAGTTCATCCAAAGACCCTGGAAAACCCACGTTGCAGTGATAACAGATGATGCTCGACTAGTGACTTTCCACTCATTTGATGCAGTAGCAGCAATAGCAGCTCCCAGCCCACAGAAACAAAATATGAAAGCTATAATCTGTATTCCTAGCATGTTTCTCTGTAACCCAGGGACTTAGTAATGCCACTGTGTGGAGAGAAAAGTACTTTAGTCATGTGAGTAAGCAAAAAGGCATAACATAAGCAAATTATACTTGAACAAGTTCAGTAACACTTGCTACAGAAAGTTAATGTGGCTGAAAGAAATTGTCATGCTTGAGTGATTTAAGAAAGGCCCTAGGCATTACAAATGTTTAGAAAGAAAGTCAAGGTAGAACTTTATGGGAGCTAATTACTAGTACTTACTTACTAATTTCTAATTGTTAAAATTAATTAAAATGTTTTCGTATTTTTTTCAATTAAGGTATGCCAGTTAATGCTTAATTTTTAGTTAATTGGAAACTTACAACCATTGCATCTAGCAAAATAAGGTCAGAGTCCAAACTGTACAGCGCTATTTAACAGATTACCATAACATTTTAGAAGGATCACACAACACTTGAAAAATAAATTTTAAAAAGGCTGTAAGATTAATTCAACCATAACTAGCCACCATACAAGCAGCTCTAAACCAGTAGCATCTTGGAGGTGGTGTCTGTGGATGTATTTGTAGAATAGCAAATCTAGAGAAATAACAGAAACAGCAAGTGGTCCCCTAAGCAGTGATGCAGCTGCAGTAGTCAGCAGAATGAACCTTGTGTAGCCCCCATTGAGACTTCTTCTTTGGTCAGTGTAGAAAATTTACTGCTTCTTATGGTATGTTGGCTCTGCACGATGAACATAGCGCAGAAACATCTGTCCCACCACTGACTGAGCTCCTGCAACCTCATGCCATGAAAAATCCTCAAAGAATATCACTGATTTAATAAAATGTCATATTTAAAGTAGCAGGCACAGACAGCACCACATTGAAACAGCTATTCTACTTCCAGATCCTGAATCATCATCATTACTGGTGTGGGACCTACACACGGTTTTACAGACATGTGTGGTCTTCACTCTTTTAAGATGCCAACTTCCAGCTTTATTCATGCTTCTCCTCATTCTCTGGTCCTTTTGGCCTCCTCTCTGAAGAAGGACCATGCATCTTTTCTCTTTTGTGTTACCATATGCCACTCGGTGACATGAGATCACCCCCCTGGATACTGAGCATACACCATCACTTTTGACAATGAGAGTGGTCTATTTTTTTTCCCTTTGGGTGTATCTAGTGTTGCTTCTCCGTTACAGCTGTGATAAACACCACACTGAACTTTGGCATCAGAGTTTTTCTGCAGACATTTCAGAGCTCAAGGAGGGGTAATCAAGGATGCTAAACTATCATTGACATTCCACGTAAAGAGCAAGAGGAGTTTTACTGAGCCTGTCCTGTTGAACCATCACCTGATACTTCCACTTCAAACAGCCTTTGGCTCACTGTTGAGAAGTAGGACCCAAAAGTATGATTATACAGACCAGAGAATTACACTACAAGAAATAATTTCTTTTCAGAATAATTAATAGGCTCACATCCCACACACTAAGGGCAAATAGAAAGCTTTTTATTAACATAGCCAGCTTGAGAGACATGGAAATTGTTTTTGCTACAGACCAACCCTGTAATGTAGCAGGTTGGTTTAGTGATGAGGACAGTATTACACAGACAGGAAGCAATTTTTCCTTGCTGTCAAATAATGCAGTAACATATTTTTCTTATGCCAAGGGTCAAACTCCATGTAATCCTTCATTCACCTTTTCACAAAATTTGAAAGGGTATAGAGGAGAATACAGAAATGGGTCCATCTTTGAAGCATATTCCTGAGAGCTAACATTATTTTTTGTTCTACCTCTGTTATAAAAAATGGAGGGGTTTTTTGATTGTTTTGTTTGTTTGTTCGTTTGTCAAAGGCTGTGTTAGTTCACAGAGGAGATTGAGAAGAGATGTCATTAGGTACCTTTTATTTTTTTAAATCAGCCCAGTGACAGTGATGTTGGCTGAGTGCTCAGGGAAGCTCAAAAACATGTTTTACATCTGATGCTAAATTCAGGCCTTGTTCTGGACTTTCTCTGAGTGTTCTCCTCACTGATCCAGAAAAAAACTGAGGAGCTGCTCATTTGGGCTGCAAAAGCAAAGGTGACTAGATGCAAACACTGTCCCATCCCTCCCTTCTCTGTTTTTTTTACTCTGCATAGCAGTGTGCCTTATCAACATAGCCTGTGAGGAGCTACCCAGGTTCAGCAGGACAGGACTACCTGGTTGCTTCTTAGTGACCTGGGCCAAGAGGCAGCAGTGCCTCCTCAGTAAGATCTTGTTCTTTTAAACCAGTATCATGCTAGGAAGGGTCTTCACATTTGTCTTTCTAGATAAACTGCAATACAAATGCCTAAGTCATTTCCCCTTCTCATTCTTAGATTGATGGTATATATACAGAGGTCCCATCCAGTACACATTTACTCGTGAGTGTCATACTCCCGGGACACTGAAAGCCACTTTAGTGGAAAGTGCTTGTAGCCACCACTTGAACTGTAGTCTACACTTTTAGGGCTTAAGGAGGACTTAGTGGTTTCTTGGCCTTTATCCCGATTCTCCTCTAGTGCATGACTTTGTGGAATTCATGGTTACAAGCACTTCACCCTGCATTGTTTCTAGGCAGTTACTGTGTGAGTGATGAATAAATTAAACAGATACTTAAGTGATAAGAAAGAAGTAAGCAGTCCTGTTTACAACCCTCATTTCTTCTATAAACTGTCAGGAAGTAAGTTAATCAGTCATTTAAGAAGTTCAAGGCAAAGTTGAAAGTTAACCTGTTAATGGCATTTTCCATTATATCAAAACTTCTTTTTTCTGTTACTGAACAGTCAAAAGTTGGGAAACAGCTGGGAGCTTAAGGAGTGTTTAAATACAGAGTTGGAAAAGGGAAGACATTGCTACAGGCCTTTGTTGAACCATATTTCCCAAAACTCCACAAATACACTAGTTGATCACGTGACGTATTGCTGGCTCTGTTAATTGAACACTGTGTCAGTAACATGTAATATTTTTATTGCTATTGATATTCTCTTTTTAAATCAATCCAATGTCAGTTTTTAAACACAGCTGACGCCTTTGCAGCAAGGCAAGAATGTTTATACATGTAAGCTGTAGCCTCCAGTACGCGATTTCTACTTCAGCCTATGTTAATTATTGTAACCTACTAGCTAGAAGAATTCCCAAGGCTGATATGTTAGCTGGTACATATCTGACTGCTGACAATATACATTTCCCTCATGAAGACATACACACTTAGCTAAACTGAATTAGTTGTGAGGAAAGTTATGGTGAAATGAAAAAAAAGAACTAAGTGCAAATCAATCCTGATGGTATCTGGATAAGAAAAGGAGAGCTCTGCAAAGGAGGTAGCTAAGGTAGACAATGTGCCAGATAAATAAGTAGTAATGCCAAAGATATCCCTCTGCAGAGTGGGTGGACAATGCACATTGATCCTGAGCACAGTGGAGAAAGTTATGAGAGGCCTAAACAACCATGAAGAAGATGGATGAGCAGTGAAATTAGAAGTTACAGAGACTGAATAAGTGACCCAAGTGTCCTGATCCAATGTCGGGGGAGGTTTTGATACGATCCCAAGAGCAAGATTTGAGACACAAACGAGGTCAAATGCCATACACCCAAAACAGGTTTTTATTATTAAAAAGGTGAAGAGGGGTAGTGATAGGACAGAATGGAAGGAAAAGACAGAAATAAAGCAAGGATGTGGGATAGGGCTGCAAGAATAGTCACCACCGTGGATCCAGCGGTGTCCCGTTGGTCCTCAGTCTTCAGTTCTTCGGTGGTGGGTGCACACGGATCTGGCTTCGATGGTAGATGCACACTGAACAAAATTTTCTGCTGCCTTTTTAAGTTCATCGAATCCGCTGATTAGCATATCTGTTCGCCTTTAGTTTTTTTTTCTCTGGCCCAACAGATTTTGTTGCATCTGGCTTCAGGGCAGGAACGTTTGCCTCTTGTCAGTTCATTATCAATGCATGCATGGGGTCTGGCCTACACAATAGAGCCACAAATGGCTACAGGATGGGGCCAGCTCAGCACACCTCTGCCCCTTTGAGGCTTGTCTAAAGAGTCCGGACAATGCAGCCACAAAGAAGTGGGGGGGTGCATCCTTCAATACACTCCCGCTTCTCTGGGCGACATCCCCCAGACCAATTCACAGGCCGCAGCAGCTTCTCTTGGAGGTTTGCACAGACACAAGCAAGTTTTGAGACAGTCATAGGACATGTCAGTCTCTCACACCAAGTCTTCTGGAGAAGTTAAAGAAGTTAAAAGCATTGTGCAAAGTAGTGACGATATCAAAAAGCCTGGATACATCGCTACTCAACACAGGCAAAAGCTAAGCTGTATGACAGTATGGCTGGGCAAATAACACAAACTCAAAAAGGGTTCTTGAGAACTGGCAGTGATGAGATGGTGTTGAAAGTAGGAAGGATGCCAAATCCTGCTGTCTCTTCCAGATCCATGCACTCTAGAAACCGGGTAAACATGGTAGCAGGAAAAGGCTGAAGGGTCACCTCCTAGAGAGGAATTTCAAGAAGCAATTAAATCACTGGAAATGGGA
Organism: Strix uralensis; assembly: GCF_047716275.1. Taxonomy (NCBI): domain Eukaryota; kingdom Metazoa; phylum Chordata; class Aves; order Strigiformes; family Strigidae; genus Strix; species Strix uralensis. Next base: position 80,010,997 of record NC_133973.1, read on the forward strand.
AAGCTGAGGGAAAAGAGAATTTCACACTTTTCTATAGCAAAAGGACAACATCAAGTTATAGTGGTATGAAGCAGTTACGGTTTGAGACGTTTGCTGCTCACCTTGTTACTCACAAAGAGCTGGCTGACATACACAGCTAGTGAAGATACTGTCAGAGTCTTATGCTCCTTCCAAATTTGTTGCTTTTTATTGAGTACTGCAGTCACAATACAATAATATTATTATAATATTAATGTTACATATTATAGTATAATCCTATTATTAATAGTACAGTTGTTATATTGCTGTAGAACAGAAAGAAAAATTTCATATGCTGATCACTAAGAGAATTGCTATGAGAATATATGGATACAGCAGGTAACCCAGTTCAGGATTTACACTAACTTCATACAAGCTAGGTATGTGGGTGTTTAAGAGTATACATATATGTATGTATTTAATATCTATATAGATACAAGCTATGCTTTATTACATTTTTAAGCGTTTATGTTAGTTGCTTAATGGGCAAACTTTTTATTCATGTACATTATTTACATGAGCACTTTTTGATTATTTGTCTAAGAATGGGTGGGATTTTGAACAATTGGTTCAAATCAGTGTTTGGTGGGAGAATAAAAACACACAGGTTAACCTTGTTTTTTTCATCATGTTCCTTTGGACATTAAGGATAAAAGATGGATTTGAAATTGATATTTCTGAGTGATCTAGCATTAGACTCCTTAGTTTATGCTGTTGACACTGGACACTAGCAAACATATTTGGATTAAAGACATTTGTTATCATTAATCGCACCATTATTGTAAGCACATTCTGCCTTGACTTGCAATAAGTGGCAGGAAGCCAGAATGGTTGTATCTACATAAAACTACAAAATGCAAAGCACTAAAATGCAGCGAAGTTGAAATGGTAGGACAAGTCATATGTTTGATCAGTGCTGAAAGCCAAGGTGAAATTGAAGGTCATTGTAGTTTGCTGAGAACTTCTGAACAGACATTGATGAAGTGATGGGCTCAATAAAGACATCATGTTTTTATAGAACAAACTCATCAAAACCAGCCACTATTAGAATTAACCTGTACTACAGTATACTGATAGCATTACTGGAAGCAGTAATATTAGACATGAACAAGCCCCAGGGTGCCGTAGACAGAAGAGTTCAATGCTTTGAAATTATTGCAACACAGATGAAGAAGGAATGAGGCTGGGAAACAGGGAAAGAGGGTAATAGCAAATATTGTGATGTGCTACAGATAAACGCTGAAGAAAAACACCACAATGCTGAAAAAAATCATTAGTCTGCCATCCAAGTGAACTCAACCTTGAGAAAACCCATGTATGGGCCTTGAGTGCATCCTTCCCTCCTGGAGGTTTGGCTGCAGGGACTCATGGCCAGCTTACAAACAGTGCAGCTGAGGGCAGCGCCCTTCCTGCTGGAGACATGGGGAGAGGCTCCCAGCCAGCGTGGTGCTGCGGGAGGCTGCGGCAGGTGTCCCTCTCTGCCCTGTGGGATTTGCTTTTAAGCTGAAGCTCCAGAGCTTTGCTCTTGCTAGAGCTACAGCGCCCGCTGCCTGGCCTGCGCTGGGCCATGGGCCACTGATCCGGAGCCGGACCCTGACCCTCACCTGCCGACTTGACTTCCCAGCTTGACCTTGGACCTGCCTCATCGCCACGGACCTGCCTGGCGATCACTGGGCTGTGTCTGACCCTGGTCGCTGTCACCATGCACTGCCACTCCCCGGGCTGCCCTGCTCCCTGGCTGGGGCAGTGGGACAGGCCCTGGCCGGTGAGGCCCTGCCCTGCCGCCCTTGTGGGGAGCCCCCGCTGCCCCACAGCCAGCTCGGGCCACCCTGAGATCTGTGCTGAGCGCCATGGGGCCCGGCCCCTGCCAATCCTCCCCAGCTGAGAGCTTCAGGTGTGCCCCGAGGCTCCCCACAGCACCCACTCTTAACACAGCCCCAAGCCCTCTGCGACCCCTGGCTCGGCCCTGGGTCCCAACCTCCTCAGTGGCACCTGAAACCATCCACCCAGCACCGAATTCCCCTGGGGCAACCCCAAGTCCCCCCATGCCCCCAGAGCTCTTCAGGGATGGCCTGACTCCCCTGCCTCTCTGTCTGCCGTGGGCCCTGTAATGACTCCCCTGCAATATCAGCCCAGGCCCACTGGCCGCTGGGGCTAGATCTATCACCCACCGCACCCCGAGCCAGGGAGCTGCACGGGCCCTGGAAATAGCTACATGGCGACTCCTGACATGGCTTGGGACCCATCAGACATCTCCCAGGCCACCCCACGGCCACAGTGTCTCACACTCAGCACCTCTGACCCCAGGGCTATGCGAGGGGTGAGGACACCCATTGTTGAGGGGGCGGCCATAGCCAGGACCCACCCTGTCCCATGGGAGCTGCCTTGAAGGCAAGATGTTGGTGCTGGATCCCTAGCAGAGCCACAGACCCTGCTGAGGTGCTGCCCAGCCTGCGTCTGGCCGTGGGCCCCGCTGATCCTGACCCACAATCCCCACACCCGTGGGCCAACACCTGAGCCTGGCCTAAGTCCATCCCCATCCCCAGGGAGGTGCCTGATGCACAGGGCTGGGGCTGCTCTGGTGCCCCTGACTGCCCTGTTCCTGGTTGGGGGTGGGATGGGCCCTGCCTGCCAGGTCCTGCCCCAACACCCCCAGGGAGCCATGCCCTCAGAAGCCATTGTCCAGACGTCTGGGCATTAACAGCAGAAACCAAGGTAGAACTGAGGAATCAGAAATCCTGTCTATGCATAGTTCACGTTATCTGGTTGTGTTAGCAGTTTTGAATGAGTATATTTACAAGTACATGAAAATAACCCTTCCCGAGTACTGCACCATGTTATTATGGACACAGGGATAAAAAACTTAACATGAAGAATATACCTGAAATAATATTGTAAATTTTGAAGATAAGGTCCAACTGTGCCAAAGTAATCAAAATTGCCTAAAATATTGTGACATAAAATAATGATGTTACAAAAATTAATAATGAAAATGAGCTACTGAATGACTTTGCTAATACTATGCTTTGCAGATCAGAAAAGGTTTTCGTGCCTTCACAATATTCCACATCATAATACACCTCTTTAAAATTACAACACATAATCAGATTGCAAAACTCTCTCCACACCTCTTTAGCCTGTTTCATTAGGAGTGTGTCAAACACATGTTTTTGCCTCTATCCGCCTTCCATGGTACAGCGCTCTAGGATGCTACCGCTTCGCATGGGAATTAGACAAGAACAAAAAAAGTGTTGTTGCCTTCCTGAACCAATTAACCTCCCCAACTCCTTCAAGAAGGTGCCTCCACTCAGCCCACTTCCCATTCTGATGTGGTGGGGAACCAACACCTCCTCTGAACTACTACATTTGTTGGGCATCTGCCAGTGTGCAGCTCTAATGACTTTTGCTATGCTGCTAATCATTCTTTCCCTAAAGGCAGCAGAAACATATCTGCTCATAAGCATTCATATGTACCCATCTTAAATAACTGAGATACTGAGGATGATACGCAAGTTCCTTTGAGCAATGCCAACCTCTCTTGCTCACATAGGCCCTTTAGCACCACCTTGTCTACTGAAAAAGGCTAGGTGATTGCCCCTAAACGTGATGCACAAAACACAGAACTATGCCTACACATCCAGGCATCAATTCCTGTGACCTGCTCATAAGATCCTGAAAGCAGAATTTGGTAGAGTTTATTACTTTTATGTCACTGAGAAATCATCTTCAATAGGGCCATTAACACATTTGCTTGTCACCACTGACACCAAATCCATGATATGCCAGATACACCTCTTCATCACTTTAACCAAGGTCTAATATCGGGATCTGGATAGGTTCTTCTTGCAAATTCTTTGGATTTCTTCTGGGAGCAGCCCAAAGTGTTCCATTCTTGCTCCAGCTGTGTTTGCCTCAGACCATTTCCTTTAGAACAGGAAAGGAATTTGGGATTATATATCTCCTTTTCATTCATGAACCTTAGCAGTACTGCTTACCCTGCCAGAAAGCCCAAAGCTAGTGTTTCATATAACACATATGAATTAGCTTTCAGATCTGGTTGGTCTCCAGTCTTCCCCTCAAAGGGAAGCTTATTTCAGTGTTCAAGAAATACTCCACCTCTTCAGTTTTCAGGTAGAAATGCATTAGACCGAGCCATGATTGAGAGCAACTGACACTGCCCAGAGCCCAAGTTTGTAAACTGAACAAAGCCAGTATTGTCCTGATAGCCTTCCTGAATGTCTCAGCCCACTGAGCCAACGGCACCAAGCTTGCCAGGAGCAGTGAGATGACTACATAGATTTGTCTCACACCTCCAAATGGACCAGGTGGAGAGCATATGTGAGGAGCTAAAGGTGTGGCACAGCTCTTTGTTTGCTAGTTTACCACCTAACTGGATTTAGGCCCAGCAGCTACAGCCCTTTTCTTAAATCCAGCCTTGCTGCTAATTAAAAACATACCCAAGCAGTCCATCACCCATGACTCACACATCTGACTGAAAACTGCTAACCACATTAATGTCTTCCAAAACTGTCAGGAGCCAGTAAAGCATGATCACAGCCCTCCATGGGCTGAGCCCAGTTTCACCTGTCTTGTAACAACCAGCAGATGAATGCAGGCAGTACTGAGAATAGTTAGGAAGTTTGGTTCAGTGGGATTTGGGCCTTTCTCAGCTCTCTGTTCACAGCAGGGCAAGCATTGAACAGGAGGGGAAATGCAATGCTGCAGCTTGCTCATCACTCTCTAGCTGCCTCTTGTACAAATTACTGGTTCTTGATATTGCAGCACCTTAAAGCAAGAAGGAACCCTTAAAATCTTTTCATCTTTCTGTATGTCACAACATGGATTAGATTTCAACAATTTCCCCTTTTCACTGAGGCTAGTCTGACTAAAGCCAATCTTTGCAGAAGGCATTCTGATTTAATGGATGAGCAGTTTGTTCAATATCTTAAATGCATCTTCATCATTCAGTGTCTCTTCTTTTGCTTTATTAAACAGACTTTTAATATTGGCTATTCTGGAAATGGACCAGGTTGGACGAGATTATTTTCTGAGTTGCCTTCCAACCTAGGGTGTTCTATGACATAATATTATACTGGAGTCAGTGTATAATTGACCCTCAATTATGGCTTTCATAAACTAAACATATTAAGCTCTTTCAGTCTCTTCAGTTAAGTATTTTCCTGAGATTCCAGATACTTTCTGGGGCTTTTTTCTGCATCTTTTCCAATTTTTCAGCGTTCTTGTCAAATTATGGGCACCAAAATGGAAAGTTATAGTCTGGTATTGCCTGTTCCAGTGCCAACTCTATTTTTTTATCCAAAATAATCTGATTAATTTTATTTTCCACAGTACTGCATTGGAAACTCATATTCAGTTATGGTTGTTGAGCACTTTCTAAAAGCATTACTTTCCAGAACTGGAAATTGAGTAATCTTCATGTGCTATTTTACAAATGACTCTGTTAAAAGAAAATAATATCTGATGCCACCTATGTCAAAGAAAGGCTTACTCGTTTACTGTCCTAAATGAAAGATAGTAATAAAATTGTTTAAAATACAAAGAAAAAAAAGTCTTGATAAAAGTAATAGTCCTTGGAAATTAAGAAGCAAGGCCATGTTAGATGAATAGCTCTTACACATACACAGCTGCTTTAGCAGAGTAAAAGCAGTCCAGCTGGGAAACAAGTAGTTCAATGACCTTTCAACAGTAAAACATATTCCTCCTAAATATTTTAAACCCTGGGATCATGCCAGAGGTACCTTTTTAGATTTACTGACCATACTTTCCCATTCTGTGCTTTGCTTAATTCCATATAAGTAGCCAAATGTGTTGCATGGTGCTTGGAAAGCAAATCATGGTCATGGTGTTACAGTTTATGATGGGAAATACATGACTGATCTACTTCAATTTTGTGGTGCTATCTATTTTGGCAACCAGAGCAAAATAAATGTTATCTTGTTAGCAGTGGTTTTTTTATACCTCTGTATCTGTACTTGATCATGTCCCAGCAATGTTTGCATATTTGCCTGAGAAGTTCTCAGGCAGACTGAAAAGCCAAACTTCAGAATAAATCAGGACAAGAATTAATTCAACTACTCCTGCAATCTCATGACAGAAGTGGTGATATCTAAGGAAAAACTTTGCCATTTCTTATAGCAGTGTCTGCAGGCTCAGAGACTAAAGGAATTTCATTAGCAGGATGACAATATTTATACATGATGATACATTGTGCTAATGTTTGTAGTTTATTGTTATTATTTCATTTGGCTTGGGAATGGAAGGATGAGGGTGGGAATGGGGAACTATATCACTGGGACATTTTTACTGGAATGTTTGAGAACTGATAGTTATGTTGTTCAGAGGCTGAGCTTTGGCCGGAATGAACACTTTGTATTCCTGTGCAGAGCTGGCTTCTCAGGGGTCCAGGAGCAGAGTGCAAGTGAGAAGAGCTGTGCCTTCTCCCATCTGGTCCTTGGCCCTGGTCTGAGGGAATTCTCCTTTTCCTTTCCCTCTCCTCCCTCCTGAAACACAAGTTGATGGCAGGGCAAGAAACAGAGCAGAGAGGGGAGGGAAAAGATGGTCAGGGAAGGAGAGGGGAAGATAGCGTAGGGGCGGGGAGGTCTCTGCAATCAGTCACAGTCGCTGGCTAGTGTTGATCCATGCCTGACTATGGATGTGCATTGGTACGCTCAGTGGGGCAACATCTAGGGCCAAAGTCCATGCTTCCCACATAGTGGGAATAACAGCTTCTCTTTTCTGTTCCAAAAGCCTGCAATGATTTTTCCTGGACATCCTGAACCAAACCTTGATCCTCACCCTGGGTGACTGAGCTGATTGGCGCCACAATTTGAGTCTGATGGAGCAGCATCATGGGCAGTAGCTTTGAAAACACTCATATTGTCCAAGTCAACATCATCTCCTTGTCTCAATCACCTTTCATCTTGCATGCATTAATTGTCTTTTTGTCTTTCTTTAATTGAGTTCTTTACTCACAGCCAAGAGATAATTCAGTCTGGAAGCTTTTTCATTTTTGAGGAAGGACTCTAAAAGAGTGTCTAAAAGAGACTGTACAGATGTGAGGCAAAATAAGACTGCTGACATGACTTTAGTGAGCATAGAACAAAAACCAGTTTTTCATTTGGGCTGGCAACCACAATCTTTCTGAAAGTTCTGTTTCTCCTTGGCACTGCCAAACTTATAAGCTATCATTTACTTTTCAGAATTGGTCAAATTCCAAAAAGCAAATGGTTGTGAGAGATTTGGAAGGGACTAAGTGGAAACACCTTCTGCAGCAGGTATTTTACAGCTCTCTGAGTGATGCCATGTCAAAGCCTCTATCATGTTACACATGCATTCCAAATGTTCCACTGTTTCTCCCTGTGCCTTTCAATGGATTTGCAGTGGACTCAGAAAGTAGAGGACATCGGTTTAGACAGCTGTAATCAGATGTCAGTATGATCTCATTTCCTATCAAAAGCATGCACATTTCAGTAGTGGTGAAAAGCATGCTCTTTGCAAAATAATATTGTTTGATTTACCATTCTTTCCTGGTATTCATTATTGTTCCAATGCAATAAAATCCATCATGCTAATTCTTACAAAGTATAAACAGGTATATACCCATTGTCTGATGCCTGGTTAATGATTTATAATCTTCTTAAATCACTGATCTATTTGGGATTTGATGAAAGCAGGAGTCGTATGTTTACGGAGAAGGGCAATCGTGAGAGAAGAGTAACTACTGAATTGCCACCTCCTCAGCTCTGGAAACTTACAAAATCTCATTCAGACAAAAGAGACAAAACACATTTTAAAGTGTAGAATTCTTTGTCTACGCACCACTCTCAGCTGCATTACACACATACTTCACAGATCTCCATCCAAAGTCCAGCTCCAAGAGCAGAGCCTCATTTGGCCATAGATCCACTGAGATCAGTGGAACTGCCCTTGGTGTTAACACCTTACACAAAGCTGACATTACTCACCTGTTTTATTTTTCTTTCATATTTTCTACCCACTTCAGATGGTTGAATACTAACACTGCTTCTTGAACGTAAGTAGACAGAAAGTGTTTTGAAAGTCATGCTTACAAAATATATCTTTTATCTTCTTTAAATGAAAGCATAGGATTTGCATCTTTGTCATTATTTCCCTCTGATAAAACTAATATAGGGATGTGACTACACATACAAACAATGAAATAGAAATTAAGAGTGAAATAATCATTTGAGGGGATATATACCGCTCTAGAAAAAGAAAATATGAAGGCAGTCCTCATCACTAATGTGATAAGATTGCAAAAAATAAGGAAGGAAAATGAGGCTAGACAAGAAAACATCTAGGTCAAAGTGCCTTAAAAGATGACCTGCTTGGGTAACACTGGTAAAGACCACCTAATCTAATTTTGCAGAGGAACACAAACACTGGCAATTGTATCTAAAAGGTAAGTAACTCTGATAATTTGGAATCACTGTGGTGGAATGTATCTTTTGGGAATCCAAAAAGGACATGATGCTTTGGCAACAAATTCCTCTGTGGTTTCTGTCTGTTCTTGACTAGCTTCTTTTGCTCCCTATCTCTGTTCTTTGTTGATCCTCTTGTGCCAGCTCTCCCTGTTCCTTGACCAGTCCTATACTACATGCTTATTCTGTAATGTAAAACCTTGGCAGACATAAAGGGATGGAATCTCAAAATGTTAGCTACCTGAGCTGCTTTACTCCTCTTTGTGCTCACAAACTTTCTAGATATACATTCCTAGACATGCATTTCTATTACATTTCTAGATATGCATTTCCTGTTTCCTTTGTAGCAGTAGAGCATATTATTTCTGACTGTGAGAGATGACAGGTTCCTCTCCAAATAGTAATTTAAACATCAGGAACTGATGTAATTTTAAACTTGGTTTTGAAATATGTGCTTTATGGAAGATCTGGCTCTGGGGTAATGAGGTGTGATCACTTAATCAATTTAATCAATTTAACCAATTCAAGATAAAGGGAGAAATTAAGGTAGTTTTGCAACTAAACTCCCTGATTTTGAAACCAGAAATGGTGATGAATTCATAGGACTTATCAGTAAAATCAGCTGCCTTAAGTTTAGGGACTTGAATGTAAAGGAAGTCTGTAACCTGCAGCTATACAAAAGGGAAAAAACAGCTTCAAACCTACTGAATGAATAGGAAAAAGTGACTACCAGAGACCATTTTAGCCTGCCAAGCTACTTATCTGTAATTCAGAATGCAGTGGGATAACATTAGGAATGCCAAAAATCAAACTGACTCAAAGCTCACAGAGAACTTCAAAGTAAACAACAAAAGGTTTTGAGATGTACAAAGTAAGAGAGGACAAAGAAAGAAAATGTGGATCAACTGTATGGAAAGAAGGAGATAAATATTAATGCTATGCTGATATGAACCCAAAATGAAGGGATCCAATAAGGGACGTGGGCTGTGTGATAGCACCCAGCCAGGAGTGCCCATGCAGTTGTTTGTTATGCACTGACTGAGGAGACGTCACTACAAATGGGATTTGTAGCACCAGAAGGCTGTAGCATTAAGGCATATGTGAGACTTAATAGAGAGTACCGAAGGGTGGTCTAAAATGCTGCCTGTCTCCTGGATTTAAGCATCCTGTTAAGAGCTACAGAAAGTGCCCCAGTGAGTCCTGGATCAGTTCTGTGCTTAGTACATACATCATACATTGGGATGCAGATGACTAGCTCACAGCTTCCTTAGCAAAGATAGGGAAGAGGAATAAATGGGAAAAAAAATCAGTTCTGAAGAATAATACATTAATCAAAGCAGTTGGCAAAGAAGTGGAAGTCCCATTTTCTGACTTGTGTAAATCCAAACCTCCAGGTCCTAGGTAAATCCTGCAGACTACGTGACCAGTGGATTTGGAGCAAGTGAGATGGAGACACACTTCAGCCTCTGCCCTAGGCAGCCACACGTCTGCCAACGCAAGATTCGTGATTTCAGAAGAGACATCAAACCTGACCCTGCGGCCTAGCAAGTAAGGAACATAGTCAGATAGGATGACACTTATCATCTCATCTTTCAATTCTTGTATATTTTATGTTATCCAGTGTAACAGGATAAAAAGCTGAAATAATTTTGGTGTGAGAAACCATCTAAACACAGGCTGATGTAGAGTCTAGGCTTGTGTTATCTTTATCCCTTCAAAATCAGTAAAGCAGAAAAGCTTCCATCTGGTTTGTTCTCCCCTCATAATTGACATCAGCACTTAGTGGGACACAAACTCCTTCTGCAGTGTACAAAACTTTTTGAGATTCTTCAGGGTGATACTAAAGCAAAAATGACACATCTTTATAATTTCCACATGAGTGAAGAAATCAATACGTCCTGCCATACAGTGCAGAAGCAATCTGTGCAGGGTTCACTTTCTGGATGCAGATTTGGGCTCTTTCTCCTGTGGCAATGCTTCAGTGCCTCCGTATCCTTCAGCTTCCAAAAGGTGTCTGCAGCATGACCATGCTGCTGGAACCGCTTCTTTCTACCAAGGTCTTGAGGGAGTCATTGTCACTGGGCCAGTTTTACAAATTAAAAATTCCTGCATCTCTAATGACTGGATCATCTGTGGAATCTTTTAATCTAATTTCTAAATGTTTCAAAGTAACAGAAGTCCCATTCTTTGCTGCAAAAAAAGGAACAGCAGGTCTACCAGTTCTTCTGTTTCTTGAATAGTTTGAATAGGAGCACAGCTTTTACCTTCCTCAAGAGACAGTCTTAAATCTTTTGATTACCTCAGGGTTCAGATGGAGCAATGCCAACACATTTGCTAAGATGTTTGACCTGACCTGTATTTGGAAACTCATGCTTGGGGTTCATGCAGATGATGTCTACTTTAAAATATCTCTCTCATGCTTTCCATGCAGTTTCAAATGGCTGGAGTGTTTTAAATTGATAGGCAGTAGCACTACTCTCTATTTAAAATGCAAACAAAACAATGCCCAGTTCTTCTTTAAAACTCTGTTATGGTGATTTTGTTGAAAAATCTCTAATGGACTCAATTCAGGTGTGCTACAAATGTGCCACAGACTGGGCCTGTGGAGGATAACATAATAGTACTTAGGAAGCTTATTACATCTCACAAAGTGTCCTGTAGTCATTCACGAGGATAATGCTAAGATCCTAATCCTGCAAGAGCAAATTGATTTTTTTTTTCAATTGTTTTGCAGTGATATCAAGTGGATTGCCTTAATGTGCAAGTGTCATCGACCATCATTGCTCATGTTTGCAAAGCCCACAGACTTAGTCATACAGATACTTAACATTACATCATCTAAATTAATGTAGGGCCCAGGCACCTACATACCCCTGCCAATCTCAAATCCAGGGACTGCTGTCCTATTACAGCACTCCTGGGAACACCTTCGAGGCCAAGGTCCTGTACAATCAAATGCAATAGGAAGAGTTAAGCTTATTATGAATATATTGATGTCACAAGCAATAGCAGATAAAATGGAAAACAAAATTATCTAGTTCATGAAGCAGAGCTGAGCGATGATCTCATGCTACTCACCACCTGGTTGGTGTGTGTTAGCTGTTGCTCTTGGGCTGATGTCACTTTTAACTCAACAACTACATCACATTCTCAGGACTTGTGTTTGCCTGGACATGGTCCCCCATCCCTTATTTCTTCAGCCAGTAGCAAGTGGCTTGTAGGCACCATAGTAGGCACCAGAACTGTCCAAAACTGGTACACGGAATCAGACGAGAGAAAAGTCAAACATTCCCCATACTTTACAGTCTTTGCTTTCTCTTCCCATCCACTTCTAGCCAGCCTGCATCTCAGAGGCCTCAAAGCTTGGCTCTTCCCTCCTGTCCTCCAAAAACTGCAGTGATAACACACTTCAGAGAGACAAGATGGCATAAGATGGGGTAATGTGCCACTCACTAGCTGTCTTACTCCTACCTAGTTTCAGGCTAGACTGGACACACGAGAAGGAAACCCCATTCAGTGTACTCTGCATCACCTAGATAGCCTAAAATTATGTCCTAGTAAACTGCTTAGATTACTGGTACAGAAGTGGTGTTGCTTTGTCAAAGGCATCCCCAGCATAACAGCATTAGCAAACAAGGCTTTCAGTGTTGGCTGGACATCCCACCACTCCTCTGCAGAGATGCAGCCGCCCCCGCAGTCTAGCCCGCTTGCTCTGGAGGAGGGAAAAATACTTTCCAGGACTCTTAGAAATGCACGCAGCCTGCCAGAGCTGGTGATGTGGAAAGGCACCATCCCTGACAGAAAACAAACTTTGGTCTGCCATGTCTGAGGAAAAAATCTTCATGGGTTTGTCCTGGAAGAATACCAGAGCCTGGTTTTGGCAGGGGGCTGTGCCTGCGACAGACTGCAAGCTCCTTCTGCTTTGAGGGTGAAAAACAGGAACAGGCCCAGAGGTGCTGCAGGGAGCTTAGATATCTCATTTTATCCTTGGGGCTTTCTCATTAGATAGTTGTGTGTTGTTCTAACCACATTAGCTGGCTGAGTTGTCTGGGCTGAGCTATCTGGAGCTAAAAGCTATAGGCAAAATGCACATTTAATTCAGGAGTCTTCTGTGAAAGGTGTAGCCAGGAAAGTTTCATCTGATGTTGGGGAGACTTCCAGAGCCCTAGCAGTCAAGGCCCACTGACCAATGCCAAATTTCTGAGTTTTCTGTGGTGGTCTGAGAGCGACAGTCCCCACGTTACACCGCCTCGAGAGGCCCACAGGGAGCACAGGATTACCGTTCTTTGGGTGCCAGTTGTAAGGGTCCAGATTTACCCATGGCCTTTGCGAGAAGAATGAAAATGATCTATCCTGGATATCAGCAAACGTAACTGGCTTTTGTTGGGTTGCAAACATGTTTTGTTGCAGATGGGCCTTACTGCCCGAAGTACTCCCTTCTCCTGGCTTCACCTATGTGGTGATGTCACATAGGATACGCCCTCTGACCTCCTGTAGCCTGAGGTCTTCTGAATCTGGAACACTCAAAAAGAGGGGGGCATCCAGGCATCCTGCCACAAGCCAGAGATAGAGGGAAGCACATGGCTCACTATGGGACAGGGTGGGGAGGCAGAAAGGTCCTGCTCCACGCCAGCATTTGGGCAGGCTGGGCCTGCAGGAAAGGGTTCAGGGCAGTGACCCCAGCAGGGCTGCCAGGTATACCCCAGGAAAACCCTTGGACAATATGGAAAGCTGTTAGCCTGGAGGGCTGGTTCTTGATTTTTACCTCCCGTTTTGTTATTAGACCTTGATGGGTAAAGGCATGAGGCAGCTGTGTGACATGGTCAGCGGGTGTATATGGAGCACAAGGGGAGTGTGTGGTACAGGCACTGTGTGGGAAAGGTGGGGACCGTGGTACAGGTATGATGCTCCACCTTTGGGGTCCATCACTGTGAGAGCTCTGCAGCATACACAGCGCTCTCATAGGGAAAACTGCCTAATTGAGTAGCACTTCCTTTTTTAAAATAGTTGTTGGAGATGTTATTGCTGCTGTTCATCTTTCATACTATGGTCAAAGCACTTGTGCATGAAGTGTGCATTTAACGTTCAAGATGGTATAGCTAGGGAGAAACTGTTCTTTTAAAGCACGTCTCCACACATGTTGTGGTACCCATTAAAATCGGGCAGTTGGTAATAAAGTTCTACACGTGGGCATAGCAGGGATAAGTGGTTTCTTATTTCTTTGTAATTTTAAAAAAAATACATTCACATTTAAATATTTAAGATTTTTTTTTTTGGTCTGCTGTGATCTTTCATATCTGTGGTCTGTTTCTGGGCAGGAGAGGAGACCAAGTGGATAGAGACAATTGTGTGTAGCTGTTTAGGGAAGTGGCCGTGTCTATGTCTGTGTAAGAATATGTGCAGTGCATTCTTTCGATCTTGATTGCATCCTCTGACTAATATAGAAATGTATCTATGTAATCATAAAAATCTGCTTATAGTAAAAATGAAAAGGTTAATTATTCCAGTGCCTGTGCAGATGTTACTGATAATGCGTTTTATGTGAAAGAACATGAACAAAGCAGACCTCTGGCTTTCAAAGAGAACAAAGGAATGAAAAATCCCCATAATGTGCCAAATTTTAAAAAGAGAAACCCTTAAGCGAAAGAAAAATAGAAAGTTTGAGAGTCCAGAGTAAAAACAGCAAGTATTAAAAACTGAGAAAAATCTTACCACGACCACATTCATTAGAAAAATTCTATTCTGAGTTACCCTTTGTAAAATATCAAAGATTTATATCCCAGCACAACAAATAAGAAACATAAACGAAATCAGGAGGGTTGAATTACATTATATATTGCTTCAGTTAAGTCTTCAGTTACTTGCATCCTCAGCCTATAAATGCACTGATTCTAGAAGATAAAAATGCTCTTTTATAGGATCAGAAGAGTAGAAACCTTTAAACCAGATACTGCCTAAATCCAGTAATAAATATAACACACTGGGTTTGAAAAGCCATCATCCTGTTCAACATTTTACCTTCTGTTTTCTCCATGGTTGTTCATTTTTACTATAAGCAGATTTTTATGATTACATAGATACATTTCTATATTAGTCAGAGTATGCAATCAAGTTTTGCTTGTGGTCCTACTTAGGGCAACAATTCACAGAAGGTTTCATGCGAGAAGAGGCATGAGCCTGGCATGAGCTAGTGGACCCTGGAGCTGGGGGGCAGGATCACTGTGTTACAGACCCATCAGGGTAAATCAGGGATGTCTGCCATGTGCCATTCAATTTTAATTCAGAAAAAAAGCACGTGTCCCATGTACCACAAGTTTTAGAAATGCTGGGTTGGAGCCAGTTTAAAAAGAATACATGAATCTGTAGCCCTAGAGGAGCCAAGAAACGATGCCTGCTAGTCATGGAAAGGGGATGTTAATAAAAAGCCAGCTAGTGATAAATTTAAATATGGGCCCAGAGAAATGAAATGCAGTGAGAGATTGCTTCAGGCCTAATAACATCTAAATTTAAAGTTTTGGGTCTAACAAATTCTAAACGTAACTTTTTAGAGGGGATAGGTAGAAGAGCACTATCTCTATTGCTAAGTCAGCATGAAAAGAAAGACAGGGAAGGGGATATGCAGGGATTAAGATATGCCAAATAGAAAATTAAAAAAATAATAAAAAAGAATTTTCTGAAGTTTCCTCAGATCATAGTTTTCTTGAAATATGTTGCAAAATATTCAGTAGTCTTTTATGGAAAAAAAGTAATTCTGGCTAGACAATTTGTGCTGGATTCACATAATTGTGTCAAAAAAATCCAAACTGAGAATAACAGCAAAAATGAAGAGGAATATTTTTTATGTTAAATAAAATGTTTTCATTCTTCTATTTGAAATTACTTGTTCAGTCTGGAATTTCTTTTAAGATTAAAAATGTAAAGTGGTCAGATTCACAGGCTGAATAAAAAACTTTTTTCAACCCGAAATTAAGCTTTTCTGTGAAATTACCATCAAATAATTTTTAAAAAGTATCATTCACATAGGTGCATCCATCCATTTAACCACCAAAAGAGCATACTTTTTCTACTTCCCTTACTGCTTTGACTATCTTCTCTCATTTATTATTATTTAATTGTGCTGCCATTCATCCAAGCCAGGGCTGAACTGTGCTAGCTGCTGCATGATTATATTTCAAAACCTTTAAATTAACTGTTTCACTAAAGAAACCTTTTAGATTAGAGACATAAATAAAAAGGGTTTAATCGAATATTTGTCCAGTGCAGTCAATCAGAAAAAAAAAATGGTTGCCATGGCATCTAAAATTTCCCTGTACGAGTGTTGGTAGCTGTGATAGTTCACTGGTCAAGCCACAAACTTGGGAGGCCCTGCTACTACAGATTTCTTCTTCAGCTGTAGGAATGTAGCATAGGTCTCTGCTTTCTTCTCTACTTGTTCAGCTGCTGCTAAATTTAGGTGTAGTTCTTTTAAAGTTGCAATCTGCTAAAGAACATTTACTTTCTGTCCTCTGTATTATGTCCACCCTAAACACACTTTGCAAATGATGCTTTTATCATCAAGTCCCATTAGGGAGATGAGGATGTGCCTAGCCTAAGCATTTTGCTTCATGACCTGTAATAGTTCTCAGCTTGAAGAAAAACTCTAAACTTTTCTACTGGCTACTGTAAGGCACCATTAGCAGAAACTGAAATGCAGGCTTATATTAGCTAGGCATTTATGGAATTAGGCCATACAGTATCACCACTGTGTTGATGTATGATTTTTTCCCTTGTGTCAAAGACAATGAGAACTATATCTCCATATTTCTTTTGTAATGTTGTCGCACCTTTAGAGAAAAGTATGTTATCTGAAATGTCATCTAGTTCACATAGAAGTGACAACAAGTGGCACTTTGCATCTGTTCTGGACTCCCAGCAGCTTAAATCTTTCTGAATATGTAAGAGCTGCAGGGATGCTTAGTGATGCATTTCCTATTTGGACTTACCTGAGGGGTTGTACAAAGAATGGGAGCAGGCTGTAGCTTTGGAGCCTCCTGGGAGCTCAGTAGGATGCTAGTTTTGTTTTAATTTCCAAAAGTGCTGTTTATTCCTATTTACCTATTTGGGTGCTCTCACTCTAATTTATGTGCAGATATGTCCAACAAAACAGCTGGGTGTACTGAGTCACTCCTGCTGAACAGAAACTCTGCAGGAGGAAGGGGAGAGCACTTACCAGTTCACCTACTCAAAAATGTTCCAATGCAGAAATTACTAATGCCATGTCTTGTTCTGGGCGGGCCTTCTTCCTTCAAAGAATGACCTTCCTATAAGGAAATATCAGTCTTACAAAATTACTAAAGGAAAATATTTTAAAAAATTTGGCAGGTTAAATGAGTCATTCAAAGGGTCATTATTTAATGTGTAGAACAAAAGCTGGCAAGATTATTCTTGTTCTTTTTCTGTGATAATGTAGCTCCTGGGAATCCTGTTCCTGAAGTAGAAGCACTATGCCAGTACTGGACAATTAAAGAATGAAAAGGATAGTCAATCCCCAAAGGAGCTCAACATCAAAGTATGAAGACAATGATTTATGCAATCCTCTTGAAAACTCTCCGTTATAAACGTTACCTGGTAGGAAAATTATTGTTAGAGTTCACCAAGGTGTTTTACTCTCTGTTTTCCTCTGTCAAGAATAGCAGGAAGGAACAGCCATCAGCACAGGTGCCAAGTTGGAGGGGGGATTCAAAAAGATCCCATCTACATTGTTAGCAGCATGACAGGTTTGTGGAAGACTAATTCCATCAGAGACTCCTGTTGGGAAAGGATAACCATGGTGCTGCCTGCACTTAGGAGGTGGGAAGCTTTTGTGTCTCCTTTTAGTTATTGCCAGAGAGAGGGGGGGTACTTTTGTGCAACCCTCTGATGGCTGGTCATCTCCTTTGAATATGATCTGGAGAAGAAAGGAGCACACATGGTGGCACTGACTTTCTGTGTCAGGAGGGATGATAGTATAACAGCAAACTGTGTATTTTGAAGGGTATGAAATGCATTTAGTTACAGAAACAGAACTACAGCTATGATTACTGATATAGCCTAAAGCTATCCCATGCACAGAGATAGGAGCCTGTATATATACACACAAATTTATCCCACCTATTCCTGCCTGTCCCTGGTCACAACTGAGGGGGTTTGTAAAAGAGTTTTCTCTTTCTCAGTCTGGTCTTGAATTTCAGTTGTTGTCAGGACCTGATGCATACACGGCAGCTACTCCACACTTCACCATCTGCTGGTCATCTTAGTACCTGACACAACCATCCTCTTTCTCTCTCTCACTTTCATGGTTAACGTCACCTCTCTTTTATTTTTATCGTGCTCAGCCTTCTATTCTTCCACCTCATTTCCCTTGCTTCTCTCTCTGCCACCACATCCACAACCATGCCTTGCCCCCAGCCCTTCTTCTGTTCTTATTCTCTGTGGCTCACCTAGCAGTTCTTACTGCCACAGATGTTGTTCTTATGCTGACATTTCTAACTTCATGGTTACTTCTCCTCCTTTTGCTGTGCCTGGAACTATCACTCCTCCTCTGAAAACATCCACAGCCTTTTTATATCTTTCTAGCCCAGGGTATAAAGGTTAAAAGGCAGAAGATTTGATCAGAGAAGTAAGAATCATTTGCAAGGACAGGGACACTAACAAAAAAAAGTTTAAAATGTAATGAATGTAAACATGGCCACAGGATTCCCAGGAAAGCTCTGCAGCTTAAAAGCAAGAGCAAAAGGTGCATATGTATAAGTTTGCACCTGGCCAGTTCAAGTCACGGCATGGGAGCGCTCCCACATTTCTCACCAACACTAGCCTTTTGCATATTAGCAAACACAAGTACATCTTTCTCTTATCTCCCATAGAATAGAAGACTGTGACTTAGTTTGGTGCCATTCATCTGAAGCCATGGCATTCTTCTCTCTTTTTTACATTTACATACCTGCCTGTTCCCTCTGGACTACACCCGCTCTGTGCACTTGAACATGAAACCCTCGGCCCATAGGAAATACCACGAAGTGCAGAATACAAAGTGCACATCCACAGGGTAACACAGAGTACTATAAACACATATCTGAGGCCTGTTCTCTGCTTTGTCTTCCATAAACTATTGTTAAATGCAAGATCTCAGTTCTTGCCCTCCAAATGCACTGTTGCTTGTTCTCAGAGATCTAAATAAATGCCTAAACGACCAAGGTAAACATCTTCCCACCACAGTGGAAGTAGAACGTCCCTCTGTAAGAGCAAGCCTCCCTGTGTAGGAGACAAAACTTTCCACCTTGGTTTGTCTGAGGCTGAGAAACAAATAGTCACGGCATGGGAGCACTAAGGAAGACCTCATTGCCTTCTGCTCTAACAGCAATACATATTGCTTCAACATTTTTTCTCTAACCTAAACACAGCTGTGGGTATATTAGCCTGAAGCTGCACTAAATCAAAACAGATTGAAAGCAAGAATAAACACTTGAGGTGTGTTAGTCATGGTACTTAATGTGCTGCTATAAGATACTCAGATGTAACAGCGATTAAGATGTTGTAAGAATCTATCCACAGAAAAATGCTGGGTATGCAAATACCCTTGGTGCCTGTGAGTCAACATTTATAGGCAATTGAATCATAGAATCATAGAATCATTTAGGTTGGAAAAGACCCTTAAGATCGAGTCCAACTGTAAACCTAACACTGCCAAGTCCACCACTAAACCATGTCCCTAAGTGCCACAGAATTACAGAATCATCTAGGTTGGAAAAGACCTTGAAGATCATCCAGTCCAACCATTAACCTAACATTGACAGTTCCCAACTACACCATATCCCTCAGCGCTATGTCGACCCGACTCTTAAACACCTCCAGGGATGGGGACTCCGCCACCTCCCTGGGCAGCCCATTCCAACGCCTAACAACCCGTTCTGTAAAGAAATGCTTCCTAATATCCAGTCTAAACCTTCCCTCACGCAATTTGAGGCCATTCCCTCTTGTCCTATCGCTTATTACTTGGTTAAAGAGGCACATCTATACATCTTTTAAATCCCTCCAGGGATGGTGACTCAACCACTCCCCTGGGCAGCCTGTTCTAATGCTTGACAACCCTTTCAGTGAAGACATTTTTCCTGATATCCAGTCTAAACTTCCCCGGCACAACTTGAGGCCATTTCCTCTTGTCCTACCGCTTGTTATTTGGGAAGAGAGTCCAACACCCACCTTGCTACAACCTCCTTTCAGGTAGTTGTAGAGAGCGATAAGGTCTCCACTCAGCCTCATTTTCTCCAGACTAAACAATCTGTAATATTTGGACTTAAATTTACCATTTTAAAGTAAACCAAATAAATAATTTAACACAAATATAGGACAATACTTACATTAAAATCCTATAAAATTTTGATTCACAAAATGCATGTGATTCAGAAAAAACTTGGTATATAGTCCACCCTTGCTGGCAATACCCCAGACAGGTGTCAGACTGCCAAGAAAGAAATAAGGAAGAAGAGTCTTGCCCAGTGGTGTGTGGTTAGGTGAGTAGGATATGGAGACCAAGGATATGTGGACAAAAAAAATTGCCTTTTGGGAGCTCTGTGTTGGCAGGTAATTGGTGCCCTGCTGAGAGCTGTGCCCAGAAGTGTCAGAGAAACTTCTGTTTCTTCTCAAACTGTGGATGCCCCAGAAAAGGTGGAAATTCTGTGTGATCCAGCCAAAAAGTTAGGCCATGGACCTACACGTACTAGACCCTGGTGAAGCAGCCAAGAGCTAAGGAAGGCCAAGTGATAACAGTGTTGACTGTGTTCTGTGTTGGCTGAGAGTAACTATGCAGTTATTTGACACTGTTTGTGTTCTGATTTGACTGTCTATACTTGATGGTGAGTGCCTCATATCCAGGTCAGATGCAACATATTTTGAAAATGGCTCTGCTGGCCTTAGCTTATTTCTGTTAGGACTGAACTGCCTTTTTCCTCTTTCCATTTGTCACCAGCTTTCTATTAAAGTATTGAAAACCAAGTAAACCATCCTCTCTCAGAAGAAAAATGAAGAATAATTGTACATTTATTTTATTATTTTTTTTTATTTTCCTGCCCTTAGCACCTTGCTAGAATACCTGGTCACCTTTCATGCCTTCTGTTATCTAAAGCTAACAGTGTATACACACAGAGTTGTATTTGACTTTGCATTGTAAGGTTCTTGTTAAAGCTAGAAATCCAGTTCTCAGTGTGCAGTGTGAGTGTGTTTCATTTGCTATTAAAAATTATGTGAGTGCTTAATTTTGTGACTTCTAAATATCATTGAACCTTGCAGTATTCTAGGCTTTTTCTGTCTTCATCCAGGATGCTGGATGACATTAGGCTTTTGCTTAGTCCATTGATGGCAGCAAATACTATCAAGGCATCTCAGAAAAACTGAAAAAACATATATTTTTTTAGGTTAATTGTTATTTGAAGAAAGTGTATAGACTGAAGATTTCTGCTGGCAGTTTCTACTTTGAGGTCAGAAGTACTGTCTTAAAACAAGAGAAATTCTTTTAATTATGTCCAACGTCCCATCATAGTTGGTAACCCCCAGCAGGGCAAAAGCCACACTGTGCCACTTAATTTAAGCAAGCTTTTCTGTGGCTTTATGTCACAGAAGGAAAAACTCAGATCTATGTAGCAACTTAAGAATTTGTCTGTGTTGTCTTCTGTCCCCTTGCTATTGCCAAAAATAACTTTCTTAAGCTGAAGTTTGGCAATGCCAAATGAAATACGATCAGGATCCAGATGATCTTGATGGTGACGTTTCATTCTGAAAAGTGACTTATGTGCCTTTTCTTCCGGACCTTGTTGATTATTTGTGTTACTACTAGAGGGAAAGAAATTCTTCTGGGAAGAAAGGCAGGTCTGTTTGACTATCTATGTCTATTTTTCTGATTTTAGCATGGAAGCAGAGTTACTTCAAGAACAACCAGAAATGTCTGGGCCATAATGGCTGATTGATTTGCTGTGTGGCTTATGAATGCATGAGTGCTCAACATCTGCTTTTTCCTTCCTTCTTTACTCCTTAGGCAAGGGAGAACTTACATGCTTCTGCTTTTGATGTCTCTCCTCTCCCTCCTGCCTGTTTAGGCTGACATCAAATGAAAGAGATCATGCAATGGAAACCATGTTCATGTAAATAAATGTGGAGAATGCTGTAATCAAGAAAAGCTTTGAAAGAAGAACAAGCTTTACTAACTCAAGTGGAAGAATATTGTTTGTTAGTCATTTGTTACGTCTTCTTAGCCACTTTTGAATACAGAGCTTTCTCACCAAAGCCACTTGAATTCTGAGTTTTTAAGTGTTGTATGTCCTAAATGTTGCTTTAGAAAATCAAGACAAAAATCTTATGCCTAAGATCCTCATCTGTACAGCAAGAGCACAGTATCACTGGAATCAGACCTACATGAACCAAAGTGGAGATCTGCCATTCACCTCCAGGCTCTGAGAAGAGATTTTAAAAAATAATTTTCCCCTTTATTGTGTGGAAGTCATGACAACACCCTGGTAATCTTGCCTAGTCAAATGAGTCCCTGGACACTGGCATTCACAGAAAACATGGATGTCAGGAGGTCAGCTAATCCACTTCCTACCCTTAGACTAGGTTGCCTTTGTTGAGCAAACATCATGACAGAGATGAATCTAATCTATTTTTTAAATGTCAGGGATGGGAAGTCTTTATTTCCCTAGGCCATCAGTCACAGTCTGCACAATACTTACAGAAGTTTGTTTTCTGTTTGCTGACTCACCCTTGCCATGAAACTAGTTCAATTTAATTTTTCTGTTACTGTAATTCACCATTGCTTGGAGATTATTCTGGGCTGTGTGGGCTAGTATTAAGCTAGAAAAGCAAGAGATCAGGATAGGAAGAAGGCAAATAAAGTGCAAGATTTTCCGCAACATATTGGTTGATAGAGAACGTAAAGAAAGGCTTTGCTCTTCAGAAGCTGTATTATCAATATTAGAAATGTGGGTTAAAAAATGGAAGACTTGAAACTGTAATGATAGAACCAGGAAGTTTAATGTCTATTACCCAGTGAGACTAGAACAGTGAAGTAAGCTCTTAGCTGCTTAGGAATGGAGAAGAGAGGGCTAGGCAGCTCAGGACAGCAATATTGTAAATACACGTGAATCGGTGTTTTAACTAATAGCACAGGGAGCTGCTGCTGAAGTCCTGCTGCAAGCTCATCCAAATCATCCTACAGAAACATCAGTCCCTCAGTATCTGTGCATGAAGTACAGAGATGAAATTGTTAGGGGCAACTGAACAGGTAGTAGGTGTGTCAATTTTAAGTTTTAGTACAACCTTTTCTGATACTTTTCTATGGCATCAAATATTTAATTTAATAGAAAGTAACCTGTTTGAGTCTTACCTTAGCATGTAATCAATACAAACTATTTGCTATGAATAAATTATTTTAACATAGTTTTGTGTAAAGCAAATAAGTGGACATCCAAACATCAAAAGAACTGAACTACGCAAGTTAACAGAAATATTGTGTGTGCATGTATGCGTGTGTGGGACATTTAGATAGAAAAATGTGAATGGAAATTAAAAGTCTTGAGGAAGAATCATATTGGCCAAAATAACCTTAACACAGTAGTCGAAGACGGAGACGAGTCGTGCTTAAAACCCAGACTGATTCAGTAGTGAAGATGGTAAGGGCGAAATTCAGTTGTTTAAACATAGGTGCCTACTGTCATTTATAAGGCATCAGCATGGGACGGGTGAATATGACAAAATCAATGGAAGACCTGAAACCTTCTGGAGTGGTAACTTGTGGCTGAGTGGAATACCCTACCAGGTCTAAAATGGAAGAAGGCACCTATGTGTAGGCAACTGAATTGCACTGTAATTTAAGGAGAATGAGTAAGTCAATTAGTATAAATAAGAAACTGTGGTATGTAGAAAATTGATATGGGGAAAACAGAGATGGCTAGCGGGGTAACAAGAAGAAATAAGAAGAGCATCTGAGGAAGACTGTTGGTATTACACACTGATGACCAGATCAAAATAGCGAAATTCCTTACAGCTTGGTTCTGCAGCACTAACATTTCTGTTCTGCAGCTGAACAAGAACAGGCTGATATGTCTGTATTGCAGAAGGATGAGCAACTATTCTCCAGTGGTACGTCAGCAAGATGATGAGTCAGGCCACCGGATAGTGACAAGCTGGGCTCACAGCCAGCAGGACAGCTTGCTTTCTTGCCTGTGGCACTGCGGGAAACAAGGCTGCCTGTTTGGTTTGTCAGGCAGGCATACAGACTGCCTTTCTGCCTGGCTTCTATCAAAAACATTAAACTCAAACAAGGTATTGTTGTAAAGCCTTCACATTCTGCTATCATAGCTTGTCTTTGGGAAACTACTCCCTCTGATG
Organism: Strix uralensis; assembly: GCF_047716275.1. Taxonomy (NCBI): domain Eukaryota; kingdom Metazoa; phylum Chordata; class Aves; order Strigiformes; family Strigidae; genus Strix; species Strix uralensis. The sequence goes on from NC_133973.1 coordinate 80,034,870, forward strand.
TGTTTCAAGCAACTTTGAATCTGATTCTGTCCCTAGTACTGTCTCAGAGATACCACATAGTGCTCAGCAAATCTTTTATCCAGACTTCTCAGACACACTCATGCACATCTTCTTAGTTTTCTAGGTATCATCTCAAGGCCCTGGGGTATGATATGGAGAAACTATTCAGCCCTGCAATCAGTGCCTGAAGGGGTAAGGTTATAGTGCTACATCCTCTGAAAGACTAAGCATTAGGTTCCTATTGCATAATTGGGATCAGTGGCTGTATTTCACCTTAAGATCCACATGTTTTTATTCACCATTTGGAAATCAGTTGAAACTGCCCAATTATCTTCTAAGTGTTTTGAGAAAAGCAGATGTTTGTGAACTTCTTGCACTCTAGTGATAAGTGCCATAGAAAATGCACATGAAGAAACTTGCTAGTCTGACTGTATTCAGAATGAGAAGAAAGTAGAGCAAAGAAGGCTTAAGACTACACATCATACTGATGCTTATTTAGTGACTATTGTCCTTCTTGTGCACTGGGAATCTTGTGTGTTTGCATGTTTGTGACATCCTCTGTGATCATCGAATTGATTTCCCTAGCACAACGTATATGGATAACAGGTTTAATTCAGATGCCACTGGCTTAATTTGGCCATTACCCTATTTGAGTAGTTGGCTTTACTAGACTGCTATCCATGTTACAGATTTACTATGGTGCACCTTGATTAGATTGTTATGTATCTTGCTCTTTCCATGTTGTGACTATACCGTTGCCATAGCAAAATATTCAATGGATAAATTGGCAGTAGTTTTTATTTTCTCCTAAAACAGTAAGAAGTTTATTAATTTCATCACTGTGCTATTTTCCCTTCCCCTTTCTCTCCATGTGCTGTCTCAGATTCTCCTGAGCATCTCTGTTGCTAATAGCTTCACACTTCTCTATTACTGCATCAGTTTCTAATGGTTACTTGGACACTTGACAGATAGAGTTACAGATTAATTTGGCTTTCAGGATATTATTTTGTTTTGGTTGAATTTTATTTTCCCCTTCCCTTTTAGTTTTCCCTTCTCCAAAACTTCAGAGAGTGTTTTGTTTTGGACTTAGAAGTAAACACTAGTATTTTTTTTTAAATTAAGTAGTGTCAACATTTGTCACTGATAATGCTGGCAAAGGAAAAATATATTTCTTAAGATTCGTTCTTTGTCCTTTTCCTACCATTACAATAATACTGGAAAAATATAATTTAATATTTTACTTTAATACTTTTAACTGTATTCTTAAAATAAATTACTTGTTCGTGACCAGTATTCTATTCCCTTGTCCAAACTAAGAAATATTTGGATAGTCAGTCATTGCATATCTACTTCACAAAGGTAATGCTTCATGAATAGAAGTCAATTTTAAAGTTTACGTCTTCCTTTCTCCCACTGCCTGACCCAAACTTTATTGACATCTTGGGACTTGCATTGCATCATCATAGCTTTTAATTCTGAGTATCTAGTTAGACAAATTTGCTTCACAGAAATCTAAACCTGCCAGATTTTGCTGATGGGCAGAGCTTTTCTTCATATGTTTTGGGAGATGATTTAAATTAATTATTCAGGTTCTGGAATGCATAAGCACTGTTTTGTTAAAGCCTGTCCTTTCAAACCACTGCACCATTTCCATAAATTTATTTCCTTGTTTTAATCTGGAAGGATCTACAGACAGTTGTTGACATGTGTACTGCTTATTGCTTGCAAAATTCTGTGGAACATTGTCTACGCTCACACAGTGCATGCTGTTGCCAGCCCTGTCATTGTTCACTGACAGCAAGCTTAAGCTTGATTTTTCTGACTTATGGTTATTATGACATACTTGCAAGCTCGAACTGATGCTGTTTCTTCAGTAATACAGTGTAGCCCAGACCCTACCTCTCTTTTAGCTCAACAACATGGCAACTCCGATGCCTCTAATGAAGGCCAGGTGCCAGCCCTGTTAATTGTTTCACTGGTAATGCATTTTAGTGGGAAGAGATAGGGCTGGTTGCTACTGGGGGCATGAGATGAATGAACAGAACGTAAGAATGGTGCCTGTCTTGCAGCTGGTTCAGCTGGAGTGGGAAGGAGTCTAGGAGATCAGGGTTGTGATTAGTTGTAGGAGGTCAGTAACTAGTGGTGTAGATCAGGGGTTGACACTGGGTTCAAAACTATCCAATATCTTCATAAATCATCTGGATGATGGGGCAGAGGGCACCCTCAGCAAGCTCCCTGATGATGCAGAACTGGGAGGAGAGGCTGACACACCAGAGAGTTGTGCTGTCATCCACAGGGACCTCAATGGGCTGGAGAAATGGGCTGACAGGAACCCATGAAGTTTGAAAAAGAGAAGCTCAAACTCCTGCACCTGGAACAACCCCAGGCACCAGTACAGGCTGGGGGCTGCCCAACTGGTTTTCAGCTTGGCAGGAAAGGACCTGGGGGTCCTGCTGGGCACCAAATTGAACATGGGCCAGTGATGTGTCCTTGTGGCAAAGAAGTTAATGGTATCCTGGGCTGCATTAGGAGGAGTGTTGCTAGCAGGTTGAGGGAGATGATCCTTCCCCTCAGCACTGTGAGGCCACGTGTGGAGTCCTGTGTCCAGTTCTGGGCTCCCTGGTACAAGAGAGACATGGAGAGTCCAGTGAAGGGCCATGAAAATGTTGAAGGGACTGGAGCATCTCTCCTATGAGGAAAGGTTGCAAGAGCTGGGTCTGTTCAGCCTGGAGAAGGCTCAGGGGAAGCTTATCAGTGTGTACAGTGGGTGCAAAGAGGACCCAGCCAGGGTTTTCTCAGTGGTGCCCAGTGACAGGACCAGAGGCAACGGGCACAAACTGAGACACAGGAGGTTCCCTCTGAACATCAGGAAACACATTTATATTGTGAGGGTGATTGAGCACTGGCACAGGTTGCCCAGAGAGGCTGTGGAGACCTTGGAGATCTTCCAAGATCTTCCTTGGAGATCTTTCAAGAGAACTGCCCCTAGGTTGTCCTGCTTGAGCAGGGGCGTTAGACCAGCTGACCTCCAGAGGACCCTTCCAACCTGAACCGTTCTGTGATTCTGAGACTGCAGAGAGGTAACAGCATGGCAGGGACTCATTCTGCCAACTATTTTTTCATGGAGATTAATTGTTCTTTGCTTACTTCAGATACACGTCCTGCATTCCTATTTTCTTTGGTCTCTTGCAGTTTCCTCTACTCCCTTGGGTCACACTCCCTGTGGCAGGCAGCGGTGACAGTACTAGAGAGGAGCACGGTGATTGCTCGCTTAACTTTTAGAGAATTGCTTCAAGGAATTAAATAGCTACTTTACTTTGTACCACCAGACGCTCCTAAACATTGTGAAACGACGAGGAGTCTTTTTGTTTGTTTGTTTTCTTCATAATAGAAGCATCTGCAACATGGGGGAAGGAGAGGTGACAGCAAGCGTTTCTGGTGGGGTTTCGTCCCCTTCAGCTGGACTCGCCCCTGACTCGCGACGTGTTTTTCTGTCCAGAAAGGCGCGGGGCCCCCTTGCCTGGCGCTGCGTGCACCGAGGAAACGCTTTCCCTCGGCAAGGGGCACACACCGGCGAGAATCCAGGGGGAGGAGAGCAGAGCCCCCCGCGGCGCCGGCGGCCGCCTGCCGCCTGTTCGACCCGGCCCGCGCTGAGGGGACCAAGGTCCGCCCGTGCCCCCTCACGGCGGTGCGGCCCCACTTCCCTCCCGCGGGGAGCTCGGCAGCGCCGCGGGGCGGCCCCTGTTCCTCCTGCGGGGGGAGGCGCGGCCTCCGGGGCTGCCCGGCGCCTCTGCCTCCGCCTCAGTCTCCGCGCCCGGACGGGCGACGCGGGGGAGCTAGGCCGGCAGGAGGCGTCCTGCGGCGGGAGGGAGGAGAGGGAGAGGGAGGAGGAGGAGGAGGAGGAGGAGGAGGAGGCGGGGGGCGCCGGCGTTCCCGGAAACAGCGCCGGCCGGCGGCGGCAAAGCGGCGGCGGCGGCAAAGCAGTGGGAAGTCGCCTCTGGTCCTGCGCCCTCGCCGCCGCCGGCCGGGCGGGTTGGCGTGGCGTGGCGGGCGGCATGGAAGCGGTGCCCCGCGAGGAGAAGCCCAACCCGCTGCGGGATGCCAACCTCTGCTCCCGGCTCTTCTTCTGGTGAGCGCCCGGCCGAGGGCAGGGGGAAAGGCGCCGCGCCGGAGCTTAGCGCCGCTCGCCTCGCCTGGCCGCTGGGCTGCGGGGCCCAGCCGGCGGTGGGGGGGATGCTGAGTCCCGGCGAAGGGCTTCACGCGGCTCCCCGGGAGGGTCCGGGTGCCCCGGCGGCCGGGGGGGATGGGGAGGGATGGGAGGCGGCGGCCGGCGCTGCCAACGCTCTCCCGTCGGCTGCGGGCAGTGACTCCGCGGCTCGGCCCCGACCTGCCGCCCGCCCCCGCGGGCCCGGCGAGTCATCCCCGCCGGCCGGGGCAGCCCCGCCGCCACCTGCGGGGCGAGGCGAGGTCTCCCGAGGTGAAGCCGGCAGCCTGCGCCGGGCGGTGAGCTCGGACCGCGGTCTGGGGACAGCCCGGCCCCGGGGGGCCTGCCCGCCTCAGGCAGGGCAGCCCTCGGGCGGCGCCGAGCACGGCCCCGTCCCCCCCTTCGAGCACACGTTTGATTCCCTCGGTGGCTGCGGGGAGGGCGGGAGCGTCCTCTGCCCGGTCCCGGGCTGCTCCCTGCCATTGTGCTGCTTCCCCGCTTGCCTAACGGATCGCGGCCAGGTAGTGCTTAGCTCGGCAGGGTTTGCTAATCTCACTTTCGGCGTGGGGCTTTCCCCCTCCGTGAAGGAGGTGGTTTCTGAACTGCGAAGCTGCGTGGGGGTTTGCCGGTGTGAGTGGCTGCTCTCATCCACGCTTCGGCTGCAGTCGGCTGCCTGGGCTCTAGGGGGGCTTAGGGTGTCACAGAGCGAAGGCGAGGGCTGTTACCCTGTCACCACAAACCTTTACGGGACCAGATGACTACTAGTCCAAAGTTAGTGCTTGTTTTCTTATTAGTGGGGACCTTGGCATGGGTATGTATATAATTACTCAAACTATATATATACCCATGCAGTGAGGGATTACAGCTCGACTTGGAAGTATATGCTTTGAAATATATGGCCAGCTGAAGGTCATCCCATTCTGTCTGGACTTCCTAGCAAAGCTGTTTCCAACATGGGCACCCTTGCTTTGAAATACAATAGGAAAAGATGTGCAAAGTGAAATGGGAGAGCATCGAGCCTGTCTGTTTTAGCAGATCCCCTTTGGAAGAGAGCAGTTACAGAGGTAGCACGTATTCTGCTTCACCTGGTGTAGCCTGAGCTGGGACACACAGGCTGTGTTATGGTGTTATGTGGTGGAGGAGGGGGAGTGGAGAGAGGGCATGGCACATGAGGCTCTTTTTTTGAAAGTTTCTGAAACATAAGTAAAAAACTCTTTGGTCCTATCAGCAACTGAGCAGGAGCAGAAATCCCTTTTGGAAGGTAGGGGGATTTTAAAAGCCCCAACAAAGTTTAGCTAAACAAATTTTCAGTCAAGGGTATGTCCTCAGAGGCACTCTGTGCAGAAAAAAAAAAAAAAAAAAGGAAGTTGTATGCCTGCGCAGAACTCCCTGTGTTCAGTGTTTTGACTTGTAATTTCTTTTTTGACACCAGGGGTGCCCATGTTGGAAATGGCTTTGCTAGGAAATCCAGACAGAATGGGATGAACCTCGGCTGGCCACGTAGCATTCCAGGGCTGCTTCTGGTTTGTTCCCTTTCCCTTGCTGGGATCTTGTGGTGTTACTGGTAGTTCTGCCAACAACAACCCATCTAGAAGTGAAAAAGGAAGTGTGCAGTGCTCGTAGCTAGTTTTCTGACTGCTCCTATTGTCCTTTTTCTAGGCCTTTTGTATCAATCTCCACGTATTGCAGTGAAGTGTTCAACAGCAACAACGAAGTACCTTAAATTTCCCAAGTTTCAGGCAAGCACCTGAAAGGTTCTTCTTACCTCAAACTTGTTTGTAGGCTCTCATTGTGCAGAGGGTAGAATCTGTGGAAGTCTGTGCTTGTGGGATGACAGGCCAGTTGAAAGTCCAGAGATTGATTGGGACTTCATGCTTTGCAGTCAGATGGTAGTGTACAACTGTAGGGCTTGTGCTTTGAAAAAGGGTTTAATGCAGTATGAAAAGCTTTAGAAGTTGCCCTATGTACTGTTTTTCAGGCTTTCTTAGCAGTGTAATTCACAGCAGTGGAAATACCCTTTTAAAGTCTCTTCTCTCACCTGTGCTGCATGTGATCATGAAAAATACCAGTACATCCTTATTTCTAGTCAGAAAGCATTAGTGTTTTCTTAGTGAAAATTTCATCTGAAATCATGGCTACAGTGGCTTACATTGGGTAAGCAGCGACTGTCACTCTTCTGCAAGTTAATACTGTTTTACATAAAATCAAGGAAGTATTAAAACACCCTTCATTAGCTGTGAAGCTAACTTTAAGGGTAGCTAAGAATTGTTCTTCCTTTCAACAAAGTGTATAGCATCCGACAGACAGCTGTGCGAGTAGTGCTTCAGCACTGCTTCATTTTAACTGCTGTTTCACACAGAATATTCTGAGATGGTTTCAGCTGGAGAACTGGAAAAACAGTGCTTGAGGAGGGCCGTCCTGAGAGTAGTGGCAACCACCAATGTGCAGTGCTCGAGTGTGCCTGCTCTGCTCTCCAAATTCCAGGTGTTGACTGTTTGCTGTCAGTGGGGGTAGAAAGTAGGGCATTTCAGGTAGCTGGGCAAGGGTCCTTCTTAATTTTGTTTTATTTATGTTTTGCTTCAAAAGTGCAATGTCACCATTGTAAGGAAGCACCTTCTCATTTGTTGCCAGTGGTGTAAAAGAAAAGCTAAAATTATTGCCTGGCAGAAGCAGGATCAAACTCACAGGAGAAAAGAAGTCGTGTTTTCATTGAATTATAAAACTAAGGTAATGAGTGTGTAGGCTGAAGACACATTCTTCTCCTGTTGTTCAAAGCTTGTCTTCTTGCTTTTGGGTTGTGACTTTGACAAGTATGAGCTTGATGAACGTTAAACACTCTAGTAGTACATTCATGGGAAAGAGGAGCATCTGGATTATGTGTGAATATTATTTTTATAATGCATCCCTTGTGTAATGTTAGTCTGGATGTTACAAGAACAAAAAACTTTATGGCTGAGGTATGAAGATCAGAGCAGTTGCAAAATATTCTTGTTTTCTGTATTTCTCACTGAATTAAGTATATTAACACAGGATTATCAAAGCCTACGTTGTCATTCTGGATGATCCAGATATTACTGGAACTGCCGACCTTCAGAGTCACAAGTTCCCATGCTCACCAAACTTTAAGCTCTGGCTGGTAGTTCAGTTACAGAGTTAGCAGTGCTCGGGTATACTTCTGATGTATTTCATATATGGTGTTTGGGTTTTTTTTATTGCTTGCTCAGCTTGCTGGTGAGAATGGGAGCTTTGAAGGATGGATAGGAGGATTTGCTTTCTTTTTTAGGTCCGTCCAAGAGAGAATTCAGTCCAGTGTTTTTCATGTTTAAACAGCTATTCTGCTGTAGAAAGTGTTTTGAGTTTAAAAAGCCTTATGCTCCATACTTTATGCAGCTGAAAATAGCACTTTTCACGTCTTTTTTCATGCTGGGGGGGGGATTATTAAATTAATAACTGTACATGGTAAGAGTATTTCTCTTTTCTAACAACCTATTTTTCAGCTTGCATGTTCATTAAGAAGCAGGTGTATTTTTATTTGCTTATAGCATTTGCTCCATTTATCAAAGATGTTCTAGCTATACAGCAGTTGAATTTTTATGTGCTCTGTTGTTCAGGCATCGAACCCACTTTGGTGGGAAGTTACAAAACATGAGCTATGATTAAATTTTTAAAAGACTGGGTAACTTTTGGCCCATTAATAACATGAGAAGGAGGGCAAGCTGGAACACCCTGGAAAGGGTATACAGTGTTTTTGTTCAGAGAAGTAAAAGAGATTAAAGTCCTGCTAAATTTCATATATTTATAATTTATTTTTAGTAATAATTGTAATTACTCATCTGTCACAGACTTGCTGTGACTGTAACAAGTTCCTGGCTCCTTTGGATCACTGGACGCTGTCAGCATCCTAAGGCAGGATGCCTTTTTACATCATCACTTGACATGTGGCAGTTGCCATTACAATAACAGCATTAAAACATGAACTGAAAACTTGCCCCAAGGCATCTGCACAGTTATGATTCCAAGGAATATGATTGGTTTATGATTACCTGTTGGCACCTGACACATTGTTCTTGGCTTACTAAGCATGTGCTTTAGGGAGAAAGACAAAACCACTAAGTCTTCTTCATGGCTTTGACTTGTAGTGGGAGGAGAGTAAAAAAAATCTTAACCTTTCGATTTAATGAATGGGGTAAGCACAAACACGTAAGTCCCAAGATTTTCAGTGGTGACTGCACAGTATGTAGCTGTTTGTCTGGTCAAATGCAGTCATGTCACACACCTCTCTTGTAGCAGTGTAAATAACTACACACTTTCCTTAACTACTTCTTCCTCTCTCACCCTGTAGCTTAGAATTGGAAGTGCCACTGCCTGATTTATTGGACTTCTGAGTAAGCCTAAGTATCACCTGCATTTTAGTCCTGTAACTTGGCTCTCTTCAAAAGCGTATCTTGTCTTGCATTGAAAGAAGTTAGAGAAATAATTCCTTGCCTTTTTTGGAAGTTCCAGCTGGAGTCCAGCAGTGCCACCATTTTAAAACTGATCCATGTGCCTTACTGTGTCAGTGAATAGATTTGCCTGTGAGGATTTTACATTTACTTCAGGTAATGAATGAAAATATTAAGCTGCATCGGGCTTTGCGATTTGCCTGGGATCTTGTTTTGATACCTAGTGAATTCCCACTGGCAATGCCTGAAATTGATGATGATTCCTAATAGATGCCACTTTATAAAGATCTCTGAGGTAGCTAATTTTTAGTTAATTTATTGATTTATTGGTGCAGAATGATTGTGGTACTGTAAGAAACTGTAAAGAAATATGTAAGCATCTTCAGTATAGATAAACAGAAAACACATTTTCAATACCCAGAGATTGAAATCACACTTGCTTCTTTTTTTCTCCTGATTGAAAGAAGACTGAGGACCATACGACTTTTTTTGAAGATAATGCCTTGTTTGTTTATTTGTCAGGTATTTAATATCTTGTAGTCAAATTTGAATCATTCAGTCTCTTGAACTACTGCATTCATTTGTAAGTTTTGCTTGTTTGTTGCATTGTATTATGCAGAAGAAATTATTGTTTGAAAATCATCGTTTATGAGCTAATGAAGTTAAAATATGTGGGTAAAGAGTGCTAAATAGATTATATCAACTATGGCAAGTGTGTATAAACTATTGGAATGTTAGCATTTGCTATCTGCCATAAATATGTGCTTAGATATGCAATTAGATGAACTGTTTGAGTATAATGAAACACTGTGTCCCTCTTACAGTTCCTGCAAAACTTCAAGATTAGGTGTATGTTGTGCTGTTGGTTTTTTCTTTTTTTCCAAAAATAATTTTTTTCCCCCACTTCTAGAAAATTCATCAAGGCCATAAGTAGAGTGCAGGAGGGAGATAACACCATTGGGAGATAACACCAGTGGAAGGTTAAAAAGACCAATATCTATTCCATCTTTTTTTTTTTGTATCCTTGGCACCCAACGTAATACCAGTGTGAACTCACAGGTGGCTTTAATTCTTCCTATTTCCATTACTTCTCAGAAAGGAAGTTAATATAGAAATTGCTACCATTAGGTTTCAGCATTTGCATTTTCTTTCGAAAATTGAAATCAGAGACCATTATGCTCAACTAGACTTTCTGCGTAACTGGGTTTCAGGATTTGAGCCTTTTTTTGTTGCTGTTGGTTGCCTTTTTTTCTATTAAACATGTATGTAAGCTGTGTTACAGGTTGTTTTTTTCAAATGGTGATGAAACTACCCACTCGAACTAAGTTGTTTCGATAGTAACTAACCTGAGATTAGATACTTGTTTGGATAATCAGTTCTTTTCTGTGAAATTGAAGAACTCTTTTCACTTTGCTCTATGTAATTACTTAGGCCCTACTTCAATAAATACCTTGTGCTAAAACTTATACGGCATAATCTTAAGACCTCTGTGTCAGATCTTTGGTATTTTGGATATTGTTCTTGGCATGTGGATGCTGGGTTTGGAAACAATATTTTAATGGTAGTCTTTGGAATGCCACAGGTGCAGGTGATGCTGTTCCTCCATTCCCAGCTTCCAGGCCTTGCAGAAAATGTTAGCCACAGTATGTTGTGGGTTTCTTTCCCTGCCCCCCCCCCCGCCCCGTTTGTTCTTCCTGTCATCTGGAATATCAGGAAGTATGTTAGTGTAATCGGATATTTCATACCTGGCTGATGCAGTGTAGATGAACAGCATGGAAATAGCCTGCAATAAATGCAATCAAATACCAATTGAGTTACCGTCAGCATCAGAAAGTGGATGTTCAGCAACTTAGCTGCTTACACTGTACTGTGAAAAAGCAACAGCTTGGAAGATGAGATGAAAAGGTTAATATGGTCTGGCATTGCAACTGGAAACCTGAAGGGTGTTTTTGAGTAAATATGGCTTTGAAGTAATTTCATTGTATTTCTATTTTTTTCCTACTGTAAGCAATGAGAAAATCTACTGTTTAAGCCACAGTAAGCTGGGGAGGGAAGCTGCAACCAAAACACCAGTTGAAAAGAATCTGAAGAAACACCAGAACTTTGTTTACTTTATTAATTGTAGGTGACTGGTAAGGGGAACTGGGAAAAGGCAGCTTACTGAAGAGAATGGGTGAGCATGTGAAATAGAGATAGGTTTAAAAAAACAGTAATCACATAATGACTACAGACTGTTGCAGTGATATTTATGAATTCTTGCAAAACAACACTGGAGACTGTCAGTGTGTTGTCCTTCTGTCTGTACATCCCATGCATACATCCCATCTCTCTGGAGTGAGAGCAACCACATAGCAGTGTTGGGTTTGTACTGCTGGTGTAGAACTTGAAGTCATGAAGGTGGATAATGCACAGTACAACAAAGCAGGTAGACACCTGAGGTAAGCCATGGAGGATAAGCAACGTGGGTTTGTAATCAAAAGGTCCCATGAGGAAATCCCATTCATTTTACAAAAAAACTAGCTCCAAAGTAGGTGATTAAAGAGAAAGAAATATGTGTTACTTTGCAGCTTAGGAGCTGAAGTAGTGCTTCCAAGCTGCTCAAGGGGATGAAATCCTAGTGTTATGGAAAAATTTGAGTAAACAAAGACTTTCCTGTGCAACTGTTGAAAAATAACTGGACATTGAGTGTAAACAGATGATGCTTGCAATGTAATGCACAAATAGGCTTGAGAGGAATGGGGAAAATGCAGTTCGTAAACCACCTCCTTAAGGAAGTAGTTGGTGAGAATATACAGAATGTGGCTTTGACTGGCTGCTGTAAAATTACCCAGAAGTTAAACTTCTGTCTATAATTACAAATAAAGAAGGACAAAAAGAAAAGATTTTTCTACTTACAAAAGTAGTCTATGTAGTCTGATTTTCTGGCTTGGCCAGTGATAAAGCAAGGGCTTTTGTGAAACTGATGAGAGCAAAATTTTGCACTTATGCGGAGGAAGGTACATTGTTAGTGGGCGACTGTGGTGTAACTGTCATGGGGCTGGTCAGGGCAACTGAAGCCTGTGGGTGCGCCCAGGGCCCCGACAGACACGTCCTTTGACCTTGGGACTTTTTTTATTTGTGTCAGCTTTGTAACGTAATTGCGAACGCTTCTTGACTGTGTTTTTTAAACTTTCTCAGTTCATGAAGAACCTAAAATATATGCATGGGTTTCTGGAAGGCTCTTCAAGCCTGCTCAGCAGTGTGAGAATGGTACTTTTTTGAGCATTTGCAAGCAGGACGCAATATAAATCCAGAGGAACAGCAGGTCCCATTCCTGGGTTAATGAACCAGTTGAGCTGGACACTGCTGTTAGTTTAATGTACCGATCTGTAATGTGTTTCTTCCTTGGCTGAAAGGAAGTTCTTTTGGAATGCTAGCAAAATTTACAAGCTTTCTCATTTAGGAAATTTTATTTCATGTATGAAACAGAGTAGCATTACTATTCTGATTGCATAATGACCCTACCTTTTGGATAGCAGGGCCTGATTCTCTTACATGCTGTCTCTATGAAGAAGGGGATGGCTTGAGAACTCCCCTTGAGGTCTCACTTCTCTTACGAGGGTAAGAAAACTCTGTCATACTATTTTCTGCAGACCGACCTTAGAGGCTTTTCAAAATCTTGGTGGAGTTGCTCTAGTTACAACTGGTAAAAATTGCACTTTCCTGAACAATCAAGTAAATTGTGGCTGGTTGACTGTGTTGTAATGTTATAGGGTGTGTAATGTCAGGGCCCGGGAGTAGGGAAATGCAGGAAGTGAATGTTTATATTGTGGTCTTTGTGTATCTGCTGGTTCAGAAATGAATCACTTTCTTTTTTTACCAGTGCTCAAGGTACTGCTGTAGAGGTGGAAGGTTTTTTGGGGTCAGAACAGTGAGTTACAGTTTTGCAGTTGGCTATCTCTTGGGTTTGCACCAGGTTACGGAGTGATTTTTTTTTTTTTTTTTCAAATGTATTTTTTAATCTTTGTTCCTGGTGACATCAGTATTCTGGCAGTAACAGGGACTAATTCTGGGCTTCTTTCCAGACTGATGTCTTTGATCGGCTAATCGCCTTGATAGAACAGAAGCATTCCCAGCAGAACAGAAGGTACTCAGGATTCTTCCAGATACTTGCATTTTTACATGTAGTTCATGCTACCAAAAATTTGGGCTAAGCTCTTTGAAAGGCATCGTGTGAACCCTGTGTTTTGAAAGAGTAACTAAAATTAGGTGATGTGTAAGAACCAAACCATTACTCAAAATTCTTATAGGTACTTGGGGAAGGTACCTGTAAGAATTTTTGAAGGTACCTGGGGAAAGAGAAGACAATGACTAAGTGATCCTATTTTTATTTAAGTTGAACAGCTTCTTTAGAAGGAAATACATAAATGTGGGACTGAGCTGCAAGTCTTTCCTCCGCACCCCATTGTTTCTCTCTTTCTTCAGGCAATAGATGGGTAGTGAGTCCATTTTATGTCCATCCTTGGGATAAGAGGAGTAATTTGCATCACTGTCTATATATTACCTCCATTTCTCTATGTCATCTTTAATGTTCTTTGCTATTTTAGCTGTTTTATTAAAGAATAATGCAGCTTGCACGGTTTCTGTGTTCATAACAAATCCTACTTTTCTGTGGGCTTTTTTTAATCCCCCCTTGAAGAGCTCAGTGTTAGCTGATCTCTGGACAAAAGACATACCACTGTAACAAGTAGTCTTCTCTTATGGATAAGTTGAGGTTTCAGGGATGTTCTTTATGTAGTCCACTGCCTTATTTGTCAGCTTCTTTTAACAACCCTCTTACAGCACCCTTTAACTGAGCCTTCAGGAAAGAGAAGGGCTTGGTTCGTTTGCTTGTTATGAGTGTGACTCGAGTAACAGCAGGCTGTGTGAAATAGGTTGGTCTCAATTCTGCTTCAGTTCAGAGAATTCCACGGGGTGTAATCTGCATGTTGGCACCCTGGTAGAAATTTTTGCTTTAATGACTGAATGTGAACATCTGCTAAGTCTTCTATCTGAAAGTAGACCTTCCAGCATGAAGTTCAGGACGCATCAGTGAGATGGTGAAACTTGAACTGTTCTTGCTGTACTGAGAATTTGCAGTGCGCAGATAGAAGACATCACTCGTGGGCTAAAAGCTGTTCAAGTACTAAGAGTAATTTAAAAACAAAAATTTTAAACCTTCTTCTGAAGATTTTCAAGCATAGTCTACAGTAAGACAACATACTGTTAAAAGCTTTTGTGTACTCTTAAGACCTCCACAGCAATGGCTCTTGAAGACCAGTGTTTTGGGGGAGAGTACTCAGAAAGCTCAACAATTGCTGAGTTTTAAATGTTTGTTTCTTCTTTTGCCTTTTTTTTTCCTAACCCTACAGAAACATGTGAACTTGTGCTGAGTCTTTGTCATATTGTCCGTTATAATAAATGTGTCACAATGAATTACCACAGTTTTCTGCATACTCTGGATTGGTTTTCTTTGCCTTCTTTAATGTTAATGTAGAGGTTGTAGTGCAGTGTATTACTGTTTTCAAAAGTATGGTTTTAACTAACGGAAAAATGTGAGAAGCCCTGAGTTTGCACTAGGTCTCACTGGAGCTCATAGTCTGAAAACCTTGAGATTTTTGGCAGTTTTTACCCTGCACTATTATCTCCATCCACTATTTAATTTGGAAATTCAGTCTCATACTATATACAGTACTTGATTAGTGTGGGGATGGCAGGACAGAAGGGATTTGCTACAAACCATAAGAACTCAGCGGAGGTAGGTGTACCATCAGTAAGTTTTGTGGGGTTTTTTTGAGAGTTTAAGGCTAAAGGATAAGCTCAATGACTGTAGCAATCTTGTAGACTTGAGACCATTATCTTTCATCTGGTTACTTTGCAAGCCACTCTGTGGCTATGGTCAACACTTCCTTCTGCTGTTGGCTGTAGTGCTGAATCAAACAGACATCAGGATAAAGGAGTCGCCCTCAACAGAAGCATTGTTCTTCCTGTGGCCTGGTTATGGTTTTTTGCCATGTTTTGAAAGGTACGAGTGAAGGAGTGGTGTTCTACAGAGTAACATTAAAAGCATTGTTTTGTTTTTTAAAAGAGTATATTTTTTAAATGTCTTTTTATTTTCCTCTGTGTATTCTGCTACGTGCCAATAATGGACAGCAGTATTCAGCACTGGTGAGACCACACCTGTAGTCCTGAGTCCAGTTCTGGGCTCTCCAATACAAGAGAGAGATGGACATACTGGGGAGAGTCCAGCAATGGGCCACAAGGATGATGGACTGGAGCATCTCTCCTATGAGGAAACACTGAGAAAGCTGGGACTCTTCAGCCTGAAGAAGAGAAGGCTCAGGGGGAGCTCACTGATGTATATAAATATGTGAAGGAAGGTTGCAAAGAGGACAGAGCAAGGCTCTTCTCAGTGGTGCCTGTTGACAGGAACAGAGGCAATTGGCAACACAGGAGGTTCCCTCTGAACATCAGGAAATACATTTTCACTGTGAGAGTGACTGAGTACTGGCACAGGTTGCCCAGAGAGGTTGTGGAGTCCTTGGAGATCTTCAGAAGCTGTCTGGATGTGGTACTGGGCAGCCGGCTCTAGGTTGTCCTGCTTGAGCAGGAGTTTGGACCACATGACCTCCAGAGGTCCTTTCTAGCCAGCCTCGGTCATTCTGTGATTCTGTAATAAATATCCCATTTATGTTCCTTGTTAAATGGTAGAATGACTTTTGTTTTCACCAGCTTGGCAACAGTAGCTATTGGAATCTCATAACCATTTCCATAGATGTGAAAAGGATTTGTCCCTGTATTTTCTTAAAAGAGCTGCCTCATCCTGCTTCTGATGCTAAAGGGGTTGGGAAGATAACTTGTTCTCTATCCTCCTCTGTCAGAAAGGAGACCTGTGACTTGTTTATGGAGTATGCTGTAGGCTAATACTGATGTTGCAAGCTGAGAAACACTTGGTATCGGCTGCATGAGTCAACTGAAGTCTGTAGATCTTTCCCATAGCTCTCTGTCCTGGAGCAAATAGAGTCTCTCTCATCCAGCAGGCAGAAATTGTTTTAATGGCCTTGAGGTTATTTGCCGCGTGTCTGCTTTTTACCTGTGGTTGGCAGCAAGAACTGAATCTGAAAAAGAAGTGTTTCGATGGAGCAGATTCTTTGTGTCAAACCAGGCAGAAGCTCTTCTGCTGGTTGGAGCTATTGATCTTCGAGACTTTTTTGTCAGGAGCTGTAGGGAACTCGTGGCAGTGATTTGGGCCCTGATGCTATTTCACTATACAGCTTAAGCAACAGACTTGTCTGACAAGTACTTTTTTTCTAATTGTACTTTTAAGATACATTGAGGACTTAACAGCTCACATATACAGATCTTCAATACTCACTCCAAGAGTTCAAAAAGGGCTGTTAGGCATCAAAGATGCTACTGTAAGGATAGAGACTTAGTCTTTGAATGAGTCACACAAACACTGTGCTAACACGCTAAGTAGTAAAGGAAGAACACTATTAATCCAATTTGTTAAATGCAGTTGTGCCACGGAGCCTGTGAAAAAGGTTTTTGCAACACTTCTATCTTTGAAGAAATTATCTGAGCCCCGCCTTCCAGGTTCAACCTGCCCCTACACCCTCTCTAAAACTAATCAACAAACTTCTTATAAGCCAGTGTATACAAAATTTAATTGGAACATGCCCGAGCAAGAAATGCAAAGTTAGTTTATGAGTATTCATGACGACTGCTGTGGTTGTGAATAAATAAATGCCTTCATTGTAAACCATCCCGGTTTTGGATTCTCACATGTTGGCCTTCCAGAAGATAATATGCTTCACCCAGTGCACCAGGTGATCTTTTAAAAACAGTGTTGGTGAAGTCAGGGAATAATTAAGCATCAGAAACTAAGCAGCAGTTACGAACTTTCACAGGCAATTGACAGCCGTGAGTGCTCGAGTATTTTTTTCCAAAACGGGTCCATCCCCGACCTCTTGGTTCTGATTGTGTTGACCAGCTGAGAAAGTACTATGGGAAACAAGCCTGAGAGCCAAAATCCACATTTCTCCTGGAAACCAAGTATCATGGATTCAGTAGAGAGGCAAACTAAACACAAATTGCAAGTTTCCTAACTCCCTTGTCCCCACTAAGCCATGCCTGTTTCAGAGGTACCATTCTCTTGTGCTCCATCTCATGAAGAACTTGGTCAGTTTTGTGCTTTCTGCCATGCATCTGTCTTCTCAGTGGAGGACAACTGAAACTGTTTGGACCTCCTTTACCTGTATTTCAGGCTTGAAGAAGGATCTAAGTGCATAAAAGCCTAGTCTTACTGTTCCCTGACAGTGTAATTTCATCTGACAAAATAGTCTGTTTTCCAACAGACCTACAGTAGTGCTATTACAACTTGTTTTTAGAGTGCTCTCATAAAATACTTCTTTAAAAATCTGTCCGCTAAGGAAACTGAACTGTTAGACAATATTTTCCTTTTTTGATCCTACACACTGTGACTTTTTTGTTTATATTTTTTATATTGTCGTATTTTTCACTCATGTTTCTAAATATGGATAGGATCAGTTCTAGATCCATTGTTTACCCATTTTTACATTTGAGTGCTTGTCTTTAAATTACTGACCTTTAATATTTGTCAGGGTGGCAGTTGAACAGCAGTTTTTTCCTCATATAAATTAGTAGCCATACTAGTTACAAAAAATGTCTTTTAATATGTATTACAATTTTATTTAGAATTCTGTCAATATTTTAATAGTTGGATTAAGTGTGGTTTTTTTTTTTTTTCCTAAATGTTTAAAGAATGCTAATTTTCCTTAAATATAGGGAAATACTGTAACAAAACAGTTGCCTTAAGGCCAAGAAGAGTTGTACTAGCTGTCTGGATGCCTGAGAGTAAAGTGCTATGGGGCATAAACAGTTTTAGGAAATGGGAAATGCTTTCTTACTTGTAAAATAGAGGTGACAATTCTTAGGTAACAGAAAAGTGCAGTAAAATGTGTGGATGTTGAGTGACACAGGAGAAGAAGAGGGAAGAAAGGGATAAAGCAATTGAATTAATATGTAGAGAAATTACTCTTTTGGTCTGCTGATCAGTTTATTAATAATTTGTATTTAAATAGGTGGTTGAATCCCTTATTTATTATTGGCCATAAACGGAAGCTTGAAGAAGATGATATGTATAAAGTGCTGCCAGAAGATTCCTCAGAGAAGCTTGGAGAAGAATTGCAGTGGTAAGGAGAAAATAATTGTTCTCTTTCATTGTATTTCTGCTGGCAAAGGTGAAAATCTTATTTCTATTCTAAAGTTAAGAAAGCTTGTTGTAAAGTTTAACAAGGTCTACTGTTAAAAATGCTGAAAAACTAAGAGTAATATTTAGAACTTGTTTACCATGGAAGCATTTTAATATTTTCAAGTTATACATAATGAATATGCATTAGAGTGTTTCTATTACGTTATTTATAATTCATTTGACACTTTGCAGAATGCTTGGAAAAGAAGGCTTTTCATCAGCTGTTACTGCAGTATTCCTTAAATTTATGTGAGTCTTCTGGCCTGTGGTAGAATAGCTATGGAAACTTTTTGAATTTTTCTATATAAAAGTGGAGAAAAAATTTTAAGGGCTTTTTGTTGGTTTTGGTGTTGAGCACAAACTGAATTAAGTGACAGCTGTGTACCCTTTATATATGTGTGTATAGAAATATATGTATGTTGAAAATATGCTAAACTTTGGTAAAGTGGATAAAATGCCAGGACATTCTCCTGGCAAAACTGTCTGCTCGAGGCTTGGATGATCACACGCTTCGCTGGGTAAAAAACTGGCTGGATGGCCGGGCCCAGAGAGTTGTGGTGAGTGGAGTTAAATCCAGTTGACAGCCGGTCACAAGTGGTGTCCCCCAGGGCTCGGTTTTGTGGCCACTCCTGTTTAACATCTTTATTGATGATCTAGATGAGGGGATCGAGTGCACCCTCAGTAAGTTTGCAGACGACACCAAGTTGGGTGGGAGTGTTGATCTGCTCGAGGGTAGGGAGGCTCTGCAGAGAGACCTGGACAGGCTGGAGCGATGGGCTAAGGCCAACGGTATGAGCTTCAATAAGGCCAAATGCCGGGTGCTGCACTTGGGCCACAACAACCCCCAGCAGCGCTACAGGCTTGGGGAGGAGTGGCTGGAGAGCTGTCAGTCAGAGAGGGACCTGGAGGTGTTGATTGACAGCCGGCTGAACATGAGCCAGCAGTGTGCCCAGGTGGCCAAGAAGGCCAATGATATCCTGGCTTGTATCAGCAATAGCGTGGCCAGCAGGGACAGGGAAGTGATCTTACCCCTGTACTTGTGTGGTGGTTTAGCCTCTGCCGGGGTCTGAGACCACGCGGCCGCTGCCCCTCCCCCACAAAGGGAGTGAAATACAAAGCCCCAAGACTGAAATAAGGAAAGGTTTAATACAACAATGCAATAGCAACACAACCAACAACAACAATAACAATAACAGTAATAGTGATAGCAATGAACAGAGCAAAATAGCTACCAAATACAGCAGTTTGAAGCACGATGTACAAAACCACGAGTGCACCGCGCTCCCGCGCCAGGAAAATGTGACCTGCCAGGATGTGACGTCCATCCGCATGGTATCTGAATAACCCGGCTAGAGCTCCCCCCCTCTGCTGGGGAAACTTAACCCTATCCTGGTTAAACCAGGACAACTTGGCACTGGTGCGGCCACACCTTGATTACTGTGTTCAGTTTTGGGCCCCTCACTACAAAAAGGACACTGAATTACTTGAGCATGTCCAGAGAAGAGCAGCGAAGCTGGTGAAGCGTCTGGAGCACAGGTCGTACGAGGAGCGGCTGAGGGAACTGGGGTTGTTTAGTCTGGAGAAGAGGAGGCTGAGGGGAGACCTCATTGCCCTCTACAACTACCTGAAAGGAGGTTGCAGAGAACTGGGGATGAGTCTAACCAAGTAATAAGCGACAGGACAAGAGGTAATGGCCTCAAGTTGCACCAGGGAAGGTTTAGGCTAGATATTAAGAAGTATTTCTTCACAGAATGGGTATTTAGGTGTTGGAATGGGCTGCCCAGGGAGGTGGTGGAGTCCCCATCCCTGGAGGTGTTCAAGAGCCGGGTTGACATAGCACTTAGGGATATGGTGTAGTTGGCATCTGTCAGTGCTAGGTTAACGGTTGGACTAGATGATCTTCAAGGTCTTTTCCAACCTAGATGATTCTGTGATCTTAAAGCTTGCATCTAAGAGGTGTTTTTATTTTGTTATAAATACTCATTCATGGACTGTGTACCAATTCATGTTGTCATGGACACAGGTGGATCTATCTTTTTCTTTTAATAGTGAAATATCTTCCAAGAATAACAGCTTATGGCAATTGTCTTGAACCTTGCAACAGGGAAGGTTTTTGTTTTCAAATGATCTTTTGTTAAATATATTGGGAGCAAGAGGTGTCTCCTAGTTGGAGGTGCCCTCTGTATTAAGAAAGTGTGGCCTAGCTGTTTCTTGCCTTCATGGTGAAGGTAGACCAAATCAACTTTCCTAATAGTTTGGTTGAGATGAGAGATGACTCAAGAAGTAAAAAGAATCCAGAAACAAAAGATTATGACCAGGTCTTACATCATCCTGCTGCTGATGAGTTAACTGAAGAAAGAGGATCAGTGATAAAGTCATAGGAGCGCCGCTTTTAACATCTTTGTAGCTGGAGAGCTTTGTCAAATTCCATGGTTGAGTCTTGAAGCAGTTCAGGGAGTTTTCTGTGAAAGTAGATGGACTCATTCTAGTGATTCTTACAATAAAAGCACACACTTTCCATGAGTCGTGAAATGGTAGAAAATACAGCATGCAAAAAGAAGAGTGATTTTTAATTCTTTAGTGTACTTGGCCAAAAAGCAGAGAATAAAATTCATAAATAGCAACCTAAGGAAGTAGCCTTTTCTCTTGGGCCAACAAACCCCACAGAATCTACAGTTTCAATTCTGATGCCAAAGCATTTAGACAATAATTCTATAATCCTTGTAACAACAACAAAAAAATGTGTAAAAATAAAAAAAAAAGTTTTCTTATCCATATTGTGTGCTTCAAACTTGTGTGCTTTGTTGCAAAATAATTTGGCTTTCATGCCTTAGACTCATTTCAGCCCTCAAACTAGCAAGGTCAGAGGGTCTGGCAGAACATTTTTAGCCTCCAGAAGCAAGGGGGAGTATCCTGTCTGACAACAGTGTGCCTTAAGAAGCCTGCTTAAGTTCTGATACTTTCCTGTTAAAATCATGCTTGCTGTCTTTGATTTTAACATGAACAGATTGTGTCCTACTTGTGGGCAGACATGTGGTGTAATGCAAAGGTCTTTGCCACTCTACTGCTGTAATCCTTGCCTTCAGAGAGACATGTGGAGTGTTGAGTGACAGAACTGCTGCACACAGTTCCCTCTGCTTTTGTGCCATATCTGCTCATCCTCATTGAAGCATTTAGTGGAAAAAAGAAAGGGCCAGACATGAGAAAGGGTTGTGCATCACAACCTTTCTGTGGAAGTGCAGAATTTATAGGAAGATAAAGACACTCTGTGCTGCCTCAGTTTAGTCCATAGTCAGGAGATGGTGATAATAGGCTCTTAACTAAGGTGAGTGGTTGTCTGAGCTGAGAGGAGAAGAAAGAAAGAAAGAACGAACAGATTCCTCATTGGCAAATATGCCAAGGGCAATAGTAGTCAACAGTGGTGAATTGTTGTGATTATACAAGAGCAAATAGGCCTATAGTACTACGTGTTTATGTGAATGAGAAAACATGACTATCTGTTAACTTATTTTATATTTTTTTTTGTTGTTGTTGTATAAAAGTGATCATGGCAATCCGGCTCTAAGTCTGAAAGTATTTTATTCCAGGTAACTGCTTTGTGATTTTACTTCTGTCCTACAGCATGTTTGTGTTTTGTTTGTCAGGTACTGGGATAAAGAGGTGCAAAAAGCAAAGAAGAGAGGAAAAACGCCACATTTAACAAAAGCCATTATTCTTTGTTACTGGAAATCCTATTTAGTTTTTGGAATTTTCACAATGATTGAGGTAAGTGGTGTAAAATGTCATACAACGTACTTGTTGGCTAACAGCAATGTGAAACTTGGCCTCTTAGATTGCATGATACATACTGGTGAGTTTACGCTGGGCTGTTCAGAGAACCTGTAACATTCATGTGTGCTCTCAGAAGCTATCACCCCGTAGGGACTGAAAACTCGAGTCATAATTGTGGATTATGGATGTGGAACAGATAGCTGGTTTCAGAGCAATATTTTTGAGATGTTACAAGCCACTGACTTGCTTTGTAAGGCTTAGCTGTATTTTATGTATCTGAGTGGGGTGCTCAATAGAAAAAGGTTTTTTTTACTGTATGTGAATGGCTGTAAAGGACACATCTTTAAAGATGGAAGTGTAATACATATGCATGCAATTTTTATAACATCAAAGTTTTTATTGGTAATTGAGAGTTCTTTTTAAAGATTCAGCTAAATTTTAATGTGGAACATACTTCTTTTGGATTATATGTTGATAAAAATTGGCTTGACATTTTAGAGCACAATAAAGACAAAATAATACGGGATGTGACTTGCGGCAGTACTTGGCTCTTGTTTGCCCAGTTACAAACTTGAGTAGCATGGCATGATATGAAATTGTTAATACTGTCTTTCCTTCTTTTTCTTTCAGGAAACCCTCAAAATAGTTCAGCCAATATTTTTGGGAAAAATTATTAATTATTTTGAACACTATGATTCCTCAGATGAGGCTTTGAATTTTGCATATTGCTACGCAGCTGCTCTGTCTGTGTGCACGCTTATTCTAGCCATAATGCACCACTTATACTTCTATCATGTACAGCGGGCTGGCATGAAGCTGAGGGTAGCTATGTGTCATATGATTTATCGGAAGGTAAGCAAACCTGTTTACAGGTATATTTGGCAGCTATTTCATTAGGGGAGTTTAAAAATACAGTTATTTGTTATGTTCATGCTTGCAATTCCATTGAAGTTACTCACTTGTAGAAATGTAATGCATGCTAATATGTATCAGGCCTTAAATCTGTATATGTGCTTTTGCTCTCTTTTTGGTAATATGGTGTCTGAATGACAGCCTCAGTCCTCCTAATGAAGGTGGTGAACTAAATAGCCCTAAAGCCTAGGGAGACCCGCTGATTTTTCGCCTGCTCATGCTGTCAGAGAGGAACTCCCCCACTGGTGGTGAAAGGGTTGTGTGCTGGAGTGGTAAGAGGCCTCAGCATACAGCAGGAGGGGGGCAGAGCTCCCAGGGGATGCTGGCAGTTACTCAGCCCTGCAGTTTCATTGCAGCGGAGGACATTATTCTTGGCTGTCACCATCTGCTTCAGCACTCTCAGTTGCCTGGGAATTGCTCCACTGTGTCCTACCCCACCCTGTCCGTGTTGTGGTTAATGATGGGATTTATTTATATTTTATTCCAGCAGTGCTGTAGAACTAGTGCGTTGCCTCATTTGTGGGTCAGAGAGGCTCCCCCTCTCTCTGGGGCACCCATCAGGTTAGTTCAGGGAGAGGCAGCCATACTGTGGTAGTGCTGCTGCCTGCTCCAGGCTGGGGAGGATGCTTGGCATCTTCACAGGCAGGTCCCTTTACTATCCCTCCTACTTGGGGGGCAAGAAAGAGAGGAGTGGACAGAGGAGACAAGGTTCAGAATCAAGCTGAATCCTAAAGATACGGTAGAGCTGGTTTTTAGTATCAATTACTGGTTTTACTGTGGCAGCACTGGAGTCCTTCATTAAAGCCAACGAAGTGTGAGAAGGGGTGTACGTTCAGCAAGCTGTGTCTGTGTGTCCTGGTCAAGAAATAGCTGTCCTCGACTACAAACGGAGCCAAGGTTGCTGTCACATGGACAGTGGAACAAGAGAAGTTATGGGTATTACCTACAGGAAGGAGTTGAGTGACGTCCAGGATGAAATGCTGGCCTTGGTGTGCTCTGGGGAGCATGTAACCCAATTGTAAATGTCTGCTTCCCTATTCTGAAGCTGTTGGCAATACCCAAACCACTGAGCCCATCTCTCCTTCAAAGCAGGAAGTCCATGCTGGAGATGCTGGAAGGGAAAATGCCCTATCTTTCTAGCTTTAGTGCTGCTAGAATAGTGAGTGACCTGCCAGTTCTTACCTCAGCAAAGAAGTTTAATTGAAGGATCAGGACTGTAAAGTTTCTTTAGAATATAAAGAAATCCATGTTATTTTAATCATTAAACATAGGTACCATCCACTTAAGGCAAACACTTGTACTACTGGTATAGGTCGCGTGAAGGTTTTGGGCAAAGCAGTAAAGTGAAGAGTAAAAATGTCCCATTGTAAGTGGTGATTGCTTTTCATGCACATATTTATTCTCCTCCCTCTTCTGATACCTTGGAAATTATCTTCTGGGAAATGAGCTCTAACATGGCGCACTGTTCTTGTACATAAACATCTCTCTAAGGTATTAATTTACTAAACTGATTATCATAACACAGTTGGAAATTCATGAAATATGTATATAGTGATGTTGTTTGTTGCTGTGTTGATATTAGCTTAGAAGCTTGGAAAAGAAGTGTTCATAATGTGCACCCTTTTTTCTAGAGATGTGATTAAATGGAAAATTGATCTCCCCTCATCTCATAAATATTTACTCCTGAGGGTAAAGGCTAAGGTCACAGCAGAACATTGATAAACCTTTCTAATCATTTGTCTTCATTATCTGAGGCTTATAGATAGGTCATACTTTCTCTTTATCCTTATACAGGCTTTCGAAAGAATCTGTATGCTAATTTACCAGCACTTTTACAGTGTTCGTTAATTGCTGTAGTAAATAAAAACTTGGATTTGCAAGGATGAATGGGTTGAATGAGAGAGCATCCTTAATGGAGAACTTCAGATGCTCGAGTTTTAGACCCTTTTTCATTTCCTGGAAGGTTAAAATATCATTTGCAAAAACCATGTATTCAAACTCCTAAGATGATTTGTGATCTGTAAGAAGTATTAGTGATGCACGCAGGAAGCTTATAACAAAAATGAAAATGGAATCTGTCTTATGACTCACAATCTCATGTTTTAAAGCCAAACACTACTTATGGGAGGCTGATTAATTGTGGTGGTTTTTTTTTTTTTTTTGAAGACTTAACTTTTAGAAGTTCTTTGAGGTTCAGAATAAACACTAAAGCAGTTTAAGCTGTGGAGTAGTTGGTTGGGACATAAAGCAGCCAGAAAAGCGTCAGAAGTTATTTGACTGGACAGTTATATTATTTCTTTCTATGGCCAGTTCTCTCTTTTTAATGTGCTTTTGAATTAACTGTTTGGGGCAGGAAGATATTAAGACAGTAAGATGGGAGTATGGAAGGCAGAGAATGGTTAAAGAATTGAAATTGGGCCTGCCCAATTACATCTGGGGAAAAAAAAAGTTTAACCTAAGACATCAAGTATGCAAACTGCTTTCATTAGTTCATATAATTAAGACCTATTTTCCTCGAGAAAGGGTGCTTGCTGGTAAATACATCTGTATGGAAAAATTATAGATGGAAAATCAAGCAGATCTTTGTGCTGAAAACGGATAATTGGTAAATGTAAAATAAAATGTAAATTTAAACTACAGTCGGTTTTTAAAAAGGTGTGCGGCCCTAGATAATATTCAGTAGTGTTTCTTACCTTTGGAGGGAATTCATAAATACTATTGTCAGAGCAGTATTTAAAGCCACAGTGCACTGACTTTGGTTGGGATAGAGTTAATTTACTTCATAGCAGCTCATATGTTGCTGTATTTTCGATGTAGTAGAAAGGGAAATTACCAAAATTACGAATTTAAGTCACTTGTTTCCCTCGTCTGAGTGGGACATGACACCAGTGCAGTGTTCTCCCAGGTGGCTTAGGTGGACCTCAAATAGCAGATGTGTCTGTATGGTAAAGGATTGTCAGTAGCAGTAGGTGCTGTAAACACACCCTGGTGGGCAACTTCTTCAAACACACATCACTTGAACTCCTATTATTATGGTCTATGGATATCTAACAGCTTTTCTAGGAACTTACCAACCTTGATCTGTCATGTGGAGTAAACGTGTTAAAAATGTGGATGCGCTGTGGCTGCATTACCTGCAGGCAGCTTTGTGGGGGATTTCAGATGTATGAGAGACAAATGGTTTAAGACAGGCAATGAAGTGATGGTTTTCTCAAATAATTAAATCTTGTTTCTCATATACCCAGTGTCCTAGATTTATTAATGGAATGTCAGAGGAATTTCTTAATGGAGTCTTAAATGTTTCTGCCTGCTGGTTTAAATGAAGTTAGGGTTGGGATTCTTTCTGTGATTACTATCTTTGTAACCCAACAGTGAGGTGCAAGAAATGTAAGGCACTTCAGTTGAAATGATGCTTTGAATAGTACTTTGATGTCTGATGTTCTTGCACCTGATTTTAAATACTGGAACAATATTTTGAAACAGCACTTTTCAGGTTAGATTATTGATCAAAAAGGAATCCTAATAATAACTGTTTAGAGAGGGAGAAGTAGCTGTGCACCACCTAAAAATGTGAAGTGTTTTTGAGGAGTGAACTATTGCTGCTACAGGAAAAAGCGTAACATGTTTTGTATATCGTTTTACTTGTGCTGCAAAACTGTTTTCTTTCTAGTGGGTGTAGAAGGAAGCGGGGCCTGTTATCTGTGTCTTTGAACAATTTCAGTTTGGATCTTTGCAGTAATGTTCAGACTGCATGTTTCCAGATACGATTTGGGGGGGGGGGTATTTTATAATTGCGTACTATTTTCTATTAACTTAACCTGTGAAAATACTTAATATTTACTCTTGTTGCTTTTCATATCATGTGTTAAACTTCAGTTAATATAATTCAGAAATCTTATAATTTTACCAGACTTATTAACAAGGGAAATACTTATTAATTTTAAAAAGGATATTAACTCTGATTTACAAAGACAGAAAGCACAGTTTGCAGCGTTAGAAAGAACTGATAGTGTAAAATAAATAACTTGGGTTTTTTATCTTCTGTCAGGAATCTCATTCAAAATAGAATTCTTTCAATTGGCCAAACATTGTCCTGATTTTAATTTGGTCTTCAGGTGGAGTTTTCTGTTCCTGTTTTGAACAGATGCTCATAATGTGGGGGAGAGCAATGCAAATGAAAAGTTACAGGCTCTTTAGTTTTAATAACTTGCTCTATTGGTATTTTCCCATTTTTAATCACTTCAGACATGAAGATAGTGGCACTTTTGTTCTCACAGTTGTTCCCTAGATACTTTTTTTATACTCTCTTCTTCAGGACTTTCTTCAGAACATTTAACCTAACCCACATGTTATCTAAGGTTCTTGAACCGCTCACAGATATTCTCAGGCAAAAGCTGAGATGTACCTTCAGCTTTTGTCTCAGTATTGTATTTGTCTATTGAGTCTTTTGTGTATAGGTGTACTGTAGTCTATAAGCTGTGAAAATTTAAGACTGTTCTGACTTTTTTAGGCACTTCGTCTCAGTAACGTAGCTATGGCAAAAACTACCACTGGTCAAATAGTAAATCTTCTGTCAAATGATGTGAACAAATTTGATCAGGTAAGAAGTATTACAGATCTTTCCAAGGGGCTGAAGAAATGGTGGGGTTTGAGTTAAGAAGTTTTTGTGTACAACTAGTCACAGAATCACAGAATCATCTAGGTTGGAAAAGACCTTGAAGATCTTCCAGTCCAACCATTAACCTAACTCTGACAGTTCCCAACTACACCATATCCCTCAGTGCTATGTCAACGCAACTCTTAAACACCTCCAGGGATGGGGACTCCACCACCTCCCTGGGCAGCCCATTCCAACGCCTAACAACCTAAAGAAATACTTCCTAATATCTAGCCTAAACCTTTCCTGGCACAACTTGAGGCCATTACCTCTTGTCCTATCGCTTGTTACTTGGTTAAAGAGACTCATCCCCAGCTCTCTGCAACCTCCTTTCAGGTAGTTGTAGAGGGCGATGAGGTCTCCCCTCAGCCTCCTCTTCTCCAGACTAAACAACCCCAGTTCCCTCAGCCGCTCCTCATGCGACATGTGCTCCAGACCCTTCACCAGCTTCGTTGCCCTTCTTTGGACACGCTTGAGTAATTCAATGTCCTTTTTGTAGTGAGGGGCCCAAAACTGAACACAGTAATCGAGGTGTGGCCGCACCAGTGCCAAGTACAGGGTTAAGATCACTTCCCTGTCCCTGCTGGCCACGCTATTTCTGATAAGCCAGCATACCATTGGCTTTCTTGGCCACCTGGGAATTAGTGATTACACACCAGTGATTAAGTGTTTCTTATGAACATTTCTTCTAGTTGTTTCTCAAACATCATAGGAAGAGAAATACTCTCTTAAAATATGGGAGGAAAAAATACTTCCCCCCCAATATTTTCCTACTGTTTTCCTAAGGTCAGAGAAATGCTGGTGCCTGAAGATAAAACAAAATCAATGTGGTAATTTGCTTACTTTCTGGAGGTGAGGCAGCTCTGTGTACATTTAGGTCTCTGAATCTGGTGCAGAGTTCTAGCTGGATGCCTCGGTACCTGCCACGGGCAAAGGTGCTTCCTTAACTTTGTGTTATTAGGGTTTAATTTTTTATCTCAGACAAAAGCTAATTTTTGTTTCTTAACTATTTGTCTAGGTAACTATTTTCTTGCACTTCTTGTGGGCTGGACCAATTCAAGCTGTAGCAGTAACAGTACTTCTCTGGATAGAGATAGGCCCATCATGTCTTGCAGGAATGGCAGTTCTGATTATTCTTCTTCCTGTCCAGACGTGCATTGGGAGGCTTTTTTCTTCCCTAAGGTAAGGTCGCACATCTTAGGTTGTAGGTTTTTTTTCTCTCCTGGGTTTTAAAATGTGCACACTGGATGGAGGTGGAGTACTGCTCTGAGATCAGCATCTGTCTGGTGATGTTTAGGGAATGGTTACTACAAAGGCAATACTGTCAGTCCTGACGTAAGTTTGACTTGCTGGGGTGATACAGGAGTTGCAGCAGAAAGCTCTGAAGGTTTCGTGTTCAAAGATCTTACTCTCTCTCCTCCAATACAAAGAGAGAAAAGAAGAAAAAAAATTATGGTGGTGGTTTTGATGCCAGCTGTGAGGTTTCTAGCTGTAAGATTCTAGGCTGTGGAAATATAAAATGAGTTTGCAGTAATTTTCCATTATCAGCCAGATTTAATTTGTTTTTCTGTGACTTCCTCCTAAAAAACCCACTTGCCTCAAGTGGGAATGTTGAATTATCTTCAGTGTTCTTGCTTCGTAACTTTCTTGTGTAATTAATCATACGCTACTTAGATCATGAGTTTATAAATGGCTTTTGAATCTAAATGGGAGTATTTTTGTGTTCCTTTACTGTGTATGCATATGCTTACTAGTGTTATGCATCTCTGTTGCATTTGTATTCAGGGTGAATGGGTTCCTTCTAGCTCTTCGGGTAAGTAAAACTTTTTAGGGAGTTACTGTTGATTTCAAGTTGCATTTTAAGACAAGTTTTCCAGAGAATGAGACTGGTATTGCCATTGCATGGCTAGGTATGCAGAGAGAGCTGAGAATTACAAAATGAGACCAACTTGTAAGTTTCCTTCTATTTGTAACCACTGTAATAGTCTTCAGTTATTATGCTTACATGCTATTTCTCAAATAATGAGCCATTCAGTGTTCTCTGTCGAATTCTTAGGTTTTTTTATGATAAAACCTGTGTATAGAACACTTCCAATGTATTCTTATATGTGCATTTTCACTGCATGTGTGATATGCATGCATAGGTATCAAGCTACTTCACTGTTGGGTTTTTTGAGTTTCAGGTTTTTGAGGTTTTGAGCTTTGAGTCAGTAGTTAAAATACTTAGCACTTAACTAGTGCCTTATCCATGGTGAAAAGCATTATTATCCCCATTTTACAGATGGGAAACTGAGGCACAAAGAGATTAAGGGACTTGTCCAGGGTCAGACAACAAGGTGACAAAAATCTCTTCTTGAAGGTATGTATTTTAGAAGTTAATCAGTGGCAGCGTAATGTTGTTTGGGTTTTTTCCCCATTCATTAACAGCCACTTGTTTGGATGCAGTGCAAGGGAAATAATTTGTTAACCAGAAAAACTATTGCTTGTCTAGGTGTGCACAGATCTTTGTATTTTTAAATAGAAATGTGCAGTGAACAGGAGTTCTGGTTACTAGAAAAACTGAAATGGATTCCAGCTCCATAATGATGAATGTGTTCACAATGGCAATTGCTGGGGATCTGCATGCATTTAAGGAAATCAGCCTATGAAGAAGTAATTTAAGGATTAAAGCTTTTGCTAAAAACCAGGCACGCTTGGTGTGGCAGCTAATTTGTGCCATTATTCAGCATTGTACTTGTGACCCAGTCTTGTAAACACATATATGTGCACCAGTGTATGATGCCGGCATTAGCTTCAGTGCTGTAGGAGTTTGTAGAAATGGACTCAGTATCCTGTGGAATGGTATACACTGTATTATGCGATATTGCTTTTACCTGCACGAGTACTAGAAGTTTTACAAAACACACATGACCTAATACATTATTTGAGAAATAGTTCGATTATGGGACTGAAGACCATTTTATATATATTTATTTACAAGAGCTCAACCTTTTCACTGCTTAGCCATGCAACTGTAATATTTTCATTTAAAGCTCTTTTAAGTTTTTTTTGAGAGAAAAGCTATATGGAACTGTTATGTCAGACATGATTAAAAGCCACCAAATATGCCTCATGAAAGCAAAATGGAATTCTGCAGCTTGCTTAATTTAGAATGGTTATTAGTATCATAGAGGGGACTTCTCAGACACTTGAAGATTTTTCAGTTCCTTTCCTACTGCACTCTTAAGCATGCTATGTGAACGTGTGTTTCCCAGTCGTCCTGACCTGCATGTACTCTGGTTACTATGATAATATTTCAGTGGAAAAACTGAAAAATTGGTTTATAAGAACTATAGCCTCTTTGATTCACACCATTTAAAAAAGAAACCTCCATTAACTTCATTATTTTTGAGTCATCTTCAACCTTCTGTTATCTGGAGACCAAGCCTGGAAGTTAGGCCTGAAAGGTGACTGTTTCAAAAGATTGCACGTGAGAATTGTTGTTCGCTGCTGCAAAGATATGAACACCACGTGCTAAATTTTGGCTTTTGCAGTGGTGTTGTGGGTAGGAGGAAGAAGGGATGAGCTCTCTTACATTCTTTGAGGAATTGTTTTTGTTTTACTGGTTTGGGTTTTTTTGAAAAAGAGAAAGAGGATTTAGCAAAGATAATCTTGTTCCATGTCAGTACGGTTGGTTTAGGCTAAGCTATCTTCCTCAGTCTTACTAAGAAGCCTTGACTGTATTAGGGCCAATTTCCTACATTTCTTTCATCAGTTTTCTTTTATAAATATTTCTTAATAACCTGCTTCAGCAGGAATGTTGGTGCTGAGCAGTTTTTTTAAAATGACGAGCAGACACCTGAAATTCTTTCTGCTGAAGTGCTTTAAACATGGCTATTTCTTCCAGAGCATCAGAGAAATCTTACAGGGGACAGATTAAGCTGACAAAACATAGCCACTCCTTCTAAAGAGCTTGCTTTTTTTTTTTTTTAAAAAAATATGATCTCTGAATCTTAACTTTCATTGGAATATACAAAAATAAGTAATTTGTCGAGAAAAGGTATGTTTTATCAGAATATGGACTACTATAGCTCACTGTGCAATATATGTTTGTCTACATGAATGAATTCAGAATTGTAATAGGCTTTAGTAGCATGGTTTATGCATTCATTACATGGCTTCTAACTTTCAATGCTTTTTTCCTAATTAAAACTGTGACTTTATTATTTAATTACATATATTTTCCAGTTTGTTCATCAGTGCAAACATAATGTGGGACTAAGATATATATATATATTTAGTGTTAATTACAATTAATGCTTAAATAATATTTATTAAACCATATCTAGATTAGCTTTCCTAAATCATAGCTTGTGTACCATTACTAAGTAATCTGTGCTTCAACTAGAGTTAATCTTCAAAAGACACAGAGGCCTATTTCCTTAACAACATCAAAAGAGCCTTATGTCTCATAAGAGTTGTTATTTTGGCATTACAAAACCATTTTTAAAAGTAATTTTCTGATTTTTCTTTAGTTCTAAATTTAATATTTGTAAATTTCTTTATTTGAGGTTTGTTTGTACATAATATGTTGTTTAAGAAATACTATGTGTTTGTGCAAGCTAACGTATAATTCTGAACATTGATTCAACTCTCAGTTCCCTGAGAATAGGGAATACCAGGAATACAGATGTACCAAGTCTGTCTGCTGTGTGTCAGCTTTGGGGTACTGTTTTAGGAAGACTCTTTAATGCAATTACAATTATATGTGTTCCCCTTACAAGTAAAAGCAAATATGAGTATGTTATGCGATCGTAAATAGTCTCTCTTCAGAATCAGAGAATTTTTACTTTGTGCTTTTTACAGAAGCAAGACAGCTGCCTTAACAGATGTCAGGATTAGGACCATGAATGAAGTCATAAGTGGTATGAAGATAATAAAGATGTATGCTTGGGAAAAGTCATTTGCAGAACTTGTGAATGGTTTAAGAAGGTAATCCTGGAAAGATACAGCTTGGTATATGACCTATACTTGTTTCTATTTACTTACATGTTAATAAGTGCGGTTTACTTAACTTCTTTGGCTTTTTTTTTTTTAAAAACTTTCTATAGCAAGGGTGAAGGAATGAAAATATAAAGGGACAGAAAAAGAAAAGAACCTTTAATGTTTATAAATTCTGGGGTTTTTTTATGCTTCCTTTTATGGTTGTGTTTAAAAACAGCAACTAATAAGCTGTAGTAGTTGTAATTGAACAGTTTCATCCTCACAGTTCTGTAAACTAATAGCAAGGAATCAATAAGCAGACATTGCCCTTCTCATAAATATATGGAATCTGACTTTCTGTGCTAAATGATAGCATCCTCAGGTAGTACTTTGCTTCCCTTTCTGTGTTTTGAGGTACTGTTCAAGCCATTTGGGAAGGGTGGAGGGGAGAAAGGCAGCAGCTCAGAAATTCCCTAGTTGTTCAACTGGCAAGGCCGGCTGAGTTTGGTATCCTAAGACATTTCATTTTGGAGGTCTGTCAGCATCTGATCAAAACTTACTCATAAATTTGATTTTCAGTCAATATTTGCAATTTTACTTGACAGTATAAGAGCATTCAGTGCTAAAAGACAACTGTAGGAGTTCAGGTGCCTATTTCTCATCGTTTAATTTTCATGTTATGTCCCTCTCCAGCATATGAGTAGAAGGTTGTTATCCTGCTGTAGATTCTGTTTTTTAATTTTTTAAAAAATTGTTTTATTTGGAATTTCTATTTTTTAAAGGAATTTTTTTCCTTTATATCCATGTGTAGGCTTGCAGACTTGCTAATGTTCCTGAGACATTTCTTCCCATGCACATAATCCTTTCCTCCGTCAGATTATAGGATCCTGTGCTGATTGAACATTCTTGATTGAGAGCTTTGCTCTCTTGTGTGGAGCCAGAGAGGATAGTTCTTTATTGAAAGCTTCCTCAATGGGTGAATTCACATCACTAAATTTTAGATTTCCAAGTTCAACACCTCATTAGGATTAGAGGCTTCCTTTTTAATGATGGAGAGAAATAAGCTCTTCCAAAACACAACTTGAGCCCTTTTTCTTTTCT
This sequence comes from Strix uralensis, assembly GCF_047716275.1. Taxonomy (NCBI): domain Eukaryota; kingdom Metazoa; phylum Chordata; class Aves; order Strigiformes; family Strigidae; genus Strix; species Strix uralensis. The sequence goes on from NC_133973.1 coordinate 80,068,211, forward strand.
TTAACTGTGGTGTGGAAAACCGTAGTTAAAAGTCTTAAATTCAGCCAGATGATTTATTGCCCAGTATTTCCACAGTGGCCCTTGACAGTTGCTAAGATGACATCTGAGCCCCTCCATTGCTCTCTTTTCCTGTGGTTGTCTGTTTTAGTTTCCTTTTATATAACTCTGTGCCTTAAGACAGTGTGGTGTATTATATGCAGCCTGCGGGTAGGCTGTAATTTATCTGATATTTATGGAGAGTAGCACAAAGAACTTGCTGATTATCCACAGATAGTGAGAGGATTATTAAGGATTATTAGAGGGTGGGAAAAGAGTTTCATCCAGGATTGTAGAAGTAATTGAATTAGACCCAATTCAAATAGTTTACATACAAATGTTCTTTCACTGTACTCTGGAGGAGATCAGAGATTGTGAGCCCTTAAGCTGAAAAAATAAGTCTTTGAAACTCTTTGAAAGTCTGTCAATTCAGCCAATTTGGCAAGTATAGTGGGAAAGTTGCTTAACTAGTTTTCCAGTAGCGCATCCTGCATCCTTCTGTCTGTTAAGTGAGGATTTAATTTACTTCACATTGTATAATCGTAACTTGAGTCTCTAATCTTAGTATATAGTTCCAAGTGGAAGGTAATCAAAATGATCAAGATTTTCCCAGAGAATTGCCAGAATATTTGGGAAATTAGGAATTGTTTCATAATTTTATATTCTGTATTATTTCAAGCAGATTAAATTAGAATATATGGGGAGGGAGTAGTAAGTTGTTACGGCTCACTTGATAAAGAAAAACTATTATTTTAGTAAGAAGTTAAGCCTGATGGCATCCACATTGTAGATAGTGCAGTAACATTTTAAGGGTTGGATTTGATGAGTCATTTAGAAGTGGAAACTGAAATTTAACTGAAGTGGAAATTGGGAACATACGCAGCAGCTTTGTGCTGTACTTCGATCACTATTTAGTTTGGGTAATGGCTGGCAGAACAATTGGCCTCACAGATCAGTATTTTCTGAATTATGAACCAGAATTCCTAGAGCAAAAGAATCCAGGAGCAGGGTCCAAATCAGGAAGGATTTAGACAGAGATCAAAGGGAATACTGCAAATCCTGTGATCCAGCTTGAGGAGCAGCAGCTGAATAATGTCAGATACTTGGGCAATGGGTGAACTCTTGATCTTCTGGAAGTTGCCCTCTTTTTTCAACTGCAGAGTATGTGTCGATCTTATCAGGAGTTTTGCGACTGAACTCTACTTGATTTTGATATTGGAAGGATAAGGAGTTTGTGGGTGTTTGGCCTTTCTACAGAGGGTTTTTTCCTTTTTGCTCTTGTATGCAACCCAGAAAGATTCGAAGCAGATTAGAATCTGAATTGAAATACTAGTTTGACCAAAGCAGAAAAAAAAGAATATTTTGGTTTTCTGTCTCTGAAAAATAATCATTTTCTATAGCTACTAAGATATTAAATATAATAATTTTCCCCACTCAATTTCTAAGCCTTTTAAATTCTCTTTTGTTATTTACCATATAACATACTTCCTTTACAGTTCTTTACATATGAATTGGGGTGATTCAGGGGGAGGAGAAGGAATGTAAAAGTGAAGTCCTAAGAGTGGGTTTCCCTCATCCTATTTTTGAGGGCAATTGCAATGGGAGAGATTAATGTGATTGTTTATATTTTGCATTTTTAGGAAGGAGATTGCCATGGTTATGAAAAGCTCCTACCTTCGAGGACTGAACTTAGCCTCTTTCTTTGTGGCAAGCAAAATAACAGTGTTCATGACTTTCATGGCATATGTACTCCTTGGCGAGGTTATCTCTGCAAGTCGGGTGTTTGTTGCAGTGTCCCTGTATGGTGCAGTAAGACTGACAGTAACTCTGTTCTTCCCTGCGGCTGTTGAGAGAGTATCCGAGGCAGTGGTTAGCATACGACGAATCAAGGTATGGTTATTGATTTGAATGGTATGTGGATTTCTTCTGTTATTCTGACACTGGTTTAATGTCACCGACAAAAGCAGCCTTATTTTAGTTTTGCAGTTTAGGATTTTTAGTGAAATAACCTGTTTTGAAAACTGAACATGTTGCTGTGTATGCATGTGCAAACACATGATGTGCACTGGTAGTGCAGGCTGAAATGTAGGAGAATAGTGTACGTGCAAGGAGGTGTTGTATGCCTTTTTGGAGAGGAACATGTGGACAGATATGCAGATATGTTGGGATTGGGAGTTGGAGGACAAAGCAGGCAAATAGGAGCTGTAGGATTCATACTCATATTCCATGTGCACTGCACTACCCTGTCAGCTATGGAGGATGGGTGGGAGCCCTAGCTGGTGTCTTGTGGATGCTTTCAATACTGGAACGAAGACTCAAATTCAGTAAGGATGAACATAAGTAATGATGTTGGTTTTGGCAGATGGACTGTATTTTGTTTGGTTTGCTGTGTTTAGTATGTGTTGTGAATAAAATAGTCATGTTTGCTGCATGTACCAGTACTTTAGCATAAACTGTAAGAGCAAAAGACTTAAATGCAAAATGCATTTTGAGTTTAAAACTTAAAAAATCACAAATTGTCAGGTTATTGAAATACAGAATTAAAGCATGCCATCCATTTTAGAGCTTAATTTTGTAAAAAAACCACAGGTTAGTCTAGAATAGGGGAAACAAACCCTTTAGATGTCATCATACAGCTCTGCATGGTGTCACTATGCCATGTGTTGATGAAAGTAGCTAAAAATCTCCCATTTTATTTTCTTCTCCATGTGCTTGAATACAATAAATCAGGTTTTTTGTTGTTAAATTTTCTAGCTGTATTAAGCCCTCATCAAAAAAATGTATTGAAGAGGTAATCTTTGCACTTCAAAGGAGCATTTTGTAAACATTGATGCAAATGGAGTTAGAAAAGGTTAATGTGTGAAAATCATGACCACAGCAATATTGTAGGCATTAACATTTATTATTACTGCTTAAACTAAACTGTGGGAGGGGAGAGAAGTGCTTCGGATACTGGATGTTGCACACTGTCCTTTCTGTACTCTCATATACCCTGTGTTCAGCTGCAGAGCAGTGCTCTTTCAAGGGATCTTTCAAGCTGTACAGGTTGAGAGACATGGGTGGCTGAAAGAGATGCCTTAGGAATGGCAGAATGGCACTTGAGCAGAGGCAATGACAATCTGTTCCTTTTTTTTTTTTCCCCTCTTTGTTTCTGACATATCCTAGTGGTCACACGATTTTGTTTCTGACAGCTGTCTCCAGCTCCCTTGCACTTACGTTCCTTAAGGATGGTTCTTGGAAACCAAATCCAGAATCGAGGTTCATTGGGCAAAGAATTATCCTAATAAATCTATAGCATCCTTGTTACTGTCACCAACTTTTTAGCTTCAATTTCCCAAACTGTTTCAGGGTTGGACATTTTGCTACTGAATGACAAGATGCAGCCTGACCAAAGATGTGTTATTGAAACGTAAATAAGTGGAAAGGAATTAGAAGAAGAGAGTGAGAAGTACAGATAAAATTATGAATATGATGGCTAGGTATATTTGGGCAAAACTGAAAATGCATTTTTTTTTTTTTAAGAAGGTGCTTCCTCTTAGGTTTTGTAGAACAAGTGAGGTTTCTGCACTAATCATAAGGTACACTTAGAGGGAGAAAAGGAAGCAAGAGATACTATGCTTCAGGTGACAATAAAGAACGATCGTCAGATGGGAAGTAGTGGCCTTTACTCCATATGCATTTATACATGCATAAAAACTGTGTGGCAAACAGAATAGTGGTCTCCTTACTGTGTTTGTCACCTGAGCTCTCTTCCCCTCCCCCTAGCTACACATCTGAGAGCTGGTCTGCATCTCTTGAAGCTTATTAACTCTTTTGTGATGGCGCAGTAGGCTCAAGGTCCCCTCATGAAACAAAGTGAGAGCAACTGTTTTTCAGAGGGTTATTTTGGCAGTCATGCAGAAAAGAGAATAAGTTTCAGCTTAAAAAAAATCACAAATTGTCAAAAGATAGAGGTTTCTCTTTTAAGGACACAGTCACATCTCAAGCTAGTGTTTGCTCCTCAGCATCCTGTGGATGGTAGCAACTTTATTTTTATCTGTGTGAAAGATTATTAAGTACAAAAAGAATGGAAGAATGTTTTAAGAGAACTTAGAGTCTCTAAGGCTTAAGTTACTTATTGCATTGGGAAGTTTTATTCCTAGTGTTGATTTTTTTCTCCCAGTGTTTAAAATTCATGGTGTTAACTGTACTACTTTTTTCTTCATTTGTACTAGTTTTATTTGACATCTGCCACACGTGGTAGTATAACATTTTTGAGTTAAATGGCTAGCTACCAATTATACCTGGGATGAATGCTACTGCTAGAAGAAAAATTCCTGGTAAATGCAGAACCAATGAGAGACTGATTCCGTGCTTATAACTGCTGTGGTATTTCAGCCATCATCTAAATCCAAATCACACTCCTGAGGCCTCTTCTCAAGTCACACACCCCAATACTGATTTAGGCTGTGTCTGGAGTTTCTTTCCCTGCCTACCACTCTCTTATCCCAAGTTCTCTTTTACACACCCATTTGGGCCTGCCTATCTAAAACAGTGCTCAGCGATACTCATCTGGCCAGAGAGCTCAGGTATGTGTGGCTTTGCCCTTTTACCTTTTGGTGGAGATAAATGTTTATGTGCACTGAGTCTGCAGACTGCTGCATGAAAATGCTTGGTTTCTCACTGCGCTCTGAAACGATACCTGCCAGCTGGAGTTTGAGCAGTACCTCTGTGCTATTAACACTTAGCAGGGCTCTTCCTGCCCTCCCATGGCTCCTGGCATTCTCCTTCTGCTTGCCCTTAGTTACTGACTTCTGTCAGGCTTCAGCAGCTATCTCACATCTGCAAACTGTTAGCTCAGAACTTGTTAACTAATCCTGACTTCTAAGATCAAGACCTTCCTTCTTTTCTCAAAGTATTGTCTGCTAGAGCTTATTTAAGGTCTTTATACTCTGATTCAAAGCATGATAAATTTTTCTGGTTTTGTCTTAAAATTGTGGTAGCTGTTACCCTTGAAAGTTTTCTCTAGAATTTGCCCCTTGCCTTTCTAAATGTGTTTGAGCTATTTATAATCTAGCATCAGGCAAGGTGTGCTAGAAGTGTGGCTGTGGTACAAAAGTGCATGTTTATGCAATTTGAGGGAAAGGTTCTCTGACTGGGATATGATGTAGAAGTACAGTAGTGAAAGTGCAATGAACCAGTTAGGCAGGCGCAAGCAATTTATTGTGTTAATGCTGTGGACTTTGAAAGGAGGAGAGGTTCAGATAGTGTTCTGCAACCTTTTTGTCACTTGAGGAATGCTTAATAGGAACAGTGGACAGCTGCTTACTGCATCCTCATTGTTCTTCCAAGTGAAACAACATAAGCCTTTACCAGCAAAGGAGTGGAATGATAAGGGTGAGGGTTTTACCTCTTCTGCATGAGAAGGGGGAGTCAAACAACTACAAGATTTGTCAGTGTTTCAGGAAAAAGACACCATGGGTTCTTAAGGTCCGTTTGCTTCAGGAATTCTGTTTATTGAGCAGGTGTCATCCTCTAGTACTTTTATGCTATTAAATCTACAATTCTGGGTTTTTTTTAGGGAGGGGACAGTTAGCTACTTAGAGGTACACTGTTGAAGGAGTGGAGCATTTCTTTGGAAATGTAATTCCTTGATCAGTTTGTGGTTGTTTTTCCCCCCTCCCCCCATAATTCATGTTCTATATGCTTCTTCCAAAAACAAGTGCTTGGGTTCCTTTCCCATTCTCAGTCTCACATTAGGCAATATCCTGTGCTTTTCTTTTATTGCAGAACTTTCTGATACTTGATGAGGTCTCACACTTCAAGCCACAACTGCATGGTAATAGTGAGAATGTCATTCTTCATGTTCAGGATTTGACTTGCTATTGGGATAAGGTAAATTTGTTTCTACTAAATGTAAAGTATATTGGCACTGCAGCCATTTTTAAGTCTAAAAAGCAGGATGTCTATTTATAGTGTGGTGATGTTTTATATTCCATCTTTTGTATATGAGACTCCTTTTAGTATGTTAAGCTAATTCTGTAGAATAGTACTGAAAACACTATCAAATGTATCTTAAAAGTAGCTATTCCTGAATATTATACTAAATGAAAATATGTGCATTTCTATGTGAAAATATCTCTTGTTAAACAGCACCGTATTGTAGCTGAGATACTTAAATTGGAATTAAGGACAGACAGCACAGTAAAGTGGCGTTAGCATGTGGGGGCTTTTTTTGAACTGAATGCTGATCAGTCCATTAGTCTAGAACCAGTACAATATTACACTTGTCATAACAGATTTGAGAGCTTTAGAGACTAGTCTGCATGTATTTGTTACTCCGTGTATTTTAATTGAGACTGTTCAGCTACAAATTGTTCTCTGCTTAAAATGCACCAAACCCACGAAAATACATGGGTGATAAGTCTATTATGTATCCTTTTCTGTAAGCAAGACAAAGATTGATTGTTGTTTCAATTTTAAAACTGCAATTACTATGGTAAGCAGCAATTTGTGATGAATTGTTGGGGCTATTACGAGCTGCCGGTATCCTTGCACAAGGGAAGCTTCAGTCTCTGCAAGAAACGCTGGAAGCTCTAAAAATGAATTTTGCATATAAATGTAATGCAACTAAGACATGTCACATATTTCCCTTTATATACCCTCTTCCCCTACGTGTGCTGTGTCCCAAGGAAGATAAAAGTGTGAAAACATATGTGAAGATCTACCTACTACTACTCAGCTACAAAAGAAAATTGCTGTATTGTACTTTCTCAGAATTGTCTCTATGACATAAACCTTTGAGACATTGAACAAATTTTTTAAAATTAATTGATATGAAAAACTTGATGAATGCGTTATAAATGCAAAATGGAATGTATTTCTTAATCTTTGTTTTCTTCCCAAACCAACATTGGTACCAGTGTTAACAATTTATAGGAAATGGTTGCATAATATGCCCATAAAATGGCTTCTGTTTTTTTCATGAGTTGTTTATATTGCATAAAGCAGGACAGCATGACTGGAATTACCGGTTTCCTTTCGATTTTAAAAAAACCCAAACCAAGAAACCACCCACCAAACTCTTAATGTAACTTTCATTTTGATACTTAATTGCAGTGTGCATGGGAGAAGAATAGTTCTCCCAGAACTACTGAGGACTGCTGAGAACACTTCTGTTATATACTCTAAAAATGATGCAAAATAATTCTATAGAGTTGCTCACTGAAAAGGTGATGAGTTCTGAGAGAGAGGAGTTATAAAAGGAATAATAAAAATATGCTATCTTTTGTCAAGTAACTGACTTAGCTTGCTACCCTCACTAGGTTTCTCAAGACTCTTTGGATCTCTGTACAGACACTGTACAGCTGGATGATAATTTTTTTTATTTTTAAAGATCATGAGCCAAAAGATATAACTATAAAAACCCAACAACCCACAAATCCAAAATCACTGAAAGTAAAAAAGATATTACTAGCTAGACTTCTGGGAAAACAAAATAGTGTATTACAGTTTATCAATGATAAAGATAAAACCAATTAATTTATGGTGACACCCTTGTTTTCCTAAGGCAAGTATTATCTTGAGTACCACAGGCTAGTCCGATAACCCACATGGAAGTAGGGTTTCAGTGAGGGTTTTCAATGATATGCCTTGAGTTTACAGAACAGTCCGTCTGCTCAACTGAGCAACTTCAGATTTGAAATTCAATTTGGAATTAAAACTTGAATTTGGAAATGAAACTTGAAATTCATTTGGACAGAGGCCAAATTTGTCCCTTGTAATTTTAGTCACTTAAATGAGGAGCGTAAGTAGTATAGTACTTCCGTGCAGTATATGATCTCTGCATCCCTCAGATGGGATGAATTGCTTCTCAAGTGTAGGATGTGTAAGGTCTGCTCAAGCACACCTAAGGAGTTGCTGCCCCTGGAGGGATCATTCTTCTTGTGTCCTCCTGTCCTCACACTCTGTGTCTCTGTTCCCTCCCTTGTGGTGGTGTTAATGCTTGTATGTACGACCCTGTGGTGAACCAGTTCGGAGGGATAAAACAACAGAAAATTAATCTCTTCTAAGGTGATTTGTTTTCTGATAGCCAAGTCCCATGACCATACCGTTTGCAAGGTTAGGCAAGAGCAAGTGGCAGAAGGGAAATGAAAGACATGGATAGTTGACAGGGCACAGGAGAGCTGGGACATTTGTGGTAATGAGCTGTCAGATGAACTTAGCTGTAATATTAGTCTGTGCTCTGATTTAAGTGGCTCAGTTTAGTGCCTAAAAATAAGTGTGATGAGTTCAGGACAAATTGTCTTTAAGGAATGCTGTTTTGCTAAAATGCCGTGTCCCTTAGGCGTTTGTGGCCATGCTGTTTGTTTGCATTACTACTTTTGTATATGTTCTGTGATATCTTACAATACTGCTTTAATATACAATACTTGGGTAATAGTTTAAAAACTTTTTTAAATTTTTCTGTAATGTTTTTAGGCTCTTATGATATACTTTTTTAAAAACCTGAGTGTGGGAGGAAATATCTTTGCACATTTGTGAATACAGAAGCACAGCCTCAAGAAGTCTGAAGAAGGGCCTTTGTGTCTGAAAGTTTATTTACTTTTCCATATAGATTAATTGATTTAATAAAAGATACAAACTTTGCATTAAAAAAAAAAAACCTTGGCTGCCATAAGTTGGTAGAGTTCTGCTGTCCTTAGCACTAGCTGAACACCTGAACTGTGTACTCTGGACTGAGAAATTAAATTCATGCTAAAATGCTGATTGAGAGCAGAGGGTGGAGAAAAAAAAAGCTGCGTTGATGCCACCTTGTGGAAATTAATAATAGCAACAAAAGTAGTTTTGTGGAGTTGCACAATACAGACAAGTTCGGGTTCTCACAGTGTGACTCTGATATTGTGTGAACCCTGTGGTGCTTCTGCGATATTTAGTGGGAGCTGTGATGGGGAATGTGCAGCTCTGAGCTCTAGGTGCAGTGCTGCCTAACCAAGTATTTCTCCTGGCATGAGTGGACACGTGCGTGCTAGCCCAGCTCTCCCAGCCGTCATAGGTGTGGATGGATGCTGTACCTGTGTTTCTCCCAAATAATTTGAAACGAGTTGCAAGCTTCCCCTTTTCGCAGTCCCAGAACTTGGTCATGTGGCATCTTCCGTGTGGGGTTATGTGGTAGCCTCTTGAGCTTCAAATTGTGGCTGGAGATTTTAAATAGTCTGCAAGCTGTCAGGAGGCACACTAGGTATTCTTCACCTTGCTCTTCCTTTTTGAAGCTTAAGGCTGGGTTTTTGTTTGGTCCTTTAATAGAAATACTTTTTTTTTCTTAAATGCATATACTTTCCTCTTTGCATTTTAGTATCAGTCATGCTTAGTGCGGTCTAAGATGCATGTAAGGGCAGATCCTGTTACAAGGGTGTTTTGCTTTCATGAGAGGGAGCTGCACCAGGCCCTTAGGAATTGTGGTTTAGCGTAGCTATTAAAGACATGAGCATCCTTTCATTTCACGAGAAACAGGCGTTTTTACAACCTCGATAGGAGAGGTGAAAAGTATGTTGGGAAATAAGTTCTTATCGGTAGCGTACAAAAAAGGAATATTAAACAAACAGTCTTATGGTAGTGAATTATCACACAAATAGCCCACTATGTTGTACGTGAAAAGTCTCTGAGAATCCATGATATACAAGATGAAGTTGTGTAAAATCAAATGGTGTTTTTCTGTTTTCACTTTGGATAGAGGCATGACTAGAGCAAACAGAGACCTGGCTTTCCTGGGGCTCCAAGAGAGCTTCAACAGCCCCCTTTTTCCAGCATTTGTCCGGCTACTCGGAGTCGCCGGGCGTGCTGTGCTGGCGCCGTGAATGCCGGTGTGATGGCCAGCAGAGAGCTCCTGTTCCCCAGGCTGCCGCCCCAGCCTTGTGCTGAGCTGCGGCGCGGATGTGTGGGCTTTGAGGAAGCACTGCTGCTGCTGCCCTTGGGTTCCTTACTCCTTGAACACTGTTTTATCTGTGTTACTTGTTTGTGGTGAAGGATCGGGGTCTTTCAAAAGTGTTTGTGAATTACTGAAGTGGCAAACTGTATGCCTGAAAATATGGTGGGCATATGGGTTGCTAGTTTATAGTGATTTATGTGCGTTGTTTTCTGTTTCTAAAGAGCTGCGTATTTCATTACTGAGGAAGCCTAACTTTTTCTCAAATCCACAGAGTTTAGAAAGCCCAGCACTTCAACAACTATCATTTACTGTCAGACGAGGGGAATTATTGGCTGTGATTGGTCCTGTAGGAGCTGGAAAAGTAAGTCTTAATGTTTGCTCAATTCTGTGGGGTTTTTATGAGTCTGTTAAATGTGACTAGAAACTTTCTGTGTATATGTTTCACATCAAGATACTGGCATTCAAGAAAGGCAGATGTCCTTCTGGAGGTGGGGAGTAGGTGATTCAGAGTTAAACAGCACTTTGTACGTTGCTTCTAGACTGCATGTAAACGGTACTAGTGCTCTTCTACTGTTAGCAGTAGTTTGAATGATGGGGTGAAGTAGGCCATCATGCCAGTAAACACTGCTCAGTCTCTGTAATGTCTTTAATGCAATTAAACTTTTCAATTTTTATTTTATTTCTTTAATCTTTTCCAGTCTTCACTCTTAAGTGCTGTGCTTGGTGAGCTTCCTAAAGACAAAGGTTTGATAAATGTTACTGGAAGAATTGCCTATGTTTCCCAGCAGCCTTGGGTGTTTTCTGGTACAGTAAGAAGTAATATACTGTTTGACAAGGAATATGAGAAAGAAAAATACGAAAAAGTTTTAAAAGTCTGTGCTCTTAAAAAGGTATGGTTTTCTCTTTGTGTGTTTTATTTTCATGATCTTTATTTAATGTTCTTTCAGACTTGGGGTACACGTTGCAATCTATAATATATAGACTTGATTATTATTAGTAGCATGTGAAATCCTATTGCTTAACAATATGTGCAATTATTTTTGACATCTGTGTGTAAGCACATTCTTGTAATTCCTAAATATTTCACTAGAGGGAGGTGTAGTTTATGTGAAGCACAGACAAATTTGGAAAAAGCTATTCCCAATTATTTAATTTCATAATCGCATTTAGCCTTTTTCAGTGGCATTGTGGTAGATCTGTGTGTAAATGCAATAAAAGGTGGAAAATAAATGATCAAGTTAGCACCATTTTGTGACTTCCATTTTGTAAATATTCTATATGCTTTTTTTAAAAAAAAAGTCATGTGTATCATGTATTGTGCATTGCTAATGGCTATCAAAAGAACCTTAGTGCTATATATGGGAGAACTTTCTGAGCCCAAGTAGTTTTATAAAAAAGTATTTCTGAAAGGTCTGTGCGCAAAGGAGTTTGTGACATGAGATACAGAAGAGGATTAAGCCAGATTTGTCAAGAAACAGACATTTTGCTTGGCAGCTAAAAAGGTTTTATGCAGCATGTTACGATATTCCTGTCAGCAGCGACACAGGTGAAAAGCAGATGGTTACTGTGATGAAAATTTTTTGCAAGGTTTTCTACACATGGTAGATAGAGGTTTTTATATCTCCTGCTGATATTCAGTCATATGCTGTTGTCTAAACTTAAGGTTTCAGTGACTTTAAAAGACAGCAAACTGCATTTAAAAAAACCCCACTTCATATTTGATGGTAGATTTGCTTTCATAGTTTTCTTTCAAATTTATGTATCTTATAAAAGCTGTGAATAAACTTTCAGAATATGTTTTATAGCTTAATATAAAAGTTCTGTACTTCCTGAATAAGAATTACAATAATATGACATAATAATATAATTTTGTTCTCTTACTCGTAGTCCCAAGCTCCGTAAATTAACCAAATTTGTGTGATGAATGTTGTGGTTATTTCTCTTGGATATATTGCAGTAAGAATAAAAGTAATGCAATTCTTAGGGACATTTGCAAATGGAAGATAATTTACTGATAGTAGTTCAGGCGTTTTGATTGTGACAGCTCATTTTGTCTAGTAAATAATCATTAATTTACTGTTATACTTCATAAGTTTTAGTTTGATTTTTTGAATTGCCAGCAAATATTCCTTGTAAGCACTAAGAATAGTAGTGCACTTCCCTCTGGCAAAGCTGTAGAAAAAGTGAACTTTAAGATCTCACCTATTTTTCCTGCTTTCTTAATTATCTTTTGCTGAAGGTACAAATTCATAAAGTAACTGTGGATATTTCATTTAGTATGAATCTTTGTATTTTAATGTGAGATAAGTTAATATTTTTCAAATAAGAAAATGTTATGTTGAAGCAGCTTTGTCAGTCTTTGAAGTTAAAATGATTTTAAAAAAAAAAAAAAATCTTGCTATCTGTTCTTTGACGTTCACAGGACTTGGAATTATTAGAAAATGGTGACCTAACAGTAATAGGAGATCGTGGAGCTACACTGAGCGGGGGACAGAAGGCCCGTGTAAATCTGGCCAGGCTAGTGTTTTTTGCTGTTTCTAAAATTTACAAATTGTCAGACATTAGTGGCTGAAGTAAACAAATGTAAGACTTTATGATACTGACTTTTCTTTAACCCTTTTAGAGCTGTGTATCAGGATGCAGACATCTATCTTTTGGATGATCCACTGAGTGCAGTAGATGCTGAAGTTGGAAGACATTTGTTTGAAAAGTATGTTACTGCTTTATTTTCATTTAAAATATAATTGTTATCTTCTAATTCCTTATAGAAAAACTTGAGAAAGCATTTTTGGGGAGGTGTATCTCTTCACAAAACTTAATGCATTCACTTTCTGCATTTATTTTTCTACTATTTTACGTATTTGGAAGAGGTATAGTTTTTTTCTTCTGTGTGTCTTTCATTTTGTTCTTTATTTTTAAAAGGCCTGTAAAAGTCTATTTTGAAGATATAATAATTAGAATTATTCTTAAGGGAATATATGGCATTTTCTTGAGGAAAATGTCAGATTTCATACATGAGTATGGGGGTTTATGAGTATTAGTACTGTGTGAAGAATAACATAGGGTGGGATTTTTCAATCACTTCTTAGTTTGCTGCAGCTTTGTTTGTATAGTAATAAACACTTGAATTAAGTGGCTAAAGAAAAGGACAGAACTCTCTTAGCTTCTTGAGTGATTTTTCATTTTGTTTCTTGAATGGTTGAAATTTCTGAGGTAGGTGAAACAGGGAACCGTGGCCTGCAGAGTAGACTGTGGAGAGCAGAGGTAGAAGAAAAAAGAATGTATAAGCTTACCATGAAAGAGAGAGATATTGGACCTTCCTCTATTCCTGAAGAAATAGGAGGGTGTTCATTTAAAGTCAGGTTCCCATCTCAATAAATTTCCTCTTCTCTGTCTCTGCCTTCTTTCAAACTGCCTAATCTACAGCATGTAGTGAGTATGAGAATAATCCAGTTATTCCCAGCCTGTGTTTTGTCCTTGCTTCTTCATAGCTTGTGGTCTTGGTATCAAAAAGTATAATCTAGAATTTATTAGAAGTAGAACAAATTAAGTGGACTTTGGTTGAAACCTTAATTGAGAGTATTTCCTTGAGCGTACTTACATCCTTTGAATTCCATGCTTCAAATACATGAATTAATTTGGTTTTACTGTTGTTCCCTCCTCTCCATCCCTAGACAATCGTAAAAACTTGTCTTGCAGAAACGGTCGTAGAATTTGCGTTGACTAGCACTGCATGCAAGTTCTTTTCCCCAGGCTGGGAAGCTTTTAGTATCTAAATTTGAAAATTGTACATCCTATTGATGATTGCAGTTTCAAATCTGGAGATCCTCTGAAACCCCATCAACATTTTGTTTTATTTTCTCGATTTCTTCAAATGGCTACTGTTTATTTCTGTTAGCCAGTATGGAGTAAGAGTTTTATGATGCGTAGACTTTATGTTCATTATTCTGTACAGGATCATTTTCACCTGCCACAACTGATAGATGGAGTTCGTTACTTCTGTAGTTCACATACTCTATCAAATTCCTGTTGCAGCTATCTAGGCTTTAGCTGCTGCTTTTCTGTTTCTGCACAAGACTGCTCTCTACAGCTGCAGCATCTGAGTTCTGAAAGTACACCTGCCTGAGCTGTTAACCTGTCTCTCCTTTAAGTCTTAAGGTCTTTTCACAAAGAGGAAAACAGGGGAGTACAGTAGTGCCTTGTAAAGGAGGGTTGCCTCTTCAATTTATTCTAGGTTTTATGTGAGCTGTGACATTGAGAGCATCTACATCCTACTGCAAAACTAGAAGTCTGGATTTTTGTACACACGCACTGTAAAGGAGCTAGAAACCATTGCTCTGCAAGCACAGTGTATGTTTTGCTGATAAATGTATGGGGATGAGGAGGAATAAGGAGATTATCTCAGAGAATTTGAAACTCGGAAAACTAGTTGGGATTCTTGCTTTACTTTTGTTTACTTTTTTTGTCCAACTAGATCAGTTTGAGCAAAAACGATAAACGTAGAGTGAAGGCATTTTGTGGAAAAAGTGGACTGGGTGGAATAGTAGTGGCAAGGAACACTGAGCAATGCCTCCTGGTTCAAGATCTTAAGGGAGGGCTTTTTTACAAACAGAAGTTGTTTTCTGAGGCCTTCATGGTAGCTATAAAGGGTGCTGGGAATAGTGGGGAGAGTGTTATGTTCAGTAGCTCACTTTGAAAAACAAGGCAGGACATGTTCTTTAATGCTTCTTGAATAGTGCTAGAAATGTGGAGAAGAGAGAACACTCGGGCAAGAATGATTTCTTAGAACATGGTACTGAGGAATGTCCGAGACACCACTTCATACAAGCTGCCCCCAGGAGTCCAAACCGCGAGGCATAAAACAATGGATGAGATGGAAGAAACAGGGAATTATTTAATGAGAATCTGAAGTGGGTATTGTTTGGTTCACTCGTGCTTTTTTTTTTTTTTTTGTAATTTTATATTAATGTTTAATTTTTTTAGAAGTGCCTAGTCTATGTGTTTACATCAAAGATAGGTATGTTCCTAGAGATTCCCCAAAGCTACTGTCTGTGGATGGCTGGTTCATTACATTTGCTGCTTCTCTCTGTTCTGTTCGGCTACTGCAGTAAACAGTTTAAAATACATAAATACTTTTAAAATGAGAAAGAATACAGGTAGCACAGCTCCAGTGGGAAAACAGTCCATAATATTATTAATAAGGGATTGTGTCTCTTAAAAATACCTCCATAATACAGACAAGTTGTTCTGTAAATGATGGAGCAGATAAAGCCAGTTTTCCAGTGAATTCCTCTCTCCTGGTCAGATTCCTTGGGGCTTAGTAAGGTATAAACTGAAGATTGCCTATTTTTGTGTTATTTTAGCTTCTTTTTCCTGTGAGCTCTCTTGATAGTTAACAGTAGGCATGCTTCAGCCTTTTCTCAATGGGGAGCAGCAGTATAGTTCTATGTTTTTGTATATAAGTCTATGTATATGAAGATATGCATATATTATATATAGATAAAAATAAAAATAGCTTTTCATTAATTTTTACGGAATGTGGTGTTTTGAGACCTCTAGTTTTGAAATGAGGGACAGCTATACAGATACAGTGGCATGTTTCTTTTTGTGATGAAATTTGGAAAAGCCTGTGATGTTCTGAGAAAATCATTTAGTTGTGGTTAGATCCCAAGAAATTTCCTGCTCTCCCTGTACATCTTTGTAAATATATTTCTATAGATTATATGGTTTCAGATCACCTTTGGATAGAAATTAAATTGTGTCATATCAGTGATACTGACTCAAAAATGGTGTTTTTAAGAGTGAGATTTATATTCCATCAGTCTATTGACACAGATGCTCTTCTGTAGGTATTGTTCTTCCCTTGTGTCTTTTCCAGTGACAGAAGCATCTGTTGATGATCAGTCTGATTTCTTTCTGTTCCTCTTCTGTGCTTGTGAGAATAGACAGAGTTGCATGATGGTTTGGGAATATTTTAAAATCAGACTTAAAATTGTGATGATGCTTGGGAGTGGTATGCTAGTGTATCATTCCTACTATCAAACAGAATTCTGCAAATCTTTTTTTGTTTTAGCAGGAAGCTGTTTTGAATGTATGGTCATTTGTCTTTTCTCTTTCAGTTTTGCCTCTGGAGCTAGGTAAAAGCTGCAGAATAAACCACTGCATTTATCACAGCACAATAATGAACTGCAGCATTTATTCAGATGGAGCACCTTTTGAACTAGGCAATGACGTCCCATAGGAATCAAGGGACATGTAACTGGGCAAGGGGTCATGCAACAACCATACGTTGAGGCTGACTGGAGAGTCACCTGGCAAGTTGACCAGGTGTCATGAAAGATGAAGTCTCTCTATTGCTATCTGAGGTAACTGAGCGTTCCTCTGCAAGAGAGGGAAGGGAGCAGGCACGGGTTTGTAGCAAAGGTGTCCTTTGTAACTGCAGAAAAAGGTGAGGAAGAATTGAACTGATGGCGAAGGAGAGCAGGAAATTCCATCATGCAAAGGGCATGGATTAAGAGGTCCTGAATTCCTCAGTGTGTTCTTACCTAAGCCCCAGAAGTGCTTGAAGGGAGGAGCAAAATGAAGTGGGGAAAATGAGTAAAAGAGGTTTTTTTTTTTAATTAGATATACAGCTCTGAATATTTACTTTGTCTGTTTAAAGCAATTTTGATTTTTTTAAACCCTTAGGAGTCCATGAATGCTTCCAGTCTCGTATCTTGCAAAGTGGGATATGTTTGTAGATCTCCTGTAATGTTGGAACTTTGAGGAAAAAGTGCTGTTACGGTGGTGTAGGTAATTAAAAACAAGTGGAGCTCATCAGTCTTGTAAAACTAGCAGATAAAAGCTAGCATGTCTCGTTTCTGTAGAGGGAATATGGACACAATCAGTGTGTCAGAGGAATCAAGCAAAGATAACCCTGGCGTGTACTTTCCAGTGCTGTGTTTAAAGGCGTATACATATTACATGCTTTGTCCACTGATGGCAAGCGTACAAGGGAGTTGGTGTGTAAGTTTAACGATTTCACTTTGCTCCCTTTCAGGTAGGATCTCTCTAAATCAAGGATAGCTCTAAGGCTTCCCACTTTGTGTTTCACACCTGGTCCATGCTCATGATGTCTCTGATACCACTGCAGTGATTATAGCCCTAATGAGAAGTACTGGGCAAACTCAAATGCCCTTTACATCTTTTTTTTGTATTACAGGTGTTGATCTTAAAAACATATATTAGTTATACCTTTACATTTAGATGATACAATTGAAATTTGTTGAACTTCATTGTATTTATTGTAGGGAATATATTTAAAAGGTATGAATACATTGTAGTAATGTTGCTTGAGATTTTGGGGTTTGGGTTTTTCTGTTATTTTCTTTTCCAGAAAGTGAAAAGCATAAGTGTGATTGCTGTACATTGTGTTTTCAAAAACTGTAAAATTTTACAGTTTTTACTTTGCAGAAATGCATGTGGGTTTGGTTTTGTTTGGTTTGTGTTTTTTTTTTTTTTTTTAAAAAATCACACAATATGAAAGCAAAAAAACCCACTGCAGAACCCCAGTGTAGTTGTGTGCTTTAGTGGTCTGTGGGTGCAGTTGCAAAACAGTATTATGAATACTAAACCAGAAATGGGCTCCAGAGGGAGGTATGAAAATTCATGTAGGAAAAGTTCATGAAGAGCTACTTAAACAGTAAGATTTCTGGCTCAAAAAGTCCCTAATAAATGGACTCTGGAAGCTGGAAATGTGTATCAAAGGAAGCATCACTGTATGTTTGCTTATATACTTTTTTCAGTCATCCACTGCTGACTGGTGCCTGGGACAGGGCAGTAGATTTTGTGTACCAGTTGCCCTTATGCATTAGTCCAGTGGAGACTGGAACTTGTCATGAGATGGAGAGAAATGGTTAGCAAGATAAGTACAGAAATAGAAACAGCATAGAAGTGTGTGTGTTCTTTTTGTCTCTGGCAAACATACCACACCTTTTTTTTTTTCTTTGTTCTGAAATTTTCTAATCTTTGAAATGTGCAAAAACAACTGGGGAGTTGTCTTCTCTAAACCACTTAAATTTAAAGGGAAAGGAGAGGAAAGCAAATGTAGTAAGTAAATTAATATAACAAAGGCGTTATGCCTGTGAGCACTTACACATGTGCTTTAATTTCATTTTAGTGGTTATTTCCATTGTAACAAATGTAAGTATTAACTAGAGTAAAGTTAAACTTGCATGCGAACTTTCAAAAAGGAGAGACAAAAAGAATGGTAAGGAAGAAAGTGGAATCATTAAAGAAGAGACACTTTGCAGAGGTGAAAGAAAGCTGGTTCTTGGAGATAAAAACTTAAAAAAGATTAAAGAACAACTTGTCTCAAAGAAAATAAAACCTGATAGGGAAGAAAGAACAAATGAAGACTCGTATGCATGAAAGCGACAAGACACTGCCTGTGCACAGAGGAGCACTGTGTTGTTGTAGGCCCCCTTCTGAGTAAGTGTCTTCTGCTGCATGTTCTGCAGTATCAAAGCTCAAGCTAATTTATTTTTTTTTAATTGTATAGAAGTTTGCTGTCAAAGTGCAGTGAGTTTTTTAAATGGGTATAGTATACTGTTACTGAGGTTTGTTAACTTAAAGCATTGGTTGATTGGTTGGTTATTTTTGTTGAATTGGAAGAGTATAATTTCTGGAGAGATCTATCCTGAGTCTGGTATTCCTGATAATGAATGAAGGTCATTGATGCTACGTTTTCAGGTGATAGAAAACAGGCAATACTCCAGGCAGTTTGGAGACAGACAGGGATTTGGAAAGTCTTGGTTACAGGATGTGAATTAATAGATGCTTGCAGCAGGGATAAGTGCAAAGTGTTGACTTCATGAACACACAATGAGCAGGGAGCAGTAGTGTGGCAGTTCTATGGAAAAGGAGGTGCAGATTGAGGTAGATCACAAATCCAGTATGTCAGCAACGTCATGCTCTTGTTAAGCAAACTGTGCCCTGGGATTTATGACCAGTACTGTATCTGGCAGTACAGGTAAAGTAACCCTCCTACTATGTTTTGTACCTGTAAGGTCTCAACTGGAATAATGTTTCAATTTTGTGCACTTCCAAAAAATGTAGACCAGCTTCAGACTCCAGTGTAGCCATCAGGAACATTCAGGTGTCGAGGGTGGGGGGAAAAAAAAAAAAAGACAAAACTATTGTCACTTAACAGAAAAAAAAAAAAAAAAGTAGTCTGTTTGGGGGACTTTTTGGGTTTTTTTCCTTGTCTGGAGAAGAAGGAATTAATGTATGAAGGGACTGTGTACACAGAAATAAACTGGTCTATTTTGGGAAGTAGTGGATTGAAATTCCACCAGAAGATGTAAACTTGGACTTCAGAGAAAAATTTTGTAATGGTGAAGGCAGCTTGCCCTTTTTCAAGGATGCTGAAGTTTCTGTTGCCGAGTTTAAACATGCAGAACAACCCATCCAACATCTGTCAGGAATGCTTTTAAGTTTAAATTGATACTTGGGGAAGAGGATGCAACTTTCATAGTCCCTTCTTCCCCCTTTTCCTTGAACTGAAAAACCTTTGGGTCTTCTCTGTTTGAATTTCATCTGGCTGAGTGCACCCGTGCGTGTGTGTGCGTGCTTATGTATTTAATAAATGTGGCAATGGCAACTGCAATTTGTGCAGTAATTTGTCCTGTTGTCATGCATTAAATGTGCTCGCAGTCTAACTAACAGTATGCCTCTTAAGACTAACGGAGAAGCACAAGAAAGGTGAACTTCGTGTGGTTTTTAACAGCGTGTAAAAAGGTGGGGATAGTTCTGGGCGTACTCCAGCAGATGTCTGAACCCTTGGACCGGGTATGGCCACTGTTGAGGCATGCTTTCCCTGAAATCTCTGTATCATCAGTGAGAAAGGGAGACACTTTCAGATGGTGGTTCACCTAGAATTGGGTGTTTCACTAGAACTGATGGTTGCTTTTCTTCAGCTCCACAGAGCAGTATTTCTAAAAATAGATGCATGATGAAACTAAGCCTTAGTGAACCAGTTAAAAACATAAACACCTACGGACTATTTTGGGGTTTTTGTTTTTTTCTTTTTCAGTTCTAAGTCAATACCAAGTTTTCACTAAATTCAGCGAGCTCTCCAAGTTTGTGCCAGCCCTTTTATCACATTCAGTTTTGCTGAGCCTCTCTTTGAACTCTGGCTTCAGTCTTCTGTGGCAGCCAAGGCACCATACAAACATAATGCTCACTGTAAACTGCAGAATGGATATTGTCAAATGGGAGAGAGAATATTAAAAAAAAAAAAAAAAGGTTTTGAACCTAAAACTCAAGTAGTTTGGTATTTTGAAACAGACATTAGGTATATACTTAGTATTTGACTAGTTTTGCAACTTCTGTGCTTGATGATGATACAGTATTTTAAATGGCAAAATTTTCTAGTGAGCTGTCTGAGCAGTGAGTTGTTTAACTCAGTAATAGATCTAAGTATACGCTCTTTGTTGAGATTTTTTCCTCCGTGTGCTTGTGCCAGTGAATTGTGACAACAATTTTTCTACTCACCTGTTATCAACAAACTATTCAGCTAGCTTCTTTCTACCCAGATAGACATGAAATCGAGAATTGTTGGGTTTTTTAAAAATTCTCAATTGAATGACCTGATATATCAGTGGAAATTTATATTTCCACAGAGGTCATTTTTGCCTTCCATCCCAAGATCAAGATCACGCAGGACGCTGTGCTGACAGCTCTGACGGTTCTAATTGGCTTGGTCTGATGCTGTGATAACCCACTTTTTTTTCCCTCTTCTCTTTTTTTTTCACCTCCAAATGCAAACTTGAAGTGCAGTGGTCTTGCCATGACTCAGGATCAAAATTTAAAGGTTTTCAGCCATTGGATTTTCTAGTGGCTAGTTTGTCCCAGTAAGCTATTAGACCTACATCTGGCACACAGAAAATCCAGTGATCAAAGTGGTATATAGGCTGTGGGACTATGTAAGGGAAAGCTAGATCTCTCCATGGTGAACACCTGATATATTCTGTTTTGGCAGCTTTCCTGCCAGGCAGGTAAATATCCTGTAGCCTCTCTGATCTTTGTCTAGTTCTCTGCGTAGGTTTTATTGCAGATTATGTTTTGTTGCATGTTTTCAGCTGGTGCTTTAGTTGTCATGTGGCTTGTTTCAGTGACTGCTCAGAGGGTGGACAGTAACTACACCAGAATAATACTCCCACGAAGAGCTTGGTGTAAAAATAGTTGCAACTGCTCAAATAGTTATGCAGCTGCAAATCCCTTGATTAATTGTTACCTTGGCTACCTAAGAATGACATCATGGATTTATAGGTACTTTTTGAATGCTGCATAGCAAGCATGTAACTTTGTCAGAAAGAATGTTGCTTTTAACTTTACTGCACAGTTTATTTGGAACACTATAATATACTTTCTGCATGTAATTATGCTGACTAGTGCTACTATTCACCATTTTATAGTACTCTACTTTCAACAGTCTTTGTAGGAGTGATGAAATAGATGTTAAAAGCTGTGTAGGGAGTTAATTGGATATACAACATGAATGCATGAAACACAGTAAGCAATATGATGATATTGATATTAAGATAATGTTTTTTTTCTGCCTTACTCCTCTTACTGCTTATTTGCATTTCTGCTTTGAATTTGTACTACTGGATTGCTGTGGTTTTGCTTGTGTTTTTTGGAGACTGGAGAGAGAGAATGGGGGGGGGGGGGGGGGGGTGGTGTTTGTTTTGTGGTGAGTGCTACCCTTCTTTGTCATGTTAGCAAATGGGAATTAGCATGTTAACGAAAATGAGCCAACAGGGGCAGATCTGTGAGGAAAAACGTGCGATGCCAAGGTCCCAGTGCAGTTCAGAAGGTTACTCTTTGAGCAGGCTGCAGCCTGGCCCTTCAGGCTTCATTCCTCATCAGCTGAATACGGATGAGGAGTGCTACTGAAATGTGTGTTCCCACTTCGTTTTGTCTAGAAGCCCAGTTCATGGGCCCCAGTACAGTACAAGCAACAGCAGATTGAGTTGAGACAACTAGGAGCTCTTCAAAAAAAGCACTCCTGATACAAATAGAAAATGCGAATGTATACATCTTCACTGAACACTTCAGTCCTAGACAATATCAGTTTTCCTTGTTTTCTTAAGATAGTGAATAGTTGAGAAAGGGACGTCCTCTCGATGGGTTTGTCTCCCTGATATTGTACTGTGGGGATGAAGGCAATTAAGAGTGTTGGTAGTGTTGGATTACAGTTGTGTCTCTGCTGTCCCTGTTGTACATGAAGAACATGCTTGCAGGCCTCTCTGCTTGTAAACCATTGCTCCACTGCTATATTTTTGTTGGGTTTTTTTGTTGTTTTTGACTCTGGCAACCTTTCAAGGCTCTGCTGAAAAGATACCAGATATCTTTTCTGCTTAAATTGTATGGGATTGAATTGCACTTGCCAACTGGTTCTGGTGTGCCCAGTCCCTTCTTCATTTCTCTCTCCAAATCGCAAACTTCTGGGGAAGCCTCTAGGGTAAGCAGGTAAGGTACTGGAGAGGAAGGTAAGCCCTGCATCCATGGGAAAAGGTCAGAGATGATTGAAGGATCTCGCTCCTCTACCTCAATGCATACCTGGATGTAGCTCAAATCAGTAGTACTGTTTACTTCTCCAGAACTCTCACTGGCTCACTGTTACAGCTGCTCTGAAAGCTCATCTCAGAGAAGTTACTTTTATTTGCTATGTTTTTCCATAATTGTCCACAGTATGTTGCTCTGCTTTCTCTTTCTGTTAGTTTAATTTTTGTTAAATACCTTCTTTGCAATTCAGCTTATGACACGTACATTTGTTAAGAGGATGCTTAAGGCAATTTTAATGAAGTGTCCTTATGATATTTCCTTCTCTTTCACCCCAGACCAGAAATACGAAATTTCTTTTCCCTACCTTGAAAACTTAAAAAGTTAAATTAGGAAAATGTTTGTTAAGTGTGATTTTTTTTTTTTTTTCTAAATCTAATAAGCATGAGCATATTTTTTTATTTTAAACATTGTATAATTGAATAGAAGATGTTTTTCAGAAATAGTCAAAATGTTTTAGGACACTGCATTTTTTAATTAATTTTTCCACCTCTTTGCAGATGTATTTGTCAGGCCTTACATCAGAAGATCTCTGTTTTGGTCACTCACCAATTGCAATATCTCCGTGCTGCAAATCAGATTCTAATTTTAAAAGATGTAAGTTATTTTAGTGTTTATATCTCACGTATTTCTAACTATCCTTTTTAATCTAGGAATGGAAAACAAACAGTTAAATATTCTTATTTTTAGTTTGTAAATATATTTTGTGTCTACTAATGACCATGTATGTTTTTTTAAAGATAATAATTATTAATGAAGTTGATTTTTCTTCTAATACCTTACCTGAAAAATCTGTTTCTGAATTTTGTCATGCATATATATAATATTACATACTGTTTTTTTTCTTACATATGTATAATATATTGTGAGAGAATTACTTAGTTTGAGACTATGTTAATGCTTGGCTTTTATTCTTGTTTCTTACACTTTTGTGTGAATTAAGAACTATGTTGATTTTGCAACCAGTCCCTTTTTTTAAATTAAGGCTGAGAAATGGTCACAGATACCTTTGAGAATGAGCAGGCCTCCAGTGAAACTGGTTCCTTCCAAACTTCATTGTACCGGATATTCACGGGTAGAGGGGAGATGCAAGAACTTCAGCTGGTTTTTGGGATTTTTTTAAGGTTGGATAGTGAAGTACTTCAGATTACTTCTGATGCATCACAAAGTTGCAAAAAAGGACACTAGCAGTCTTTTTCTTCCCATTCAGATCTCTTTAAAAGTTACAGTAGCTTTCTAGAAATTAGTTTGTGATAGAGCTGTAAGAAGTGGGGAAATGGTCTGTGTTGCTCCTTGCAGATCTCTGTGAGGACCAGAAAATTAAGCTAGTATTTATTCCTAGCGTGGTGTAGTATAAAAAGACTGATATTTATGCATGTAGTTCAGTAGCTTGTCCTAAAGCTCCGTGGCTGTCTCCTGCAGCTTCTCCAAGGAGATAATTCTTTGTAACTAGGACTTTTACCATCCCATTTGTATGCTCCTTGGCCTGGTTAGCTGCCAAGAAGAGACTGGTTAGAGGGTGAAGAGCCTGTTTCTGCTCTTCTAAATGAGGAACTGATAGTTAGAGCCTTCAGCTCAGTTACTGCAGTGGGATGAGTGCTCAGCAACTGCAGAACCTCAGAGGCAGCAAGGGTAGATAGGAAAAATTGTCCTTTACAGAAAGTGTATAATGAAGATAATCAAAGCTTATATTAATTGTAGGGTAAAATGGTGGGGAAAGGTACCTATGCAGAGTTCCTGAGATCTGGCATCGACTTTGCTTCCCTTTTGAAAAAAGATGAGGAGGTAGAGCAGCTGTCGGTTCCAGGAACCCCCAACCTGAAGTCTGCCCGGAGCCGAACCTTCTCCGAGTCCTCAGTCTGGTCCCAGGATTCTTCTGTCCACTCACAGAAAGATGGAGCAGTGGAACAACCACCTGTGAGTGCTCAAAGGATACATGTGTCTCAATTCTTGTCTGGCTGGTTTTTAATTTAAACTTCGACAAGGGCTTTCTCTGCTGCATTGAATTTCAGGGTTGGATGGATTGCCTTAGCAGGTGAGAGCTCGCACACAGTGGATCTGCCCAGTGCTGTGCTTGGCTGGCAATCCTGCCACCTGTGCTGCAGAGGGCAGGCATCCCACGCTCTGTGCTGTTCTGTTCAAACCCAGCAGAGTGAGTTTGTTCAGGTTCAACATCAGCTCTGCTGGATGCAGAAAGGATGGCTGTAGCTGTCCAAAGATACCGCACTGTGCTTCCTTCATCTCGTCCTCTGATAGTGGTGCTTTAAAGGGCCAGTACCACTGTATTGGGTGGGTTCTGTCTCTTTGCGCAGTGCTGAGCTCAAATGAATACTTTCCCTGAAATCCTGAGCTCTGGAAAATGCGTGCAGAAGCGGTGGCTTTAGACAAGGTCTACATTTGCATGACTGGTGTTAACATACCCACATGATCTTGAGCTGGCCCTGACAACATAACTTTGGGACACCACTGCATTGCTTTCCCCAGACCCTTCTGTTAGTGGAAACAGAACACATTGTATGGTGCCAGCTTGACTTCCAGATGCCTTGTTATCTCTTGATCTGCACAGTGCAAAAGTAGCCGTAAGGTTTCTCTACCAGAGGTGGCCTTCTGCTGGTGTCCTTGCATTCACACAGAACAATACAGGAGCCCTGTAACACTGCTAGGCTTGTGCTAGCACTGCATCTATGGAACACATGGAACAAATGGAACAAGTAATCCCTGCGTGTCCCTGATGATTGTCACTGTTATGATATGGGTATATATTATTTCTTTTCCTTTTCTATAATGAAAAGCAGTGAGACTAAAAAAATAAAAAAGAATACTACAGACTTTTTCATACCTTTTTGGAGGAATGGTTTTATGCCCAAAAGCAGTAAACTTATCTGATATTATTAATGTCCCAGCGGCAACTGCACTATTAAATCAACAAAAGTGTGCCAAACGTTTTAGCAGCATGTTGGATGGGGGCAGGGGGTGAGGGATGGGGGATAGGGCTGGAGAAACAAAAAACCAAGATAGGCTTCTTTTATGGGTGAGTAGGTGGGATTTCTCCTTTCACATCTGAGTCAGGTCTGTTGATTCCCCTGCTCTTGTACAGCCATGTCTGCTGACAACAAAATCAACTGTTACGTGTCCACTGACCTGGCACTAGTTTTCCTATCACATATACTGTTTAAAAAAAAAAAAAAAATCGGCATTTTGAATAGTTCTTTTACCTTCTTTATGTCTGTCTCATTTCTTTCCTTTTCTGTCTTTCAGTGTCCCCCATCCATTGTTTGCTTAACTTGACTTCTCATTTGTCATTTTACTTCTTTTTCCTGTTAACAGATGCTTATGCTTTGTCAGTACTTACAACGGGATGATTAGAACTTTGTGGGTAATTTGTTATTCTGGGCATATGTTGATTGGTTTTGGTTCATACTTGCAGAATAGTATTTGCTTTAAATACTTTTCTGAAAAGGAAAGGTTACACACACTTGCATTCTGAAAACAGAATCTTTTCCAAGTCAAGGCTTTAGTTTCCAGAGCTGTTATGACTGAAGGTACTATATAAGAAAAAAAAACTGGTTTATCAGTCAGTTAGATGAAATATTTCTGGCTGTAGATGAAGTCATGTTACATTCTGTGAGGAAGTGCAAAATAAAATCCTCACAGTGTCATTTTGCAGAGTAGATTTTTCAGTATTACTGCAGTGAGACTAAATTTTTTTGTCAAAGCTATAGTTTCAATAATTAAAGTTTTTATATGCATAATCGCTTTATCTCCTTATTTAATTGTTTGCTAATTGTGAACCATGACTTTCAAGTGGCTTAGTCAGAATCTGTAACTGCAAGGTTGATGTTTTTTATTCTGTGTTCTTTTTTTTCAGGCTGAAAATGCACTGGCTGCAATGCCAGAGGAGAGTCGCTCCGAGGGAAAAATAAACTTTAAGGTTTACAGAAAATACTTCACTGCAGGAGCAAACTACTTTGTGATTTTTATACTTTTAGTATTCAATATTCTGGCACAGGTAAGTTGTTGGGAGCCACAAATAATATTGAATGTATTTTGGGTTTGCCTTTTTCCTTTCTTTTTCTTGTTAACAAAGTGTATGCTTGTTACTGTGACGTTTCGTCTGAAATGTTTGGGAGCATGGTGTTTTTTAATAATTTTGTCATATATGCAATCAAATTTTTTATATCAGCATGGAATTTTGGTACAGCATTGAGAGGTCTTGCACTGATACTTATTTCAACAGTTTCAATACTTCAATAAAGTAATTATTTTTCTGGCAGCATGGCACGGAAGTTATAAGCCAGTCTAATTTTTGGAGATAGAGAACAAAATCATAAGATGTATAAAGTAGTGTTTAAGAAACCTGAACAGTCAGTCTGTTTTCAGTTGAGGGGAGGGTAAAGAGATTTACTGGGTATGGGAAGACAGAGTCTGACAAGTGTTAAAAGAAAAGCTCATCTGCTGATAAGTGCAGGTTATATGAAGGGCTAGAGGGAGGGTCACTGTTTAGTAGAATAAGAAAGTGAGGAAGAGGATAGGCAAATATTGTGTGTAATGCAGACTATAGCAGGTATGTAAAAGAATTTTTAAACATGGAAAATTATTTTGAAACCCACTGAAAGAAGTGGTGAGCTGAGGAAGCTGTGTGAAGATAGCTTTTGCCTTTTTCTCTGTTTCCTGCAGAGAAAGCTTAAATTCATTTCATGGAAATGATTGGTCTTGGCTGTAAAAAATAGGCTATATATTTACACATGTTACTTCCTTTTTCCTTGTCCTTGAATTGAGTCTATTGGAAAGATAGCTGAGCAAGATCAAATCTCTGCAGTAGACCGCCCAGAACTTCAAATTCACGTGAACAGAGGTGTATTTTGAGATAAATAACCCTGTTACAAATTTGTAGTCACAGAAGGAAGGTGGCAGTAGGAGTTTTTCTCTTCCTATCTTCTCTCATCCTCCTTCAACCCTGTTTCTGGTAATTATCTCCTGTAAACACAAATTTCTGGACTGGTAACATCAGAAAGTTTGTTAATCAAAAAGCATTTTGGAATATCTCTAGTAGCAAATTTAGGAACTGAAAAAATTACTTCTTTAATGTGCAATTAACATACATTAGGAAGAGCTACTATATTTTGTTTGCTTAAGAGTATTGCTTTCCTTTAGTCTGCTATCATGTAAGGTAATTTAAGGTAACTTCTTTCTTTGTAGATGGTTCTTATGCACCTTCTAATGTGCTTTGCAAATTGCTGCTGGTCTTGAAAGACTGGATGGCATACTTTCCTGAATATGTGATGTTTTCCCAGAGAACATGAAAGAATAGCAAGGAAATTTAATTTTACAATGTTTTTTTTCATTTTGTAAGATGATTCTTATATTTGCCTCTTTTGCTCAAGGTGGCATATGTGCTCCAGGACTGGTGGCTTTCTTACTGGTAAGTTGAAGATAGTAACTGGTCAGTCATTTCTGTCTTTTCAGTCAAGTGCTGTTTGCCTAATAGAAATCAGTATTGTATAGGTGGTGGTGGTGGTGGTAAACCTGTTCTAGAAAACTTCAGAATATCATAGAATCATATCATAGAATGGTTTGGGTTGGAAGGGACCTTGAAGATCATCTAGTTCCAACCCCCCTGCCATGGGCAGGGACACCTTCCACTAGACCAGGTTGCTCAAAGCCCCGTCCAACCTGACCTTGAACACTTCTAAGGAAGGGGCATCCACAGTTTCTCTGGATAACCTGTTCCAATGTCTCACCACCCTCACATTAAAGAATTTCTTCCTTATATCTAATATAAATCTACCCTCTTTCACTTTAAAACTGTGAGCCCTTGTCCTATCACTACACTCCCTGATAGAGTCCCTCCCCATCTTTCCTGTCGGCCCCCTTTAAGTACTGGAAGGCCGCTATAAGGTCTCCCCGGAGCCTTCTCTTCTCCAGGCTGAACAACCCCAACTCTCTCAGCCTGTCCTCATGAGGAAGGTGCTCCAGCCCCGTGATCATCTTTGTGGCCCTCCTCTGGACCCACTCAAGCAGGTCTATGTCTCCTTATGTTGGGGGCCCCAGAACTGAGCACAGTACTCCAGGTGGGGTCTCACAGGAGAGGAGTAGAGGAGGAGAATATGCTTGATCTTTTTCTGATCTCCGCTCATTCTGTGTGTGTGTGTGGGGGGGAAATTAAAGTTTATGCTGAAGTGTAGCCTGTGATTGCTTCTACTCATGGTGTGGTTCGTGACAACATCAGTACATGTGATATTTTGAACTAAAGATTTCAACAGAGTTGAATCCAGAAACAGTTAAATGTAGTGCAAATGAGTATTTGCAGCATGTGATTTGATGATCGTTATCTTCTGTATGCATTTCCACAGGGCAAATCATCAAGAAAAGTTGAATGTCACAACAAATGGAAATAATGGAGCAAATGAGACTGAACACCTAGACCTTAATTTTTATTTGGGAATTTACGCAGGTAATTACACATGCGCGTGTATGTGTCTGAAGAACTGTTCTTTATCTGACCTATCATAATAAACAGTTTTGAAAGGTGCAAAGCAATGGCAATGTGGGGAACTGTGATTTCCAGCAGTAACCGAATAATGTTTTAACAGATTAGGAGCCTGAGTCTGTCTTTCTGACTAAATTAAATGGAATAAATAACATTTAAAAATCTAACAGAATAGACAGGGTGAATGCAGACGCTTAATTTGCTTTGCCTGGATTTTGGGAAGTAAACTAGGAATTGAGTATTCAAAAAGTCAGTCACCGTAAGGTTGTGGTTATTGTCTATACTAATAGGTCATTGAGCTAAATCTTCAGTCATTATATGGATGGGCAAGAGGGATTAGAAATGGATCTTCATTCTGTGCTGTTCTAAAACTTGACATGGCTACATTCCTTCTGAGTCCCATAGCAAAAGAACCAGTTTTTAAAAAGCATCCTAGATGGGTATGCAAAGCAGGATGTTAAAAAATCATTTTAATATATTTCAATAGGTAGCCATATGCTTCTATTCAGCCATATGGTTCTATCCAGAAAAGGGCATTGACCCTTGTATTCAGGCATCCAAACATCTTGAAATACTGCTCTGAAAGGTAGTAAAAATTGGCATAGAAAAATCGTGTGTGGAAATATGCTCTCAGACTCTGCTATTTAGCACTTCTTGTGGTGTACAGTTTTCTATGGCATGGTAATGCCTTGACGGAGATTTAAATGATAGGTCAGAGAATACAGGTGGAATACCAGAAGAATATGCATTGAATGTATTCAGAAACATCTCTCATGAGTGAGGGTAGGTGGAGGATTTGGGATTTAGGATAGGTTTGGGATTTTTTTGGGGAATCCACGTGATCTAAGTGCTTGACAGAAAACATTGTGCCTGGCCTGGGAAGCAACAATTTAGGAGCCAGATAAACTTGGCTCTTATTTTCTCTGTGTAATGTCTTATTTCATGAACCGTTCCAGTGGATTGCACAGTATGATTAAATGTGGCAAACTTGGTTTTCTCTGACCATATAACCTAAATCAAGTTATGGAAAATTTTATTCTTTAAGGAAATTTTTTTTTCTAGATAGCAGAACAGCAAAAGTTACCTTTATATTGAAATGTTCAGATAGCTTAGTGAGATATTTGCAATAGTTGAACAGACAGCATTGACTTACCTACACAAAATTGTAAGTGCAGTTGAAAAAGTTATAAAAAGATGGCATATTTCATATGAAGTACATGATAATCTAACAACTTTTTCTGCAACCTCTGAAGCTGTATAAAATAATTTAACATTTTAATTTTGATTCTCAATGTTTGGAAAAAGAAAAAAAATCACCATGGTAGTTCCTTCCTAGTACTTGTTATTTGAGACATGACAGAGATTTAGAGGAGTAAAATTTCTGTTAGTGGGAAACCCCATTGGCTAGAACTGAGGCACCAATTCCACATCTTTTCTGTAAAGTGAGTGTGCAGAGTCCTTGCCTCTCATACTGAGGTGGTAAGCTTGTAAATGGGGAAAGCTAAAACCTTTGGCGTGAGACAGACCGGATGAAGGACTCGAAAGTCTCATTCCTCCCACTTCTCCCTGGCCATTAGGGTCTTTTCAGGTGATTCGTTTGGTGAGGGTCATGCCAGCAGCTTTCAGTAGCTTCCAAGCCTGAGTGAAGTTGTACAGAAATGTGGGGTTCCCAGGGTGTGCTCCCTCTCCTCCCATCACTCCCACAGACTGCTGTTAGGCATGGGCTCTGCCACAGCCTTCTGCTTAGTACCTCTTCTGTTCCCTTTTTACATGACCCACTTTTCTGTCTGGGTATGTGCAGTTACTCTTGGAAAAGTTGTTTTCTTTTACCTGGCCTGGAATACAGCAGTCAGGACAAGTCAAACAAGCTCTTATCCCAGCCACACGCTTTTTTCTTAAAAACAGCACCACATGGAACATGGGCAATAAATTGAGAGCAGACAAATGAAGTAGTGATACCTTTTCTTGCATCCTGGGAGGGTACAGCAGTAAGCAGGATGGAATAACTCATTGACTTAACCACATCGTATTAATTTAAAACCTCACTATTTCCCACTGTTACTATAGCTGTATCTGAATTACGTCCAGTTTTAACCTCTCGTTAGTATAGGCAATGTTTTATGTTGATAGTTAGGGTCTAACCTAAGGGTGTCCTCAAGGTCTGAGCATCTGGGCTTGTGGTGGCTATGCTTAGTTTCTACAGCAGATTACCTGGAGGCCTGGAAGCACCTTCACTGTTCACCTTCATTGACTAGGAATTTGGGCAGCCACATTGAAGATTACACACAGCAAACAGAGCAGCACCAATCTCATTCTTTGTTTCCACCTTTTGCCCTGTAGCACACCTGTCTTGTAAGTGGAGATGTGCCCAGAAGAAAGACAAACAGTCTACAGACTAATTCCCTAGAAGGGCTCTATTTCACATGGCATAAGGGATGCATCTTATACTGTGTTAAAGAAATACACATAATTTAAATGATTTGATGTGGTTTACAAGGGGAAGAATGGCATGAGTGGTTTGGGCTGATTGAGAATAACTCAAGGTTGTCTCTAAATAGCCATGTATATATTACTTGGTTAATACCTGCTGGCAAATGTTGAATCTTCACAGTGACCTCTGCAAGCCACAATTATACACGGCACTGTGAAATGAATTTCTTAGCAAAGCTGTTATGCAGGAGGTTTTAATACAGATTTATTTCATGGGTTAACAGACATTTCCTACATTTCTATAAAGTACCAATTCTTTCAAACTGAAAAAGAGAAATTGTTTAAATTGATGATATGATAGTAACTGAAGCTAGTGACAAATAGAAGATACCTGTTCTGTACTCAGTCTGAGTCCCTAGGCTTACATTTGGATTCCTGCTATATACAGAAGTGAACAAAATTTGGTTTTAGTTCAGTTTTATTTTAAAATTCTTTTCCTTTTGAAAGATCCATATGTGTATGCATGCTCTGTCCATGTTGTTTTTTTTTTTAATTTCAGGTTTAACAGTGGCTACAATACTGTTTGGCATAATAAGAAGTCTTCTGGTGTTTCAAGTTCTTGTTAATTCTGGTCAGACTTTGCACAACAAAATGTTTCAATCCATTTTGAAAGCTCCTGTCTTGTTTTTTGACAGAAATCCTATAGGTAAGTTTAATAGTAAAAAAGCCCTTAACACTTAATGTACCTCATAGATTATGTTAACTATTGTATTTGTGGGCAGTTATGATTTTATAGTATTTTTGCACATTTGTGTGGCTTTTTGCTTCTTTTACTTAAAATCTTTAAGTTTAACAGTGTGGTCTTTTTAAACTCAAAAGTCAGAATTTTGACTTATTGATGGTTGATCTTACTCTCTTCAGATGCAGTCTACAGAAAAATGAATTATCTGTTGCTTTGATGTTGTACATTGACCTGCTACTTGCATTGCTATTCTGATTCAGTACATAGGGGTCTCTTCCATATGCTGCATATATATGCATGCATTTTGTGGGGATGCCTTTCTTGTGCTTTTCTTTGAAAGCTTAACCCCAACAGTCATTTTCCCTTTTTAAAAGTAATTCTAAGCATGTGTGGTAATTCACAGTTTTGAGAAACTGTGTAGCTTACTGTCCTTCCAGAATGCACAAAAGCATAAAGCATACGATTTAAAACTGTAATCCAGACCCTTATGTTCTTAAAAAAAAAAAAAAAAAAAAAAAAAAAAGAAGCTGGAGCAGAGTGAAGAGAGTGGGGAGGTGGGGTAGTACTGATTAACTAGCCAGTCTTACATGAGAAGCAGAAACATGATGGTCTTCACTCCCTTGAAAAGGAATATAGGCTTGTTCTCATAGTTCCAGAAGCTGTTTAATGATTGTAAGGGTTTATAAGGATGGCTTTATTGTTTCAAAGAAGCTAGTAATATTTTCAGGAAAAAAATACTCATGTGGAGAAAAGGTTTATGTCCATAATATGATGAATGAAATGTGTACAGTTTCCCCTTTATTTTTTTAAAGGGGAATCTATAACTGCAGAAGTTTAAGGCTCTGTTACATGGTCTACTTGTACTGTGAGTCTGTGGTAGTGTAAATTCAAGGCCACTGCAAAGGATTAGAAGTGAAGCCATAAGTTCAGGAGACAGGTTAGCGGAGAGCTAGTGAGAGCACATACATCAGAAGAAATTGTAGTACTGATGGGGTTTGTTGTCAGATAGACAAGGATTTTCCTCTTTGCTTGCTTTTTGTGTGTGTGTACAGCATATGCAGTAACTGTATTTTTGAGGCAATACATAGTCATGTTGTAAAAATACCCATAAACCTGGCTCATCATAACAAAATAAGAACTACAGAGTAGGGACAACGTAGAGTAATAAATAACAGTTTGCTTTGTAACATACTGTGAAGCTCAAATTAGCAGTGCTTTGTAAAAGTGACATTCATAAAATCTGCCTATTGCTGGTATTCACACACTGTCGTGACTTACAGATGTGTGTTTCTATTTATCAGGAGATACTTTATAATAGAAGATTAACTTCAGTGTGCATATATTTCTTTCCCTTGATCTTTCTTTTGGTCATGGCAGCATGCAAAAGTACTGCTGTTCTGATCTGTACATCTTTTGAAAAAGGAAAAAAGAATGACATGTGAGGTGATGCTCTTGTTCAGAACTGCAGCATGTAGCAGTTCTGAAATTCTCTTTTTAGTGTCTATATTTCATTGTCTGATTTATGCGGGGTTTTTTTACCATGTATTTATCTTTTAGAACTTCAGATGCTATTTTTTCCTCATTGGGGTGAGATTTGTTTAAGTAGAAGTCTCTTTTTTTCCTTCTTCTTTTCCTTTTTTTAGTATGCCTTATTATGAAAGACGCACTAAAAAGAAATTGAATTTATTAAAGGCTTCTTTTTCTACGGTTGTGATTGTAATAGCCAGGCCAAACTATTAGTTAGCAAAGCTATTATATTAGCAAAACTATTATATTAGAAAAGCTGATACTGCAGTGTCAGATATGTCATTAAGCATCCAGCATGTTCTCAGTATTTGCGTGAGGTCTCTAAGACCATAGCAGAAGCAACTGCTGAACTGACTGTTGCTGTTTTATTTATCCAAAAATAATCAGCAATTAAAAAATGCTACGGTCAGTATTTTGAATACATGGTGATCCATGTTCCAAAGTCAAGGAAGGAAACTTAAATAAATAGATATCCCAAGATCTCAATCGTTCTTATTGGGGAAACAGACTAATGAGCAGCATCAGGGAGTCGACGTTAGGAAATGGAAATATGTAGTGAATCATGACATGTCTGTCAGCTCCCAACAGTGTAGATCCAATCAGTCGTGGTGAATAAATGAGATGACTTATTTCTAAAAAAATTATGCTTTATGAATCACTTTAGGCATGAGCCCAAGATCTCTCTTTACAGATTGCATTAGCAATATATAGGGAGAGGAATGTTTTAAAGGGAATAGTAACGAGTATCTTACCCAGATGATATAAGAATTTGAATGTATTTTTAGAACCTGGATTATATAGCAGAGACAGAAGAGGAATATGAGGACCCCCTGTCCTTTCTCCCTCCCCACCCAAAAATATTTGTACGTACACAGATTTCACCTTTCTGTTATTTGGCATAGATCTAAAAACAGTTAGACGTTACTGCTATGTTTTCCGTTGGAAGAACCTTATTAATAAACGACTGTCCCTTTCTTAAGCACTTAACCTAACCCTGTTGAGCTGATAATCCTGGCTAAAGTTTATTGTGTTATCCAGCATTCAGAAAGAATGATCAGCTATTTATGACTGAAATTCAAATTTATCAGCAGATATCTATACAGCATCACTTAAACAGCTATAGTGAAAGCTTGATGGGAAGTTAGAGGGTAAGCGGTTGTATTTTGGGCTTTACTACATCTGACTTGTCTGTTGACAGAACTTTATTTTTTGGAGTGTAGAATTTGACTCTTTTGAAATGTCCTTTGCTTTTCTATCTGTATCCCAGTAAGGGAATTGCGTGCTTATCAAGGTATCTGTAAGGAGGAAAACGTGGATGTTTTCTACATCATAGTGAATGCTTTATATATTCCTCTTCATGTGTCACTTGCAGGAATAAAGGGGTTGATTTCTGTGCACATCTAGCACAAGAGGGCAGCATGATCTGTTTTATCCCAGTCCAGCATTACAACAGCTTGTTAGAAGGATAACAAAATTTACCTGCTATGTTTTTAGAGGTGATATTTGAGGAGTGAATTTTCAACCTCTCCAGTGAGCAATAGTAAAGTGGTTCCGTTCAGTTCTCCTCATTATCTGCAAGTATAATACTTTCTCTTAATCTTTTACATGGTAAGATTTTCAGCTTCATATATTGCTGAGTTCAGGAACTTTGTCGGCTTTGTAGTTAGTGGCCAAAAGTCAGATAACTCTATAGAGTCTGATGCTTTGGTCCTGTCAAGGAGACCTTCTTCAGCCATTATTCCTTTTAATTTCTTTTTTCAAGATGTTTGTAACATTTCAAAATGAATTTTATAGAAAGCTAGGTAAAAGGGACCAGGACTTCAGCAGCAGTGACTTGAATTGGGGGTTCACTCTTTTGAAATTAGTTTCTTATTGATGGTTTAGGACACCCTAGTTTTGACAAGCTTCAGGATTTGATTCAAGATTACTTGCTTAGCTTGTAAATGAATTGTTCTTTTCTGGGATTTGGGGACAGAGATTTCTTTAGAGAAGGGATGCTAATGTGTAACTGCATCACTTTCAGTAATGGTAGTTTTAGTAGAGATTGAGTGCAATTTTGAATTGCATTGAGTTTAGGAAACTGAAACTTGCTGCTGCTGTGCTGATGGGTGCTATAAGAATGAATGAATGATATACATGAATTTGTTCAGATAAAATAGGAATCTCTTCCCCCTCCAGAGATATGTCTAAAATTCAAATTGAACCAGAACCACTACAGAAACGCATATGAAAATCTAGCGCTTTTTTTTTTTTTTTTTAAATTGTATCTCTTCAAACTCTTGGTCCTGACAGTTCATAGAAAGAGAAGAAATGCTTTGGCAGATAAGACAGCATTTCTGGCCTTCCTAGAAACAGAAAGCACTGAATTTTGTGGTGGTTGTCCTCTACCTGTTAAATTAGCAGAATTTTTTTTTCCCACAAATGCTTTGTGGATGTAAATAAGCATTGATCCCTTTGAGTGCTTACCCAGACTTTGAGATTTGACCAGATTGTAAAGAGAAATATTCTCCTGTTTTGGCAGTCAGAAATGACATGCTGAACTGATAGCTAATAGCAGCACATAAAAGCTAATTCCAAATATTAAAAGATAAAAATGTGAAAGAAAGTTGTTGTTATAATGAAGAGTTTTTCTTTAAGGCATAAGGATTTTAATTACGGTGTTCATAAATCAAGTGTTGAAGCACCTATAATTCGACAGAGAAAGTTTCTTTATAGGATTAAAAGCATGTTCATCAGTGCACAAGTCCCTATCTGCATTTTATCTGACAGAAGCGTCAAACAGGCAATGTTGTTAAAGTGTTTAAACTGTATAATATTTGCAACAAATATGACATTTCAGCAGTCTGAAAATTACAATGCTGATAATGAGGTTGTTAAATTATACTCTATCAGTTGGATAGTGAAACTGCTCTAGTTAGTGTACATTAATGTATGCTTGTTCACACAAGTGATTCTGCTGAACAAGTAGCATGTTTAAACAAGAAATACTGGTCTTAAACCCTGTGATTTACAGTAGGTGGTGTTTTGGCATATCATGCAGTTAACAAGGCAAAGCTTCATGTTAAAATATTTCATTTGTAGTCTCATTCATCATTGATATAAATATTCAGTAGCGATGCCAGAAAATGTATTGTATTCCTATTTGACTCAATGACTCAGTTGCTTTCTTTTTTTTAGAAACAAGATCTATGCTATCTTTCTGATGCAGTTTTCAGATAT
Source organism: Strix uralensis (assembly GCF_047716275.1). Classification (NCBI taxonomy): domain Eukaryota; kingdom Metazoa; phylum Chordata; class Aves; order Strigiformes; family Strigidae; genus Strix; species Strix uralensis. The sequence continues at coordinate 80,105,168 of NC_133973.1, forward strand.
TTCCTTGTGGTCAAGATGAATTCTGTGGGGTTGTGAAAAAATATACCAGCTCTTTTGACAGCTTTCATGTTCTCTTAAGCTAATACAAAAAAATACGTTGTCCTTAAAGCAGCAGAGGCTTTGTTTTTGACTTTCTGTGCCAAGCTCTAAAGCATGTTCACGTGTGTGCAGGTTTGTTAGTTTATGTTGAAAAGAAGTCCCTATAGGACAGCCTTTTGTTGTAATATAAAAACACAGATTCTCTCTTCCGTGTTGGTAATCACTTGCATTTGTTGTTATTAAGATGGTAACACAATAGGTTCCATCAATCATCAAGATCCTTAACAACCACACAATGTTGTAAATATTATGTTTGGGTGTTTGAGTGGAACAGCTCGTCACTGAAGAAGGTGTGGTAATTAAAACCTGTTAGGTTGCTACATGTGTTAAAAAAAAAAACCCCACACTTTAATGTTTTTTCATAGAACAATGGCAATATGTACTTTAGACCTTATCAGGGCGTGATTATTAAATGATATTTTGTGGGAGTTGCTCATTTACTGTTAGTATTATCATGGCTTTTGTTAAGAGTTTAAATAGTCTTACACTTCCATGTGTTTTATCACCATTACGATTCTGTCAGGAACCTTATAAAGTTGATTGCTATAGGAGTAGTCTTTAAAGTTAGTAAATAGTACTTTGGAGTTATGTTTACATTTATTATCTATTAGCATAACTCAATTCAACTCTATCCTATTTTTCTTTGCAATAATAATTAAATAAAACTTGGCTGCAAACTGATGAGACAAGCCTATTACATTTTCAGATCACCAAGTCCGTGCTCACCGTATTTACGCTTAATACGGGAGATAAAATTAAAAGGTTTATGGAAAAGCTGTTTGTAGGAGGGGACAGGGCATTATTTGATAGGGAAATAGCACGGAGCTTGTACTGACAACCAGTTAGTTCCAAGTGCAGTCTCCTGCTTTCCTGGCGCAAGATTTCACATCCCTTCACAGAGATTTTCTATCTTCTTCACATTAAGATCCCCTGGTGGGGAGAACGGCCTGCTGCGAAACTCATTTCTGACCATATGCTGACCTGCCCAGATACTGCAAAGTCTAGTTTTTTTCATTTGCTAAAGCAACTCTCTTGCCCCACCTCGGCCAAACAAAAAGGAGACATGGAGGAGTCAACCAAGACAGAAAAACCTAATTAGAAGTATTGAATTTAGAAGACTGCACAGAAGCTGTTCAGACATATCTTTCCTGCAAGTGTAGCTGGAAAGTAAAAACAGAGTTATGTTTTAGTCTCATATAGATGGCAGACTATTTTGATGAGATTTGTGGCAAGGAGGAAGGAAATGTTGGTTGGAGACACTTGAAAACAGAGGGAGAAACTGCAATAATATCGATGGAAAAACCGCAGGGTGCTTAAAAAGAGGGCCTAGCTGAGGTGATGCAGCTGCAAATAAACTTTTAGAGATTATCTGAAGGATGGAAGGATTTTTTGGTTTTGATAATAACTATTTTAAATACACACTTTTTTTTTTTTGCTATTTTTAATCTGCTTTAAAATTGCTGGATGCTGCTGTGACTGTTGTGGATAGTGGGGATTGGAGGTGCCACATGGATAGGACCTCTTCTCTTGATGTTCATGGATGCCTGTTCTGGGTGGGAAATGAGCATTTTTGAGAAATGAGGAAAATCTTATCAAAACCCCACTTTCATTCCACCTTGGAACAAGACAGAAGCATTTCCAAAAGAATTATTTTGAGGAGGAACAGGGCAGGGATAATGTAACAGCCAGGTGGTGAAAGCATGTATGTGGAACGTGAGGAAGGCAGCTCAGATCTTCTCCCTCTCTGCTTTAATATGGGCCTTGAACATGTGGCTTGCCCATCCCAGGTGAAACCCTTACACATCAGGCTCTTGACTCTTCTGGGCTCTTCTATGTGCCATAACCTTTCATTGCTGTCTCTTACAGACACACAGACACAGACTGCTGTGGTGTTTGCAGAGAAAACAACCATTTTGGTGTTTTGGTTTTGGCATTTTTTTTTTTAATCTGAATGACTGTAAATTAAAATAAAATTAATACTATCACAGTGCAAACTCATTTCATTAGCACTGTTCTGCTTTATACTGCACAGAAATCTTTCTCCCAGATGATCCTAGGTAATCTGCACTGCAGCATCTGGGTGAATTAATCAGTTCTTTGGTTGTTTTTTTTTTTCAGATTGCCAGCATCTTGCAGATTATGCAACAAGTGAAGATTAGTTTGTGCCTGTGGTGATCTTGGAGAGTGTTTGGAAACAAAAGGCACTTCTCAATCCAAAATTAAAATTTTAGTGTAGAAGAGAATGGGTGTTGTATGTGATCTGCCTGTTCTGGCAATCCAGAATAAAAACCAAAGGATAGAAATCAACAGTTAGGGAAGTGGAAGTATTGAATCAAGCTCGACTTTAGTGTGCTCTTCAGTTTAAAAAATATAAACTTCACAGAGTTAATATATATAAGCTATTTGCGAATAGTACAAGACAACATTACTCGCTTGCTTTCCACCCTGTCTGCCCCAGGTGTTCTTTTTTCTGTCAGAATTAGTAGGTACTATATCAGAGGCTTTTTGTTATGTATTCAGGTGAATACACACCTGCAGGACCTCCTTCAGGTTTTGGTTTCTGATGTCATTTTATGCAAGATAATGTTATATTTGGAGGAGGCAGCGTTGTGACAAGCTGCATATGTTGAAAGCTACCAGTCTTAAGTGAGCTTTACGAAGTGTTTTAAAATAGCATCAAGCATACGAAGAACATTTTTGGTTTATTAGTTACTGGACAATAGTCCTGTAATTAGAATAGTAGTATGTAATGGACATTAATTATTGCTTGTGGCAATACCAGCCTTGAGGGTAGGTAGCTTGAAACTGGAAACTGCAAGTTCATGGAGGTTTGTTTTTAATGTCCATTTAAATTGGGGTTCTTGTTGAACACTTTCCTAGGTGATTCTCCTTTGTGTATTTTGTTGCTGTAGCTTTTGATTTCAGCTTGAGCAGAATATTTAGTTGTGGTGGTCCCTAACAAGAGGTTGTGGAGTGAGGAGGTTGCTGAAACATCTGGAGACGCTGAGGCTGCTTTAGCTGTTACTCACCTAATGCTGGGTAGGAAATTGTATTCACAGAGCCAGTATGTAAAGCAAGCTGACTGGTGTATGGGAGAAAGGTGTCAAAAATCTTCATTCTCAAATGTTTGATTCAGAATAGAAGTGCGTTGTATACTAAGGAGGTGGTTTTGTTTTCATGTTGGGCTTTTCACTGCTATAGAAGACTCACAAATGACTACTGACCTGCTTGTCTACTAGTTGTAGCATCCTCTCATTCTTCTCATTTGCCAGTTAAAAAAAGAACATAGTGGTCACTAATACTCCTTAAACCTGAGCTTTTATCATGTGCTACTTGTTCAACATTTATGACATTCATAAACTCAAAAGTTTATAAAGTTAAACTCCTCATAAGTTCATGGGTTTTCTGTCCACTGGCATGGTTCTTGTCAGTTTTCAGCCACTGTGTATTTTCACACTGTGAATTTATCCTCTGCTTTCCATGTCTGGGAATGCTACTCATCCATCTCTCCCAACTGCTTTACACTGTCTTCTGCATATGTCCTGCCCTCTTTGAAGCATAAATCTTCACTAGTCTGTGCTAGTGTTGGGGCACAGAGTGCAGAATAATCTGAAGGTGCACGGAAAACTGAGAAGGTGACGTGGACATTATTGCTGGCAATTATAAGGTGTAATGGATAAAGGATAGATGCCCTAACTCTTCTCTTTCTCAGTTTTCTTTTTATCAGATGTGATGAGATTTCTCTGTGTGTGTGGTAAACCTGTTTTTTCTCAATGAAGTTATTGTCTGTTCACTATGCAAATGATGCAATGCAGAATATTGCTAATTCGTGCGTAGGCAAGAAAAAGCCCTCTGCTTTGTGGTAAGCTTCCCTTCATTGGGAATACATGTTCCTTTGTCCCTGCATGTATTCATTTCTCAGCATAATTTCATGTTCATCAGTCTGAATGTTCACAACCCAAAATAGATACAGTTCAGTCTAAATTTTCAAAGTTCCTACATCTGTTTTTAAGATGTCATAAGTAATGTCTCATACAGGAATAGTGTTCTTGCTCCATCCTTTCTAGGACTGCCCAGAGGACAGTAAGTGATTAGATGCCAGTGGCATTTGCTCAGTGTTGGGTTTTTTTCTTCTCTCCATTTTAATAGGAACATTTAAAACTGTAAATAATAAACTTTACACTATCTTATTCATTTCTTCTTCTACTGCACTTATGTTTATAATCTGTCATTCTGGTCTTTAGAGAGAAGGTGGTGAGTGTCTGTCTTCACTTACAGAGATTGGGTTTAGAATGTTGAATGTTTTATATGCAGCGATCTTCTCATTACATGGGATAATGAACAATTTCAGAAGTACTGTTGCTGTCCATCACTCCTTTTTTCTTCCTGTTCCCTCTCATAAAGTAGGGGAATATCCTTAATGCTGGGCAACTTAGTGAAGAAGGTTGTATTTTTGTTATGACCTGTAAACATGAGTAAATCTGTGCATTGCCTAATGAGATAGAAGCCTAACTTACTTTCAGTTTGCAGAAGGAGAAACTAAAAGCAAACTGAAGTGCTGGGGTTCCTATGCCTGTTCAGACCAGATTTACTATATGACACTTACTTGATTAAGTTATCATTAAGTATAAAGTACAAACGGCATCTTTGTTAGAGTAAGATTATCCTTTCAGTAATAGAGGTTAAGGGTTCAATGAGTAAAATTGAGTACACAATTTTCTGGTATAAATTAATAGAAGCTTTTCAAGTCCATGCTTATTTCTATTTTCTAGCCATTTAGGATTCCAGTTCGAAGAGTATGGATAATAAGGAATGACCAGGCAAAGAAGGGTATTCACAAAGGTTAACATTAGCCTAGGTTTACCAGGTACGTGATAGGGAGGCAGGCTCTTCCAGGGCATTACCAAGAGCACCAATGTTAGGCTTTTGCTCTAAATCTCGCTGGAGAAGAGCTGTCTTTCCTGCCCGCTACAGTGTGAGGGTTCAGGGTACCTTGCTGTCTGTGTGCTCAAGAATAGGTATCTTAAAGTCTTCAGTATTCTGAATTTACCACTAAATTTAAGAGAAAGGAATGAACCATAATTTTAATATGTATTTTTATATATATATATATACACACATATATCTATTAAATATATATATTCTCTATATGCTTTACCTGATGTTGGTATAATGCTTCTTTCCCTTCTTCCTTCCTTCATTCCCTAGTCTCCTCATAGAAGAACAATCCTCCCTCCCCCCTAGTCTCAACAGCCAGCCCAAAGTAAACAATTACTGTTAGCCTTCCAGAATATTTCTGGTATTTCCTGACTAAAAAATGATAAAATGGTTTAAAGAAGAGTTGGTAGTAGTTACCTTTAGTCAGCTAATGTTTCCTTACTGTTGGAGAAAAAAAAATACTTGATGCTCATCTAGGACAAAAGATGTCTGCAGAAACCTCTGCAAATCGAAAGCATCAGAATTGTGAAATACAGAAGGTTTTAGCTTTAAAAGTGTTATTTTTTTTTCTATTGAACTAACAAGATAGAGGGAACATTTTTTTCCCCCAATATTTTCAACAGAAAACTAGTTATACTAGACTTGCTAAGATACTAAGGAATCTTATCTAGGGAGTGCTTTCAAAATAAAACCAAATTTGAGAGTAAGAAGTGCCTTGAGGTTTTTCTAAAGCTGACAAGTTTTAATATTCCAAATATGTAGTGACAATGATCTTTTTTTCATAATTAAGCTGCAAGTATGGTTTAATACTGAATTCAAAGCCATTCACTAAATGCTGCTTATATTTAAACCCCCAAAAATCCCCAAGAGAAAAAATAGAAAAAACAGTCCCAACATATTTTTTTAAAAAAATTGAGATAAGAAAAAATAAACTCTGCTGCACCTCAGTTTAATAACCAGTGTTGCTCAGCTACTACCGAAGGCTTAAGGAACAGTGTTTAGAAGTGATTGTTCAGAAATAAGTGTTTCTCAAAGATTATGAGGGCTTATACAGATGATTTTGTTCACCTGCTGAGTGTTTGAGAGTAGAAATGTCCAATCTGACACTTTCCAGAAGTGTGTGTTTGCTTAAAAAATGGAAACACTCCTGTGGAAAAACAGGATTTCAGTAATTATTTTCCCATCTTAGCCATGCAATAAAGCAATATTATGTACTTTTAATAGAGACATTAACATTTTGTGAAATGAAAAATCCCAAGTTTCTGAAATGATCTGAGATGTTTTCAGCTTAAAATATAGTGCTGTGACCACTGCTTAATTTCCTAATACTTTTGCGCCCTGTTTCTGTTGTTTGTACTTCTCATGAGATGCAAGACATTCAGATGCTTATTGACTGCTTTCTATTAATTGTCAAGTAGGCATGGAGGTGTTTTGAATAGAAATCTGACATATTTTTCTATTAAATGGGCAGGAGAACAAGTTAGTTTTATGATTCTTGGAAAAACAGAAGAATATATTAATTCTTTGACTCCATGAGAAGGAGATGCAAGAATATTATCCCAGCTAGTGACCTCCAGTACTAGAATAGAATAGAATTTGCAAACTTCTTTGGGTTGTATCTGAATTACTACAAAGTAGATGTGATGGCTTTCATCATGGAGGAAAAAGGCTTAAAAGGCCTTTCACACCCCTTAGATTTGGTGCACAGCAGTGGTTTGTACTTGACTTTCATCTCATCTTTGAAGGCATGGTGATTCTTCATAATGGAGCTTGACCAGCAGCATAGACAAAGTATGCGGTTGGTGTAAGAGGAAGTGTGATGCGTATAACGCTTGCTCCTTAGACCAGATTTGACTGTTGCTATATGCCTTTCTGCTCTAATGCCAAAGCAATGCAGAGAGGAAACAGAATAAGGAAGGCAGTTATTTTAATTAGTGAATTCTAGACTATCTTCAAAGGCTCTGATACTTCGATCTAATTCAGTTTTCTGATTTTCTGTTGATTCTTCCAAATGCTTCAGACTTACTCAGACAAAAGCCTTTTTCTTCACAATTGTCAAATTTCATTGAATCTCAAGTCTTGGTGATAGAGCTTAATTGTCAGCAAAATAAGTCTTGGTTTCTGTAAATTGTTTGATCCTCAATTGGTTTAGAAGTGACAATATACTTTCTTTTACAGGGTTTAGATATTGTTTCCATGTGGCATATGGAGCAAAGTTGGACCAACTAAAGAAATTAGTTCAATTGTTTTCTGTCAGGAAGGCTTAGACAAAGAGCTTAGTCTCAGATCCTTTAAAGTTCAAGCATCTGCCACTAGGGGCAAAAATAATTTTCCTGTAGGCATTCATTTTTTATTGTGGATTTACTGTGCTGCTTCACTTGGTTGATAATCTAATTTAAACCTCAGAGATGAGTCATACCTCCTCAATGGGATTCACAGCTAGTTTAAATTCTCTGATGTCAGAACCTTTCAGTTCTTCCAGGATCTCTTTTCTGAGCTTAATGGCCCTTTGGATGTTTGAATGTACTGAGGAGGAAAGAATGTGACCCATGCAAGCTGTAACACTTTAGTGATACTGTTTTACAACATAGCTCAGGTTTTGTTTTCTATATTTATTTGGGTTTCTAGTTCAGGTAATTTGTGGTGTCTTGACTTAATTTAGGTCCTAGTCATGCCAAGTGGTCCGTTGTGGACAGACATTTGCAGGTATGAGAGTGATACCCCTTCTGGAAGGTGGAGTAGACAGCACCACATGGATTGTGTGCTGTACTAGAGACTTTTGTTTCATAGAACCAGCTTTTTCTATACCAACTATGATATGACAGTTTTGCGGAAAAACACTAGATTTTGAAAGGGTATAAAACCTTGATGTCAAGAGACATTTCAGTCTCCTTTCTTCGGAAAAACAACAAACAAAACCCCAATTGTCCAGAAGGTCCTAAAAGGTTTTAGAGTGATCCAAACGCATAAACTTGTTTATGACCTCTTTCCTGATATGACCTCTTTCCTGAAAGCATGACCGCTGTATAGTTGACCACTAAGAACTTTAGGAATTGAATGTTTGTATTTGGAATGTGAATTGCTATTTAAGGACTTCCTCTCCAGAGTCAGTCAGGGACAAAATAGACATTCAGAAAGTTAAGAGGCGTTGTAAATACCATTCAGCTGTGATGAAAAGTTTATTGGATGCTTTTCATATGCATTCTAAAGTTAAGCTACATTTTGAAAACCATCAGAGCCAACATTTGTTCTCTAAATACTATAATTAAATATCTACAATGCTAAGTTGTTACTAATTAATACTGTGTAATGTTAATAGTGGTTAAGTTATTGACACAATTTTGCTTTCCGTGGTGTTTTTGCTTGAAGTTATACTTTTGTTCTGTATGTTTTAATGATGTATCCACAAATTGATCCAGAATCAGGTTCTGTGCTCATGCTGTTTCGTGAAGAGGGAAGGAAAAACACAAGTTACTGTTATGTCATTTAATTTCATTTTTTCTGAATGTGTATTTTTCTGTTTTAATCCTGTCTTTTGGTTAATGCCTTTTTAAATGCAGAATAACAGCAGAACTGTTGTTTTAAAACAGCTTTTCCTAAAACATCTGAGATCAGATTATGATCAGTAATTATTTGAAAAATTTGTAGTGTTTATTCCACAATATAACCTGTGCTTTAGGTCCATGAGAGGATGTTATAGTGTTTTATATATTGGATATGGATACCTGAAAGGAAGGTATTTTTGTCATAGTCTTTGCATTGCTCCTTTGGTTGTCCAATTCCTTACAGTCCTGAAACTTTTTTCATTCTAATATGTCTGATGTAGTTTCAGCAGAGAAGCTGCTGGCTTAAAAAAAAAAAAAAGTTGTGATGAAAATGTGCGTCATAGAAACGAAATAAATGCATAAATAAGTGAACGGTTAAGACCCAAAGGCAGACATGTTTATTTTGAAGGAAGAAAGAAAACTTTTATTGAGAATTCCTCTACCTGAAATTTTAATTGGTCTTGTGAAATCTTGAGACCCCATGTGAATGAAATTAAGCAAACTAATTAGAGTGTACTCTAAAGACTAACTTGAAACAAAACTGACTGTTGCCCCTGCAGTTCTGTAGTTAAGAGTTAAGAGTGAAATATGCTCCTGTAAGAGCAGTTTAAAGCAAGAAGTAACTAAAATCCTCTGAATTCTTCTCCAAAGGCATCTTTCTCAATAGATAGTGGGTTTTACCTCATCTGTCTAAGTATAACCTTATGAATAGTCTGTGTGTATCAAAAGCTTATGGCTATGCAGTATGCCCTGGATGCATTTTGCCATCTCTCTTCTGATGACAATGGCCTTTTGGCTTCCACTATTTTAATTTGGGAACTATTGCAGAACCTGATGTCTCACTTGCTGTAAGGTTTTCCCATGTTTTTCAGTGTAAAACACCCGTCCTGTTGCCTTTACAGCTCATGTAGTTATTGTAGTTCCCCTATCTGGCTCTTTTTGTCACTCTGCATTTCCAAAACATTAATTCAGGCACTCTTCTAGTTTAAGTGTTGCAGCCACCTTCTGTTCACCTTCTGTTCTCACTTGCTTTGTCCCAAACTCTTCCACGCTTCCTAGCCTATGCTTCGCCTTGTTAAGCTTCACGCCGTGGTTGTGTGGGATGACATTCTCTTTTTCAAGTGTTCTTATTTGCATCCAGAACTTGTGCCATTCCACAGTGAAGGGGAATGGAAGAAGCAGTGTTGAAGGAAGAGGGAGGAGAGGAAACGGGGAGCGGATATGCGGTGAATGAAGCAGGGGGTGAAGGATAGGGCATGTGCAAGCAGCCAGTCTGCACAGGGCAAAAATTCAAGTCAATATGTACTAAGCTCTCTCAATATCCGAACATCCCAAGTTCAGCAACTTCTGTGACTGTTACTGCCAGCTAGTCTTTTGACAGTTCTGTCTTGCAGCTCTTCCCCAGGGCCAGATGGAGAGAAGGCTTCTTCTTGATCTTATGGCCCCGGTGTACTTTGAGGAGTCTATCAGGAGGTGTAGAAAGGAGTGTGGTTTCGTTTGAGCATTAGCCCTCTTCCTATGCAAAGCTTTTACTGTTTCTGCACCTGGTAGCTGGAGCTGTTGGCACATTCATGTTTTTTTTTTCCTCCCTCCATCATCATTTTGTCTGCTTATCTTTCATGCTTACATCTTTGTAACTTCCTGCTCTCTGTGCAGTAAAGTTCATCCACAAGCTGGCTGCTCTTCATCTTAAAATCATCTCTGAAGATACACCAGTATCATTGTAACCGCAGTGTAACTATACACTGACAGTAGTTAAACATATGGGTGGAGAAACTCATTAATTCCCTGACCCCTTTGTTTTCCCATACTTAAAAAAAAAAAAAAAAAGGCAAAAAGGCATGCATCTTGTCCTGCAACTTTCTGTTCCAACTTACTGTTACATCTTCCCTTTGCTTGTTGTTCCTTTTATAGTCAATTGTGTTGGTTTCTCTTAACTGACACAACAAACTCTTCAGGGCAGAGCATGTTGCTGACTACGTGATGGTCCAGTGTGCATCCTAGTGAGGATCTGCCTCCCACTTCAGATATATTAATCCTCTTTTCGGTGTTTCTGTCATGCAAATAACAAATGGCAGTGTTCTCAGGAGTCCCTTGTTACAGGCAGCACTCTTCTATTTTTGTCTATTTATTTATTTAGGAGTTCATAGTGCTGGACAGCTGTAAATCAGAGCTTCACAGTGAAGTCTGTCTTTGAATGGAAGAAGGACAAAATAGACTGTAAATGGTACTCACTTTTGCTTGAATGACTGCTCAGTGAAGCCATTTTTTTCTCCGATGTGTGTGAATTTTTTTCTCTGTTTATAGACAAGTGAAGAAATGTTGCTGTACATATTTATGTTTGTAATTCTGAGTTTCTTATTTAAAAGCCATGAAAAATAGAAAATTATAGGGCTATGTTGGATTTTTCTTTAAGTGATGTATATGTAAGCATATTTTTAAAAATAACTTATAGCATTCAGCTGTCAAAAACTCTAGGGGGATGAATTTAATGTATGTTTCTACATGAGCATTAAAAGTTCTCTGGTTTTGATTTATACACTATTAGTGTTTTAGTATGGTCATGTGGTGGTTTAGCCCCTGCCGGGGTCTGAGACCACGTGGCCGCTGCCCCTCCCCCACAAAGGGAGTGAAATACAAAGCCCCAAGGCTGAGATAAGGAAAGGTTTAATACAACAGTGCAACTGCAATGCAACAAACAACAACAATAACAATAACAGTAATAACAACGAACAGAGCAAAATATCTACCAATACAGTAGTGAGAACAGAGCAAATCCCACAGTACACGCGGTAACCAACTGTCCCGCTTGGGGGGGGGGGGGGGGGGGGGGGCACCAGGATGTGACCTCCGCATGGTATCTGAATAACCCGGCTAGAGCTCCCCCCCACTGCTGGGGAAACTTAACCCTATCCTGGCTAAACCAGGACAGGTCAGCAGCTACTTACTCCTGGTATGTTTTTCTTTGTTTTTGAGGTGAAGCTTTCTAATAGTTGCCCAGTAGAGGGGGTCCAGTAAAGTCATATGCAGTACAATGTAACTTTTCAAAATGCTTAGCATTTAATAATTTAATTATTAAATTTTCTTTCTTTTAATATGAATATAATATACAGTAGAGAAGAGGTCATATTTTGGTTTTTTTCTCATTTGAATGTATATTATCTCCCACATTTCCATTTTAGTGTTGTTAATTATAGTTTAGACTGTGAAGAAGTTTATATTCTAGAGATATTTTTTTTCCCCAGAAGCTGTTGACCCAAAGAAACGCGTTGTCAGACTATATCTAGATTCCTTCGGACAGCACTCCTTCCTAGAAGAAAATGGTTGGGATGTGGTTGCCTTCAGCTTTTCTGAGACAAAAGATGTTGGTTGTTTCTCAGACAAGATTTGCAAGTGGAATTTGGTGCCAATCACAAAACCAAAGAGGAGGTGAAGTCATCCCTCCTTATACCCTACAGCCCACTCCGCAGGAAAGGATCCACTACATGCCCTAAATTAGGCCAAACAAAAAAAAAAAGGGATTTGAATCCATCTGTAATCCCTCCCATGCTGATTGCTGTAGCCTTCAGGCACGCACTCATTTGCCTTCTTCCAGTGCCGTACTTATTTACTGATTCATCCAAAGGGCGAGCAGCTTCAAGAGCAGAGACTGAAGGAGGCCTACCGCAGAATTGCCTCTAGTAGAGCAATTAACATGCTTGCTGGAGAGGTGGGCAACCCCACATTCAGTGCATGCTCAGTGACTGGTAAAAACAACACATTTTCTTGCATCTCTGCCGAATCTTCACCTCTCATGTAAGTGTCCTGACCCCTGGGCTTGGCTGTATTTTTTATAAACAGGACAACAGGTTTCCCAGTATCTTCTTCCTTTGTGGTTTTGTGAATGATACCTAAGGTGGGAATCTAGTTGTTTCCAAATTTTCTGTGGCTTTGCTCTAACATGTGGTTTAAAATGTCCTAAATTGAAGAAAAATTTTTAATTTCATAGGGGGTGTGTCTTTGTTAACATACAGCAAATTCTTCAAGCAAATGCTTTGATTATTTGCACAGCAAACTAGAAGAGACACAGTTCTAATTTTCTGATAGTTATACCAGAATTTCTCTTGAGTTCAGTAGTAATGACATTTCATGTGAAACAGGAAATAAACCCACTGAAAATTATCCAGTGTCATCCATTGCGAATTCTGGATGGCCAAACCCATGTTGTTGCAGTGGCTTTTTTATAATATGAGTAGTTAAAAAGGAAAAGGTATTTCAGGAATCATTACGTGGATACATAATGAATGAACTTTAGAGAGAATCTCTCCTTGCAAAACCATTCCCGTTTTCGAGGAGACACAGAAAAAAGAAAGTGAAGCTAAAGAAAAATGAATGATCAAACCAAAGGAACATGCCAAGCAGAAGACAAGGGTTTACAAAGTCAGATGAAGACATGAAATGCCTCTGCTGTTTGAGCTGCCTGAAGGCTTTATCCTCAAAATAGGTGGGCTAGGTAGAGGCCAGAAGTCTTGACTTGGTTTTCACAGCAACAGTCTGTGTAGAATTCCCTTCCGTGGTTTCAAAAAAGGAAGAAAATGAATGGACTACCTCAGAATAATTATCTTTTGTGTGTGGGAGGGGATCTGAATATATATGATTGGTAGCATACAGAATAGTATTTGTCTTCTGAATAATAACTGTATCAGGCAGATAGCAGTCTCAGCTGAAGATTTCAGGATGAAAAAGCTTTGTATTCATTAATATCCGACTTGGTTATTGTCATCTTTGAGTGGAGTGATGATTGAGCCCCTCTAACTTCAATGCCTAAAAAAAAAGGGAAGAAAAAAAAAAAAGAAGCAAATTAAGTTTCTTATTCAGTGAATTATCTTTAGGAGATGGAATGGTAAGAGAATCAACAAGTATGAGCGGATTTGCAAGAGCTATGTGAGATATTTTCTGACATACAGTATTTAAAGCCTATTCTGAATCTAGTCTTGATAGTATAAATAGCAGAGGAAAACTCCTTTTTGTTGTTGGAAGAACCTTACCAGAAAGGTGACAAGTATTTCCAGTTTTGTTTTATACCTTGTATTGATGTATATTTATATATAACCCCCAAATCTGAAAGTAGCTCTAGAAGTTGTTTATTCCTCTCATGTAAAAATTCCAGCAACAGAATGCTCTTCAGATGTTTCAGTCCATCCTGACTTGCAGCATTCAGTTTAATTCATTGTAAGCCCCCGCCCTCCAGCAAAACAACACTTGGGACATATTTTCAATCCAGATTGGATTTATAGCAGAAAGGACAACTAGACTACACAAATGCTCTTTCATAGAAGTGGGTGTGTTTGTGGTTAAATAGTTTAGCAAATGATTAAATTAATAATCTTGCTAGTAAAAAGCCAGTATAGGACTATATTTCATATATACTATACCAGGTTTCTATTCTGGTAATGCTTTGTATTGTGGTGAGAAGTTAAGTTAGGTAACTTTACATCTGGACTAGAAGAAGAAGGTGGTGTAAATGAAAATTTGTAGGTAGTGTACAACTTGACATCTTTTCGGAGGGCAGTTGATAAGAAGTTGCAAGTGGTTACCATTTTTAACTACTTTTTTTCCTCCTTTCAGGAGGAGGAGGGAGGCCAGTGTCACCTCTTCCAGTACCCCTTCCTCTGTATAAATACTTTTGTTGTTGTTGTTCAGTTGGACTATGTGCCTTTAAAATATCTTGTTGCTTATGTTGTAGTATACAGCAGAAATTAAGTTGTGCTGTATTTTGGTAGTACATTAGAGTTGGTGGCTTGGGTTTAGTTTTTTATGTCTTTCAGTATGTTTAAATGTAGATTTTATTCATTAAACTTAGGATAACTTACATAGCTGCAGTGAATAAAAATGAGCTTAAAAAAGATGCAGAAAGGTTATCCAGAGCTTAATTTCTGGAATTGTTAGAACTTTGTTCTGGCAATCTTCATCACAGAATTACATACGAAAGGTTTACTATTACTCCAGGGATTGGGAGGGAGGGGGTGGACAGGTGTAATTCTAATTATGAAGCAGATATGTAGCTTTGTATGCAGGTTATGGGATAAAACTTCTGTTACACAGACAGAAGTTTGCTCTTTTGAATGATTCTCATACTTTCACCATAAATTACAAAAGAAAAAATCTGTAAATGTTAATTATTGTGATAGAGGGTATCATTGCAGGGATCAATAATTTGAAAGTTGCTAATGAATGCATTATCCCAGACCTATCATGCTTTTTTCAAAGAGATCATTTCATTAGCATGTATAATACAGCATCAAAGTTAAATTCTGTTCTGCTGATTTTGTTACAGCTGAAATTGTAGTCAACTTGGTTAATTGTTAATGATATATAATATGAAAGGCAGTTACAAGTTAGGAGCAATGTATTTGTACTAGGTAATGTAGACATCTCCATCAGCAGTAAAAGTAGAAATTCATTTCCAAAGAAGCTTGTTTTCCATTCTTTGTCATAGTTATCCTTCTTTCTCTAAATTCTACACTTAAAGTAAGATCAAACACAGTGTTCACGTTTTCTTCTCGTTTCCTAACTGTTTTCCTGTTTGACAGCATTTGTGTAAAAAGTCCTTTTCAAGTAGTAAATTAATTTGGATAGAAGGCATCCCACCTGAATTCATTACATGCTGGCAGTTTAGATAAATGGGTATTATGATCTGAGCATATTTTGGCCCAGCACCACTGTGCCCATTTGCAAATGTCTAAGAAAGTGATAATATTCCTGTCAGTTTCAGGCTGCTAAAGAAAAAAAATGGGGTAGAATTTCTTATTTATATTTATAGGATGCCTGTGGGGAAGACAGTAATGCTGTATATGGCAGTTTGTGTGGACATGTGGTGCTAAACATATATTAAAAAAAGATAACAGACCTATTGACGTTTCTTTGTAGAAATATGGAAGAAAAGCCAGAGTAGATCAGTAATTGACAGCTATGCAGGAGATGTATTTCCAGATTTCTTTCTGAAGAAATATTTCACAAACTTACAATTCCTTTCAAAGTCGGTAATCCATCTTTAATTATTTTGTTGATTTCATAGTTGTATTTTACAAGGTTGATGTAATGTCTGCTTCCTGCCAACATTTGATATGGACAATCCACTTTGTCACTGCTTTGATGAAATGGAAGGCTGCTTGTAGTTGCAGTACTTTTTTTTTTTTTTTTTTTCTTTTTTCGGCGTATGTGTGTGAACTGAGCACGGGTGAAGACTTATCAGTCACTGAATGCCATAGCTTAACAGCAAGATACGTGGGGAGCTGTCAATTTATACCACTGACAGAATGGGAAACATGCTCAGTGTGGTTAAATTGATGGGCATTTAAATGTACCCAGTTCTGTGCAGCTATTTCTTTTATCCCTACCTTTGAGTATGCTTTTATTACCACATACACACTTCTGAGCATTATTTTACTACCATGCGTACGTTTGAAATTGCTTTGGTTTTATAAGCTGTAGTTCAGCCTCTTAAAGCACATGATTTCTCTCTTTAGGTTAAGTTAACACCTCTACACATCCACAAGCCGAGATGCGGTCTGTTGTAGCGCATCTCCCCGGGGCCGAGCGCGGTGACGACAGCCTGCCGTGGCGGCCACCCTCGCACTGCCTCCTTCATGCAGTGGTGCCGGCAGGGTGCGATGAGCAGGGGCCTCCTCCTCCTCCTTGTCGAGTCACAGAGGTGGCGGTGAGGCGTGCGCTTTTGACATGGGTCCCTCTGAATTACAGTTGTCTTAGACCAGAAGAGCATCTCTCTGGCATGACTGCCTTCAAGCAAAGTGCAATCCCAGTCCGGGGTGCTTACATTTAGTTACACGCGTATAATGAAGTACCTTCTTGAATCCATTCCTAGCGGTACAAGTTGCTTTCAGACAGGTTTCTGCGCGTTCGCAGCAAGGAGTGGGAGATAATAGTGTTTAATTTGTTACTTTTTCTTCATGGAGGCTGGGCAGTGGGGGAGTGTTCCCAGCTTCACTGTTGTAGAGTAGATAAAGAGATTCTGAATATTTTTTCCTCTGGTAAATGCAGTATACTTGTATGTGAAAACTGTTATTTAGGCCCGTTGCCATGAAGGAGTTTAGGTTACTAAGCAAAGCAGTATTTATTAATAACATTTGCGTATTGAACTAAAGTGTGATGCAATTAAAATTCCCTGGATTGAGGATTAGCCTGATCTCAGGGGAAAAAAATTCCAAGAGTGTGCACCTGTGCACACACGCACATACACACACAAGTGGCAAAAGCTTTCTATCCCTGGAAGGACCTTCTCTTAAAATCTTTCTTTTCCAAAGAGGCAAGTCAGTGGACTAGAGAAGTAGCAACAAAATATTTCTGCAATGTGTGATGAAGCAAGTGGGTACAAAGGCTTTGTAAACTCTTTGCGAGGTATATAACATCAATCTGCCCACTCAGTTCTGTTATACAGAAGTATTTCAGTGAATGCACTGGCCAACAAAGTATATTAGAAATGCCAAATACATTTAGAAATAATGTACTGCTGCTTTTAGGGTCCTTGATATATTTGGAATTTAGGTTGCACAACATTAAATGCTATTGGTGACATTTGACTGTTCCAGTGGAGGATCCTAGTTTCTGGTTTAAAAAAAAATCCTTTTTTTTCTGGTTTACATCCTAAGTGTTGACTCACTTTGCATTATATTTCTTTCATGGTGAAGTATGTATAAACATTTTAAATAGGTGTGGCACACTGTCAAGTGTTTTCATTATTTGGATGATAGGTTTGAACATCTATTCCAAATTATCAGTAGGCACCTGCAGAAGTAAAGTGGGTATGTAGCACCTGAACACATTCTGATTCATGCAATTAAAGCAGTTTACAGAGCGAGGCAGAAAAGAATATCACATACTGAGGTTTGATGTCTTTTTCATGGAGAACAAAAGAGGTTTGATTCTTTCACTTCAAGTTTAGCCTAACTATTGTGTAGTGGAGGAGGTTTAATGAATCATTGTTTAACTTTGATACTGCCAAGTATTTGACCATTAAATAGTCTGAAATGTGTACATAGCACTTTGGTGACAGACTCTTATTTAACTGTGATTAATTGGCATTGAATAGTTATTTAATTACTTCGGAAGAAATCTAACAACAGTGCGTGTTCTGATTAAGTTATTTGATGTAAAAACAAACATAGGACTGCTGAAGAGAGCACGTTCCATTTTGCAGCTTGCTACTGACACTGCATACCACGTGGGAGCCTGAGAATGATTAAAACAGCAGGTACTATTCACAAATTTGGATGATGTTATAATGCTGGCATATGTAGTTCTTGATTTCTTAAAAGAGTTTTTTGTTAGTGGTTTCATGAAATTTCCTTTGCCTTACAAGTTATAGATTTAGTATTTTCTTTTTGCTTTTGAAGCCCAGACTGAAACTTGCTGGGTAAGTAAAGGGTACAGGTATTACGTGAACTTGAAAATTTTTGTAAACTGAAAATACTGGACTAGATCTAAGAATTATTGTCTCATGGCATCTATCCATATCACAGAAATGCTCACTTAAGAAATTTGGGTTTTTTGGAAGTATGAAGTATTGTGGGAAGGTGATGTTTATAGTCTAAGTTTGAGAGAGAAGGATATTAGACATTTTGGAGAGAAAAATAATAATTGGGGGGGGGGGTGCGTGCAGTGTGTAGGTGCTGCCCTTCTTGAATAGTGGGTGCAACAGTTTCTTTAATCTGCAGAACCATCCCCAAAAGTTAGGTTTGGACATGCCAGTAGAAACTGTAGTCATAACTGTAAGCATTTTGAGTCCTGACTCAAAATGGCTGCTTTAACTTTCATATCTGGAATGTTTTCTCTTGCATGGTTAATAATGCATAAGCAAGCCACTGATTTACTGTGCTTCCAGTAAGTGGAAAGAGTTGTTTCTTCATACCTTGCGAAATAGACCTCATTTACTCGTAGACATCCTTACAAATGTAGCAATCGCTCTGGATGCAATATCATGATGGCTATGGGGCATTTTGCAGATATTTCCAAAGCACAGCACTTCTGCTTGGAGGTGCATTGCTCTCTCTGGTATGTGGTGAGGGAACTTGCTTTAGTGGGGGACCGTAGCTTGCTTCTGCATAGGACATGCTGAATAAAATGCCAGTTCAGTTATATCTGTATGAACAGGGTCTGAAATACATCTCCAGGCCTGTGTTTTCTCTTATACAATCACTGGGGTAATATCATTGAAAACCAGGAACAGCAAAAATAGGGCTAAGGCTTGTGGCCTTGTCGCTTGCTTTTAGCAGTAGAAAAGCATTAACGGTCACTGGATTAACATTACAAGAGGGAGACGTGGACCCCTTCGCAAGAAGCGAGGTATTTTCCTAGGCTTAATGACTTCGGGTGTCATTTTCCAGAATTACTATGGGTAAAAACTAAATAGACCATTAATGACTTTTTTCAGTAACTTGAAAATTCAAAAAAATTAAATTCTGTTACCAGAGATTCACCTGAATGCTATTTTGGCAAATGGCTGATTCACATCACCACTTTAAAAATGTTTTAATTGTATCAGGTGGACTGTAAAAGGTTCCAGTTTTCAAGGTTTGTCTTTTTGATATACCATTTCTTTTGCTCACTCATATTTGAGTTCATGTCATTTTACAGAATTACTGTATTTACATTTTAAAGAGGATTAGGCAGATTAAAAGATGTATTCATGTTTTATTGATAATGTCAGATTAATTTCCACTTTCGTAGTGGCAGCTCACAGCTCTGTCAAAACACAGTCTGTAGAAACACCGTTATACTTAACAATTTCATAAGGCAATTGCCAAAAGTACAGTTTTGGCAATTAATTAGCAGCGTGATTACCAATGGGAACTGGAGTAATTGGTGGTTACTGGATATACAGAAGAGACAAGTAAGACCAAGAGTACTACCAAGGCCAGCTCAAGTGAGATAAGTTTTCCTTCATGATCATGTTCCTCAAAGAACTTCACTGGAAGAGATGTTACTGCAGAGAATGTTGCCACAGTTGCTCTTGGTGTGCAGGATAAAGGCGGGTATTCTGCAGCTCTCATTTAATATCGATGCCGGTTTTTTATTCCCGATAGCACTGGGACAGATACGTATCATGCTTTCAGCCTAAAGCTATCCTTGTTGCAACACAAACTTTCTCAGGGAATGGTTGGAGGTTGTCACAGCCTCCTGTTGATCTCTTCTCCCTGGTATCCAGTGATAAGACTTGTGGAAATGGTTCAAAGTTGCACCAGGGAAGGTTTAGACTGGACATTAGGAAGCATTTATTTACTGAGAAGGGTGGTCAAACACTGGAACAGGCTTCCTAGAGAGGTGGTCGATGCCCCAAGCCTGTCAGTGTTAGAGGCATTTGGACAATGCCCTTAACAACATGCTTTAACTTTTGGTCAGCCCTGAATTGGTCAGGCAGTTGGACTAGGTGATCATTGTAGGTCCCTTCCAACTGAAATACTTCTATTCTATTCTAACAATTGCAAAAAAAAACCAAACAAACAAACAAACAAAAAAAAAAAAAAACAAAAAAACCCCAAAACCCAGACTCAAAATCTGCAAAATTCATCCTTAAGCAACTTTTGATGGGTGAGTCTTGAATAGAAATCTCAAGGGAGGGAAGATGACAGCTGAACTCCGAGATACTGCTGGAACTGAAATGACCCAAGAGTTAAATTCCTTTCAATAGCAAGCGTTTTGTAATGGCTTCTCTCCTCTAGCCCTTAAGGCCTTGTCCATACTGTACAAAGTGAGAGTAAGCACAGTGCTTTTCCATGAACAAGTTCAGATGTGTTTTTCTGCTTGTGGGGTGAGGGAGATCATGAAGGCATTGCTTGATTCCTGGAGGTGCTGTCGTTGACCTGACCTGCACTATGACCATGGAAAGTAGCCAGCCTGAGTGACCTTGCTGCCTCCCGGTAGTGTCATGTGGGATGGCCTTTACGCAATAGCTTTTTATATCAGTCTGAAACCACTACAAATAAAACTTATTTGAGGTTAAGAGGCAAAGGGCAGTTCTGAGGCTGAATTAAGGTGAGATTTGCTTGTTATAGGAATAATCCTTTGCCCTTGTGTACCGCTTGTCATTGGTGGGTCTCACAGTGTTTCACCGAGGGACTCAGCACTGTCACCTCTCCTTGTTCTGCTCTTCACTCTGTAAAATAAAGTGAAGTCACTCAGGAGGCAAGTCGCAGAGCTGGGAAGAGATTGCTAATATCCTGAGCCCAATCCATTATGCTATCTTGTTTCCCTCATCTGCCCCTTCTAGACAGGCCACTAAGGAAAGCCCTGTCAGAAGGAAGCATTTAACCTCTTTAAATGATTTTCTTTTGGCCCGTGAAATAACCTGGAATGTGATATTTAGGGATAATAAGAAGTCTTAGCTACAGCATGCATGCGGTATGTGATAGATCACTCTTTCATGGCCAGTCTCCATGTAAGAAAATGACAGGAAAAGGAAACTTTAAAAGTTGCCTTGAAGTTCCTCCTGATGTATCTACCCCAACATGAAATAAGTGAAAGGGAACATTCCCAGCTGCCATTCTCAGTAGAAACGGATGAAAGAGATTTTGCTGAGTGTTGTGCTGCTATATACCCTTCCTCTCTTTGTGCAAAGCAAAAAAATAGGATGAATTCTACTGTTGTCTGCCTTAAGTAACTGTCTTTGGTAGTAAAGTACTGCAGAATAAGCTGTTTGCCACCAGTATCTCTATTTGGAGTCATGTCCCAGGCTTGAGGAGAGGATGTTTTGCATATTGCTTGGTGTGGAACAGAAATTCCCTTGAAAAAAGAAATTGGTGTTATGCAACAAAATTCGGAATTCCGAGACAGCTGTGAACAGAAAACTAGAATGATGGCTGCTACAGAAGTTACTTCAGAAGCTCTTATCTCTGAATTAACGTCTCCAGTGCACTCCATGGAAACTTTAAACTTAACTACTTTCAGTTTAATGAGCTCCTTTGAAAAGGAAAAAAAAAAAAAGGCTTTTGTTGCCAATGCAGTGAATGTGTTTGTACCAGTTAGAAGTAATAACTGAATCAAGATATATGTAGATAAAAAAGCAATGTGAATGCATGTACAGGCATTACACACCTTAGAAAAGGACACATTTCTATCCTTAGCTTAGTTTCTTTCCTGGTGAGTAGAGATATTGATTAACAGAGAGAGATACTAATCCACTTATGGGTGGCAGTGTTGTGACTTTAATTATTAAAGAACTCTTGCTATAACTGATTTTTTCACTCAAGTAGAACTTGGGAAAATAGAGAAGTGTAAATGCTTCACTGACCGCAGATTAAAAATTGTTTTATTAGCTTTAATAAAGATCAGTATTGTCAAGGTTTTGAATAAATATAAATGTAAGGCTGCATGAACGCAAATCTTTCTCAAATTTTATTTCAGAAATGCCTGCACTTTGAATCCATGTATAATAGTGGAGGAGTGGGAACAGAAATACTAAAAAGGATCAGTTAGATCAACTATGATCTATCTGGGACATGAATGCACTAGTGAGTTTCAGTCAAGGATAGGAGCAGATTCTGGTTGATGTTACTTGATGAAACTTGCATTAAGTTGCCTGAACTGTAAACCTTTACCTACACATGTTGAGCATATCAAGCATGTTTGTTTCACCTGTTAAATTCTATTGAACTATTATCTTCAAAGCCCCTTTTAATTTTTTTCCTAGGAGTTTAAGTAAAGGTTTTATATTCGGGTGAAAAGCATTTATAAAAAAGTATTCTTCTTCAAAATATATTGCAGTGGTTGTAAAAGATTTCCTTCATGGTGATTTCAAAAAGTGTTTTTTTAATCTTTAGATTCCAGCTGTTTCCTTTTAACTGTTACTGAAATGGTAAAACATGGTGTGTTTAAGATATTTTGATCTTTTCAGGAATTATATTTACTTTCTTCTTCTTCTCCAATCCTGTTTCTGTAGGAAGAATCTTAAATCGTTTCTCCAAAGATATTGGCCACCTGGATGACTTGCTTCCATTGACGTTTTTGGATTTTGTGCAGGTAATACGGTTGCTATTGTCAAAGACTTCTGCACTGCATTCTGAGTTTAGATTCCTGTACGCTTTGGTGAAGATCAGCTATTTGTCACAGATACAGCTGAGTTGAATGAAACTACTTGTTTGTGAAAGAAAGGTGCGGTTGAAATTTAATGTGTCAGTAAAAAGCTAACATGAGTAATAACTGGCAGGTAGGAGTGGTTATACACAGCTTGCTATTATGTCAAGATTTCAGTTCATAGTAGCTACATGCTTGGTAAATTGCTCCTGATTTGCCTCCAAGCAATCTGGCAAGCTTATTGCTCTTACAAGAAATATGTCCATAGTAAAGAAACAATCAACTCACATGAAAAGATAGCAGAGATTAACCTAATTATGTGTCTACTTCCACAAAGAATCAAATGCTTACCACACCATTTTGGATTAAAATAGGTGTGGCTATTTACAAAGAAAAGATTAGTAGTAATAGGGTGAATATAATAGCCTTAATAGGAACAAGTGAAATAAGTTGCTGCAGACAAGAAAGATGGACAAAGCACTGAGATTTTGATTATGATGAGAGGATAAAGGATTATATATGACATCAAGGTAATTCTTCTGTTGCAGTTGCTATTAATCCCCCTTGTAAAAAATTGCAGAAGGATAAAGCTGCAAAAAAATTGATCGTACTGTATGAAAATAACATGAATCACAGAATACACAGAATCATGGAGACTAGAGAAAGAAAAGGCGTAGTGTATCATCTGGATCCACTTAGTGGATCAGACCTGTCATGCTCAAGTCAGAAACGTTTCCTAAGTTACTACTGCTAACTTTGCTTCATCTCGTAGGGATAACTTACGCGGGATCTAAACCTTGTTTTGACTTCTTTAAAAATAAACCAAAGACATTTCGGGTTGAGCAGTTTAATCATGTTGTTAATGCTGGACTCTTGAAAATAGGAAGAAAAAAAATTATTCCAAGGAGTTAGTACACTTTTTAAGATAAAGTCTTTTTCTTACTTCAGTGAAGTTGTTAAAGTTGAGGTATGTGTTTTTTCAATACATTACAGTGCCACATGTCGTTTTGGGGAAGAAAGGAAGGTGCTGTATTTTACCTACAAATTAAAGCAATTGGGGTTTTTTGTGAGTTAGGGAATTGCTTATAGTGAATATTAAGATTTTGAGTTCGTGGGCTTTTAAGGCCCTGACAAATTCTTTCCTGAAAGTGCAATATAAACATATTTCTATAATATACTACTCATTTTCTACTGTTTATACAGATTCTGAATTTTCTTCTGTCTCATTAACTGGGACAATACATGTGTGCCTTTTTTTTTTTTTTTTTTTTCCCCTGGAAGTTCAGGCTGTCCTGAAATCCTTATCCTCTTCTTTTAGCGTAGGATTTACATCCACAAAGTCAAAACCATCTCCTCGGTATAGTGGTTCTTGGCCATTAGACCAAGCAATGCAGAGGGGTTTGTATTTGTCGCCTTTACAGCAGACTGTGCTGTGTATGTTCATTCTACATACTGCTCATGGCCAGAGCATCCTCTGGGTCCAGTGGTCTTCAGATAAAATTATTAACCCTTTTCCTTAGTTCCATGCATTTACAATAATGTGGGAGTTGCGTTGCAGCCCACTTGCATGGTTTTTTTATAGCAAGAAACCGAGTGTTTTGCATGCCCTGGCATGTGGTTTAAAGGCATGTGGGGTTGTCTGAGGATGCAAAATCTGCTGGGAAAATGTTAGAGAAGTCTGTGTAAGCAGAGGGAGCCAAAATTGGTGTGGTCTTGTCTGTACTTCCTTTTGGGAGCAGACCCTGAAGCAAACCGTCTTGAGAATTATACTCTCTTTTCTTCTGAGGGAACTAACTGGTTTGCTCCTAAAGAAAGCTAAGGAAGGAGGTAACCTGTATGCATGGCACATACAGAAGACCGAATCCTCTAGTAGCAAATTGGAAAACCTGGTTATTTGACCAGCGTATAGATACTTTAGGCAGTATATGCTTACCTAAACTTAACTGATCTGGGTTGAAAGAATGAAGGCTGTTGCTCTAGATGCAATTGTTTTCTTCTTTCAAGCTCCTACTGTAAAGCGCATTTTGTAAACGTTTCCCCTCATGGTGATTACTTAGTGCTTTTCTTTTAAATTGGCTATTGAATAATTTGTCAAATTCTGAAGTTTGTATTCTAAGTAAAAAGTTTTCCGAAAAGTAAAGTAGATGTTACAGGTCTAGTACGCTATTAAAAAGATCCTATGTTTCAAAGCTTGCCTGTTCTATTTGGCATCAGAAAAGAAAATTTAGCAACCTACTGTTGATTAACAATGCAGTGCTATCCATAAGACAAAAGCACTTCCTTCTTGGCAGGTTTTGTAAAACTTAATATTCTTGATCGGCAGGCTTGTTGGTTAGTGGATGCCTTTTGAAATTCAATAGCAAAGATACAATATTTATTTCTGAAGAAGCACAGATTTTTACAAAGCATAACTGTTATCAATTATGATAGAGATCTTTTGTCACTTGTTTTGTTTGCAGGTGTCTTTTATAAGACGTCCTATAATCCCTTCAGGAAGAAATATTTTCTCCTTTCTAAAAACAGTATTAGCTAAATATAAAAGCTCTGATCCCAGCCATTGTTGCTGATTCTTTGAGAGACATTTCCCAACATTCATTGTTTAAATGGTTGTCAGGAGGAATCAAGTGAAACTTAATAAACAATGCAGTAACTGGTTCATTTTACTTTGTGTGTAGAAGCTTTTCTTGAGCGGATTTGCATTGAAGAAGTGGTCCTTTTTCTGAGTTATTGCTAGGATCGTTGTGAAGCATTCCACCCTTTTACTATATTGGCAAGTGAGTGTATGATTTCTGCACAAATATACACAATGTGATTGGACACCCAAAAACTACAATATGAGCCCATTTACCTATAAATAAATAAATTATTAAAATCTAGTTTTGAGAATTTTGTAGTTACACTGAGTACAGATTTTACAGCAATTCTAAAAATTGGGAATGTTCTTTATAGAGTGTCTAATAAGATTTATACACTGCACTACAGTCATAATGAGCACGATTAGTCTAGACAGCTATACTGGATGAAAATTAATTCCTTGAACTAAGAGAGTTGAATTTTTTACATCTTCTATCAAGTCAATAAAGAAGAAAGAGTCAGTTCTCTTCAAGACAGTGGCTAATTACTGTACACTTATTTGTTAAAGCAAAAATAAAAAGTATGTGGCAAGCACAAAAATGCGTCATAGAGCTTGTGTATTCTTCTGGAAACCTGGCTAGATTTTGCAAAACTGTTGCTTTGCAATAGCTCCCAAAGTAGCAACTCTCACTGAGTTTAAAGTTTCCTGCCGTCCTTTCTTTCTCTGGCTTGCTTTGGCACCAAAATGTAGCACACCTGTCTTTGAAGAGATTGGGGGCAGGAGGGGCAGTCCTCACTAGGAGGAGGCAGTCATTTTTTTCTTCTTAACTTATGAATTTTAACAGCATATGAGATGTGTCATGTTAGTGGAGCTGACTATCTTTTTATAGAAATTACTGCTGTATCTGCAAGAAATGTAAATAAAAAATAAGTCTCTCTTATGAGAACACATTTATGGCTATGTTTGACTACATGGCTGTTGAACAGAACTTCGTAGGTAGATGTGAAGTATAGAAACTGAAAAGAAACCAAAGACTAAGTTAGGCACTCAAACTGAGATATTTTTAATTGTATGTTTACAGTCCAGTTCAAAGCTCATTAAAGTAAAAAATAAACTTTACAGTCTGCAGTCCAAGCCTGGGCCTTATCTTCTGTAATGGATTCTGGCTGACCATAAGGTTCCATACCAGCTCTTCTAAAAAAAAAAACCAAACCAAAACAAAAAAAAAAAAAACAAAAACCCAAAAAAACAAACCAACCAAAAAAAAAACCCAAAACAAGCAAACAAAAAACACCAAAAAAACACCTCAATGCTATGTTCACTGTGACACCTGTTATTTCTGCTAAATACAGCACTAAATATGTTTGTAAAATCAGGTAGTAATTAACATTTATAGGTTGATTCAGATAGTTGTAAAGCTGAATGAACTTGTTTGGTGAAGGTGGTGTATTTTTTTTTTGTGAGCTCACATATTTTTAATTACCTGTCTTAGTACTGTTAGCCTCCTTAGCCTCAGTTCTGCATCTTGCTTTGTTTTTCCTATCCTGAGTTACGTATTTTTGGCAGGTGTTTTCCAACTAAGTTACAGTCTCCTCAGGTAAAGGATTACTTGTGTGAAGATCATTAGAGTACTTTAAAACTTTCTAGGAGGATTTAAACATTTACTTCATTTAGATACGTATGCTTTATTTATGTATTTGTTGGTTTAATCAGAGGGCAGGCCTGACAGCAGCCTCAAAGGGCTACCCAAACACAAATAATTGCAGAAATTCTTTCTTTAGTTGGTACGTGCTTGATCATCCTGTAAATAAGGGACTTAAGGAAGTCAGGTGCCATTTAAGATGACAGGGATTTTGTTACTTAATTTTCTTAGGTGCCTCTGAAAATACCAGCTGATGTACTCAGTGTTATAACCAACCGTTGTTCCTCCTCCTGCCTTAAGCTCTGTGGGAGTACAAAGTTCTGTTGAAGTGGAATTCACTGATAGGTGCGGGGCTTGTAGTTTAAAATGTTGTGGCTAAAATGCATAGCAACGTCTAGCTCAATGCAGTGCTAAGAAAATACACTATACTAATTTGGGAAAAGGTCATCCAAGGAATACAATAAAGGAATTTAACAAGAAAATATTTGGAATTAAGAATCTAATACATTTAATAGTATTTTATGTACATTAGCCCAGATATTCCTAAGTGGGCAGTGTTTTGGATGCTGTATTTTTGAGAGCTTGTCAAAGGCTTGTTTTTCATACCTGAATCTCACTTTGACTTGAGATTGATCTGCAGGATGGGTACCCAAAACTACTGGGTGAAAATTATTTCTATAAACTCATTGAATACATAGGATGTTGAAAGATATTTCAATCTTTCTTTTGGATTTGTTAATTATTATGATAAATTTTAAAGGGATGGTTTTCTCTGTAGTTTCTTGCCCTTTTGATTCTTCAGTGATCTTATTACCTATTAGCAGAGTTGATTTTCTGCTTTAGTTTCTAGTGAATTTGAGTAACTTAATGTGATGGCCCCTTCATTTTGATTTCTTATCCTGTGTTGGATTGAGGGGAAAGAAAAAAATCATGATCTGTTTTGTTTCTAGAGAACACTGTGAACATGTGAACTATCTGCAGCTGCCCTTGGAGAAGGGCAGTGATTTATTGAGGAAAACTGAATTGCAAAACCTTTTTCCTCCCCAAAATCAACAGCTTGACTGAGTTTAAATAACTGACTTTTCATATCCTTTCATCACACACAAAGACCTAATCCTGAGACTACTTGAACCACCAATGTAGGCTGTGGCTGAGACCACCACTGAATGTGCCATTCCCTTCTCACCACACACAAAACACATTGACTGCAGCTTTATGAAGTGAAAATGCTGAAGAAAAGGAAAATGTGAAGGAGGTGTCCACAGTAATTTCTTTTTTTTTTAAAAAAAAAAAGTGAAAAAAAAAAAGCTGCTGCATCTGGATATTGGGAACAAAAAGTGCCTCAGACTGGAATAATAGCTTGGGTCACTTGCTTTCGTATGTGCACAAGAGTGGAACTGCCGTTCCTTGTTTCAGTACCACTGACCCCTGCATTTTATTGTGTGAAGATGTCAGGGAAAGTGTGTAGAAGGAATTCCAGGATCTTTTAGTTTAACAATGACGTTGTTATTTTGTGATTTCTGTGAGAGGTGGGATTCCGGGGGGTTTGTTGTGTTGTCTTTTCCAGTTTAGCCAGGTTTTGTATGTATGCATGTGTGAGTTTCAAGAAACATTTTTATTCATTAAATAATAGTTCTTTCTGTGTGTTTGTATGTGTGCATTTGCATGTGTGTGTTTAAAATATGATCATAAATATGTCGTGAGAAAATAACCAGTGGTGGGATCTATGTTAAACGTCAGCATATTCTCTTTAGCCTGTTACATAGAGCAGGCCTGTATCTTGGAGACACATTTTGGTTTCCCTTCTGCTGAATCCTGGTGGTTTTGCTTGATGGTTAGATCACAAGATTCTGCAGCTGTGCTGATTTTTAGATGAAAAATAAGTAAATAAAAAAACCCCAGTTGCCTCGTGGCACTTGATGACTGAAATCTCATGGAACTTTTTCTCTGTGGAACTCATGTTCTAACTGTACATTGCCAAGATGCATACTACAGTGCATCTTGCTAGTGCATGATGAAAGACTAATTAAAACTTAAAGAAAAATAATATATTTTTTGTATTGGTTACTTTTGAGCTCTAATTTCAGAAAAGGTTAAAATTATCATTATGATAAAAAACTAATTTTTGGTATTGTCATTTGATATTTGTATGTGCTTTCAGTTTTGTTATTTTCTTTGAAATAAAAAGAGGTTATACACTGTGGTGTGAAAAACAAACAAACACTGTTCATTCTGTCTGCCTGGTCATCATCATACCATTTCCCACCCCCCCAAAATTTTAAAAAAAAAAAAAAAAAAAGAGGTGGGAGGTTGAGGAGGAAGAGAGAGAGAAGGCTTGGGTTGCACTTGTGTCTCCAAGACCAGCATGCAGGAGCTGTGAGTTTAGCAGACACTTGTCTAAATAATGCAGTTCTTTATTGACCTTTCATTCCTCTGTCCTTGAATGCCTTGATTGTTGAGTCCCAGTAGCCAATTAGTCTTGTTGATGGTGACCAGCAGTGGAGATAATCTATGCCAAAGCTATTGCTGGTCTTTACTCTGTACCTGTCATCGCATTCCTTTGAATGTAAGGGTGAGTGTCTTTGCATCATATGGACTGCCTGTTTACTTAGATTGATGGTATGTGCATAGGATAAAACATGTAAAGTCTAGAGTCACAGATAATAGGTGGATTCCTGTTTATACAAGGACCTCTGTTTTCTACTGAAGGCTAAAAGTCTGTTCTCACTATAGCGGTCATATGTAATCCTGCCCAACCCCACTCCATTTTTTTTTTTTTTCCTATTTACGTTAGCATGTAGAATTTTTATAAATTAGGTATGTGTGTCGTTCTCCACATATTAGTGTCAAGGCATCAGATATCATTGCAGCAACAAAACTTAATTTGTGTGGGAACATAATGTAACTTCCTTAATATTTTAGGGTTTGTTTTTACTTACTGTTAATAAATTTTGAAGATGTAACCCCTTATCTAACATGGGAAGGAAGATAAAATAATACTGAAAAATGTGCTTTCATTACCTTTTTGTCATCTTGCTTCCTTGTCTTTCCTTTACCACTTTTTGGCTTTTCTTGTTTCTCTTAACCCTTTTCCTTTTAGTTTTTATTCTTCATTTATATGGTAAATGTAGAAATACCTTGGTTACTGCGCTGTACTTTCCATTTTCTCAATGAAACATAGAATACTGGTGTTTTGAATATAGTACTTGGAAAAATAAATCTAGCTTTCACTTAGTGGAAGTCTGTCTTCTCTGTTTCTTTTTCTAAAGCGTGTGAGCGTTGTGAGATGCAGTCTTCCTCTTAATTTCGCGAACATTTTGGGCAGATTGTGGCTTAGTGGTAGGAAGACAAAAATGTAGTTGCTCTTACAGTACTTTGGTATATTGGACTGAAACCTGTAAATACAAAATTTCCATCAGCTCTTCTCCACATTGGTTTCTCTGTTTTCTTTATCAGATTACTCTCAACACATTTTCAGCTACTAGAAAGCAGGATAGTTGTATGACAGTCCAGTAATGTGACCCCATTCTATATGGTTTGGAAATTTCCCCCCTTTTGGTTAAGGTGGAATTTGTAAAAGTTCCACAAAGAGATTCCATTCATCTGGGGGGCTCTTCATATCTGTTGGAAGGTATTTTCTTGTTTGCTTTTCTTGCTGTGAAAGAGGGCAAAGAAACACTAATGTAAGTGAGCTTAAGTTCTACGGTTTTCTCCTTTTCTTTCTGCTCCATCTTTTTATATACACTACTTCTGCTTTTGGTGCCAAAGTGGGAATTTTTGTTATTATTTATAGGTATTTACCTTACTTTTTAAGCATCATTGCAACCTTTCACATCTGTAACTCAGACTGATGATTAAGACTTCCTAAGATCATTAACGTTTCTAACACTTTACAGTAGCTAGAAATCTCTTAATTCTGCTGTCAGTCATAGAGTGTAACAATCCTGTTCCAAATGGTGATAAGTACAAATCTTCTAGATTGCCTTAAACTACTGATATATTATAGATAGGACAGTGTGTGCTTACAAACAAATTAGGATTTCACTGTTTGGCAAAAGGACTGGAGATTTCACTTTTGATTCAAGAGGAAGGAGAAACTTGTATATAGTCTGAATTACTAAGCCATATAGCTGGTGTTTGTGTTAAATCATTATGCATATTTATGCCCAAAACAAACATGTGAGACAAGGAATTATCTTCAGTAAAAAAAGACTGCATCTCATAGAAATGTGCTGCCAGGGTTATGTGTGCATTTCATGCAGAACGTAAGAACTTTTTTCTTACTGAAGCTGATACCGTGGCTGCCTGGTGAACTCTGCAGCTGATCTGAAAAGTCCAGATGAGTTTATTCTTCAAAAAGTAGAGGCAACAGTGTGGGCAGTTCTATACAGCAAAAGATGAGAGTTCAGCTGGGAACTGAATGTCATATGTCTTTGGGAAGCTTATACCTCTCTGTGTTGCATCAACGTTACAGGATGTAACGCTGGGGTACATGATGGTTTGTGATAAATACAATTCTGAAAGGTTTTCATGATGGTCTTGGAGCATATTTGTAACAAATTATGAATGAGCATATGCTTACCACAGTAAATAATGTTTGTCCTCTGCCAAGGAACTTTCTTTTTACTCCTTTAGATGCCACAGGGTTCTGTACCTGCAGAGAATGGCTGAACTGGGTGAAACCTGAAGGTGGTGGTAACAGGGTGATGCTGATTAGTTGAAATACGGTTGCTGAAAGCATGAGGCTACTGTTAAGCTTCCTGGAGCTGAATAGTCACTGAACAGAATGTAGTACTGAAGAATTATGAGTCAAGAGTTTATTTTGAATAGGAAAGTAGTATTTTATAGGTCTATCAGAGTAGCAGAGCTCTGGGGAAGTTAGGAAAAAAACCTAGAGACCGGCTAAAAAGCATTTTTTGCATATCTCCTATGAAAGAGTACGACCAGAAAAGAACAGAAGGTAGTTTTACTTCTTAGGATAGCTGATGCTGTAGTCCTTAATATTTTTCATAGTTTTCATTTAACTGGGGCAGAGGGGCTGCTGTGGAACTTACAGAAATATGAGTAGTACTTCATTCCACCTAAAAATAAATATATTAATAGTGTATTTTAAATAGCAAGAACAAACAGTAAAATGCTTAAAAGCTTGTAATTGCTGTAAGGCTGAAGAGCTGTTACTGAAGAGCTGATACTCTTTTTAACAGAAGAGCCCACAGTTCAAATGTAGCACAAAGCTTTTAAAGCTGCTGAAAGACCCAGAATTGACTTCTGGCAAAACAATTAGACTTGACTGAGCAGAAAAGGTCATGCAGTTGAAAATGAGGTATTCTTGGGTATGGTGCAGGGCTGCTCTGGCATTATGGCCATGAAGGACAAGAGGCCTGAAGTGGGAAGGTCCATATAGTTCAAAGACAGAGTTTGTAGAACTGCAACATATGGGGCAGCAGCATCTGTGGTAAGCAAAATTTTGCCAGACATTTGGAAGAACTGGGAAAAAATGTGTACAGTGTGGATGAAAAGGTTATGATAGCATCTTCATTAGCTCAGAGGAATTCCTCACAGGAACAGTGGACAGTATCTTAGCAAATAAGTTAATGGACTAGACCATAAGAACCCTAAATAATGCCTTGCAGGATCACAGCAGTGGTTGGCCTAGCCAGTGGTCTTTCTCCAGAAGTAACAATAGGAGATGCTCTTTAGGGAGAGCATGAAAACCTGGCTGCTTTCTGTGGTCCATTCCCTGTTTAGTACCCCAGCATTCACAGTTTTGTACTGGGAGTGTCAAAAGGCCTATCCCTTCCCAGTTCTTTTACTGTCCATTTTTGACATCGTTTTGTATCAGCTTGTAAGATCTGCCTCCTGCAATCTAATAGCTTGAAAGCAGTGAGATATTTGTTGATCTTTTTATTTTGTTCTATGTATATGTGCCCCTTCTGTGGAAAGAAAACAATAATTATCACTGAAAGAAAAACTACTTTTAGAAGGGTTGTAAGTAGGATAAGATTGAGGACAGATATTGGTGAATCAGCCTCTGCTGATAAAGGGCTAAACGTAGGAGCGAAGCACAAAGTAGGAAATACACCATTTATAGTAGTACTAAAGAGAAAAGTAGCCATTGTTGAATCAAAAGTTTTGATTTCATCAGGGTCTGTGGCCAGTGGGGCTGTTTTGGGCTTATATAGCTGGGGAAAAGTTTTGGAAATGGTTTCTAAGAGGTAGGAATGGAGCAGAAATTGTCAAGCCATTCTTTATTTTCCTTTAAAAATATCAGTTATTTGTCAGCAGGGTCTGATAGAGGAGATATAAAAATGCATTGCGTTGGGAATCTTGAAGCAAGTGGAACAGCCAACAAAGTGACTGCATTTGGTGATGATCACTTTGGTATTGGAATCACAAAACCCCTAAATTAATATAATGGGAAGGGGTGCTTTCCGCTACCTGAGAGGAAGAGTAACTCTGGGAGGGTTGGGCGGTGCCAGACATTTTTCTGCATTGTTTCAGGCAGGTTCTGGCAAGAGCTATTGAGAAAGCAAAGCATGTGTGTGTGCATGTTCTGCACTCTCTGATTAATGCTGTTTCCTCAAGCTACCATGTAAAATTGTGCTTGGCATCTGAGGTATTCCCAGGAAGATATAACATATTCGTCATGGTACAAAAAGCACTATAGTTTATGTGACTAGTTTTTTTGTGTGTGCCTTTTTTTCCTTGGGAAAAGAACAGTGTAAGAATATAGCCAGGGACTGTGGGCATTTACAGGAGAAGACAACAAATGTAGCACTGCTGAACAACAAAAACGATTAACTTTTTATATAATTTTTACAGAGAGATCAGAATAAAGTTATAACTAACTCCCTATAACTTCAAGAAGTGGACCTCTCGTTTTTATTTAGATCCTCATTGCAAAGTTGTGCCTTGCTGTTCAAATCACTCAGAACACTTTTGTGCAAAAGTGCGTAGTGGGCACAAGGTGCAATAGAAGAAAAGCATTTGCGAAAATCAAATTAAAGGTCCTCCAAGTTTTTACTGCTTATAAATGGAAAAATACATTGTCCACAGACATCTACAGGAGTGGGTGTTGGCACTGTCCGTTTCTGTGTGACAGCATTGGTTTCCATGTCCAGTGGGCGTGAACAGGAGCTGCATGTAGAGATGCATAAGTAGAGGCCATGGCTTTGGCTCTAATAAAAGCTTGTTATTTCATGGAAAATCTGTATTAGCTGGAAGTAACATATTACTGTGGCCAAAGGGTCGTGGCAACTAACTTTGTACATGAGTGAAGATAATTTATTATAAAAAGGAGAATAACCTCCATGTGATGTAGGAATGTAATGCAGAGTTTTAAAGGACGAGTATTTTGAGTGTCTGGCAGAATCACAAAGTCCAGAGCTTGATTATGCATCTGTTTCTAAAGCATCAATATCTGGAACTCTCAGACAATATATGGACTGTGATTTTTTGGGAACTGCTATTGGGATCAAGACCTGCGTTAAGATAGTTAAGCGCCTTGGCCCAGGATGTCCAGAAAGCCTGTTTCTACCCCTTGTTGTAGGGTAAGAGATTATTGATGATAGAATGCTGTTTAAATACAACAGAATGGTGGCAGTGCCAATGTATTAAAGAAAACACCCTTTTTATTATAAGGTCACTTGTTAAAAAACAATTGGACACAGTTCACCATGATCTCAAACAAAGACAAAGGCTTCTCACTTAATGGCAAAATGCATGCCAAGTCAAATGAATGAACGTGTTGGTGGCACAGAAAACGTGCCCTAAGGAGCTAAGTATATGCTTGTTCGGTTGGAAAAACAATGATTCAGAAACACTATCTTATAGAGACAAGAACAAATAGAAGGTACTAGCATTAAGGATGTGATTGGGAATTTTGACTACGTTTCTGTGGTATATCTGACAGATGTATCCAGCCCATTTGCAGTGACATACGGATTTAGTTAGGTAACCTCTTGTCGACTAATTGCAAATAGCAGGATTCAGAGGAGGAGAGGGTGTCTTGCAGAAGATAAGACAAGCTTGCTGTTTTTGAAGCTTTTAATGCTGACAGTATTTAGTTCCTACTCTTTTCTTTCACTCAGTTTATCTGAAATTACAATTTTCATTTCTTTCCCAGCTGTGCCTTTTTTTCCCCTTTCAGTGCATTGGTTGTCTTGTCTTTATATTCCCAATTTTCTTGTGGATGCACATTTTCCTGAAGCTGAATTAACACCGACTGAGAGCTGTCATTCCTGTCAAAGATTGCTGTCACTGGTTACTTCAGAAAAGGACGACGTCTGAGATGTCTTTTAAATATTGGAGTTATGTGCAACACTTTTTCTTCTGTAGTCATAAGTCTTCATTGCTTTTTCTCTCAAGACAAATCTGTTCCTGACAGTTTGATGCAAGCAATAGTATAAACAGCCATATGTACTTCTTTTAACCAGTTCCGAAAGAAAACCCATGCATTTTATTAAAAAGGTAGTTTAAAGACAAGACTATATGCCTCAACTCAGCCATTTTAAATGAGTAAATTGAAGTAGAGCTGTTTATGTACTAGGATTAGAGTACAAAGGTAAAGGGTTTCTATTTGGATGTTTCCTGGGTTTTTTTGTAATAAAGGAGAAAAAAACGCAAAAAATCTACGATGTGGTTTGATATGCTGCTCTGGATGCAGCTGGTCCGAGTGAAGTGTTTATCGCTCTGATCTGCTCATTGCAATGTCTTGTCCCCAGGAAAGCTTGTCCTCTGGTGTGCCAGTGTAACCAGCCACCTGTGTGGTTGTGCTTTAACAGTCAGTCCAAACAGTTCGGTTTGAAAAAGCGTGGGTTGTTTTGTTTTTTTTTTTTTTTTTAAAAAAAAAAAGGTATTCAAGGAAAAAGGAAATGTCTGAATTGGACTAGGGATTGATTGTACGTGCAGTTATTTGGCAGAGACAATGAGGAAGTAATTTTAGTTAGGGGGAGGGGAGTAGGAGGAAGGGTGATGCCAAGCAAGTACAAACAGAGTGGGGTTTTGTAGTTTCTTGACTTTCTAGCTCTCTAGCTTTACTTCAGACAGCCCAACCTGACTGATAGTGTCCTAAATTACTGCAGTTAAGGTTGCAAACTTGAAATCCATGATATGCACCGTTGCTGTTATTGAATTAGTATGGTTTTGTGGCAGTGTCCATGGGCTAATAGAATCCTTGGGAGTGCATATTGGGGTCCAGCGAGTAGGAGCTGGGGGTGGGGGCAGGGTAGGTGTGTTTGACTTCTGCTTAAATATTGGTAAAACTGGTCCTGGAACGCTGCAGTTCTTGGGTGGGATTTGACTGCAAGTTCAGTCATCAAAATTTAGGTATCTGCATGTTGGGCTTTAGATGCTTACCTTGCTGTAGTCAGAGGGCATCTAGTCAATACAGTTAGTGGACTCTAGAGAAATATTCAACCATAGGGTCACTAGGTATCCACTTAAACATTAGACGAATCACTTTCTAAACTTCTAAACTAGGACAGGAGTTTCACTATGTAGGTCGCATGTAGACTCCCACATTCAGGTTTCTGAGTCTCAAATCCCATCCCTTGGGCTTCACTCATTCATTAGAGATCCTGCCAGGTCACCAACTGCAAGTTCCAAATGGTGTGGTTCCTATGGTAGTAGGTCCTATATCACAGCTGTCAAACCCATGTGGATGACTTGGCATCACAAATCACACTAGGAACTTACACAGACCCCTAATGCGTATATTTCATAAGAGATGCTGAAATACATTGTAAGGTCCATTTAAAAACAAAACAAAAAAAGCACAAAACTTATTTTTGAATTATGGAAGAAAACGGAAGACCTCAAAGATCTGATTCTGTTGAGCTTGTTAGAGAAGAGACAGAGAGGTGTTCTATAGGTACTTCATGAGGAGATAAAGGACTCTTAAAGGACTTAACTGGAGCAAAGTGTGAGCAGACCTGAGAGGTTCAAAATGGGGTTCTACATGAAGACCACGTGCCTTTTTCGAAGAAGTACTTAAGCCAAACATGAAATATTGACCTCAGGGTATAACTGATATGAAAGGGCAGTGATCTATAGGATGAAAGGGTAGACATTCTTATGAGACATCTTGAACTCTAAATTTTGCTTTTGCATCTTTTTCCTGTCAACTTTATGAAATGACTTCAAATGACGTACAATTTGTCATAAGGTTTCTAACATTACGTAAATGGTATAGCTTCTGCAACAAAGGGGAAGGCTTATAGCTTGTAATTCCCATGTTTTTCCAGATTTTTATTGGTTTTTTTCTTACTGTTTCTTTACCTCACATTAAATGTTTTTCTATTGTGTGGTTGTGGTACAGAAATACCTTGTTCTTCCTAGAGCAAGACCTGTTTGAGATAAAAACTCAAGGATATCGCTCTCAGCACCTATAAGAATTACGAATATGTAGGTCATCAGAAGATGAAGGGAAAGCATGTGTTTCGCAAATGAATGTGCTGATTAGGGCATTCACTTCCCGAGAGGGTTATAATAGGGTATGCTTGCTCCAGTAGGACAGGAGATTTCTTGAGGAAGAATAAGCCACAGTGAATGGAGTGACTGACCAAAGCATGAGGGAAATCTCTCAGGACTCTCGCAAGCAAGAGGATTACTCCAACAGAAATAGCACATGCTTTTTTTGTACTCCTAGAGTATGTGCAGTTTGTGAGTGGGAGATTCTTATTTCTTCAGGGAAACTGAAACAAATTTGAAGGTGGACATTGGACAATATGGCTCCATTTGGAAGCAAATTAGATTTCCCCGTCCAGGTCTTTTCAGTCTCAGTAGCCTGTGCATCTGTTGTCTTTTGTATAAGGTGGCCTTGCTTCCAATACTGTTCAGATAGCTATAAAATGTAATTAATCAGCTTCTATTTTGTCTTAATTTGGCTAATGTTTTCTGC
Source organism: Strix uralensis (assembly GCF_047716275.1). NCBI lineage: Eukaryota > Metazoa > Chordata > Aves > Strigiformes > Strigidae > Strix > Strix uralensis. The sequence goes on from NC_133973.1 coordinate 80,142,934, forward strand.
ACAGTCATTACAGAAGACTTTTAAATGCTAAAATTAAGAAATACAGTAAAAGATGTTGTTTTTATAGGCCATGTTTCTTTTATGTAGGGAAATCTTGCCTGCTTAGCCTTTTGGTGCAATTTTCAATTGTAAGCTGATTCTGCTAGACAAGGTCGAGATCTTGCTGTGCAAACTGAATACCTAGCTCACTGCTTGCCTCCAGAGAGGAGAGCAGTCAGACTACTCATATTAGCATTATCGTCAGTCTGCTGATTATCTCGGGTCTTCCAGCTTGCACGCAGTGAATCTACTAGAAGTTGGAGCAGTCTCCAGCTTAGGAGGTTAGTTGTCTCTTGTGAAACTTGGGAGCTAGAACCTTTGCCTTACCTCACGCAGTAGCTACATGATTACAGTCTGCAAATGGTTGTGTCTGGCTTCCAGACTACTTCATTAAGAGTTAATTTATATGCAAGTTTGGTTTTCCAAAAAAACAACACACATGACTGATCCACCCTATCATAAATTTTTATAATGATAAGGTGGTGCAGGCTCATCTAAAATTCCTTCCAAAGGCGGTGTCAGATTTTTACTTTAGTCATCCTAACCATCTTTTCCTTCCCTGTATTTCTGCCATAGCAAGGCTTTGTTTACATGAGCTGGATCCTAATAGTTCTACTCCCACTCCCACCCCCACCGGCACTTTGCAACATATTGTAGATTATCATCACTAAAACTTGAGTTTGGCTTTTTTATTTTTTATTAAGAAACATTTATTTTCCTCGGAATTTTTTTCCTTGAAAGAGCTGTCCTTAATTCTTCACATCAGGTTTGAGGCTGCTGGTATGAGGAGACAAGAAGTACTTCAGAAAGTTTTGTGACTGTCTAGGAGGTGATGGAGGGAGAAAGGGAAGGCAGCAGGCGTATAAAGCAGATTGGAGAGTGAGTTGTGAGAGGGACGGAACAGACTTCCATTTTCTGTTTGCCGATGAGGATGGAGGTGAAGGAACCTTTAGAAATTAGCTAGTCTGTGGATGGCTGATAGGCTTGGCAGAGACAATGAGCGGTACTGGGAAAAACAGTGATCTAGACAGAAGAAAATTTGGAGGAAGTCAGCAATCTTTGTCTCCTTTCTCCTCAGTGATAAAAACGACATATGCTTACAGGGTTTTAAAGAATGCCGAGGAAGTAGAAGGTAGAGCAGCACTGGTGAGGAGTCCGGGTGCTTTGTTTTGCTTTGTGCTGACATACCATGTGTATAATTGATCCAGGTGAAATACCATACACTCTCGCTGCCACCTTACCTCCTCGTGATGAAATCTAGGTAAAATGTTTGCAATCTACTGTATGTATCTAGAAGGTCAAACAACATGATGCCATAAACACCTAAACCCACAGATGTGCAGTGTAATGGTAATGCAGCTTCCTTCAGAGCTCCTACCCCATACCTACCCTATAGCTATTTTCTGTAATAGATTTATGAGACCCTATAATGTGCTTTCAGGATCTATGAGATGCAAGGCTGTTACACTGATAAATCTTCTATCATGAGCTAAGATCTTGCCTAGAGCCGAAGACTGAATTGTGCTGACTCATGCAGTTGTAATGCATAAGGTGTGTGGGTTTGCTGTTTGGTCAGGTGAAATTAGGGTAAAGTCAGAGAAGCCTCAAGAAGAAAACAGATGTAGGGGAAAAGGTTGTGCTCAGTTTTGGCTTTAGAGTGTGTTGAGTACGGGCTACCAGAAGTGCAACAGGAAATGCAGTGTTTCGTAGGCACTTCCACTGAAAGTGTTTGAAAATCCAGGTAACTCTCTGGTATCCAACCTTAGCTGATGTGTTGCTTAGCTTTTCCAACTTAGTGCACAGATACAGGAACGGAAACCTTTTTGCTGTAAGACACGCATTCTCAGGACCCAGTGGTCACTAATGCATTTTTGGCATCCAAAAATCAGGCAGCCACAAAGTTCGGTTGAAATCTACTTGTGTGTCATATGTGGTGATGGAAGTGGCTTCTCGAGAGTCCATAAAATGGAGACCTTTTAGAAAATATTTTGCTTTCTAAGGAATTTGTTAAAGGAAATAATACAGGAATTTAGTGTTGAGCTAGAATTTCAGTTGCCTGGTTTTTGTACAGGGTGGGTTTCTTTTTTTATATGTTTCCCCCCACCCCCTTTTTTAAGGAGCAAATGGGCACACCCTGGTTTCAGTAGGTGACTGGACTCCTGCCATACATACATACATACACCGCTGGTGTTCTGAAAGAAATTTGTGTGCAGATAATGCTTTTCATAGTGTATTTAAACTGAAAGTTTTATGTGAAGGATGTGAAGTGGTCTGTAGAAAATGGGAGTTTTAATTCAGAAAGTTAGGACAGGATCCACTGTCCTAAGCAACAAAGCTTCATTCCACATTATATCTAATTTTCTAAGAGTAAATTCAGGTTTAGCCCAGCCGTTCATCTCGTACTCTGAAGTAAACCTGGTAAAACTAGTCTCTTATGACACTTCTTGCAGTGTTTAACATTTCCTTCTTATTTGTAACATTTCCCAATGCAATCCTTTGGAAGGAGAAAGCTCACTTTCTCTGATACTGGGTTTTCTTTCTAAATGGGACAGAGTTGTTTTTAGGAAAATTTAAAAGCCTGTTTTGAAAATTGCTCTTCCAACTGTTAAGTCTTTGAAGTGAAAGTCAGTCTTTCAACAGTTTCTTTTTACCTGGAGTGAAAAAACATATCCCTCATTCACCAGGTAGCTTGGGTCCATTAAAGATTACTTGTCTTTTTCATTAATCATCTGGTACTTTGTTAAAGCAGTCACAGAACAGTCCACAAAGAAAGATATTAATGTTCAGTCAGCCAGTTTGTAAAGACATTTCTTAAAGAACAAGTGTTGCAGAAAACCATAAACTGAAAGTCAAATTAGGTATTACTGTAAATTCTTCAAGTTGCTTAAAAATAGATGTCGCTCATATGTTATACAATGCATCCGCTCTTAAATTTGGTAGTTATGTTTAAATATTTAAGTGTTTCAATAGTGTTAAATAGTTTTCTACTTGTTCTAAATTAAATTCTTCTGTCAAAGAGTTTTTTTATTTTGTTTCTATTGTGTTGCAGACTCTCCTACAGATTTTTGGTGTGGTGGCTGTGGCTGTGGCAGTGATTCCTTGGATACTCATCCCCTTAATTCCACTATTTATTCTTTTCATTTTTCTTCGACGATATTTCTTAGACACTTCAAGAGATATTAAACGTCTAGAATCCACAAGTATGTGGTTTGGCGGGACTTAATGTTAGTTTGAACCCTGCTTATTATTATGTGAAATGCTAGTATTTTATAGACAATCCATCAAAGATTTTTTTCTTTTGCTATGCAAATAACTTCCTTATTGCCTTGGTTCTCAACTAGTGAATTACATGCTTAACTCCTGTTTTGCATAATTATAAACCTTAGGTATGTCAGTTTAACTATCTGTAAGTAAAGCTAGTTAGGAACCCAGCTAACTTGCTGGGTTTTGGGACCTTGTATGCACATACTAATGGTGTTTCTGACCTAATCTGACTCTTGGGCCTGACTTTAGCGTGACTATGATATGAAATATTAAGCATTTTGAATAACAAACATGGGTGCCTCATGTCATTAATAAAGCTCAAAGAATTTCTTCAGTGACAGCTATTGTTAAAAAAGTAAGACATTTTTGTATAAATTAATCTGCCTGGCTGTCTGACTGATTCTAATTGAGTAAGAGGACTTTGGTTAAAGAGATTGCATATTTATTCTAAAAGAATGCAGTATGGTAACTTGTATGGTTAAATATAAAATAGTAGGATTAAAGATTAGTGTGGTAAAAAAGGAATTAAATGTTGTCCTTCAGCTATTGCTAAGTTACTCTCATTTTCCTTTGTAGCTCGAAGTCCAGTGTTCTCCCACTTGTCGTCATCCCTCCAGGGACTTTGGACTATTCGAGCTTTGAAAGCAGAGGAGAGATTTCAAAAACTATTTGATGCACACCAAGACCTCCACTCAGGTTTGTGATGAATTGACGTGAAAAATCAAATACTTTGCTCTGTAGGAGGGAAATATCTTATGCCCTCAGCAACATGTATATAATGTGCATTAAAATCAGTAGGAGCTTGTCTCTTTAGGGTAAAATTTCTCTATTAGAACAAAAACGTTATTATCTGTCTAGATTTTGAGAGTTTACTTTGGGCTGTAATATAATTTGAGATACCCATGCATATGTTTTAACAGTGTCTTAAGATAAACATAAAGTATGCCTGATAAGAATATTTAAAGATTCATTTTTGACATTTTCCTCGATTCCATCTTTTAAAGGGGTGTGTGTGTGTGTGTGTGTGGAAACAAGCTATATTATGAAGCATTTCATATTAAGTAGTGTGCTAGGAGTGGGCGGAGATGATTAATATAAATCATCTTGGAAAAGTTTCAAAGGTCTCACTTCTTTTTTACTTTGAGCAGCTTTCAGGGCTTAAATCCAATATACAGTATTAACATGACCAGAAGGTTTAAAATACTAGTATTCTGCAAACATAAGTAATATAATTCAGGTTTGCACTGTGATTCTTTACCTTCTGTCAATTAAATGTTCTCTATTACAATGGTTTTCAAGATGCAGCAGAATGCAAGTTTGCAATTTTGTGTTTGTTAGCTAAGATCTTGAATTTCCTCTGTCATAAGGTGTACAAGTATATGCTATGGCATTTTTGTGATTTACAGACTTCTGAGATAGCAGACCAGACCAGCTGATCTTTTCTGAAGTACAGTTTATCACAGGCTGTAGAATGGTGCACTGATCTCTGTGTTGAGCCCAGTAACTTGTGACCAAGGAAACATATCTTCCAGGGAGGCACCTCTAGCTTTGAATTCCCCATTTGTTAATATTATCAAGTCGCTAGTTACCTGACCAAATCAATTTTACAGTAGCTGATAGCAAGGGAGCACAAAGTTGTTTTTTAAGCTTTGTATTAAAAGACATCTTTAGTCTATAAACTGTATATAAAAGTTTCACTATACAAAGAGGACCGTGACCTTTATAGCAAGTATTTTCTTGTATGTTAAGGTCAAATCTAAGGAACATGAGCACACTATTTTCCTGTCAATTTTATGCATCTAACAAAACTGTCGGTAACACACCTCTTGGGCAGTTCAGGAACCTGCTTTTGAGATCAAGCTTCAGTGCTTATAGTCGCACTCCTCTGTGCACCTACACACTTCGCCGTGGTGTCTCTCCCACCAGAGTATTTGGGGTATACCAGCTTGCTTAGTGTGTGTGTGCTGATTGGTCCTCGGAGGGAATATGAGCCAGCAGTGTGCCTGTGCAGCAAAGAAGGCCAGCAACATCTGGACTGTATTAACAGGAGCATAGCTAGTGGAAGGAGGAAAGTGGTTATCCCCCTCAGCGCTTGTTAGCCCACATCTGGAATACTGCATCCAGTTTTGGACCCCCAGATGCAGCAAGCACTCTTAACAAACTGGAGTGAGTTCAGCGGAGGGGCCACTAAGATGGTCAGGGGACTAACAGGAGAGATCTCCCTGTGAGGAGAGGCTGAGGAAACCGGGCTTGTTCAGCTCACAGAAGAGAAGTCTTATAGAGGATTTAATAGCTGCCTTCCAGTACCTGCAAGGTTGTTACCAAAAAAGATAATCAGGCTCTTCACAGTGGTACATGGTTGGAGAAGCAAGAGAATAAATTCTAACAAGAGAGATTTAACCTGGATACCAGGAAAAACTTTTTCACCATAAGGAAAGTCAGGCAGAGGAACAGGTTGCCCAGAGATGTTGTGCAGGCTCCTTCCATGTCAATTTTCAAGACTCGAACTGCATAAAGCATGGAGCAACATGGTCTGACTTCAGAGCTGACTGTGCTTTCAGCAGGAGGTTGAACTAAACACCTCCTGAGGTTGCTTCCACCCTGAATGATTCTTTGATACTAAATGTGTGTATAAGCAATAGCCAATAGAAGAGGGCGCCTTTCATACTAGCTCACAAAGTTGGAGTCCTGGGTTCTTAAGTCTCCTAAAGAGTTTTAAATTCTTTCCTGCATCACAGAAGGCTCTCCCAACCAGCAATCATTTTGTTTAGCACTTTTGGCTGGAGTGGTATCCTCTCTATTTAGGGCCAAGCCTGGGAAACAGGACACTCACTTCGAACCCTCTTTCAGGGATGCCTATGAATTTGATCTTAATAATCTTGAGATAAAAACATCTAAAAGGCATGCTGAGGATTGACCAAACCTAAGTTTCCTTCCTGCCAGTGCAACATCTCTATAAGCAAGCTCGTGAGTGAAGTTACACCACAGTGAATCTTTGTTAGTACCCGTGATTGCCATATTCCTGCATGCATGCACAGTGACCCCAGTTACATAGGGAGGTTGCAGAATGACCCATCTCAAGCTGGTAGTTTCGTGCACCGTCCTGGACAACAGGATCAATGGAGCAAAACCTCGGAGCTGAAGAACCTACAACCTAACTATCCTATTTCCTGGTCTTACAAGTATACTGTTGCACCAAAAATGACCTTTCATGTCATCAGGAAGCTTCCATAGGCTGTTTCCAGGGTCACTCAGCTCCTGTGTTTTAGATAGCTACCTAAATTATCATGGTGAATTCAATTTCTGGAACTAGTTTTGTGACTTGATATGGCACTCTCTTCTGCATATGTCATTCCATGTGCCTAGGTGTATGATCGTCCATTACACCATATCAAACATCTTGTTTAATGAAACCTGCTGCTAAATGTCTGGTCAGACATACGCAGTTAAGAGTTGATGTAAATGGGACTAAGAGGTTACCAGCTCTAGGCTGCCTCTTGTCATCCTTGCTCTTTCCCTTCGCTGCCTACCAGAAGTTACATGGAGTTCTGTTGGCTGAACTTTTGATTTGATGACTGTGTAATCTAGCTATCCAAAATGATCTGACTTAAAACCAGACTTACCTCCTCTCTTTTTTTACAAAAGGGAGGATTTTTTTTTTTAGTTTGAATATTTCCCAGCACTGGGCTAAGGAACAGTGAAACAGTTGAAACAGCACTGATCTTTAGCATGGAGTAATGAATGACAAGCAATGAGAAAGGGTTGGAATGGTAACCTTCTGCTGTGACTTGGTAGCAGCTGGAACAGTTCATCTGACTGCAGCCTAAGCAATAAATAATGCCATACTTTGTTATGGCTACTTGACTTCTGGTTTTGGCTCTGAATTCAAACACTTTGCCTTCTGTATTGCAATGTCTTTTCCTGCTGTCTCCTCTATCTTGTTCTGTAGTGTATCTATCTGGGATGGAATTTATCACCAAGTTGTGGACACCTGGATGTGAGTGCCCAGTGGAGATGTCCACCTGTGAGCTTCCCTGAAAGTGGTTATGTGTATTTACTCAACTGAATAGCTCTGTAGCTCCACTGGCTGTATTGAGTAGCTCTTATGGGAGCTTAACCAGCTGCAGCTGCCTTCTGAAGACTTGGCTCTGACAGTTGTGTTGTGATTCGTTCTAGCTCAAAGCCTGTAGGCTGTGGTCCAACTACAGCAAATGTAGTTGTACTTCTGCTTTTTGTATAAGACTCCTGAGTCCACTAGAGTTAAAAAAAGGCTTCCATTTTAAATAAATGGACCATGCTTCAGGCCTTGACTGTTTTTCTTCCTAATACTGTGTGTACTAGCTGTGGTTGCTGTTGTGGTTGTTATTAGTGTGAAAGCTAGGTTAGACCATTTCAGGAAAACTGAACAATATTCTTATCATCATCAGTCCATACAGATGTGCACTTGAAGATGGCAGCGGGTTTGTTCTAACAACTTAGAATATTAACATAAATTAATAATAATTATACAGCTTAGTTTTCTAATAATCCACTGTTCTTATGTCTTTGTAAAATGTACTTTAGAGGCCTGGTTTCTATTTTTGACGACCTCGAGGTGGTTTGCTGTGCGTCTGGATGCCATCTGTGCCATTTTTGTTATAGTGGTTGCTTTTGGTTCCCTGCTTCTTGCCAAGAGTAAGTACAAATGTTAGAAAAAGTTCATCCCAGTAATTACCATGTATAGTAATGTCTAATTTTTTTTCATAGATTGCTGTTTCTAATTGTTTAAGGACTGTAATTAAGTTAAATGTTTCTTTCTAGATCATGATCTCTTCCTCAGTCTGGGGCATTGGGGCTGTATCTGCTTTCCTGCAAATACTGGAGGCAGTTCAGACATCTTCCAGGCTTAGGCATGCATCTGCCATCATCCCCAAATGTGCAAACAAGCTTGCAGATCTGCACTCTTCACTTTTGAGATTCTGGCTTTCAGAGCAATAACAACAAATAAATCTTTTTCTTTTTCCCCACCTTTGCCTTTCTTTTTTGGGCCTACAGGGCTTTGCTTTTCATACGGAAACACCCACAGAGCTGCTTCTTAACAACTTTTTTCCTTTCTAAACATGGCACAGTAGGCCAAAAGGCAAGCTAAAATTCCTAGGGATACTCTTCTAATATCTTGGATCAGCAGGATAGGCCAGTTCCAGAAAGAAAATCGCCTTGTAATAATACATTTTACGTTCACTGTCACTCATGAACTGTCATTAGTGTATGCATCATCCAGGATGTAATTGGGTTAGATGTACTAGAATGAGATAGTCATCTAAAATATGAAGGAAGGAGTAATTATCTTGGACATGAAAATTAGCGCTAATTTGCTGGTTTTGTTTCTTTTCTTTTTCTTTTGGATAAGTTCTGTATGTGCATGTGTGTTTTAAAATTTGAACACTCTGTTCTGCTCAACACTGAAAGTTTTGAGCTAGGTTTGGTGTTACTAGAATGCAAAAAGACAAGTCAAAACAACGGTCCTGAATCTTTCTTTGCCTCTGGATAAGGAGTAGCTCTCTTGAAGTCAATAGAGCTATGCTAGGATAAAGTTCAAGTAAGTTAGAGCACAGTCATGTTTCATACTGGGACAGACAGAATTAATTTAATTTAGGAGAGTAGACCCACTGAACAAATAAATGCTTATATAAACAGGGGAAAAAATACTCGGTCCTGTTACTTTATCTGATCACTTGCAAGAGTACAGAGTTGATGTAAATGTTTGTAACTTATTTTGAAATCATTTTATGCTCATTTTCTGCTTAAGTTTAGGGACTGATGTAATTCGCTTACTAAAAAGTGAAAAGTTACTAATGTTCAGCCAGATAGGGATGACCCTAACAAGCTACTTAAGTAAGGTAAATGCAGCAAGCAGCTATCTGCCTGGAGCTACTCATTGCACAGATGGCAAGTATAGTGTAACCAAACAAAATTCTGGCTGTGATGCTTCCATCATGTAAGTAACCTCATGAAAGTGAAGTTAAGTAGGATTTTGTGTAATTACCAGTGTACCTATTTGATTCTCTTTTTCCTTTGTTCTGCAGCTTTGAATGCGGGGCAGGTTGGTTTGGCGCTATCCTATGCAATCACCCTCATGGGAACATTCCAGTGGGGTGTTAGACAAAGTGCTGAAGTTGAAAACCTGGTAATGTTTATTTCTTCCTTTTCACTTCTTGGTTGCTTTTCGTGGTTGTGACATGAGGCCTTAAGGATGAGATTCTTCTTAATTAACTTAGGACATTAATACCTTAGCAAGCGATTGAGGCACCACTTACAGTCCATAAAGAAAAACAGCCTCTTCTAGTGTGTAATGTTTCTGACTGATTTTGAGTGTTTGTTAAGATGCATTTTGTACCTAGTGACTGTGCCTCTCCATTCATAGTAAGGGAGGCTTTATAATCTCCCTTTACAGCAGAAAGGAGACTGACTAGTTACAGTATAGACAATTGCATTGCAACTTACTAAATTACAAGAAATTAATCCCTCTCTATAAGATTTTTTTTTTTATTTGGGATTTTTAATTTATTATTATTTATTATTGCATTTTAACATTTGCTTTATATTCCTTATGGCATTTTTAGGGTCCTGTTAATTCATTGTAAAGACTTATATCTTCTTAGTCTGTTGTAAGTTAACAAATATTTGAAAGTATTTCTTTATATTCAGCTCAGAGAATTGTGTGCTTTCCAAAATACATAACGTAAAAAGCCTTCCACGAATCTACAATATTTACTAGCATGTTCTAGTTTGCCTATTTAAGTTGATATATAAGAAAGAAGACTATAAAAAGAGCATACTGCGCATAAACCTCAGGGTCTTTTCTGTTGTGTGGACAACTAAAGGTTACTTGTAATTATGATTTGCTGACCATATTCTAGAAAATACCTGTAGTCCTTTTGTAGAAGTTACAAAGCCACATTTAATAACAGATAAAATTAATAGTGATGTTAGATTTGTATTTTTTTGTCTAGCACATGGCTTCTTCAGAGCATTTTTCAGACATGAATAAACTAGTGGTGACAGACTTTGGTGAGAAATGGGAAGAAAGCTTTCAGGTTTTTTGTACCAGTTGGGAAGTTTTGGAAGTGTCAGTCTGTAGGACTGTCTTGTGTAGTGAGTTACTCTCTTGGAGGCTGTGATTCAGAAATACTTTGAAGGAGAAAGGCTTGCCATTCACTGAGCTGGCTTGGATGTGGAACGCTGGTTATTTTATGGAGCTATGATTAGCATCAACTTCTTTGGCAGGTGGACATTCACCAAAAATCCCTTGTTATTAAAGACTGACTGCATTTAGGGGAGGCAAGAACATTTCCTCTCTATTGTGCTCTGTCATTCCTTCCCTATATGCTTTTCCTTGGAGCTTATCTTGTAATGTGGAAAGGGTAGGTGGCAGTGAGGTCAGAGAACTTGCTGCCTGATGACCTCTGCCCTTAAAGCCACTCCAGGCAAGGTAAGCCTACTGGGTATCTTTATGATTTTTTTTTTTCCGAATCCATCTGTGAGTCGATACCATTAAATACAATTAGTTGGATTGAGATGATGTATGGGTAAGGATGCACACCAGAGCCTAAACAGAACTTCTATTATTTGCCCAATAAGGGAAAAGGAGTGTCTAAATAGCTTAATTTCTGTTTCTGTTCCTTCCTTTAAGAGTAGATGCATCAGCAAATATTGCAGTTTCTTTCATATCTGGAATTAAATACATAGGAAAAGCAAGTTTTATTACATACAAGTCGCTAATAGCATGGTGACAGCTATCTTGGATTGTGGAGTTACTTGTGACAAACACATTTAAAAGATTTGCTGGGGGTGGGTGCAGTGGCAATAATGAAGGCAAAAAAAGGGATGAAGACAGTAACTGGGTGCTAGCAGCTATCATGTGTCTGCCTGTAGCTCGTAGCAGTTTGATTTCTACCTTTTTCTTCCCAACACACAATGAAATGGTGTCATCTTAGCCAAGACTGACAGACAACTCTCATAGCTTAGATTTCTTAATACTTGAGCACATACTTAGATTTGTAATTAATCCCACTGATTAGAAATGAATGCTTATGTATGGATTTTATGTATCGTGATAGATTTAGGTCTATAGTAGGACATGAGATGCATTCTTTCCATTTTTTCGGTTGTATGTAAGCATAGGATGGTACCAAAACTCTTATCTGTGCTCAAAGAAAAAACTCTGGAATAATTTGCCTTGAATCTTTGTAGTAAAAATATACACACACACATGCATATATGTATATATATGCATGCAATATTTGCAATACATGCAATAAGCTGAAATTTATGTGCGTATGCCTTCTTTCTTCCCCTTAGATGATATCAGTAGAAAGAGTAATGGAATACACAGAACTTGAAAAAGAAGCTCCTTGGGAGACCAACAAGCATCCACCACCTGAATGGCCAAGCCAAGGAATGATAGCATTTGAAAATGTTAACTTCACTTACAGTCTAGATGGACCTTTGGTGTTAAGACATCTGTCTGTTTTAATTAAACCAAAAGAAAAGGTATGTATATGGCTGTCTTTGGCCATACACAGAAATTAAGCAGATGATAAGTTGACAAGCTTTGTGATAAAAGTACATTATAAAATGTATAGATGTTAGGAAATCAGTGGTTTTTTAAAAGATAAGCCTTAGTCATATTTAATAACAAAAGTTGGAGCCTCTTTTTCTGTAAGTATAGCATAAATGTGCCTGGGAACATGACATTTCAGTCTGTCAAAAGATTAAACAGATAATTTTCTGACAAAATTTGGGTTTCATCAGAAAGCGGAGACATACAAAATACTGACTAAACCCAAAATGTTGGTTCAAATCCAAAGGAAATGGAGCTGCATTAGGAAACTGGGGATTCAATGGAGGGAACATAAATGGAACTAAGGATGTCAGCAGACAAGGTGAGCAGAGACAATTGAAAATAAGGAATGTACATGCTCTTGCACAGAGCCCCGCATGGGAGAGAGAAGAAAAAAACACAAATCAGTTGCAGAACTTTAGAATTGAGGATTTTATTTCAGTTCCTTTCGGCTACCAATCCAATTAACTGTTGCCATTAATTAGATTGGTAGCCAAAAGAAACATAGAAATAAAACTCTTCCTCCTCTGCAAATTTGACTCTTCCTCCCCAATTTTGCACTATCCCAATTGAAAGAGTGCTTCAGGAAAGGTCTCCCCCACAGACAAAATTAAATTAGAGCCCTGCAGTGTTAATTCATGCTTTGCTACATTTCAAATGCACATGTACTTTTTTGATTAGGATATCTTCCCTAGAAGGCTGGTTCAACTCTCCACAATCGTTGCCCTGGCCTCATTTGTAACATGCTTTTCCATTCAGTCCCAAACCTGTTTCGTTCGTGGACCTTTTTAATAACATGCATGTTACAACAATTCAACCCAGCTTTGCTGCATGGAGATGATCTCGTGGAATTAGGTACGGGTGAGTTAAAAGTGGTGTTTAAGAAGAGCAAAGGGGATGTTTATCTACTCTTTTGTGTATGGGACATCTCTCTAGCTGTTACATATCACTACAATGTAATAGCAAACAAGATTTACATTTCTTAGTGAGAGATAGAAATAAAAAACAGAAGCAAGAGATATTAGCAATGTACGACTCAATCCTTGGTGGGGTCAGGAGGGGGAGGGATGACTGGGGGTATTTATGTTTGCTGAGTGGTTATGCTGCGGTTTTGTCATCCTGAAGTGAATTTGCCAGGCTTGAAACTGTTGCCAAGAACTTCGTGCTTGTCTTCTGTGATGTTTTGCACAATACTGCAGTAGACTGCCACTGTGTAAAATAAATCTCCCAAGCATCTGTGCTCCTTATATTGGTTTTAATTATGGAGAAGTGTCTCTTCAGAATCAGGTTTCCGGATCCACTAGGGATTCTGCCCATGCGACTGTCAGTGAGAGCTCTTATGCCTGTTCAGGCCCCTGGCTCATACAGACTTCTGGTGACTGCAGTGCCACTGGCAGAATGCATGGGTTTAAACTTCTGCTGTGCTTGTAGTTTTTGTTGTAGCCACCCCAGCACCCAGTTTGGTAAGCTTTATATGTACAGTAAGAATGGAGGAGGTGAGTACTAGCAGATCACTCGTGGGTTAGGGTCTCTTTTGATATGTTTGTCTCAGCGTTCAGTATTTCCCTACAGTCGAAACAGGCTAGGAAGGACCCTCTGTTTTAACCATCTTCGCTAACATAGCATAGTCTGCCAGATACAGACCAGGGAGTGCTCATGTAAGGAGTTCCAGCAGCTGACTGTGATTAACCTCTTCAGCTACTATAGCTGCAGCAGGAGAAGGTTGGCATGTGCAGCCTTGGGTTTTAAACACCACTCTCTTTGTTTTAGGCTGCTTATGAATGCTTATCGACTAATACATTGTTAAATGCACCTTGTTCTGACAGATCCTAAATCTAAGGGTATGGCTACATGAAAAAGTTAGGAGAGTGAGGGTCTAGATTTACGACATGGCAGCTGTTCGCATATATACTCTCACATCATAGCCCGAAAGGGGGGTTGCCTGAGGGATAACAAAGACAGGGGCAGTTTCAGTGAAGTAGCTGACATGCTGTAAATCTCACTCTCATTTTTTGTGCAGTTCTACTTTGAAGTACGAGTGACGCTTGAGTAATGATGAGCCCAGCATAGCAGGTGTACCCTGTATATGCATGTGACTTATATCGGGCAACAAAATCCTGGCCATGTGATTCCTGTTAGGTGACTGGGACTTCCATTTGCAGCGATGGCGCTGTATTTGCACTGGCTGTGAACATTGGCCTCTGAAGAACAGAATGTATTAAAAAAAAATAAATAAATGTGTATACTGAGAGCTGTTTCAAATTCATGTCAATTTTCAGCAGCCTGTAGTCAGTTGGACCAAAAATACAAATAGATTCCTCTAAATACTGAAGAGCATAGTCCTTTCATTTGATGCCAAACTGAAAGTGGGATTTTGACAATATGCAGAGCAGCTGCATTTTTATTTTAAGTATCAATGTATTTTTTTATGTTTTTTCTTTATATCCTTAATACAATACTTTATATCACTGACATTTACAGCGAAACAATTGAACTTTTGTTTTCACAACTCTGGGTGTCTGTGTTCTCCATTCAGCATTTTCTTTCTGAGCTGTAGTGTTACTGTTCAGAACTATTTTTCCTTTGTTTCACTGATATAATTTAGTATACTAGACATTTTATCATTTATTGTAACAGATTTGCTTAAATTAGGCTGTATCTTTAATAATAAGCACTGTATAAATGTTAATTAGTTTATATACAATAGTACAATAATGAATTGTTGGATGAAATTGTTGAATCAGAAAATTGAAGTAGCAAATACCCTTTAGATTATGCAGTGTAAATTGCTTCTTGCAGTATAGTTTTTTTAGTGTTTTGTGTATTTTTGATCAAATGTGGGCACTGCTGCTTTGTCTGAGCTTAGTGTGTCTGACTGTTAGAAAGTTTCTTCTTGCTCTTCAATATAATGTTTCCTGTGCTTAATTTAATTCCAGCAGTCATTACTGCATACGAGTCTCAGGCAGTGGGTAATTGCCTTCTGGTGTCTGTACGTATACTCAGAAAGGTTTTCATCTTTTTTCCCTTCTGCACCCCAATCACTTTGCCAGACTACATTGTACATGTTTAATCCTTGTAAATCTTTCCTCATCAAATCAGTATCTCCAACTCATATAAATTTTGTATTGCACTTCTCTGAACTCTTTCCAGTGTGCTGATTTCTTTCTAGAAATGTAGCGAATAGAACTGAGTGCAGGAAATAACAAATCCTGCCAAATCAGATCTGCGTAGAGGGTTACACCCATCACCTTCTCCGATACAATTGATTACTGTACATTGTTTTCTCTAAGAATCCTTCACCTGAAGACAACATTTAAAAAAAAAATAGTTTGCAGTTCAAGTAGTATTTAATCACCACTAATTACATGTCTCCCCTAATTTATTAATGGGCCTGCTTTCTCCCAGGTGTTGGTTTCATACGAAATATTTGTAGGTCTTAACCCCTTGTCATTAAAGTTAGCAATCCCACATTTTATGTTGTCTCAACCTCTTTCTTCTGAAAGCATTATTTTATCATGTTGCATACAGCTTCTGATTTTTGTTTGGGAACATATAGAAGCCTGAATCAATCTGATTTTATTATTCACTGTTTCTTCTGTTTGGAAGGGAATTGCAGCTTGCACCCATGGCCTTGTAGTTTCAATACTTGTGTCCTCTCTGTCGAAGCTGTCTGAAGCATGAATACAGTTTAAAATCCTGCTAGTTTTGGCTTTAGAGTTTGGCTACTTTAAAGTACTTCACCTTAACCATGCTAACAAAATCAGTCTCAGTTATTTAAATTGGGAATACTGCTCGTTCATTGTTCCCAAAGTGCTTTATGGGAGTCCTTTTTTGGGTTGAGTAGTAGATGCATGCCTGAAATAATTTGCCTAACATCACCCAGCAAACCAGGTTTAGTATAGAAATTAGCAGCCTTGATTCACATTACTCTATACGCTGAGCCACTTTATCTTGTTTACACAATAAAACACCACACATCAAGGGAAAATATTTCACTTCTGAATATGATCCAAGAAATTGTTGGGTATCCAAATGTCACCTGAATCCAAACTGATTTGGGGGGAGATTTTTCTAGTCTCAAAAAAATGTTAATTATGAAGAAGGTTTTTTTGGTGCTTGTTCTACTGTAAATCCTGTGATGTTGTAAAACTGTTGCTTGACATACTAATTTATCCTGAAAAGCTCCTGGTTTAATCGTACAAGTTTGGCTTCCTCTGTAGGTTGGAATAGTGGGAAGAACCGGAGCTGGGAAAAGCTCTCTGATAGCAGCCCTCTTTCGCTTGGCGGAACCCGAAGGAAGGATTTGGATTGATAAGTACCTGACGTCAGAGCTAGGACTCCATGACTTGCGGAAGAAAATTTCAATTATACCTCAGGTAAGAGTGTGACTTGGTCTGCTATAAACATTTTCAATATAATGCTGTAGTATTTAAAATGCTTTGCTGGGATATGTTCCCCCTGCACCCCTGTATGCAGAAGACATAGGAACTTTAGTGAGGCGTTACTCTTAGTTGAGTAAGGTCTTGATTATTTTAAGATAAAAAGAACCAGCTTCAGGGACTGGAGCATTTTCTTCCTAGTTTTGTACCCTGTCTATTCCTCTGGAATACTTGTGAGTAGTGTTAGCAGTATGCTGTCCTCCTATAGTCTGGGAAAGAGTAGAGAAAATCTGATGGGAATATACCAGTCTTCAGCAGTCCTCTGAAGTTACTTGATCCTTTGGCAACAATTCCTGTCTGATGCATTGCCTGAAACTTCCTTAGTAAGGGACTTTGACGGACCACTTTCCATCTCAAAGTGTCTGAAGTTGGGTCCAAAGTCCCACTCTAGTCACGCCTGTACAAACTGACTGAGGCTAGACCTAGAAAGAGCTCACCTAGAAGTGAGCTACCAGCCTTTCCATTATTTGGAGAAGGTTGGACAGGAAGAGGCCAGGGGAACAGACAGAAGAGTGGGTCATTATGACCCACAAACAAAAACTTGGTGAGTTTTAGAAGCTGAATGCAGGGAAGGCTGAAATACAGGAAAAAAGCTAAGACAGTGTTGGGAATAGTCTCTTCTCTGGTCCTGGACCAGAAGAAGGGATATTGCAAAAACTCCAGTAGGTCACAGGTCTTCTCTTCTTTGGTCTTACTTTCAAATGAGACATTGAATCAGAGAAAGGTTATATATAATAAAACCTCAAAACTTCCTGAAGTCAGAGCCTGTGCAAGTACCATGTTTCATGAGAGCTCTGATCTCTTCCATGATCATTTGCTTTCCACTGGAGAGGGAGGAAGAGGGAAAAGCTCATATGCTGCGAATGCAAAGTCGTGTTTTTGGCAAATAATTCATCTGGGATGTTCTAGCAGATAGAACAGTAGGCTGGAAAACAGGAATTTGTTTGCCGTGTTTAGCATTAGTTCTTAGATCTCTGTATTTTATTACAGAAGCTGTATTTAGGGTCCTTGCACCATCTATGTAACTGAATTTTTCCTAGCCTGTTGGCAGGATGGCATTCAGAGTGTATTACTTTCTTTAAATTGAGAATCTGATAAAAATAATAATGAACAGTGGTTCTAAGCCACTCTTGATCATCTGGGGTTTTTTTTCCTTTCCCAAGAATAGAGTCAGAGAAAAGAAGCAGATATACTATTACCAAAAAAACAGAAAGGTACTCCCCCAACAGTTGGATTGTTGCCTAATGCAGGATGTCTTTTGTTTCAGCATGCTGAAGGCTTTGTTATTGCACAGTGGAGGTACTTACTGGAAGTAGCCATCTTTTGTATGTAGAGAGGACTTCATGTGGATTTAAGTTCTATTTTTTTGTTTGTGTGCAGCGATCTTTTCTCCTGAAAGCAGATGATCATCAGTTCATTTAAGGCCTACAGCTTTTTGAAAGCCTTGCCCATAGCTATTGCAGGTGATTTCTATGGTTGGAAGAATTCGACCCGGTTGAATAAAACAGAGTATTGAGACAGGAAAACTGCTGGTCAAATACTGTTTCTACATGTTGAGTGATGCAGATGCTCAAGGGTCACTGCATTTAATTATACATGGGTTTTTTTCATACACTATCTATTGAAATGGTTGTAAAACTATTTTAATCCAGTTGAATTCTGTGACTTTTATCAAGTTTATATGATAGCATTTTCATCATGGTCCCAGAGGGTTTTAAGTGTCCAAAGACTAGCAGGTAGCATTCCTTTTCCACATAAGGAAGACTTGTTTCCACTAAAAAATATGCAAAACTATGAAGTGGTGGTAGTAAGAAGAAGAGGAGGGTTTGGAATCGGGCTTATACTATAGTAAACTGAGTGATAGGCTTTGTCTTGTACTGCATTAATAGTAGTGTCAATAATAGAAATAGTTATGTAACATCAGGTAGTTATTTTGCAGCAAATATCTTCATAATTATGTGGGAGGCTAAGAAACCAGAGGGAGAGATGGTTATTAAAATTGTAACATAAAATATGCTAAACAGAACCATTCCTAGAGAGTGATGAGGCAAGACTGAAGTTTTCTTATATGTAAGTTTAAATACCTACCTGGAGAAATAAAAATGTGCTTAGGCCTCTTAATTGCTTGCTTGGATGGAGCTGTGTGAAGGTTGTGTTTGTAAATCTTTTCTATGCAAATGTTGTCTGCCTCCCTGACTGCAAGCATTTTTACAACAATTATTTACAGGTTTGTCTTATTACTTTCCTCTCATAAACCAGACTAATTTAAATAATAATCTGTGTCAGAAATGGTAATTAAAAAATATCCTTATCTTCTGTTGCAGTACATGTCTGTTGTTAGGACTTTTATAATAGTTATGAACACTTTATAAATTCTGCCTCCTATTTTGCCAACCTATAAAAATGGATTGAAAAGGAAAATAAACGTAACAATACCTTCAAAACACACCAAATGGTGTATTAAAATATGTATTGTTAAACAAATTACTTTCTAGGTGTTTTTGAAGAAAACTGTTCTTTAACCTGTTAATGTTTTTTAAAATCCTTTTGTTCATTCAACAGGTTTTTAGTGACATGTTGCTAGTGCAACAGATACTTTCAAAAAATTGGCATGTTACCTCAAGAAATGCATATGCTCTTTTACGTTGCTTGTGGTATGTTCTGTCTTTGTTAATCCTTTTATACCATTCAGAGTGGTTTAGAAATGAAGGCACAGTAAAAGGGTTAAGGTCTAAATTCTGTTCTGATTTGCTGCAGCCCTTTGGAGCTGGGAATCATTAGGGTTAGATGGGGCATAAGTCACAACAGAGGTTAATCTCAGACTAAGTTGAAGTTATGCAATTTAAGTTAGACTTTATTTCCTAAGGGAGAAAAAAAGAAAGCATTTTGCATAAGTTTTCTCCAATTTAAAGACTGGCAACATGATGAATGGTCCTTAATTTATGATTAGCACTATTAGGGCTTTTGACTTGTTGTTGTCTTTATGTGTGGTATTAAGAGGACTTTAGCCCTGAAGTCGTGTCACTGCATGACTCTTGGGCCTGGCAATTCACACGAGTGAGTACAGATCTGTTGCTTAAGAAGTTCTGGACCAAAAGTCATCTTCCCACTTCTCATTTTCCAGTGTGAATTGATTTATGCCAGTTTGGTTAATGATCTGTTACTGCTCTGACCAGGAGCTGAAGTAGAACAAAATTGCTTTGACCACAGGTAAACCCACATTGGTACCTGAATGGGAGAAGGTACCGATTTGACTCCCTGGTGTATTTTGAGTTAGAGCTTTGCCCAAAAGTACTCCAGTTCTAAGTAAGTTTGCTTTGATTCTGTGGCAGTATAGATTAACTTCTATGTGTATGGTTTTAAATGTTGTGTTGAGATGGTGAAAGCTGTTCCTCTTAGGCTCTGGTGGTAAATTGATGGGCTTTTATGGTATGAAATGAAAAAAAAAACCCACAACCAAATAGAGAAGGAAAACCAGAAAGGCATTGTGAACTCTTTGATTCCTCTCTGGCTTATGTACTTCAAAAACAAATTTTCAAAACTGCCCAAATGTAATTTAGGACTGTGAGCTCATTGACGGTGGTAGTTGCTGGTTTTCATTAACAATACCAGGAGGATAGCAGTGATTTCATGTAAGTATATATATAGCTTGTGGCATCAAAACAGTGGCATGTAAATGCCCGTTTGAGTACTGACATAACTGTGTACAGCAATTTGCAAACAGACCTGTCCTGTTTGGTAAATTATCTTCATACAGACTGCTTAAACACTTGCCTTCCCCCTTGCCGCCCCCCTCCCCCCCCCCCCCCCCCCCTTTAAGCATGCTATTGTGAAATACACCTTTGCATTTCATAAAAGGTAGCTTGTTGTTGGATATTTCTGTGCTGTTGTTAGTTCTGATTATTATTAAATTACCTATTGCAATATAAAACCTGTGTTTATAATGGAATGCTAATTTTACTGGGTTTTAGGAGCCTGTTTTATTCACTGGAACTATGAGGAAAAACTTAGATCCTTTCAATGAATACACCGATGAAGAGCTGTGGAATGCATTGGAAGAGGTGACTTATTAAATCTAGTAATGTACATCTGATATTTACAAACCAAATAACACTACAGTGCTTGTGTGTGTTAGGTTTTAGATGTTAAGGGCATAGCTGTTGATGGAAAAAGGTGGATCATTGTGTGTGCGTTTGTATATGTGTGTGTTTGTGCATGTGTGTGTAGACATGTATATTGTTATATAAGTCTCTTATGAAAAAATTATCCTTTGGAATGATGCTTTGGTTACATTTTGATTCATATCTTAATTTTAATGAACATTAATAGATTCTTAACAATGTACTTTAATGTTTTTAGAATTCTAATAACTGACACACTGTGTAATCCAACTTGGCACTTACTCATTTTGTGTCAGAATATAAAAGGTAAACCTTGCATACTTATTGTTGTGTCATCAGACACACAATAGCTGATTTAAAAGAGAGTTACTCATCCTACAATATGTTGACATGTCAACAGGTGCAACTGAAGGAGGTTGTGGAAGATCTACCAAATAAAATGGAGATGCAGCTGGCAGAATCTGGGTCTAATTTTAGTGTTGGTCAGAGACAGCTGGTGTGTCTTGCCAGAGCGGTTCTAAAAAAAAATCGGATTCTTATCATTGATGAAGCAACAGCAAATGTGGACCCAAGGTAAAAACAAAATCTGTCATATTAAGATGAGCTGTTTTTTCTTCTAATATGATCATCTGCACTGCAGAGCTGAACTTAAATGCTTTGTATTTCATGTAGTTTGTATTGCTATTTTATGTTTTTAATGATAGCATCATAACTATTCAAAATGGGGCGGTTGAGCTTTGGCTACAGAGCAGATGATATAAACTAAGAGCTCAAAATATCCCTAATTTCAGTGCATTCCATAGAGTTTGGGAAATTAATGTTCAAAGTTTATTTGTCTTTCAGTCATAGACAAGACAAGAACCTCCTTGGAAATGCACATCAGTAACATCAGAATAGCCATGAAACAATTTGAGTTCTGTTGATTTCTGGAAGATATGTCTCTTGGAAATAAATAAATAAATAAAATTTAATTAATCTTCCCCCCAAAAAACCCAAAACTAGAAAGGTGAAAAATGGCTATAAGCAAAACCAGATACTTCTGGTTATGAGATGCTGTCCTTTCAGATGGCTCAGATGCCACAGTGTAATACAGATAAAATAGGGGCGGGGGGGAAGGTAAGCTGTCCTAAACACCACAGGAATTGCAAAACAGATTTGGAGATGTTTAAAGCTACAGGAGGGACTCATTTATCATCCATTATTTTGTCTTGTATAACTCAGGCCATCAGAACTTCGCTGAATTCATTCCTGTTTGAACTAGAGTGTACTTCTAGAAAAACATCCAACCTCAATAGAAGAAAAATTCAATGACAACCCTTGTTAAATTGTTCCAATAGCTAAGTACCCCCACTGTTAATTTTTGAAACATTTGAAACGCTGGTGGAAATACTTTGGAAACAATACTGCAAACGTACTGCATCAATTAGTCTGAGCTGAATATATAGTTCCAACAAACTATGGCTTGAGGGAGAACTCGAAGTCCAAAGAGGACAATAACACAGCAAGTCCCTCAAACAGATGCATTAAGGATTTTGTATGTCATCTGGGCGTGACTCATTTTTATAACATCTTCTTGGGAGAGAAGTGGTGCCACTAGGGTAGCTTTGCAGTTCATCTGACAGTGTATTTCTAAAACCTTTAGAGAAGTGCATTCCCTTCCCAGAGGTTGTCTCTTTTTTTTTTTTTTCTTTTCCCCTTTTTTGGCTATTAGTTTATTTTTGTCTGAGCTCTGATAGATTAACTGTGATTAATCATAGCTGTGGAAATTTAATACTGTCTTACTCATCCTCCCTATTTTGGCATCTCACATGTGTGTGTTCTCAACTTGCACTATCCATTTAATTGATCTTGATTAATGTGTGCTGCAATATATATTATAATAAGGTAAATGTTTGTATCAACTCTATGCATAACAATACAAATAATAACTTGGAACTTCTTTGAATTCAGTTTGCATTACAGTCATTATTACCTTTTCCTTAATGTGTTGCTATAACTAGAGCCAAGTATTTTCAGCTGTGCAATCTGATAGGATGCTCATCAGGAAATGCTGATGTGGGTTGCTTAACTGAGCAGTTAGGGAGGCATTTTTGGCATGTAAGGAAAAACCTCCTTTTCTGATGCACAACCCCCATACCTGGCACCCTTGTTTCTAGCCTGGCGGCAAGCACACATCGTATCAAGCACCTGGGATAGGAAACCATGGGGAGCTGCCGCCAGCTCTGGAGATACTATTTCTTTTTTTGTTTTTCTGGTGCTCAGTCTCTTTGCCTCAACTGCTGCTGCAACCATGTCCCTTCTCCAGTTCAACCTGGAAGCACATGTGAGAAGGCAGGGTTTTTGGGGTGGGAGGAGGAGAAGGAAGGGTGAAGTGGCATGAGGCAGTGGATGGACAGCAGGGTGAGAGGTGTGCAGTGTGCACCTTCCCCAAGGGTGAGGGACTCCCCGCCATGTTTCTCCAGCTCAGCTAGGCCATTCTTGTCTGCTGCTGAGTGAAGCTGAGCAAAGAAGTGAAGGGAAGGAATTTGGAGTTCATCCATCTTCCTTCCTCTTACATCTTAGAGCTCCCATACATACCCTTGTTTTCCCCTTTGCTCCTTGTAGCCACCAGCTGCTCTGAATGCTGCAGGGGTGTCAGCACTGTCATGAGGGAAAGGAGGAGCTTGCCATAAGGAAGGTTGCCCTAAGTCAGACTACTTGCATGCTTTACATGATGACTGGCAGACGTTTCATTTGATCTTATCTTCTTGGTTCTGAAGCCAGCATTCTCACCCTGAAGAATGGATTCATTTTAAAGTAGTTGAACCATTCTGGAAAGTTGTATGAAATCTGGAGCAGAAGAGCTGAAAATCTTTCTATAGTCACTTTGGTGATATATTGAAAAAAGATCCTTAGTAACTGAGACTTTAAGTACTAAGTTCAACTTACTAAGCTTTCTGCGCACTGACTACAGTATTATGTGTAATTTACTGTTTATAGAGGACAAAACTTTTTGGGACCAGTTCACTGCCACATTTTTACATTGGTTGTTCATTAAGTTTGGTAAAAACAGCCATTGCACATAGTTCAGTTCATTAGCCAGCTTACCCTTGTAAGGTTTAACCTTTCGTTACATCTAACTGCTATCTGTAACTGTTTCTCTTTTGGAGAAATTATCTAAAGCCACTCAGGAATTCTGTAGTGTGAGATATGCTTCCAGGACAATCCCAGGAGGACATTAGACTGAAGATAATGACTTATCCAGTGGTGCTTTCAGCAGCTTGGTTGCTTCTCATTCAGGTTGTATTTATTCTTGCTCTTTAGATAGTTTTCTTTTTACACAGTCAACTAATTCAGGTTATACCAGATCTTGGGTTGCTGTGAAACTTGGTGTTAGGTTCTCAACCTGTAATGCCAGTGGGACAGCTATACCACCATTTTGTGCTTTGTTATTGTACTGTTCCTTGCTATGGGGAGTATCCTGGTTCCCATTTTCATATAATCAGATTAGCGTTGAGCTTTTGTCATCTAGCAGCCCTCATTTTGGTATTCAGGTTGCATCTTTGGTTTCCAATGTGCCTGAAAGATGATGGGGTTTGATCCACTGAGTTGGGTGATGGCGCTTGCCTGGTACTTGGCACTTGCTTGGCCACTTTCTCAGTGTGGATAGGTGCCACAAAGGGTTCATTTATGCCCTGAAAAAAGAACAGAAATTCTGCTTCCTTTGGTGCTTTTCTAGAGGGTAGATGGCTCTAATTTGCATGTGATATAGTCTCCATACTCTGTCAGCGTGTAATTCTGTACACAGATCCTTTTCTTAGTCTTCTAGATTTTCTTGCCTTTCCTACCTTCGTCCTGAGATTTCCCTGGAGGTTACTGATGGTGCTTCTGCCTGACACCCCAAAAACTATACTCCAAGATCTACCATGAACCTTAGAGAGGATCTGATTGAGTCCCTATCAGCGGACATGTATTCATGAGATTTCATACTGTGATACTTGAAGATGGAACTGTTAGGTCTGTTTCTGATTACTTTGTAGTCTCATTTTAGAACATCCACAATACGGCCAGCAGTTTCTTACTAGGGATAAGCTTATATTCAAGAAATACCTGTTTAAGATAATAGTTTGATAGTATCTATCTAAGAGTGAGAAATGGCTTCTATTGTAAATGTAGGAAGAGGTGGTGCTATAAGGAATGCACGTAATAAAGGAAGATATAATAAATGAATGCAGAGGACAGGGATGTTCAAGGATGAGGCATTCTCCTCAGTTAACAGTAGAAATAACCTGAGAGTTACAAATAATTTTGAGCCCTTTAAAAAGTTGTTTTCAAAATTCCTGAGCAAGCTACGATTCTGTGTTTTGTAGTAGCTCTGCAGGAAACCTCACCTTGAGCTTGACTATAAGGAAAGAAAAAGGCTTTCTTTACATAATTCCAGGGAGTATTGAACCTTTTGTTTCTGTTTCGCTATTCTAACCACTGCAGAGAGCACATCCCACTGTCTATATAAGCCTCTTCCCTACTGAGTGCTTTCATGTATAGCCCTGATATTTTTCGTTTGAAAGTAAGGGTAGTCAGGTCATTGAGGCATTGCTGAGAAGATAGCAAAAAAAGATACATGCGTTAACACTGGGGTGAAAGCACTGGTATTGCTCTGATGTGGGGCATTAATGAACAACTTCCTTTTCTCAAGAGGACTGTTAATACACAGGGCTAAAGAGCCTGGCTGGGTCCTGACTTCTCCTCCTGTCTCTTTCCCTGATTGCATACTGTCCTTGGTTCAAAAGGAGGAGTTGAGGAACACCTGCTTCCCACCATGCTCTTTAGCTTCTTTTAGAAAGTCGGAGCAGAAGGACCAAGCCTTCTGAGACTGCTGCCCGGAACCCAGTTCTCTTAAGCTCATGACAGAGCTTATATGTTTCTGTCCCCAGATGAAGATGACAGTGAGCATGCATGGGAACTCTTACTTAACTGTTTATGTCTTCCTTCTCTCTGATGATTTGTGCTGTCATTAGCAGGGATCTGTCTATTCCTTTGTCATGCTGATTGCTTAAACTTAGTTTGTAACAGAAGTTATGTTCAGTCCTTCAGAGCATGAGCTTGTGCTTCCTACTATGGAAACTTGATGGTTACTCCATTCCTCTTAAGTCATCCTGTTCTTCCAGAGTTGTCTTTATCCACTTTTTATTGTTAGTGCCTCCTGACATGGTGGCATCAGAGCAATTCTTTTTGCTTGATTTGTGAAGTGATACCAAATATTTATCATGTGCAGACCGATTCAATGTAAAGTACTACTTCTGTCTTAAAAAATACTGAATTGTCAGAGGAAGATGTGTTGCATGAATCTTTGTTGTATTTTATTTGATTTTCTACTTACTTTTAACAATTTGAAGAATTAAGACTTTGCAAGCAACTGGCTGGAGACAGCATGGCTGCCTAAATATACCAGTTTATCCAGATATCCCCTTTGTCTTGTTTTAACCCTATCTACAACATTTATTATTCTTCAGTCATTATATATAAAACTACAATTTCATATTTTAATAGAAATCTTGGAAACAAGACCCATGCCTTCAAGTGACTGACTTCTAGGCTGAAGCTTCCTTGGTCCAAGTAACCCCAGTATCTTTCGAGTTCTTTGTGTCTTCCTTCTTATCTTGGATGAGAATTCCAGTTTCTTTTTCTCCATTGTCGCCACTCATGGGTTTTTTTGAAGGCTGATGGGCACCATGTGAGTATTCACATGGCTTGGCTTTGTGCCCAGGTTGAGAGCAAAGGTTTCCTGTGCAATGTGGGCTGTCAGTTACCTCTAGAGGGCATTCATCACCTGATGGCTGCCTAATTCAGTTTCTCCGATTCCCCTTCTAGCCATGCCTTTCCTCTTTCATTGACTAAAGAGAGGGCTATATAGATTTGCACATTTAAGCCTCACTGGTATGCTCTAAGTTAGGTGGTGGCAATGCTTCTCTTGTACAGTTAGTTACTTGAATAATCTCTAGTTTTATGAGTATTGCACCTCTTTTGCCTTAATGCTTGTTTATATAGCTAAAGAAAATTTTAGTGTCTTACGTATATTTCAGTATAATTTTATTTCCTTTTCTCAATTCTCAGCTTTATTTGTGACAGTTAACGCTTTAACTCTGTACTTCAGTGTCTGTGCTCTAGCTTAATTTTCATTCTTTTCAAGTCTTATGTTTCCTCCTGATATCCTTTCCTTAGGTGGTCAATTCATATAGTAAGTTGAGGCTCTTAACTTGAAAGCTTTTATCCCTTTCCTTGGGTTGTGCGTTCCAGTTAACACTTTTGATTTCGGAATATGCCAAGTTGTTTTTTTTCTGTATTCAAGTTCTTGAGCTACTCCAGTCCTAGCTTAGTATGCCAACCACCTCCTTTATTTAATCCCCTTTTGCAGTTGAAATCAAGAACCTTAGTTATAGGCTGTCTTGTTCTTCAGTTCATTTGCAATTAAGGATATTTACTTTCACCAACTTTTCTTCGCTGTTTGCAGAAACTAAAGCTTGAAAGAAAATAACAATTACTTTTTTTTGGTGTAGAAATCTGTAGGAATATCTGACTCTACAGAGTTTTCCTCTTTCTGTAATCAAAGCCTGGGAAGTCAGTCTCCTGAAATGAAACCTATTTCTCTACTTGCAAGAAGAAGCTCTTTTCTCCTGAAGTATTAGAGAATGGATTTTGGAGTATGTTTCGTGATATGCCTTCAAGTCATTTAGTATAACGAGAGGAAGAAGCACTTTAATGACTTCCTAAGCATATTTCCTGCTATACAGTCATGTTTGATGAAGTCATAAAACCTGACTGCCATTCAGTTATCCATGCAAGCATCTTAATTTTTGTCTGCATTGCTCTTGCTGTGTTTCAGAACAGATGAGTTCATTCAAAAGACCATCCGTGAAAAGTTTGCTCACTGCACAGTGCTGACCATTGCACACCGCTTGAACACCATTATTGACAGTGACAGGATTATGGTAAGACAGTTAACTGTTTAATTTTTTTTTTTTTTTTCCTGAAGAAGAATAATGCTATTGACTCTTTCTTCTTAATTTTGATCCAAAAGTGGGCAGTGGTTGAGGTCATACCTTAGACTTACCCTAGTTTAACCTAGTTATCCTAGGTACTGTGATTGATAACTCATAAAACTGGAGAAGTAATGACCTGACAAGACTTCTTACATTATCTGGCCCTGTGGTTTCCAACCTGCAAGGCATGAACCCATCGCAGGTGAGACACAGCAGCAGACCTGAGCAAATAAACTCCGCTAGCACTAGGAGCCTGTGAAGACACACCCAAGAGGCTCGGGACAGAGTCAGCCGGATTCGGTCAGGTTTATTAATTCAGTCTCGGTGGGCTGAGGGAGGCAGTGACAATAGTTAGTGGTATGGGATGTGCGAGGAGGAAGTGGTAGAGGTTCCAGGGTAGGAGACATTAAGGCAGCAGCTGCCCTGGGGCAAGGGTGGTGGGAGAAGTGGAACTAGACTGGTGAGGTAATGAACATAGCCAGCTTTCTAAAGCGAGGTTCAAACAGAAAAGATGAAGCACCACTAATCCAGCAGCTTCTGCCATCTTTGTTCCCAACAGAGCAGTGATATACTCTGCCACTCTGAAATACCCTCTCTGCCATCTTGTCTGCCCCACAGTAGAGGGCACCTGCATAGAAATTAGGAAATACTTGCTGATTATTTTCATAAAGGCAGTGGTCTTCCCTAGGCTCTCAGGAAATCAGGCTGGTTTGTGTCCTTGAAATGACATGCAGCCTGCAGTTTTCTGCAGTAGGAACAGGAGCCCTTTGCAAGCATTTTCTTCACAGTCATTTGATGAAGTAACTGACATAGTGGGCAAACCGTGTTTGCGAGTGGAACTTAAATCTAACTGGGCTTCAAGCAGAAATTACCCTTCACGTCTCGGTGGTAACCTTAAAAAAAAATACTTTCTTCAACTTTTGTTTTGTGAAAATGAAGCATGTTAATTCTTTCCATGTTTTTTTTACTGGATGCTCAAAACATTTTAAAATCTGTGGTTGAGTTACAATGGTTGCCTGAAGTACACAAAATGAAACAGTTGGATCTACTGAGGTGAGTGGTGTTCTGAGGAGTAGAATAGATTGTGAACTGAGTGATTATAGTTTACTTACAAAGACAGAAACCAGCAGAACTGCCATAAGTATTCATATAATTGCAAGCATTTAACATATAATAAATAAATATTTTCTTCACTGGTGAATACCTCCCCACAGGTCTAATGGATATGTTGGTGTTTTCTACAACTAAAGTGAACAAAAGATTTGTGAGGAAACAACTGTGACCTAATTAATAGCTCTGTGTGTTTGTTAGCTGTCCAAAGGGATTTCTGTGGGTTTTGGTTCATTAACTACTATTAGCATGTTATGCACAGAATGCTCTTTCCATGAAGATGTTTTCTTAGTTTTACCTTTAATATCATGCAGTTGTAATGAAAACTTAGACGTTTTATTTTTTTTTTGCCAAAAATCATTGCAACAAAGCCTAGAAATCGCCATTCTTCCCAAAGTGCTTATTAGCAACTATATAGCTACTCTTACTGCATTTTTAGAGTCTGTACATTATTCTTAACCTGATGTTGTTTCAGTTTAGCCACTATTAAGATTTCTAGTTTCCTAAAAGGAAAGTTCGTTTATGTGCATACATTGTTTAATACAGTCTCTTTTGAATGTCTTTGAACTCTTTAGAGTATTAAGAAACTCATTGCAAGATGTGCCTTCGAGTCCGCAGTCATTAGTAACTCTTAAATATTTTTCGTTGCTTCATTTTCATCTTCTTACTGGTTGCTGTAATATTTCGGAGAGAGAGTAGTGTGAGAAGCATAGGACAGAAAAAAGGAAGAAACTTGACATGTGACTCCCTTAACAAACCTGTTTTCTTGACATCCTTATTCAGTTATTGATTCTGTTTCCAGACAAATTGGAAATATGATCGCATATTTAAAATGATCAGAATTATGGCAGCTGTGCTTTAGTTACACTTTTAATTACTTGGTTTACTCAGGCATGTAACTCCTAGTGGGAATATAACAGAATTTTGGAAGAATAAGAAAAATGTGTGTTAAAAATGCAAGGAAAAATAATATTCCTCTAGAAGACTAACTGTTAATGAGTGCTGTTAACAATAAAAACAGCATTCATGGAAAATTAATCTTTACTTAAATATCACAAAAATTGAGAAGACTCCACTAAAGAAAGCTTTCAGTGTATTTTAAAATTTGGTTAGTCAATAATGTATTTTAGTAATTCTCAAATTTAACTTGATGCAGCTTCTTTTTTAAGAGTAAGAATGCACAAACTGCAGTGTATTGTTCTTCCATTGCCCACTATTAAAAACCCTGGTTTTGTTTCTCTTGTTAACTGAGACCTCTAGGTGCAATAGGTGCAATAATGCCTTCATTTATAAGCCATCCCAAATCTGTGTTGTTTGCTATCACAGTAAATTTGTTAGAAAATGAGGGAAGAACAACAAAGTCGGAACCTAACAATTGTCTTTTGACAAATAATGAGTGAAGTTATTTTTCAAACGAATTTTGCTCAAACTTGTTCAACTCTCTTAATTCAGTTGCAAAAGTCCAAGCCCATTCCTGAACAAGTATACATAACCTTGAACACAAACTAGGGTTTCCCTCCCTTCCCACTGAATCAGATTGAAAGGAACCTCAGGAGGTCTCTAGTCTAACCTCCTGCTCAAAGCAGGGTCAGCACTAATTTCAGATCAGGTTGCTCGGGGCTTTTTCCAATTGGGTCTTGAAAACCTTGAAATATGGAGATTCCACAACCTCTCTGGAAAACCTGCCCCAGTGCTTAATTATCTGCCATGAAACCTTTTATTTTCTTAATATCCAGTTGAAGCCTCGCTTGGGTTTATGGCAATTGTTTCTTGTTTTCCCATAGTGTATCTCACTAAAGAGCCTGCTTCTGTCTTCTCAGTAACTTCCTTGTAGGTATGGGAAGATTGCTGTAAAGTCCTCTGAAGCAATCTGTTCTCCAGAGTGAGCAAGCCCTTCTGTGTCAGCTCCTCAAAGGTTAAGTGCTCCAGTCCACTGACCACCCTGGTGACCCTATTTAGAACTAGCTCCAATTTACCCTCATCTTTCATGTACTAAGGGGTCAAAACTGGTCACCATATTCCAGATCTGATATGGTGATCACTGAATAAAGCAATTCACTTGATCTGCACTCCTGTTGATACCCATGGCACACTGCCTGACTCCTGTTTAGCTTACGGAACACCAGGACCCCACCTCCTTTTCAGCACAGCTGACGCTCAGGCAGTTACTTCCAAACTGGTACTGATGCAGGGGGTCAGTCCATTCCAGATTCAGTACTTTGCATCTGTCATTGTTGAGTGTCATGAAGTTCATGCTGACCTATTCCTTTAGCCTGTCTAGATCTATCTTTGAATGTCAACCCTGTCTTAAGTGTATTGACTGTAATCTCCAGTTTGGTGTTGTCCACAAGCTTTTGACTTAATTCAATTTAATTGCTGGTTAAAGCAGAGCTTTCCCAAAAAAAGTTCACTTTTAGAGTTAATCCAAACATTTTTTAAAAAAAAATTTGAACAGAAAATAATTTTGAGAAAGTCATGAGAAAATGTCAAGTTGGATGAGTATGGAAATAGGAACTGAACGTGAACTGTTGCATGTCTGCTCACACCCATCGTAATAACCGGTTCTATTTTAGAAGAGAAGAAAAGCCTACTGGAAGAGGAAAAAAAGGAAGAACAGAATAGATTTTATACAACTGTAGACAAATCTGGCCTCAGGAGTTGTTTTAATTCTCGTTTGTTCCATTCCCAAAACCATACCTCTGGTTTCATAATCCAGGTCACGCCTTAAGAGTATTTCCATTATATCTATCTTAGTGATAAACATATTTTATCAGAACTTCAAACACTTAAAATCATTGAGGGAAGAGCTGTATTGTGTAACGTGATACTCTCTAACCCAATCACCTCAATGAGTAATACTACATTGCACTTGCATAGGACCTTTCATCTGGAAATTGTAACGCTCTTTACAAACATTAATTAATTAAACTTCAAACACCTGGGTGAGATAGGGAAGTATCCATACAATCTTTGGAACCAAAGTTCGAAAGACTTGCTAAGTCAGACCATCAAATAATACTACCATAAAATTATAATCCAGTGGTTTTCAAACTCTTTTATTTTTTTCTTTTCTTCCCTCTGAGCTTCTCCAGAGTCTCATAGGAGATCTTCTCATTCCTTCTTCTTCATTAGTTTGAGAACCCAAGTTGTAACTCCTCCCATCAAGTGCTAGCAGTACCCGTTTTGCTCTTTGGCACAGGCAGCCACCCTGCTTCCTGGCAGAAGGATGGGATAAATGTTGCAGCTGCCTCTTCTGTGATGGCAAATCCTGGCAGAAGCTCAGTTTAGGCTCGCTCCTCTGGCCCCTCATTCCACATAGCTTCCCTCCACCGCAACAGCTGTTTCCCTGCCCTGTCCTCACTTTAGAGGGAGAGAGCCTTTTACATGAACTGCATCTGCAGCTCACCAAACCCAGCCAGGAGCAGCCCGGGGTAGCCGAGAGGCACCACTCCCAAGACTTCCAGTCAGATCTCATAAAATCCTCATCACCCACTCCTCCCCCTCCTCTTTGCTTCTTCTCCAGGTTGAGAAATACTTTTTAGAAACTCTGTTTTTACAGAGGGGACAACAGAAGCATACAGAAATTGAGGCTCACCCAGGGACATAGTGGATCAGTAGCAAATTAAGTATATGCATCTGACAAGAGTGTGATGCAGTTGTTTGCTCTATATACTATGCTGTGGTCTTTCTATAGGAAAGCCACGGAGTAGTCAAGACTTGTGCATTTTCCAATGACAAGGACGTTTCTCCACAGAGACTTTTCATATCAGTGCAATACTTCTTTGAACTGGAAACTCTTCATGCAAGCAGAACTTGATCTAGTAATTAAAAACTGTCATTCAAATAGGAAGTTTTTGATGAAGAGAATCATGGGAAGAGATTTGATTTATTTATGGGAAAACCTGTTGTGGTTGCATTCTGAAATGACTGATATTCAAGGTAACAATACAATGTGCTTCACAGCCAGACTTGAGTTGTTTTTTTGGTCAATAGAAATTTACTTCCCACATCTTTCCGGTAAGCCTCCCTCGTTCAGTTGTTCTCATTTTTCTGATGTTATGTTTATGGTGGTAGAACATCTGGACCTCATAAATCAGGTACCGTGTTTCATGCACCGTACGCATCTAACCTCAGCAGGGCAATCAGTCCACCAAGAGTAGGTGTAAACATCTTGAAGGCAAAGGGGAAACTGGAGAAAGAGCCAGGCAGTTTGCATGATGAAGAGGTCACCTACAGCTAGACAGAAAATGCTATGCCGTAGACAGGGTCTGAGCGCTTGTCTCTCTGGAGTTCTGGTATCTGACCCAGTATTGCGCATCAGTATCCTTCATCCATCCAGTTGGAAATGAGGCGGTGGTGTTAATAAGACAACCTAAGCAAACATGATAGTGATGGCAATGCTGCCCTTCCTTAGCATGGGGATGACAGCATTCTTCCAGGAAGTGAAGAAATCTGTGCTTTACATTGTCTTCTGTCTGAGGAGGTCTGGATGCAATGTTCCCCATTCCCAGAAAGATGCCATACCCACCAGTGTACCCAGGGCAGTCAGGTTAAGGCCAGTCTCCACCCTTCCTTTTGAAGTGTTGTGCTCCCAAAAATGCAAGAGTCATGGAGCTAGAAGGAGAATAAGCGTGAAGGAATCTGAATCTGCAGCCCAGTGAGAAGCAGAACTCTTGAAAGATTTGGGGAGCTCCAGCTGCCGTACCAATGCTTTCATGTGAGCTTTCGCTGCAGTGGCCCAGCTTCAGATGGAGATGTGGAGAACGTAGGAAGGTGGTGCTGTGTTCGATTGCCTCTTCTTTTGCTGGCTTTTTTGCTACTTATTTAAATATCACTGCTGGAAAACAAATATGTTTTACAGTAAATCCTAGACATTCTGTTTAGGGGGGATTATGTAGGTTGCAAGATACAGAAATGTGCAGTCCTAGTTGCAGAACAGTTCTTTGTGAAAACTCTGCACGTTGCTGTTAGCGTTGAGTCTCTCCTCTTAAGTATGTACATATAGGACTGTTTCTTTGGTGGAGAGCTACCTGCTGTTAGATACAGGCCCTCAAGTACATAAGATGTCTAAGAGAGGTCAACTGGCAAGACTGTAAATTTTCCTGAAGCCTGGGATGGTAAAACATGAAACTTTATGAATAGTAGAAGTAATTAGGGCTACATTCAGAGCTGTTGTTCAGTCCTTCAAAATTCTAAAGTAGGAGAACTGTAAGGGTATAAAATGGGTATTTTTTTTTTTGTTCTGTAACACAGAGCTGAAAAGGGTTTTGACCTTACATTAGCCCAGTATCTAGAGTGTAGTGAAATATTATTGCATATTATGCTTGTGCTATTGAAGTCCGTTTATTCTGTTAAAAGAGTATAAAGGGAGCTTAATGGATTATAGTGGATTGAATGAAAGCCAAATTTTTGAAACTAGGGATCAGGTCTCCAAAGATACTTAGGCACCTAATTCTTCGTAGAAACCTTAAAGTACCTTGTGGATCTGAATCCAGTAATCCACAGTAAAGTTGCTACATTCATATTTGTGCACCTGCTGTCATTATTCAAAAGGAACAAACACTAATAAAACTCCATTTTTGACTAAGCCTCTGTCTTGGAAATATTAGAATTTTAGAATATTAAAATTTATTATTTTCTATTCAACCTAAGAAAAATCCCAACTGTGCTGTAGGACCAAAGTCTCTTGAGTGAAGAAATGTGAAGGTAAGAATATGAAGGATAGTCACAGAAGGGGACCTGCATGGAGCAGAAGACAGAAATTAATGGTGATAGGTGAGATGCCTTGCAGAGGGGAGGTGAAAGAATACTTGGTGTCGGCATACCTGAATATCAGTATGTACACAGTAAAAACATTGCTTGTGTACATGTGTTCTGTAAGGTGACTGGTAAACTGTGGATGTCCAGATTTTCAGGATTGAAACAATCAAAGGTGAAAACTTAGGAAGGAGCATTTAGCTATAAGAGCTGATCAAATATTTCAGGGAGACTCTTTGGTGTTTTTAAGCAGTTCCACCAGATGTTGCGTGTGATTAATGCCAGCCTACCTACTTGGCTCTTGGCTGAGTTGGAGCCTGTCTGGCCAACTGATGGAAAGCAAAGGGCCTGGGAACTGTTGGGTTTCTCCTTTCATTTGGTAACTCAAGACTTGCAGAGTTTCTGGAAGAGTTGAGCATTTAGCAAGTGATTTTTCAGAAATGATCAGTTTTCTTTTGAATCTGAACAAAGGCAATTTCTACCATTCCCAGATCTTCTGAAACTGGGTTGATGTTTAGCAAACCACAAGGGAAAACCAGATCCTTCCATGTTCTTTCTTGGAATTTAGTAATCGAGTTCAACAAATATCAACAGCGAACACATTGTTTTCAAAGCTGAGTAATTTATGCATCTTTACTATTAAGAGAAGATACTGATGTTTAGGCCAGATTTTGCATAAAATACTGAGCTATGTGCTATGTACTGAGCTATGGTCATGTATCAGAGCAGGTGTTGTCAGCTGAAATAAAGTGTCTATGAAGTTGTATATACCACATCTGGCCCAGCTGTCTCTAAAATGAGTCAAAATCCCAGTGCGCTTGAAAAGATATTAGGACTGTTGATTCTCTTTGCCAGTTTTAAGCCACATCTCTCCAAAACATGGGCATCTTTGAGTTCTTAAAAGCTGCTTCCATTTGAGGAGGGCTGCCCAACAAGATTTTTTCTTTTGCCCAAATAAAACAACTAATTATTGAGGCAGTACTTTAGCTGGGAGCATTCAAATGAAGAGCTGGATTTGAATTACTACAGGAAGTGAAGCCAATGTTTTATGCACCTTGATCTCTTTCTGTCAGGCATTTGTGTGTAAATGTGTTTCCATCAGTATAAGGACAGGATGGTCGAATGATGTTTCTTTAAAGACAATGGTATGGAATCCAGACCATACTAGGCATACTAAAACATCTTTAGAGAATGATTTTTTTTCTCTCTCAGAAATACTATATTACTGTTTAAAAGCAAATTAGCACAGGACATGCTGGTGGCTGATGCTTTGAGCAGACAGTTTCTGATAAGGTAAAACTGTGTGCATGGCAGCTGAGCCACAAGTTCATTGTCATCAGAAACTGATAAAACCAAGAGACATGCCCAGTCACCTGCAATATTGCTTAATGTCTTGAAAAGTATGATATCCTTGTAGCTTATCTAACCTTATAAGACCCTCAAAAGCCTTATTAAAGAGTGCGATTTCTTAAGCTGAAGTGTATCTTCTATCACTTCAAGGCCGCATTTGAGCCATTCTGCAATCCCAATTGAGAAATGTGGCTTTACAGTGATGGAAACAGTCATTACTGATTGACCAAGGGAGAGTTTTGTCAGCAAGTTGGTAAGAACTGGCATGAGGTCCCTTCATACTCTCTAAGGGAAAGGTTGAAGCTGCACTGGTTTATCAGATGTTTTGAGGTGAGGAAACTGAACAATACAAGAAGCATCTGCAGTGACTCCTTAACAGGCTGCTTTCCTCCAGCAAGATACACAAGGAGTTAATATTGAATGATTATCAGTAGAATAAGACTCATTACTACATGCATAATTGATATTTTTTCCCACAACATTCCAGACAGCTTACAGTGGGGTGTCGTCAGACAGAGAAAAAGAAGGTAGATTTTTAAGCCTCTGCAAGAAAAATAAAGCTAACTCATACGTGGAATAATTTACCAGGCAGTGTTGCATGCTCAATTTTCCCTAAGTTATAGCTCAGGAGTAATTTCAGTTTAAAGAAATCCGCTATTTCTGGTTACAGAACAAAATGTCTGAAGTTGCCTTTTCTGTGAAACAGGGGAAGGTGGGCAGGAGATACATGTCAAATCCCAGTGACTGGAGGCATATTTGGCATTGTTACAGCAAATTTAAACTCTACTGAGGTGAAATATTTGGAAAGTGTGAAAATAATAATTCAGATTATAAGAAGGTAAATGCTCAAGTGTGCTCTGCTTTGTTTGTACACATGATATATGTATGTACATTATTTGACACCAAATTTGTCTGGAGTTACTGGTAATTTGTCTAGGAACCCTGAAGGAGCTTGGGGAATGCTTAGATTAAACCTGAAGACTGAAAAAAAAAAACCACCCCAAAGAAACAAAAGACAGCCAAACAAAGCTCCACCACCAAAACTTTTAAAAGGGGGGGAGAGAGAAAAACCCCTTAAAAAAGAAAACAAAACCAAAAAAAACCCAAAACCACTTTAAAATGGCTCCTGAGTTATATCTGTGGCCTTCTCAATGTTCTTCAATGTTCGCAAACCTGTTTAGATAGGTTGGTATTTATAAATGATTATTCAGAGAAGTATGTACATGTTTCTGATCTGTTTTGACAAACCATGATGAGACGGAAGAGACAGAACATGCTTGCATCTGAACTTAATGCCAACTGGAGCACAGGCTGTTGACTCTTTCCCACAAAGCTATGTATTGTCTTGGGTAAATATATTTCTTATAATATGATGTAACCAGAAGCATCTCCTGAATATTCTCCTCTTCCCAGGACTTTATTGAAGATCATCTTGATGTATGCTCTCTGAGGAAAACATTGTTCAAAGTTGTACTCCTAGTGGAGTTTTGAACTTTAATAATAATTTTGTTGTTTGGTGATGTCTTCTCCAAGTCTAAATTAAATCAGATGTATTCCCTAGGAGATAATTTGCTTGAATTATTTTCCTTTTGAATAGGAAATAAAAACATTTATGATCAACTCTTAAATGTCCCATTTTCCCTCTGGCTTTATGGTGAAGATGAACGTGAATAAGAATACTAGTCATTCCTCAATAGTAATTGAAATAAATTCCCATGCCCCCCTCCTCTGTTGCTGAACACTTCCAACCTTGGACTGGTTTTTTTCTCAGAATGTTTTATAACTATTGTTCTCTTGGTTTGTCTGCTTTTGTTGCTGAAAGTTAGAAAGATTTAGAACTTTCTTTTTTGTGTCTATGGATAGCCATAAGTACATGGTATTTGTTACAGCATTTTTAAGGGTCCATGCTCTTTCTCATTCTGTGGCTAATGATATTTCTTTTAGTTATATTAATCCACAAAGAAGACTTTAAATTCACTTACAAAATGAATGTTTGCTTTTCCAAAGTCCTGTGCAACAGAACAATATAGATTAGCTGCAGGAAGCATCAGGGAGAAAAGGTGCAGTCCTGGTTCTGCTGTCTAGGTCTCCACTGGAAACTGGACTATCTTGATGTAGTATTCTTGTCATTCATTGTCTCATTTCTCTCTTTTCTTTGTGAAATGGATCTCTGATTTCTTTCTCTCTTCCATCCCCTGCTCTTTTGGCATGGTTAATATGTTAAACTATGAGGCTACAGAATGGAAATACTGCAAAGTTTGGGGGTTTTTGGGGGGACCTAGGCAAAGTGGAGGTAGATAACCCTGGTAGGTTACAGATGAAGCAAAATGGACAACTATTTTGTAGTTGGCAATTCTTATACAAATTTAGTTCAGCAACATTTTTATGGCATAGGCAAATAGTCTAACTGCTAGCTAGAGTTAACATAAACAACACATTTAATTGGCTAATACTTTTTTCATGTTTGCCTTTGCAGGTCAGTCAAATTCAAATACTTTTCTGTTTCTCTGTCCTTCCCTGCCAAGATTTTAATGTCATTCTTTCTATGTTATTCTGTTCATCTATGTCAAACAAAGTGCTGTTCAAAACTATGTTGCCTTCTACCTAACATGGTGCTTATCCTTTGGAAAAAATCACAGCTGAGGTGAGCAGTCACTGCCCCAGACTATTCAACGAGGATGAAACACTAGATGGAGTGGAATTAGGTGGCATGAGAGGATTTTGCTGACGACAAATACAGCATTTGAGCCCTGTTTGAACTTAAGATGTCTGAATAGTGCTGCTTGAGAAGGATAATCTGGATAGCTATAAGTAAAGAGCAGTTTCACCTTACGCAAGGACGTGAGCAAATTTCATTGAAAGAGAATTTTCCTGCGTGCTTTCTTTTGCATGATCACCAGCAGCCGATTTTGTACTGCTGGAGTTAACTCTTCCACTTGAGAAAATCCTGCTGAAGTCATAAGAATGTGACTACAAAGGCAAGAATAGTGCAGGCGAGGTAAAAGAAACTGCCAGTGCAAGACAGTGGAGAATCTGGCACTGGTTTATGTAGGACTACTTGGGGTTTATATAGCTTTTTTATGTTTGTTTTTATTTTACTCTGGGCTAAGTATGTCACAGGCAGTTAACTCCCACAGAATGATTATGAGTCTTTATTTGGTGTATTTTACAGAGTCAGCCCAAGGAGCTGAAAGGTTGAATGATTTGTCCACAAAATCTACCTCTCTCAATATCTGCATTAAAAGTCTATAATGAAATCCCAGTCTGATTCAGAGTTCTGTGCTCCTGCGTGTGTCCTCCATAATCACGCTGCCAATCTGATTTCGCCAGCTACGAGCTTCTCTGGCTTTTCTGTATCAAGTTCCACTGGTACAACTGCCTTGGAATGCATCTGGGTTCGATTCGGTCGTATTGTGCAGTGATAAGCATTGTATGCAAGTTGATCAGAAAATATGTGGCTGGTAAACACCAGATTCCTCCTTTCCTGAATGATTAGCTGGCTTTTTGAAGTCCTAATGATTTAAATTTGGCTTGGAGTCAGTGAGTAAGAGTATGCAAAGCCTTAGCCAAAGTACCTGTTTGTTTATTTAAATTTTATCAGCACATATTTCTTCAAAGAAGAGTGTCTATCTCTTTGTCTAAGCACTTTTTAATAAATGTATAAGTATATAAATGTACAAATACCAAGTAAATCAACTTAAATTTTCTCCATTGTCTCATAGATGACAGCAGTTAGTAGAAACTGTTTTTCCTTGGTGAATAGGGTTTATAGACTTCCTGACTTGTAGGAATGATACTGTCTGTTCAGTTTCATTCTTTATTTCATTTCAGATTTTTAAAAAAGTAACATGGCTTGTTTTCTCTGTGTTTGTTCTGTCTATTTTCATCACACAAGTTTGGTGTTACTCCCCAAGAAGGGTTATGAATAGATTAATGATTTGTTTAAAATGTGAATGGAATTATTTTCTTCTAGACATAAATCGCTCACTCTATCTGTTAATCTTCTGGACTTGGCTGTTTAAAACGTGTCAAGGAAGAATAAATTTTTCCTTTTTCCCTCCCAGGTTCTCTGGAGGAGAAAGATTATCCATGTTTGTGGTTGTTTCAGATATTTGCAAAATTAATGTTAAAATTCAAATACCGCAGTAATATAATTTTTAAAAAACCCTTTACTTTTCTACGGTAGCTCTTTTACTTGAGAGACACATTTAATAAAGATGCTTTTTGTTTTCTTTATTAAGGCATGGTTACATAATCTAGTGCTATGTTGAAAAAAACTTTACTTATTCAAGGCACCAGAGATGTCCTATGCTGCATCACCTCAATTTAATTATGTTGAACGCTATATGATAAACTAATTTATTGCATTTTTAAGGAAGCTGTCCTTAACTGTGACATACTGTAGTATATAAAATTTCATCTAAAATTGCAATTTAAAATTATATTTGTAATTAATCCTTAAATGTTCAGTTAAATGGGATAGGACTAAGTACACTGAAAAATCAGCATGTGTATCATTGCAGGTGAAACACCGTACCTATTGTATATTAAATTACTATATATTGTGCTATGCAATATTACTAATATTTTAAAATTTTTCCATGAGCACGTTCTTCAGCTATATACCAAACAGTATTGGAAGTCACTTGCAAAGGAAAATCATAGCTGGG
The DNA here is from genome assembly GCF_047716275.1 of Strix uralensis. NCBI lineage: Eukaryota > Metazoa > Chordata > Aves > Strigiformes > Strigidae > Strix > Strix uralensis. The sequence goes on from NC_133973.1 coordinate 80,183,305, forward strand.
TGCTCTAAGATACAAGCTTTGAAAATAGCAAATAACTTCTTGTAGGTTTCTGTGCATACGGTTTATAAAATTAAATGTAATTATGCTGCTGTTGTTGACTGAGCTATTTTCCATTCAAATGCCATGTACTTAATTGAACTGGAAGCGAAGGAGTGGAGGCTTTTCCCCTGGTGCTGGGTCCCTGGTGGCAAAGAAGTCGACAGCAATCTCGGCAACGTGTAATTTTCATACCAGTGCAGGCAAAGGGATCTGCTCAGCTGTCCTGCTTCACTGAGGGTTTTGTCATTAACGGGGGTCCGGGCTGTTTGCTGATGTGTCCAAGCTCTTGGCTATCAGGATGTTTTGCTGTAAGGAGTTGCACAGGCAAAATGCACGTTTTAAAGATTCTTCACAAGACTTTGAATTCATCTCCAAGCTCATTGGAGTTTCTTCTTTCAAACAGAAGTTTTCAAACTATTTTTGTTGGTTTGGAAGTTGTCCTCATGATACCTTTTATTAATTTCTTTCCTGAAATCAACAGCTCCAGTTTTTTAGATCTTTTTTTTTTTTTTTCTTACAAGTATGTACACCACAATTATGGCTTGGATTAGGAGTCCTTGAAGTCCCTCTGTTGTGGCAATATCTTTTTCAATAGTATGCCATGTGTATTCAGTTTTTTATTTATATAAGAAGAAAAATATTTTCTGAATTACTTTTGTTTTCTCACATAAATTCTTTCTTTTTTTTTTTTAACTTCACTGCTTCTACACATGGACTAAAGTACTGAACTTGTAGACTGATACCCAAATCTCTCTCCTGAGTCAATACCATTAATTTATAAGCCAGTTAAGTATTTGAGTGCATTGCATTTGTCAATATTGACTTTTCCCTGCTATTGTGTTTCTCATTCTCTTGGGTTAGTTAGGTGTATCTGAATCTCCTCTGGTCTATACTTACCTGCACATTTTTGTAGGTTTGTCACTTTTCTGATAACTCCTTTTTCTGATGACTAACAAATACGTAGCTGCCACATATGCCAGAACGATGTGGTTCCCACCAGTTCCAACCTGTTCAGATTTCCACAAAGAAAAATGCACTGTTTATTTCTATTTCTCTGTTTTCTGTCCAGGTTCTTGAAAAACATTTGTCCCTTGTAGCACCATTATTTAGTTACACCAGATACCTTTCTGGAAATCCATATAAACCAGTTCTTCTTTGGTTGTCTTCTGGTGCATTAAGAATTGTATCAGATTTGTGAGGTACAGTTTACTTTTGCTAAAACTGTGGAGAACAAATTCTACTTGTGATCTGTGTATCTTCTATTTGTGTTTTAATGATTGTTTTAACTTAATTGCTGTCTTATCTCAAAATATATATGCTAGTCTAAAAGCTCCCTGAATTAATCCCGTAAGGCTTTTGAAAATGTAAGTGCAGTATTTGCTACCATGCAGTCCTCAGAGTCACTAGTATGAGAATATTTTCTTAGAGGTTCAATCAGCTTATTCTTAAATTTTTCTGATACTTTTGACTGTATATATCCTCTGTGGATTACTGACTTAATGCCTTTTTCATTTCTCTGTTGTTTTTTCCTTCTCCCTTCCTCTGTTTTGGGCACCTATGTCTCTGGTGGCATCTCATCTTTTTTTATGTAGAAAGAATAGGTTCAGGGTAAGTATCTTTCTAATACGTAGTTGGCAAAAACTGATGCAAGAAACTGTTTATCTTTTCAGCAACACCCTCATTTTCTTTAATTACATCTTCACCTCCTCTAATCCAAAAGATCTACTTATTCTCCCTTAACCATCTTGGTGGTTATTGCGTGGTTTTTACCCACAGCTGTTTACTTCAGAGCCCATTTTAGGTCTCTTTGTTTCTTTCTTACACAATGAATCGTATAATCTGCTTTGTTGGCTTCACAAACATTGTATTTCCATATTCTGCATAACTTTGCATTGGATTCCTATAGGTGGAATGGCTGTAGGGCACTCTAAAATTGTACAACAGGTCTATAAACTGAAAAAGTGCTATGCTAGTTTGAAAAGGACGTATTTTATTTTCAGGATACAAAATTCATCTTAGCACTTAAAGTACATACATTTCCCCCTTTGCGCGTAGTCTCTAACATCCATTTTTTAATTTCATGTGTTAATACATTGGTTTCTGATGATTTAACAGGTTTTAGATGCAGGAAGACTGAAAGAATATGGTGAACCTTATATTTTGCTGCAAGAACAAGATGGCTTGTTTTACAAAATGGTGCAACAAGTGGGCAAGACTGAAGCGGCTTCTCTGATTGAAACAGCCAAACGGGTAATTTTAGAAGAAGGGATAATTAAATTTGTCTCTGCAGTTTGTTTATCTCAAGTTAGCATATTCAGTGTTACAGTAAGCCTTCCACTAAAGAATCTGTCAGCTTTGCAAGGCAAAGCCATCATTTTCAGTGCTTTTTTTAGTGAGATATACACAGACTTCCAAATGATGTGTATTTATATACCCCTCATTGAAAGACTGTTTGGATATCTTACATCCTTCTCTATGTACACAAAACGGTAAGTGTAAATAATATATGACATACTCACCTGTGCTGGGCATTGATCTTAGAAAAACTTGCTGTAAAAACATGGTAGGGCTGCAGAGTCCAGCATTTATCTGTTACTTCTCTATTTTCAAAGTCAAATTTTAGTTTGAAGTTCAGTACCTGTGCATTATAGCATGGTCACTGGGGGTGCAATCACATTCTTATTTTTGTGCTTTCTCTTACTTCATTCTTGTACCCTTACTCTGTCCTGCACATAGGATGGGCAGGGCTCAATTAAGAAACAGCTGTTGAATGTTTTGTTGCTTCCTTGTTCACTACAAAGCTCTGCCTGATTACTGCTTACTATTCAAATGCTACTCTGAGTATCAAATTATTAATGTAATTGTGAGCATTCCTCTGGCAATCAAAGTGTTTAAGAAAGATCAATGGATTAATTTTCATAATATGCCTCTAAGGTGAGGCTATAGCATCTCTACTTTTCAGATGGAAAGCTGAAGCAGAGATAAGATTAAAAAAATGACCTGTGATTGAGGAACTTGTTTTGACTAGCTTTTGGCTTGATTTCTCTTTTCTTGATGATTTACCTAGCAGGATGTCCAGAGCAAGGTCTTATTTCTCTCAGCGTCAATGAAGTTTCAGCACTGAGACTGCCAGTGCTCAGTTTGACAACAACTTGCTTCATAGTCATGTAACTTTACTCCAGCCTGCAAGTAAGGCACTGGTATTAGGCATGTAGCGACCTGAGAGAGCTTCTCAAGATGAGGCAAAGGTCTTATCTCTAGCCTTTATGCTTTCCTCTCCTCAAGTTGCTGGATGTGTGGAGCAGAGCTAGGGGAAGGCAAACTCCAAACTGTTTCCTGGGGAAACAGGAGACGAATAGGCAGGAAGCAACACACAGAGACAGGAAACAAAATGGCAGGTGCCTGGCTATTTCCTAGTAAAAATAGATACATTAACAGCAAATTGGAAAAAAAAAATGAATATTGTGCTGTCATGGAGGCTGCGTGCTCATGTCTGGAGGCTATTTTACTGGACTTTTTGAAGATTAGTGACGAGACTTCAGTGTCTGTTTATATTCTTAGAATTTTTTTAGAGCTGCTGAAACCTCTTTCTTTTAAGAGTTTTTCAAGTGAAGCTTTGTGGCTAAGAGTTTACACTATAAATTCATACGTGGCATTAATTGCAGAACTGAGGAAACAGCTTTGTCCTTAACTAGACTATGTAATGAGTCCTGCTGTCCTTCTTAATTGCTGCAATGTACCTTCTTATATTTTATAACTAGAAAGGAGTGGGTTAGCCACGTTTTTTATGGTATGTGTATGACAATCTGGAGGTTATATGAATTATGTTTAAAAGGATAGCTTCAAATTCATATGACCAGTATTTGTCTGTAAAGTGAAGGCCAGCTTCCTTGGAATGGCAAGAGGTGAGGCTGTCCAGCTGTCATCTGTAGAGATTTAGCCATGTCATGCTGTCTCTCCTTCCTTCCCTGCAGCCCTCCTCAATTGCACAACTGCATTCAAAGATAATTCAAAATACATAAAAATAATTGCCTGATGTTACTTGCCCATATAGTCATCTGCAGTTACCACATCAATGTTATGTGATTTTGTACAGGAAGGGAAGAGATCCAGGAACCAGTCTCTGCTGAAATGTGGTTTGATGAAAAAGTTTGCTAACTCCCAGGCTAGAAGGCAGATACAAGCTTTAGCATCTGCCAAGAATGCAAAGCATGGTGCTTATCCACACTCAGCCCAAAAATATGGGAATCGAGAGACTATATCTCCAGTCAGCAGCTACCCAGAAGCACAGTTAAAGTTCTTCCTGTTTGAAGGACTTGGACATTAATTCAAGGTTTTTGTATTACTGTCCCTTGTGTTTCGTGCATACTTTCAGAAAAGTTGCTTAGTCAGAAGAGCTGATTCCAATGGCTTTTCTTTTTACACTAGTAAGTCTGTTACATTCCTACTGTGGTTACTAAGAACTGTTTTTATGAAGAACAGCTTTTTTTCTGTTGTTGAAAAACAGCATGCTGCACATAAAAAGAAATGGTAATATGACATATATACATACTTTTCAGAAGGCATTACAGTGGGTTGCTAAGTAAAATGGTTTGGAACGTGGCCATGCTTTGGCAATGACTGTTTGATTTATTGCATTTTGGACCTGAATCTGGTGTAGAACAAACTTGTACCAAGAGCTTTTTTCGGTAAGGTGAGACTTTAAATGCATTTTCTGGAACAGTATTGATTCTGCATGTATCCTTTAAGTATAAATGAAGAGGGACTACACATCTTAAATTGGAAGAGTACCTTGGATGCCTTTGAAGAAACCTAATTTTAAAAAAAAATCTTGTGGGCATCTTAGCTAAGCATTGCAAGATCAAGCTATTGCTGGAACCTTAGCTCAGGCTTCCAAATTGATCCAATGTTACTATTTATGTGTCTCTCTGGATCACTCAGTATCCCCATTTTTTGTGCAAATGTCAAAAAAAAAGCAGGCATGGCTCAAACTGGAGACTGCTGAATATATATTAACTAGCCCGTAAGCCTGACTGCAGTAGAGTTATGCTTGGCATCGTGAGTCTGTGTTTTTATCTTTGCTCAGTTTACAAGAAGCTATTAGGAAAAAATTCTACCGGGAAAGTGAGAAATAGTCATCAAACAGTTAAAAAAGAAAAAACAGAAAGTCCTCATTTATTCAGATAAACAAAAGTTGGTGTGTACTCCGTGCTCCTGGCAGCATTGAGAGAGGCTTTTCCACAAGCTTTGGTGGCATCAGGATATAAGGCTGGTTTTCCGTCAATCAGTTTTGAGTAGTTTGAGGGAAAAATAAGGTTTATTTTATTTTAAAGCTATGACAGATGTGTAAATATTAAAATACTAGGTGTTATCTCACCTCAGTGATTACTTTTAAAAGGGTTGCAGCTCTGTTGGCAGTGGAAGAGGCTTGTATAAAGACTTGGGCATTTAATATCTTGAGGGATTGGACTCAGGGGAAGAATTGCAATGAGACAGTTGAAAAGCAGCTGCCATTTCATTACGTCTCTAGTAACGTGCCAAGGTTTTCTATTAACTTTACATTTTTCTAAAAAATGACATTCAAAAGCTGCATTAAATGTACGCCAAAGTTTTATGTTTTAAACCAGGAATGGGATAGGAATACACAACTGGGGCTGCCATCTTTGCAGCATGTGTGCAGGCAGGTGCCTGATTAACTTTCCTCTGTTGCATCTGATCATGGCTGGTTACTGAGGAATGCCTCTTAACAGGACTTCCAGTTCTTTTGTTGTTTCAAATCAGACCTTAATATTCTTTAAAACTTGCATATATCCTGCGCTAGCATGTGTGCACAAAAAATGACAGTGGTACTTACGGGAATGTTTTTATAGAATGACTATTTCTTTTTTATCCCGCGTGTTTTATACATGCATTCATATATGAGAAGGACATTATTATCAAACAAACTGAACTTTGTTGACAACACTCTCAAATATAAATTGGAGAAATGTTTCATAAGCCGTAGTCAAAGCAGTCTGACTATGAGACCTAACTCGTGACACATGTCAGCTTTACGAAGATAGTGTATTTTCTGTTTTTAAAGACTCAAACAAAACTTTTCACATTCTTCTTTGAAAAAATTGTATTTGAAGTCCTTTTTCACCCAAACACATTTTTAGATAAGAGCACACAAGTCTTGACATTATTTCATTTTGTTATGCGCATCTGTCAAGGAACAGAGATATGATACAGCTACTAAAAACTGGTGATTGTGGAACAGTGAAACTTGACAGCATTTCATTTCCTTTATGTTCTGATTATACATTTATCAGGAAACCTGTATCTCTTCTAGTTGAGCTAGAAATTGGTAGAATTCAGGAACTCAAAGGCTTGGCAAAGAACTGTCCTATTATTTGGTATCATCTTACATTTTAGAGAAGTTGCTTGGTTGAGTCATTGTTAAAGCTTTTGCTTCTTCTTTCATTATTGTGGTTCACTATCCAGAGATCACATTTCTATAGGCCCTATAACTGCTCTGCAGCACAAATTAAACGCTGGGATATTTCATACATATACCTCGAAGTTTCAATGGTTGTCAATCATAGTTTGTAAAATATAGGGATTACAACCTGATATTAACATCCAAATCCATTGTGTTCATTTTATGTGTGAAAATGAGAAACCCTTGTGCAGACGCAAGATTTCACAGCTTCTTTGTCATCCTGTTTTTAATTTATCTCCATGTTTTGAGCTAGTAAAATGATTTTACTTACCAGTTTAATGTAAAGTGATAAAACATATCTATTTATCTGAATTACCAGAATTTGAGTTGATCTACAGGTTGTGTGGGATTTTTCTCACACTTTGTTATAATGTAAGATCATATAGTAATTTTACTAATTTTTCCAGTGACACACAGTTACTGAATGCCATTAACCAGAAGTTCCTGTTGGGATTCCTTAAGGACATGTATTTATCTTTGTTGTATTTACCTCCTGAAATTTTATGTGAAACTAAAATGTGCTTGATGCATAATTACTCACAGAATCTGATATTTTTCCTAGGTGTACTTCAGTAAGAATTACCCAGAAGTTGTTCAGAATGGTCAACTTGCTACAGACTCCTCCTTGGATCCTTCCTCAGGATTATGCATAACTGAAACTGCACTGTGATTTCGAATAACCTTAACTGTTTTCCACAGAATGTAAACCTGAGATCATCTAAACTCAGTGACAATGTTTGCAAGTGTCAATGGGAGAGGAAAGGGGGGGGCGCGATTCTTTGCACTGGACATCCTTCCTATTTAATACTGAGAAGAAAATTTTTACTGTCCCTCTTTCTTTAATTTCAGTGCAATATGTTCAATATGTTTTTCTTTCCAACTAATTATGTTTGTATTGCTAAGGAAATTAGGCAGACTCGGTTTTTATTTGAGAGTTATGTGGTAGAGATCTCTTATTTAAACAGGTGCGGGACACCTAACAGGTCTAGAGTGCATATTTGGAGCTTATTAAAAAAATCGGAATGTGTCCTTTTTCTCTTTTGGAAATATTTTGAGAGCAAAAAACCAAATTTTTTTTCAGTGTCACTTTAGCACAACAGCTATGTCTAAACAGCAGATTTGGTAGTGTACAACTTAGTTGTCTAGTGCAACTGTCTTTCTACCTGTCATAAGTAGCTGTGCAGTTTGGTAGAAAACAGAATTGAACAAGCCAAAAATACTTCTTTTTGATAGCAAGAAGTACTATATACTTTTTCTTATAAATAATTCAAATAATGCTGTGCAAGATGAATGTAAATATTAGTTTTATTTTGCTAAAATCCAAATGCTGAAAAATCAATCTCAGTCTTCTATACTTCAGAAGAAAATTACCACATTTTGCACTGAAGAAATATTTAAATAATTTAACACACATTCCTCTCTTTATCCAGGTTATCAAAGAAAAAAAGGTATTAAAATAACTTGAGGAAACATTTGAATGACATGTCATTATACCTAAATACCGTGTAGTACAAAGTTATCTTCAACACAACACATTGAAATGTATACATTATTTGCATTTATTGTGCCTTAATATTTGTGCCTTCAAGCCAAAGCTGTAACTGCAGGGTACACAACAAATTCATTAAATATATGTTAAAAATATGTAACCTTAGTATATTTAAAGTTTTGCATCAGGGATTCTGTTGAACTCAAGCTGTTTGAAGTTACCATCCTACCAGAATAGGTGGGAAAGTACAACCTGTAGTTTTGAATGGCTGTTGCTGATAGTGAGAGGAATGCAGTGAGAGAGAGAGGTTCTGTATTCGTAGGTTATGTCCTGATTCAGCAAAGCACTTTAACACAAAGGCACTATTCCCATGTTTAAAAAAAAAAATCAAGCAAGTGCTGTGCTGCTTCAGATTTTTTCAAGTTTAGTGAGATATATACTCTTTGAGGTCCGGTAGAAAATAAATCTATTCATTTTACTGTTTAAAGGGCACAGAAGAGACTAAAAGGCAATGCATCTCTTCAGGACATGGAAAATACTGTGCTTTTTAAAAAATACTGAAGATGCTTGCTATTACCTTTGTAAGACAAATGTTATTTAACCAGTGTTCACCCAGTGGTCTAAAAGTAAGGCAAACACAAATGTTTCTCGTTTCAAGCAGTTCTACCAGCAAGTAACTGATTCAAATACAGAATTACTTTCCTTGTTGAGAAGTAAATTGAGGCCAAAGCCTCATACTACCTGCAGTGCCACCAGCCAGCTTCCCCGGTGGGGCTGGGGGGAAGCAAACATCAGGTTTAGCTGATACCATCCTCTTCTATCATTAGTAGGAAGTTACAAAATTAAATGCTTTTGTCCCTAGCGTTCTTTTGGCAGGTTCTGACGTGTCTTCTGTGGTGTGTAGCACCTTACACTACAACAAATCCCGCTGAGATCAGTGGAACTGAACTTCACGCAGTGATGCGCAGGATGAGGCTTGTGCTACATCTGGTGCTGAACAGCAGACAGGCAGGCACAGCTACCTGTTCCCAAAGCCATATGGCACAGATTGGCTCATGTAAGCAGTGCTTATGGCTGATCCTTCTTAGAGCACACCAGCCACATTCACTTTTCTGTATCACTTGGCCCTTGTCTTCTCCAGACTCATGCAGTCCACTTATGGACCTAGCACACAATTATCATTTAGTGTGCTTTGGTGTGCTTTCCTTTTCAATTCAAATTGTCTGAAATAAGGATAGGGCTATTCTGCAGCTCAGTAGAGTGGTGTTTGTATCGCAGAGGTATGTGAAGACATAAAGAAGTATTTGAGTGCATAGAGTCACATGGGATAATGCTGGGGGACTGTGTAGCATGAAGAAAGCTCAACCTTGCATGGTTTTGTCTGTAATTGCCTTTTGGAAGGGCTCTATGGCATGAACCATGTCCAAACTGCTCAGGATTTGTCATGGAAAGACCTGGCTGGAGTGGTCCAAAACAGAGCTGGGGTGAGCTGACCAGTAAGGCAGTGGACTCTGGTGCTTGAGCTCATTTGTTTACCTTTTTTATTTTTTTATTGAGCAGGACATATCCAGAGCCTAACTGTGTTTTACAATAGTGAATTCTTTTTATTTTTAAATAGTTCTTAAAAGAGAGTAAGTATGATGTATAATAATACACTGAGACTTTTAAATACTCTTAAGAGAACAGTACGTTCTCCTGGCCATATACCTGGAGTTTACTTTTTTTTATCAGAACCAAGGAGATATGCATACGTAAACCAAGGGTATAATTACAGTTTTAGTTCATTTCAGCTCTGAAATGAATCTATGGTAAGTTATATTTCAGAGCAGAGCTCCAAAACGCTGGCTGCTGCAGACTCACTGGTATGAGACCCTGACAGATCTAGCTATCAGTCTATAAGCTAGAATTAATTTGATCCTGTAGCTTTTTGAATGTGCACAAAAATGTTAGGTATCTCTGAAAATGCTGATTCTGCTTCTTCACATGTTTTGGCAGGACATTACTAGCTGTAGGTATCAAATGTCAATATAAGAGAAAACAAATTTTTTACAAAATCACACTTGAAACCCGTAAATTGCTGAGTAGAACAACTGATAGCAAGTCATTCGGGTCTGTCACTGGCAATGTATCATCTTTTTAGTTTAACAAAAATATTTTAATCAGGAAATGTTTTTTCAGATTCTTTTGTTGGTTTTGTTGTTGATAGTTGTTTTGTCTAGACGAGTATTGGTTAAGATTGACCTGCTTAATTTCAGTTAACTAAAGTGCAGTGTACCTGAATGGCAAAACTCAGATCAGGTATGAGAAAGGCCTTCCTCTGGTGAATGTCTTAGTCTGTTAAATGGACAAATTATGTTTCTGGCAAGGTGTTTTATGTTTCCTTTTAAAGAAATGTTCAAGCAGTTCTAAACTTCCACTTTGAAAATTTTCATGCTTTATTTGGAAATAGCAAAGCTGGTTACCCTAAGCTACATTCCTTCTTGGGGATCTCGGAAAAAGAACTCAGTCTTCTGAGTTATTCAAGCCTTTAAAATAGTTCTTGGTCATGAGGTGCCTTAAAGTATTCCAGAGTCTTATTTCTAATACATATAATTTTATAGAGTAATACTGAAAATCATCAGTTGCAGAACTGTTGTTTGTTTGGTGTAAAAGACTAGGAACAGCCTCTACTTCTGATCTCAAGAATTGTTCTTCAGACATTCATTTTTGTGTATCTTTGCTCCTCACCTCCTCAAAAGACCACTGGGAGAGTCAGAACTAACAGTTCTCAAGGATTGGTTATCTTGTGTTTTGTTTATTTTAAGGGCAAAATTCTTTTTAGTGAACTGAACCAGAGCTTATTTGCCAGATAGGCATAGTCTTCTGCAATACCGTTTGTACTGCCCTTTGGAAGAGGGAGGGCCTTCTTCTGAGCAACATCAGTAGTGCCGGTTGCTTAAGTTGTGTTGATGGTTTCTTTTAACCTTCCCAATACATGTTTAAAATAAGATGGCAGAAAGGATCAGAAGGGGGCAAAACATCCAAATGTTATAGAAACTTTCCTGGAAATGCTGCTTTTTGTATTAATCTGACCCTTCGAAATATCTCACTTTAAAGTTTGCCTCTTTTTTGGGGGGGGAAGAAAGAGTTGAAATAACTTATTTCCTGTGATGGTGATGAGCATCTGACACTTTAGCAGAAGAATGTGGCTTTCTGTATATGTTTTACATTGTGTAACAGCGCACTGCTTTTTCATCATCTTAACTCTGGTTTTGTTTTGGGTTTTTGCATTTGTGTAATAATCTGATTTTGGTATTGCTATGGAATGATATCTTTTGTTGACGTTCACGTGACAACTCCTGTCATACAATAAAAGGCATTTCTTAGAAGCGTGCAGAAGCCTGTGGTTATTGCGAATGTGTGGTTGAAGGCAGAAATGCTGGGCTGAGCCAAGTCAGATCATGCCTGAAATCTCCAAACACCTCTTGGTAGTATCACCAACTCCAAGAGCTGAAAATTCTCCATTTGGAGGTATAACACAGAATAATACTTCCCAGCTTGGTTTTACCAGTCGTCTGCAGCCTAAGATCTCTCAGATCATGTTATCAAGCTTTTTGCTTCAATGACAAGGGCTAAAAAGTAATCCAGATAGATTTTCAAAAATTGGGACAGAAGAACCACAGCAGTTGCACAAGTGCAGATCAGGTACAGTCTCTGCCTCAAGCAGTAGCAAGCTCAATGGACTGGGCAGCCAAAAGGTGGAAGGTTAACGGACACAGAAGCAAATTGGGTTAACAGCACAAATCCAGAATCTGGTGTCATCTTTGAATCCTGTACTTATGTCTGCTGAGTTTGTTGCTTAATTTACAAGACACTAAAACTGCTCGTTTCTGAAAACTGCTCAAAGTTTCTCCCTATGTCTACCGTCTCAAGCACTTAAATATTATTTTGATGCAAGTTTTTAGAACAAGATAAATTGTGTATTTGTCAATAATCCCCCAGTGCAACGATTTCCAGGACCTGATGCAACGTGAATTGTCATCTATCCTTTTATAACATGATGCTGAAATATGTGTTCAAAATTTCTCATGTTTCTATCAAAAGTCTACCTCGCAACCACTATGCAGCTATCTTTCTTGCCTGTAAGTGGATTTGGCTTAGGCTGTATGTGCAGCATCCTCCTGGAGCATGCACTTGCCGAATTCGTGTGCTCCTGTGTTAATACAATTCTGTCTTAGAAATGGGTGAGGTAGATTTGTTTGGTTGCCTGAAAGAGAGCTGCTGGTAAATAGCAAAGCTAAGGATGTCTTTTATGAATCTGCCCACAAAACAAGCATGAATTTCATAAACACAAGTATAAAGCTGGTTCATGGATTTGAAGCAATATTAATGTATAAAAAAATTAGGGCCATACTCTGATCTCTGAAACTGAGTTTCCACTGTCTGCATCTTGGCACCACTTAACTCCCAAAATTGCCTGGAATCAATAACCTCGTCCGTTTTGAGATACAAAATTCCCTGTGGATCTTAGCCACAGATCCAGCACATGCTCAAATGTACAATAACCTTGAGAAGAAACTGGAGGCAGTCCCACTGCCATTCAGGAGCCAGGGCACATGTTACACTAAGTTACTGGAGGGGCTTAGTGCAGGGTACTTGGATCATCCCTGCTTTCTTCAAACACGGCTGAGTTAAAAGCTGCAGTGGAGCTCTTGTCCCTCTCCTGCATGGGATACCCTGGTTTTTTAGAGCACGCATTTGGGAAATAAGAGGCAGAGGGTTGCAGGCTTTCCTTACCCTGAACTGCTTGGGTCTTTCCATCTTCTGCATTGCCAAAGAATAATATTCAGGATGGGTTTGATGGGAATATTCACCATGAGTGAGTGACATGGGGGATTGTTTCCTCCAGGACAAAGGAAATCCCAGGTTCAGGTCCCAGTTCCAGGGAATATTTATACGTTTTATTCAAAGATTGTCAGTAGAAACACCAGAAGGTGCTGGGGATTCAACTCCAGGGCTTTTGCATCAGTATAGCTGCAGTCTTGCTGGGCAGCAGGATCCCTTTGCTTTTGTCCACTCCTCCTCTCTCGCCCCAGCTGGGCAGCGGCAGCCAACACTGCAGCTCCCACAGCGCACAGGCCTGCTATTTGCAGTGGGTGCTTTAGCTGTTGGGCAGCTCTTCAAAAGCAAACATGCTTCTCCTGCCTCCCCAAGGATGCTGTTGCCCTCAGTACAGTCACTACCATGTGAACGTCTGCTTTGGATGGGATGCTTTCTGTACCTGGCTATTCCTACTGCAGCTGCTCCTCGTGCAACATATGGGCAGTGAGTCTCCCTATAGACCAAGGTTTTCCTTAAAATCAATAAAGCTCCTAACAGAAGAGCTCTGAAATACTAGCTGAAGCCTCTGCATTGACTATACCCAGAGAATAAGCTCCCAGTTTATGCAGTTTAAATTACCGTGTTGAAGCCAAGGGGATATGTATCACCTGGTCACTCTAAACATCTGAATTTGATGTCAGAAGTGTGGCTGGTGGGTCGTGTCAGGCACATGAGACTTACAAAGGAGCTATGGCTTTTTTTGTTCTCTTTTTTTCACCTTTTTTTTTTTTTTTTTAGTTTTGGAGACTTGCTATGGGAAATTAAAGTGGGATGGGACAGTGAAAAATAGTTCCCTTTGTTTAATTCCAGTAAGCTTTGTACCTCACAATTCAAGCACAGAGAGAAAATAAAGGAGTTATTTATCCTGCGAGTAGCCTGAAGAAAGCAAATTTTGCTATTGTTCATGCCAGTTGACATTCTTCATGGAGCTCTGTATTTTGCAGGAAAGGACCATAATTACCTTATGGCATTAAATTGAGTTGGGTGGGAAATGCAGCCTCAGATATATTAGTCAAAGTTTCATCATCAACAAGAGCTTGCTATTGAATATTACAGGCCCAGGTTTTCTTTTTAACATAAATATCAGGCAAGAATAGAACAAGCAGGTGCTGCTGAACTGTCTCTTGAAAACATTGCCAGGATACCAAAAAAAGAGGATTCCCCCCCCCCCTCCCGCCCAGCTGAGAGGATTTTTGTTCATTCTGTACTGTCAAGAAGACGGCATTGTACCAAGAATATGGACCACTCTACGTTTTGGTTGATTTAACATGTATGCACTTTTGCAGAGTAGTGATTTCCATGAGTGGAGTTATGCAAGTAATTCACCGTGAGTCATTCATGCAGTGAATTAAGTGCCTCTTTCCACAACCAGGTCATCTCCTGACAATCATTCTTTTTTTTTTTTTTTTTTTTGGAATTACTCAACAAATCCTTTTGCAATTACTTTTAAGCATTCTGTGTAGATCACACATTTATTTATATGGTTAATGTTTATTGATTTGTTGAGTCATATTCATAATAGATCAGAGAAACTACATAGTATTGTCTCTGTATAGGTTGGTGTAAATGTCTATACCTGCAAATTTAAAATTTTGTTTTCATCTGGTTTGGGGCACGCATGTGTGTATTCATTTCTGTGAGGAGTATTCCTGTCAGTAGAGCTAGATTTACTTGAATGGCGTGTCACATCATGCATACACATCGACACAGAAGGGAAGAGTATCTGCATTTTTCAAATAGTTTTATGGAAAAGTCTGTGCTGCCATTTCTAGCAGCAAAAGTTAGAGACCATCATGGCCTTGGAAGAATAGGAGGGTGCCTCTGCACATGCCAAGAGAACTTAGAGAGCAACAAGTTGCCCACAGTCTGCTGGGATGAAGCAGGGCTGGAAGAAGTCTCCCTGCACTGGTTTTACTTGCCCAGGTTCTTTGTGCATTTCTGTGCTCATAAGAAGTTGCAACAGATGCTGTGCAGAACCAGTTCTTGTTGCTGAAAGTGAAAGGCCAAGTGCTGCTGGTAAGCAAGAGCAGATGTTTATCCTGTGCCAAGCATGGCTGAAGCCTGTTCCCCTCAGGTGTTGTCCTTAGGACCGTGCTGGCTGACTGTGCCTCTGCCCATTTTGAGTAATCGGGTTTATTTTGGAGGAGGAGCCCTCCAAAAAGGAGACATTTCTAGGGAGACCTAGAGCGTGAAGGAAGCAACAGCAACGTTTCCCTCAGAGGTCTCTATCTCGCAGACAAAAATTTTCTCTTTTCTCCTCTTTTCAGGGCGTGTGCTGGAGTGATGGCCCACAAAGCTCCTGGGTGCTCTGCAAGGAAGATGTAACAGCCCACAGTGCTTACAAGGACCTCCTAATGGGGTAGTTAATTGGCTAATGGGCATGCCTTTGCTGCAGCCTAATGAATGTGAGTGCAACGATTACTTAACAGAGAGAGTGTAGATCTCTGGGAGATGACTTTGCTGGGCTGCCAAAAGGAATGGGCAACAAACCAGTCAGAGCTGCTGATGCTGTTGTCACAGATTTACCAGAAAGGCTGCTTTTCCTTCCAGCTTTTTTTTTTTTTTGCCTTCTTTTTTTTCTCAAGAAGCGATTATCAGTTTATCCTTTCCCTGGATCTGATATTGTAGCAAACATCTATCAGATATTGCTGCATGTAATGTGCCTTTTCGTGACTTCTCCTTGGTGGATGAGAGCTGCCAAGCTCACATGATATTTAAGCCCTGTTACTGTAACTGTGGCTACTGTTGTTGGTAGCTGTTCAGGGCTTTCATTTGCCCATGCTGAGGGGACTGTAATAAAGACTGGCCCCTACTGTTAAATTGTTTGCATAATTCCTTTTTCTTTCTTTTTTTCTTTTTTTTTTTTTTTTTGACTGGGAAAATTGACCTTACACTGGGAGAAATATCAGCCAAGCTAGAGTTTTAACACCTAATCGTATCATAACTGAGATAATCAGGCTGAGTGTGTCCCTCTTCTCTAATCCATTGCCTTGAAGTTGAGGAAAGAGCTTGATTTCCCACTTTGATTTATCTGGACAGCCCTTAATCCCAAATTTTATTGAGGAGCTGATTTATTGTCTAACATCAGAGAGGGGACATTAATTCCCCGTCTGCCACCCAGTGTGCCTGCTTGGAAAGAAAGAAACCTCCTCTGCTGTAGGTAGGATCAAAACCAAAGGGTATAAACTGAACTGAAGTCCATGTGTTTGGTCAGCTTGTCTGGAAAACTCAACTCTACTGCCATTTAACCCTGTAATCGCCTTGAAACCCTAGAAACACCTGATTCTTTACCTTGGAGCCTAGCCAGGTGTCCAGAGTCATGCTCCGTGGGGTCTTCAGAGCTACCGAGACAGGGCAGCCTCATGCCTCGCACTCACCTAAACTTCCATGGCATGAAGAAAACAAGTATTTCACTTGTTTAGGGGCTTGGCATGCCCTGATCTTGGGCACCCACAGAGTGAGTGGGAGAGGGGCAAAGGAGGACCCTGCCAGCTGCCTCCTGGGAAAGTGCCCTCAGGGGCAAGGATGCCCGGGGAGGGGGGGGGGGGGGGGGTGGGGCCCTGGAGGAAAGACCCTCTCCACCTGTCACAGTGCCACCTTGCTGAAAGTGTTTCCTAGAGTCATGGTGCCAAGGAGAGAGGAGGAAGTTGGATGCCATAACCCGCAGTCAGCGTGCAAACCTCCCCATATAACAAACGTCAGGGGAGTGAGGAGGAAGCCCGGGGCTCCCCACTTCCTGGTGACGCTGCCTCCTCACTCTCCCCCGCCCCTCCCCGACCTCCTGAGTCTGAAATTCTTCACTGTGGAGCGGTGCAGTTTCAAAGCAGGGGTGGAGGAGAATCCTCCGCCCAAGGTAGCCTCCAGCCTGGTTGTTGGGGCGCTCTCATGGGATGTGGGAGACTGTGGGTTTGGGCGCCTCAGGCTGAGGCGGGAGAGGAACCCAGGCCTCCCACTTCCTCAGCATATACTTTGAATACTGAGGCATTATATAACAAAAGCTATCACCACCTTTTCTTCTTCCTGCTTTGTTTTTAAAAGACTGATCTGTGTGGAGTCTTTTGAAAGACAGGGCGTAGGTACCAATCTCCAGGAGAAGATTTCAGACAATGGATCCCAAGCAGACAGGATTGCCTCACTCCAGCCTCAAGGGGCTTTTAGAGCAAGAGAGAATTGCAGATACACCCTTGTCCTCCACTTTTCCTATTGCTTGAATGCAAGCAGCTGCGTGCTCCCTTCAAGAAGATCCCACTGTATCCTGCCAGCTCTGTTGGGTTCAACTCTGAAGCACCCAACCTTCACCATCAACCACGTAGGGAGTCTGAGTGCAGCTCATAAGCTGCTGGAGGTCAGATGACCTAAAATTCAGAGATTTCAGTGCCCAAACCTCTCCTGGATCTAACCTTAATTTCTCTAGTTAAATCAGGTTGTCAAATCCAGATGAAATTACTTGCCTCTTTGAAAAGATACTGAGGATAGAGGCTAGATCAAGCAGGATGTACTTGAATAATTGCATAAGCAGGTAAGACAATTTTTGTTGCTTTGAAAACTTTAGAAGACTTTAGACTAGAAATAAACCTCCACAAGTAGTCTTAATCGTTGCACTCTGTGAAGACTCATTTCAAATTGTCTGGGCAATGAATTCTGATGTAGTTCTTTGGCTGGAAAAGCCCAGACAGTCCCAGATGTCTCTTTGATGCAGAATCACACAAAGATTCAAGTTTCCATTGCTCTGATCAAGCAAAATGTCCCCTGCCCTAACTGAGGGGGAAGAAGTCTCTGCTTCCCAAAGCATAAATATGTTGCACATGGTACCTATTAATCAATGGAGTCAAGTCTGGATCAGCATCAACTCTTATAACTTGTACTCAGTGGTGAGATTATACAAATAAAGCTTATGCAAATACAATATTGCAAGCTTGAAAATTTTGTGTGTAACCTGTTTTTAAAACATTCCATCTATGTAGATCTATTATTTCCCCTTCATTTTCTAGGAAGAAACCTCACTCCAGAGGGGAGGAGGCCAGCTCAGCAGTAGGGTCTTCATGAAAGATTAAAGTCTTTGGCTTATTGCAGCAGATACTGCAAATCAAAGGAGATCAGACAACCAAAATGAAGAAAGGATGTCAGTGTCCTTGCCACTCTTTTATCAAGAGAAGTCCCCAAACGATGGCAAGGACCCCCTGGAGCCCCTTCATTCACATCTTCATTATCATAAATTGCCAGTGGAATGATAATCAGCATCTGATCAGTTTTGTTTTCAGCCATGCTCTTCTCTGTAGGCATTTTTTAGTGTTGACCACTACTGCATGAGGACACAAGCTCTGGTAGAGGGGACTGAGGCTTTCTCCACTCTTGGAGGCAGTCAAGAAAGCTGAAAGATATTAAATAGAAACCTTTTCCAGGATGTCCTGAAAGGCTAGTGTACATTCAAGGAAGTCCAGCTGCAGTAGAAATGGCTGCTTACCCTGGGCCTGGACTGACTGCCTGGATATGATGCTTCATGGATCCTCAGGTAGTTTTTGCCAGGTGCTGTGATGAGATGCTGCTCTGATACCATCAGGAGATGCTCATTGCAGTGAAATAAAAGAAAGAAGGTATTATAGAGGATCATTTCAGTACCTGACACTCTTACACTTAGCTAATTGTATTTGTTCGTTATGATAAGGATCAGCATTCAGCTTCTCCTACATTTAGGTCAGCCTTCCAGTACATTTGCACTTGCAAGGGAGAGCTGCTTTAATGAGGGATAATGAAACGAGCTATGCAGCATTGCGTCATGACTTCTGTGTTAATACATTTACACATGATAAAATGCAAACAATATTGACTGTCAATGCACAATCATGCTTAATCCTCTAAACCCACACACATACATGTGCTAAAACTAATCTCCCTAACAGTAAACAAAATATACATCTGTGCCTCTCTCCATCCTCATGAGAACATTCATTCGCCTAAACTACGAGATGCATCAGCTCTACCCACGCAGCCAAGCAAATAGGTTACCCCGGCTCAAAAGGGCTCTGACTCCTGCAGGTACCCTCATTCCCTGTTTGCAGTTCACAGAAATATGACAGTGCCGTGAGACCTTACTGTAAACAACCTTATGTTAAACAGACCCACGCTCTGTATTACAGGCATTCGGATGGCATTTCTAATGCATAACTCTCGTTCACTCTCCCAATGCACCTTGGGTGTCCAAGGCCTACTTCTGCATCTTCTGGAGGCCTACTTCTTCATCTTCTGTAGGACTCCTAATTTTGAAATGGACATCTCAGCTAAATGGTAGCCAGTAGAAATGCTCAAACTCTGCTTCATTTGGTATTTGTGCTGGTAGAAGGGTACCAGCCTACTCTTTTTTACATCTGGGTTTTGGAGCTGGAATGAAGTACAAAAGGCAAGATATTAAGCTGAAGTGGGATCAGTTAGTGACTAGCCATCTTCAGTGAATAGATGTTCCCTAGAGGTTAAATGGGCTCACCTGTTTTAAGAAATGCAAATTAAGCACTCAGTGAAAGTGAAATGTATTTAATTGTAGTTTTGTTGTGGGAAGTTCAGCTCACAATGTCAGGATAAGTGAACCACTTTCAGGTATCTTAATACCATGTGGATGTTCATATTTCTGAGAGAAAATCATCTTCAGGTTGCACTGCTATTTGAGAGTGTTATCACTGAACTGTATGTTTTTAGGGACTTTCTGCATCTCTGATTCCCTGAGAGGTGCGATACCTTTTTTATCAACTTTTCTTACTCTTTGAATGTAAACAAACTTCCATTAGTTCAGGACTAATGAAAAATTCTCTTTGGAAATTTCTTCCCAGCCTTATGAAATACCAGGCTGCAACAACTATTTCCTATTTCTCAGCACTATCAACAAAACACTGCCTTGGGTTTTAATGATCCAGAAAAATGCAACAGGCAGCAGTTGTCTGGAGAAACGATAGAGTTGTGTAGGACACAATCCTTGGGGAGGCGTCCCACTGGTGAGGAAACCCTGAGGAGCAGCTGAACGAGCTCAGTGTCTTTCAAAGGCGCTTTTCTCCTTTGATTAACTAGGCTCTTATTTCAAGAAGGCTGCTTCATGAAGCTAGTAAAAGTTAGCTTCACGATGCCTACCAGCCAAGTCTCACCATGGACAATCAAAGACTTAGCAAACAAAGTTTGCTCTTCAGAGAAGGGAAGTGTCCCAGCCTTTGTCACTAGCTAAGCCTGATGTTCACAAATTTGATCAGAGAGTGCTCAGGGTTGAATACAGATGTGCCCTTTAGACACTTCTTTGCCCATATGAAGCTTGGGAATATATTCCTGTGCATACCTGTAATCACATTATATTCCCACAGCAGCCATAGAGTGAAAACTTTTTTATTTAATATCTGTGAAAGCAGATATTATTCAGTATTCATTGTGTTTTCAGTACCTTTGCAGCTGGAACAAGGAGTGTGTGCCAACAGCGTGTGTTAGAAAGCAGAGGATGTACACCCAAGGTACAAAAGAGCACAAGCACAGGGGCAGCATCTCCTCCCAGCAGACTGGGCAGCCCACTGCCAGTGTTTGAGTCAAGGACCTGAAGAGACATGGCCTCATAGCAGCTGAATGTGGACTCCTCCCAGCTGGACGGCGTACTCAATTTGAGGATTATGCATGTTAGATCCTTGCTCTGATACCTTCACTTGGGCAAAGCCTTCGCTCCATTCACTCTGGCAAAGTCAAACTTGGGTGAATCAGCTTCCTTCAGACCATGCAGCCTGATTCACATGCTAGGAATCCAGCCTCTCCTTATTGAAGAATAACCAACGTAAACTCCGGCAGTGGAGTCGCCTTTAGTATCAGCTCTGCAAGCATTTTCATACGCGAGCCGCACAGGTGAAATCATGGACCTTTTGAACCCTGGCTGGCAGGAGTGTGCCCTGGATTACTCCCACTGATGGCCTTTGTAAGAATGAGGCTGTGGATGCAAAGGGGGAGCCTGTGCTCCTAAAGAAAGGGCACAAAGTTTTGTCTGTAACAGTAAGTTAGAGGGTCTGAGCTCTGTGCTGCAACTGGGCACTCTTTGAAGTGAGTTCACACCCTGGCATGGCTTTGGCCCGTGATGGCTAACACCCTCTTAGGTAGTGCAAGGGTGAAGCATGTATCAGGCTCTGCTCTTCTTCAGGGGCCGTATGGATGAGGCCAAGTGTTTTGGAGGGGAAAGAGTGTTTACCCATGCATCTGCAAGTCATGCATGACATAAAAAGGATTTGCCATCCTGGTGCCAGAAACTTCTTTCACAGCTGGTAGTGTGTGTGGGAACATTCACTAGACTGTGATGTATGGACATGTGATACATATATGCATGTACATACATAGATACATATATGTATATACATACACACATGCATGCATACACTACACTTTTATGCAGTTCCCAATTTTAGTGCTATAATTACCTATACTGCAGACTAAGAACCACGGCCTGTTGTTCTGTTTCTCTTTTTGGAGAAGGCAGGCCAACCCATGCTAATTTTAAGAGATCTCCCTTTCTGAGCATTGGTGGGCTTCAATACCCTCAGCACCACACTGTCATGAGATGGTTTTTCTCCCTAGCCTAGCTCCGGCTTCCCTCCCATCATCATACCATCATGTCCCAGGCACCCGATTTTGTTACCTGCCTTTTGTGTAATTGTCTAGATGCCTCTCCAGCAAAGACTTACTTACAGACAAAGAACACTAACATGCGATTTGCCAAAATTCTCATGGACAAGAAAATTAACACCCCCCCCCTCCTTTTTTGTTGTTGCCATGGTCACAGGAAAGGAATTAAAGCATCAAAGCCTTCCATTTCCTGATGATGGATTAAGGAAATTATTAATTTGTCTTATAAAAAGGCAGGTTGTGTCTCTGCAATTAATGTTAGAGGGCCCTTCATGAGGGGAATTTCAGCCTCCTGGGCGGAGAAGGCTAAAGCATCTGCTTATTCAATAGCTTAGATAGATGGGGCTGCTATGGGGGTCTGTGCTGTACCTCCTGCCTTCATTAGTCACTGCAGATAGGATTTGGCTGCCTAGGCAGTGGTTTCTTTGGGGCACAGGATTAAAAATTCAAGCTCCCCTATAAATTAAGCCCTCTCCTTTATCCATTTTTTTATGCTCCATCCATGATCTCTCAGGATTTTTCCATTACAGGATGAGAAAGAGAAAACTTAGGGAAAAAACCTACTTACACATAATTGTCTTTGATATGTTCCTACTCATCCCTTACCCTGCTTTTCTGGCTCCCTAGCACCAGCATCTACCTGCTGACGAGGCAGCTGTTTATATGGGAGCTCTTTATAAAGGTCGGCTTTGCAGTGGGATGCCTCCCCCCAGGGAGCTGTGGGCTTGGCCGTGGCCACCACACCTGCCCCAGCATCAGCCATAAAGACTTGGTCCGTAAAGACTTTCTGATGGATCTGGGCCTGTTTTCCAGATGTGAGCTGCCCTGGCTAGAGCCCTTTCAGGTAGCAGCTGAAATTTCCCTCACTTTTGGGGCCGCCCATGCTTGCAGGACACAACTGGGAGGAAAATATATTACTCTGTCTGCTTTTGTTATAGAAAATTCTTTCTTTTGCTTCACCTTTTCTTTACCATTTCCATTTTTTTCTAAACAATTGCAGAAAATATGGTTTTGAATCCCAGTATTTGCTTTCAAAATTAGGAGAGGGAAAAAAAAGCAGCACCAAAGCATGGAGATTTTGATCTTGAAACTCATCATAAGTCACTTGGCTCCATAGTGAGTCTCATTGTTCCAGGTTTCATTTCATCAGACTCCCTGAGCAGAAGGGTGCTGCTCCAACTTTCCACCGCCGGCAACGGTGTCGTCTGATGACAGAACCCAGCACGCCACGCAGGCTCTTTTAAATTCATCCTTTCATATTTCTTCTTGGTGCGTTCAGGTAATTTGGACCTTTTATTTACCCGAGCCCTTTTTCTTCTTCCTGAAAGGGAGTATCTTAATGCTTCCCATTGAAACCCATGAAAGTAAATTGTTGCAAGATAATACCTGGTGAACTAGTGCCAGCTGGGTAAAGGGAGGTTGAGCAGACCTTGTGACATGGAGCGGTGCCTCATGCTAACCTCGTGGCTCGTCCCTTTGATATGGTGTCTCTCAGGCACTGTGCTTTGCCTACTTTGCCGCGGGAAATGCGGGAACTTGTTTGTCACTTTTCCCTACGCTCAAAGGGCACAAAGGAGGAAAGGATCTTTTCTCTGAGTGGTAATCAACCCTTTCCTTTTGATCTGCTTTATGGGAGTCCCTTTCCTCTCCGAAAGAAAAAAATGCCAGGACTACTTCTTGGAAAAGCTGAATGTAATTTGGAAACTTAACAGGAGTTTGCATACCTGCCATATTTCTATGAGTAATACAGTGCTGCTTTCCCAGTGACCACATCCAGACCACACGCAACTGTCATATCTTTCTTGAAGACACTGCCGCAGTCAGGAAGGCTCCTTTAGTTGATTGAAAGATATGAAACCCTTGTTCCTGGGCTTGATGGGTCTGTAATTAAGAGCTTTAAAATCAATGTTGTAACTCCATGAAGGACATTTCTTTAGCATAAAACATGCCAAATGACCTATTACTCTCAGATGCTGAGCTATAGTCCTTAAATTCTCAGTTGCTGGGGACAAAAACCCTACTTACCTCTGTATTTGTGCTATGGTTGTGGGTCCTGGTTGTATTGGTGTTACAATAGCACTTTTGCATGCAAACACACGAGGAACCTGTGACATCTAAAAAAGTAAAATCTTTCACCATGTGTACCCTGGGTATATTTATACATTAATTAAGCCCACCTGAAAGTGGTTTTATTTATTTATGTGTTTTTCCTTTGGTCAGCAATGGGTACACATTGTGCGGGGTTTAAAATAGACCCCAAAAGAGTTTACCTTCACAGATAGCCTTCGAGGACTCAGAAACACTGATGTCATCTTCTCTGCCATGCCTTTTCTTTCCAGCTGTGTTGAGTAATTTAGTTGGTAGTCCAGGTGGCACCTCAACCCCTCTGCAGACCTTGATACGAGCTCTTTTTGGCCAGCCTGCAGCAAATATGAATTGTGCTATCCTGTTGATCTTTTTCTCCATATTCAATACCAGAAGGTTAGAATGCTTGCTCTAATCTCTCCTTATGCTGTTGTGAGTGTCCAAATGCTGGTGGCCACACAGATATATCTTGGTGTTCAGCATCAGGACAGTGAGGAGAGAAATGTTTATCTACCACAAGAGAGGGAAGAAGGAGAAGCAGACATCATGCAAAAACCCTTTACCCAGGCCGCAGTTTACCTTCTATCAAGAGAAAGAATCAAATTTACCTGTAAATCCCTTTAAATTGAAATGTCCACCTTCTAATTCAGAGAAAGCTGAAAGAAAAAAATTATAAATCTCATCTGTCTTCCTATTTCCTTCCTCCCAGACTTTACACAGACCCAACACAGGTCCCCAGAGGAAGTCTGTAAATGTCTCTGCTCCGTGGCAGTCCTCCTGTGAGTGCCACGTGCTTTCTAGGGAATATGGAGTATGCTTTGCACCATTTAAACTTTTCTTTCTGGCTCTTTGGCTTTCTTTCATGGACTCCCATGTGAAGATTTCCAGGCCTGCTCCACAAGATAGGGGAAGCTGGGATTGGAGACTTCAGTCATGGAGTGATTCCACTTGTCTTTGGCTCCATAGATGCTGCCGATGGAGGCATACAGGCATGCAAGTATGTCCATATAGACCTCGTAATCCATTTCCAGAGGGATGTACATCATCTTTTGTAAGTCTGTGGAAAACCAGAAAGAGAGTTAATGTCACTAAACTCATGCTGTGGAAAACTCATTAAGAGATGGGTTTCTTCCTCAAGTGTTATGAAAGAGAGGACTCAGGATAGAAATCCTGACAAGACAGCCTTATTTCCAGGTAGTCAAAGGAGGAAATCAGACCTGGGAGCTGAATATGTGCACACTCTTTGCCTTGGAGATTGTTGACTGGCTCATTGGACAGGTGAGGATTTATTCCATCTAGACACAGTTGGGGTAAATTCCTCTGGAGTTTTCCAGCGCCTTTTCTTCTGCAACAGCCCAAGCCTTTCCAGGTGGGTGGTCAGCTGCTGCCAGTGTCGCAGCTTCCCCTCCTTTTCCTGTGCAAGGTTCTCAGCTCGTTTTGTATCTGCTGACACACTAGAACAAGATCCTAACCCCACAGTAACTCCAGTCTCATTTGCCAAACTTTTACCTCATATAATGCACCTACCAGGAGAGCATCTGAAACCTGTGCTGCCAATCTCGTTATTCCACGGGAGCAAAAGCCTTCCCATTAATCAGACAAACAACATCCCCCTCTGTGTGCCACTAGACAAAATGCTGGAAGTTTAGCCAGGATCGCTGCCACAAAATGTGAGAGACATCACTGCCTCGGTCACCGGTTATGTGGAACCTGCTGATGGAAATGGTGTACAGCATTTGTGTTCATTTTGTGACAGAAAGTATTTTCTCTTACAAAATGTATACGTGCATATAAATAGCTACATATTACCCAATAAAGGCACCAGGGTTGTCACACATGGGGCTGGCTGGTAGGACACATGGCTGCAGGAGGCTCAAGCAACAGCTGGGGATGAGTGAGCAGCCCTGATGTGTTTGAAGCAGAACTATATGCACAGATTTAGGGACACAAATTGCCCTGGAGAGCTGGTGGCAAGGGATTTCTTACTTGGCAGAGGATGGACAGACAGATGGGAAGGAAAGAAGGAAGGAAGGAAGGAAGGAAGGAAGGAAGGAAGGAAGGAAGGAAGGAAGGAAGGAAGGAAGGAAGGAAGGAAGGAAGGAAGGAAGGAAGGAAGGAAGGAAGGAAGGAAGGAAGGAAGGAAGGAAGGAAGGAAGGAAGGAAGGAAAGTTTAGCTGTATGAGTTTTCATCATATATACCAAAAATTGTTTGGTTACATAAAGAGGAAAGCAGGTTACATGGGGAAAAAACAACTGGTATGTTGAGAAAGGATGATTTTTTATTTGGTAGAGACAACCAATGGAAAAAAATTTTTAAAGCCCACAGAAAATACTAAAAAAGAGTTGTAGCCTGATTAAATGGATTAACTATATTGCAGGGAAAAAACTGCAATTTCTTGCTCAATTTACTACTAAGAAGTCAGCTGGCAAAATAATGGCAAAAACTGTAAAACTGTGCAAGAAGACTTACCATGACACATGGGATGTCACTACTGAGGCACACTGAGCTTTCAGCAGCAAAACCAACAGGTGGGCAAAGCTGGTTTCTCTCCTGGCACAGGATGGATTCTCCATCCACAGCAGGATGAAGGACATTATCAGAAAGCTGTCAGTTTTATGATGTCTTGAACAGGAGGTGGGGTCGCTCCTGGAGGTACCCAGGTGAGGACCATGATGGAGGCAGAGCTCACACTTTGTCATGCCACTGATGTTGCCGTGCCTGTGGAAGGGCTGGTAGGACGGTTTTGGCACCGTGCTAAGACAGAAGGGGAGCGGCGTAAAATAATTGTGGCACTGAGTAGTACATGGAGGAGCCCAAAGCAGACAGAAGCATGTCACCATCTGAGAGGAGCTCCCCCTCACCCACCTGAACATAGACTTAAAGGTAAATGTTTGAGAAGGTGTAATAGGAAAGGGCACCTCCAGAGAGGCTGCTGCTTAGGGAAGGGTAAAGAAAAATAACTTCTGAAGGATGGGAAACTAAATAAAAATATGCATGCTGTGGACACAGATAGTGCTGCAGACTGTGAGACTGGGATAGCCAGTTTAGAAATATTCATCTTGCGCAAGATGGATAGAAATATAATCTGGTTAACACCCTGGGTAGTGGGGAGAGACTAAAGATGAAGCTGGATATAGGATCATCACACAGTGGCTGTCATCCTGCTTTGGCGGTATTAAAAAATCCCTCAGTGGCATTGCACTAATGCAGCCACTGGTGTCACTGAAGATTTAAAACTCCAGCAAGATAGAAAAAGCCAGGACAAGGGCTGGGTATCTGTATAGTACCAGTAGGGGCATATCCAGCACTGCAAGAGCAGAAAAAGCCAGTGAAATTTAGCTAGACCAAAGCTGAAGTAGCACTGGCCTGCCTCTGCCCAGCACATGAATATATGGCCCAGTTCAGGCCAGGTGCATCCCTATACTGGGATGCCTCTCAGAGGAGTTTTGCCACCCCAGGCGCCATCAGTGGCACAAGGGTTTGCGCCTGCACCTCTCCACGGATCTCAGCCAGACGCCTCAAGTTAGGCGGGATGACTAGGGATCCAGCTATGTAAAATATTCGCGGAGAGGATCACCGGATCCCGGGGAACATGAGTCATCATTTCATATTTGGCACTCTGGGTCCCACCACAAGAGCATGCTTCAGCACATAGCAGAGAAGCTTTCATGTCTCAGGTTGTGGCAGAGCGTTGCAAAAGACTGTCATGGATATTATCTCAATAGCAATTTCTGGCCACACCAAAGTGGTTGGTTTTTTTTAAAATGGTTATGGTAATAATTTACTAGGTTACTAATTAGTCTATTAATTTTGAAATGGTTCAGAACAAGGTTGAAAAATGATGATTCATATGTATTGTTTATCAAGAAAGATTTCAGAGAGGACAACTACTTATTACAAGTATATCACATTATGAAATCAATGGAAGAATAAAAAATAAAAAATCACAGAAAATAATAAAAAAAAATGAGGAACACTACTCATCTACCAGGATAAGAAAAAACAGACCACTTTATATGTTCAGGAAATTAATATGAATGATATGAAAATAAAATATATCTGTAGCATTCGTTAAGTGTTGTAAGAAGAAATAAACAGGCCTCTCATCTTCTGCTCTTACCATCAATTATGTTTCTTTTGTTTCCTGGTGCATGATTATACAAAATTGCCTTTAAAAAAAGGGTCATCTCCCTTGTTCATTAGTCTCTAATCCTAGTCCTACTCTCAGATGTAATGTAATTTTTCAGTCAGATTCCTCAGTGATTAAATCCCCCATCAGAGATGAATTCACTGACAAACTCCAGGAATTAGGGCAATGGGAAGAATTCCACTTTGGTCCCAATAAAGTGTAGCAGTGTTGATGCTGGAAAGTTGAACGTAGGGCTCTTTTAGCACCTCCTGTTGTACTTTTATAACAATAAGGGCTCCTTTTTGTGATCACTAGAAAATATGCTATTATTTAATATAAATATTATTTATTATAATATAATACTAAATGCACTATATTAAAAATATAGAATACAATATAATACTAAATATTTTTTATGAACAACCTCTCTAATGCAGAGGAAAGCCATGAAAACATAGGTTATCAGGCCTGGTAAACTCTTTTACGGCTTCAGAAAATTTTGAGAACAAGGGGACAGTTTGTTCCTTGTTTCCAAAGGGCTTCCATCCAGGCAGCAATACAAATAGATGGAGTAAAGGGAAAAGTACCTGCCTGAAGTTTTGTGGGTCGGCCACTCACTGGCCACCATTACAGCCTCTCTGAGGGGAGCTGAGCAGCACTTTTCCCATCTGCAACAGGCATGTATGTAGTCTGGCCCTTCTCCTTGCCTGGGAAACACGCTCAGCAGCCATGAACCCCATGGCACTTACCCAGGTTCTTCCTCGAGGTACCTGTAAGGCTGCCTTTTAACTGCCACCAGGCTCTGGCTTCACTATGCTAAATGTTACTGACTGCACCTCCCGTTCATATTGCCCCTGTTGCTAGAAAATGTCTGCTTTGCCTGTCGTGCAGAGCTGCTAGGGTGGACGCCTTCCCTGGCTGGATAACCTGACTCCCATCCCAGGTTTCCCTGCCTGGTAAGTACACTCTAATTTACATTCCTCCTGAGTTAGTAAGCTCAATCTTAGCCTTGAATCCTGCTTGAAAATCCTGGACTGATTCATTTTCCCCCTGAAGAAGCTCCTCATAAACTCTGGCTCACCCCACATACATACATTTCATTTTAATTAAAAAATACCTTGCTGGCATGACAAGCTATACAAGTTTTGCTAAAATATTAAATAATAATAATAAAAAAAAGACCTCAGAACCCTCAGGTCTCTGTCACAGAGAGATACAATACATCAAACATCTGTCCAGAACAGAACTGAGGATAGTCATAGCATTTGGAGGTTTAACTTCTTTCCATTTATCATCATGACGCGTTTTGGATTTGGAGGCAAGTTCTTTTGCAGCATAATCATAGGCCACCTTTTTCTTTTCTCCCATAGTTGTGTGAAGGTTTTCCTCGATATTTTTTTAATGGGAAGTCTTTTACTACTTTTAAATATTTTTTTTTTTTAATAAAATCTCCTCCTCACATATCCACCTGTTTTGGGCACAGAAATAGGATGCGTTTCCCCATTTCAATTCCTCCGTTATCACATTAGTTGCTCAGTGATTTCTTTTCAGTTCTGCACTGTGCTTTTCCTCTTCCAATTTCCACTCCTAGTTTACAGTCATTGATTCTTTATATGCTGAGGATCTACTCCAGGCTGGCACATTTCACCCTGTGAAGCTATCCATTAGTCTCAAAGCGCTATTTAAAACTCTTCAGCAAGTCCATCTTCGGGGCTTTAATATATCTGTGACAGTGACCTGTATATAGTTTTGATGTAGGGTTAGGCTTGGGGATGGAGACATGTGTTTGCTCCACATACTCCGGAGTCCCAAGCTCCCTGTCCCAATGCTGGAGGAGGAGATATAGTTCACAGAAACTTGTGTGAAGTGTTGAGAGCTGTGTAAGCAAGCCCATAGAAATGCAGAGCAATGAGGTGGAGTGTAGGTATGTAGTTAGGCAACTCCAGCTGCTGGGGTTCTTAGCCAGCATATTTCTGGGGTGTTAGGAGAGACAGAGTGAGAGCAAGCAAACAGGGAAATGTAAACCAGCACAGGCACACTGCTGAACAGATGCTACAGAGGTGTGTTAAGATGGTGCTTTACCTGGACTTGATGTTATAATCCCTCTCTGAAGATGTTACCAGGGCATCGTGGCATTGTGCTATGCAAGAACATCAGCTGCAGCCCACAGCTCACAGCCTGAGGGTTCAGACACCCAACAGAGGCATAAGGGACCTGAGTGTGAATTCCTACTCAGCTATTTCTGCTGCCAAGAGAGTACTTTAATCATGAAGTGCTGGGTGCACCTTGGAGGGGAGTATCTTCCCAACTTCTCAGTTAAGGCGAGTTACTGCGCAGAAAAAACAAATCAAATTATGTGAGACTGGGGAGATGGAGGGCAAATGCTAAAGGGAGTATATGCAATGCCACTGTGCAAGTCATTGGTTTTGTCAGGCGATGGAGTCCTTGTTTTGTTATGCGTCGGATCATCAGTTGTGGTGGCTTTCCTCTGCTGATCCTAGGGCTCGGCTTGACTGGCCACATATTGCAGCTGCTGGTGTGCTGGAGATTCAAGGACAAAGACACGAGCAACACAGTTAGGACAATGCAATGCTGTGCTTGAGCAACTCAGTTGCCCCTCTCAGCCCAGCTCAAGAGCTGTGCCTTGCTGACAGAGCTATACCACTCTCAACTCCACCACTACCTTATCTGCTGCTCACATAAGGATCTCCCCACTGTGCTTCAGCTCAAGGCTTAGACATTCCTGGAGGCATCCCCAGGGAATTTCTTTTGGTACCAGGGTGCGTGTTGATATAACTTCTTATCACCCAAACTAATGTTTTAATCTGTTTTGGCAGGTCTT
Source organism: Strix uralensis (assembly GCF_047716275.1). Taxonomy (NCBI): domain Eukaryota; kingdom Metazoa; phylum Chordata; class Aves; order Strigiformes; family Strigidae; genus Strix; species Strix uralensis. Next base: position 80,213,862 of record NC_133973.1, read on the forward strand.
TTGCAGTGACAGTCTTCTGGGGTGCATTTCTTGGCCATATAAATTCCTTTGCTCTTCATCCACGCACTTAATTTCAAGAGCAAGCATGGCAGAGGCGTTCCACCTCCAAGCCATTTTGCTGAGGTTTCCAGAAGTGTGGTCTAGTAGATTTAATATTTATTGCTATTTGTATAGCATTTAATACTTATTTATTGCCTGTATAGCAATAAACATGTTTGAGGCATGCAGTAGCTCAGCAAAACAAAGTCCAGCTAGGCAGCATTAACAGACTGAGTACAAGAAGAGGAAAGGCAGCAAAGAAATGTCATCAAGCCATGACATTTCTCAAGTGTCTTTGTAGTGAAAAATACATAAACAGTGGCTGCAGGTAGCCTTGCGCACTGTCTGAAATCATGGCCAGCACTCTATATGGTGGAGAAGGAGGTAAGAAATTGCATTGTGGAGAATTACAATGTTAATTGTTCTTAACAGAATTTTACTCTTAACTCTCATTATTGAGTTAGAAAAACAGTATGGGCTGTATGTGACTGACTATTGGCGTGGTCATGACCTTCATGGCTTCCCTCTTCTGTCCCAAGACTTCATTCATCATCCCATGGTCCTTCAGTCCCCTCCAATGCCTTCGGCCATAAGTGCTCATCCAGGGCCTTTCGGGTGCCTAGAGAGGAGGTGGGAGGGCAGGTCTCAGCAAGGTCGGGGCCTTACAGCAGAGCAGGTAACTCCAACGAGCCAGCCAGAGGCACAGGCCCGGGTGGATGTGCTCAGTCCGTGCCGTTGAGGAGAGCCTCTGTACCAGCCTGTCCAGCCACGGTATTGCTGTTGGAGGCAGTGGCCTCCAGCTCTTCCTCAGAGGCCTCTGCAACCACAAGACATGGACATAATGCAAAATTAATTTTTAGGCAGTTTCCTTGTATGACAAGTCTCCTTGTGTTGGAATGTAACCTGTTTTTCATTCTAGCTAATGTACCACGACTCTCAATATTCATGTCACCCATATAAATACTAGCCCATTTTAAAATCCTCTTTTTCTAGCCTCAGTGGTATCTGTGGCTTAAGGTCCCACACATTAATTATACGTTGTGTAATAAAGTATTTCCTTTAGCAGCCTCTTAATTTATACAGCAGAAAATGTCTACTAGGTAGCATTTAATTTAACTTGTCTGTGTTTCCTATTATTCATTTCTTCTCAAAACTGGCATCCCAATATTTTCAGACAATCATTTGTCCTCTCCTTTCTTGTCAGTTTTGAAGCCAAGGATCAGCCCTGAGCACAACATCCATTTCAGTGTGTGCTCCTCTAAGTTATAGTTTCAATATTACTTCCTAAATAGTTTTGAAACCAGCTAACTCTAACTTGCTTCTAGGTTCCCCTGGCTCCTGGCGTTCCTCTTCTCTGTTCCCTTCTCCTCTGCCATGGACCTTTCCCTCCACCTCACTCGAGTTTCCCATGCCCAACACCATGCAGAAAGTCTTGCGTTTTTTTCTCTTCTGAGACTGTGCCAATTCCCTCACAAGCGACAACGTCCTCAAGACCCAAAGTCTTGCCAGTTTTTGGAGAAACTACCAGTAAAACTGGGGTCTCTCGGGAAAGAGGGATGAAGCAAGTGCACCCTTGTCAAAGATTTGGAGGGGTACTGAAGAGTGGTTTCCCCTCTCTTTCCAGTCTTTGGGGTTTAGGTAATGACAGAAAGTTTCACAGCTTCTGTTTCATTGAGTGATTGGACAAAGCTTTTCAAAAAGATGGGGGAAACACATCCTCATTGCTTTTTTCTAGGGGAGATGCAAGGAATTTTCCCCATTTCGCACTTTACACTACTGTTCTGAGAAGGAAAACATTGCACTATTGTCAATGAAGTGGCAATAAGAGAGGTACTGACAGATTTTTTAATCCCAGAATAGTTTTGGTTCTGTACTCATGGTAACATCCTCCACAGTGCTGCATGGGCTTGGCTGGAAGAAAGACAATGTGGTAGACCTGGGAGTATATATACCCTTGCAAAAATACAGTCTGACACTGTTTTCTTCTATGGTGTGATTTTCCTTCTTCTACCTTTAAATTTCTGTAGGTGTTTCCAATTAAATCAATTTTGCAGAGACTTAGGATAGCCATAAAAATGTGCTAACTCTGCAGATATTTAAGATGTGACGTTCTCATCCAGATGGGATTTTTAAAAATTAAATTTTGTGCAACTGTCAGTACAGGATTTTTTTCTGGGTTTTCTTAGTGTTGAGAAGTTTGAGTGTGTGACTCTGTGTGTGTGTTTGTACATGTGCATCTGTTGTCTCTGCTAATTCAAAACTACAGTATTAAGGATGCCTAATCTTCTTATAGATAAAAGTTCATGGAGAGTTTTTTGGGGAAAAAAATTAAGAATATTTTGTCTTTATCTCTCTCGCAGAATTTAATTTTATTTATACATACAGTTTTAAAAGCTTCTCCACCACATGTAAATAAATAAATACATAAACAAGCAAATGCTGGGGTTTAGCGTGCTGGGAGGTGTGTGCTGAAGTTGGATTTGTGTGGCTAAGGCTCCACGCACCGAGATGAATGTAATTACCTCTAGTTCCTGTGCACAACATCTAATTTGTGGATTTAAAAGTCCATAAGTGCTCATTGCCATGATGGATCATAACAGCTTTTGAGGCAGTTTTCAGCACCAACTTGGTAAAAGATATTAATTTAAAATTACTCTGCATACATACATTTTTCTCCAACTGTGACAGACCATCAGTACTGACCACTGTAATGAAGGGGATCCATTACGGACTCTCTCGGGTTCCCAGGGGAGAAATGTCGTGGTACAAATAAAAGGAACTATGTGCACACACACACATATTTTTCCTGTTACAAAGACAGTATTGAGCTGAAATAAGACAAGAACAAGGTAGCCTGGTACCTCTTCTAAGCTAAGAGGTTACAGTGTGGGAGCTTCAACCTAAACCGCTGCTGTCTGTCATCTCCACCAACCCTGTTTCACGCTGCTTGAGGCAGAGGCACCGAGGGTTTTCGTAAGCCTGCTCTTATTCACTACATCTACCTCTAGGTATTGCAGATAGTGGAAACTTCCATCAGGGGTCTCTGGCTAGCAGATGATCTTTACACATCATGTGAGCAATACATGGGAATTCACAGAGGTCTGAGGAAGGAGTTGGAGCTTTTTCACTCTATTTCTGTAAGGGGCAAATCTGCCACATGGGGACATGGACCTTTGACCACGGCACACATGCGTCTGTACAGGGAGCCCCTGCATGGGCATCCCAACTGCACCAGACTGCCGAGCCCTGCAGAGTGATCCCACCTGTGCGTGCAGAGCATAAAAGCACCACCTAGGATAAAAAAAAAAAAAAAAAAACCAACAAAAAACCAAACCAAAACAAAACAAAAAAACCAAACCAAAACAAAAATCACAAACCGGCCGCTGCCCCTCCCCCACAAAGGGAGTGTAATACAAAGCCCCAAGACTGAAATAAGGAAAGGTTTAATACAACAGTGCAATAGCAACACAACAAACAACAATAACAGTAATAGTGATAGCAATGAACAGAGCAAAATAGCTACCAAATACAGCAGTTTGAAGCACGATGTACAAAACCACGAGTGCACCGCGCTCCGCGCCAGGAAAATGTGACCTGCCAGGATGTGACGTCCGCATGGTATCTGAATAACCCGGCTAGAGCTCCCCCCCTCTGCTGGGGAAACTTAACCCTATCCTGGTTAAACCAGGACATTAGGTCTACACTTTTGACCAAGCTGCTGAAAGTCATGGCTGCTGGATGCTGTAAAAATCACAGGAACGGGTTAGGAAGAGGTGTGTGAGAGGTAGCAGACAGTCGTCTTCCTTGTGTTTCATTTTACAGCAAGTGTGTCCATCAGATTAGGGGGGGTTGCGTGTTGGGGGGGTGAGGGGGGTTGGAGACCTAAAAAGCACATGCAAAACCACGGACTGCTGCTGGTGAGCACTCCCTGTTTGCAAGAGGCTTTGCTCAGAGGATCTCAGCTGCTTCTTGCCTAGACAAGCTTTGGTAAGTCAGATAAGGAACAGATACACCTGGAAAGCACAAATCTAATCACTTTTTTTTTTTTTTTTTTTTTTTTTTTGGAGGCTCTCAAACACAGCAGCAGGAGAGGTGAGGAAAGGGCTCCTGAGCAGGCATGAAATCTAAGTGACAAAAAGCCAAGCCCTGCTTTGAGGAGGATCTGCCTTCTGCTGCGCATAGGCACAAAAAATCCTGAGGAGAGGGAGTAACTTGAGGGGACAGTTTAGCAACGTGCTTCTTTCTGCCAGAAAAACAGGTCTTCTCCTGGGCTGGCAAAAGCTACGCACAGCCCTCTCCTTGTCTGCGTGGGGATCCTTTCTGTAGAACATGAAACGAGGGGAAGGGAGGACCCTATTTGCCATTCACAGCAATTATTTCAGCTTTTAATAAATACCCAGGGTATGTGTACAAAGTATATTCAATGTATGTAGCGCATGTTTAATGTATAATCATATGTTACTGTGACACCCATGACAGAAAGTAGGCACATCAGCATATATGTAGTATGTGATTCACAGCTCAACATTTCTCTCACAGATGCATATATTATCTATATGCTTATCACATGTATGTATGCTTACATACTTACATATCTGTATTTTCTATAGGAAAAAGATGAATTTTTTAAAATTCTGTATCATGGGTGTATTATATAGTACACTGAGGTCAGAGGATTGTTTTGACAATGTTACAGTTTTTTGGATTAAATGAGAAAAATGTAAATTGCCTGAAGCCTGAGGAGCCTAAGTCTCATATTCAGAAGTGATTTAGGAAAAGAGTCCCCCTCATGTGAATTAATTTTGTACTGGCTTTTCTGAACTGAACTCAATTTTTTATATATGTGTATATATATACAAAATTATATATATAATTAAAGTGTTTAAGTATTTCAAAATGCCTATTTATGGTCTCTTTCTGTTTGAATGTAATGAATTGAATTTCTGAGACACACAGGTAACAGCTCTAGTGGGACCCTAGACGTCAATCCCATTGCTAGAAGAATGAAAAAAACCATGCTTGGCAACCATGGTACAGAACTGCTCGAAATTCAGCTTAAATCTTAAGTGTCGGATGCCTATGATTTTGTGGAAGTGTTTGTGATGGGAGAATAAGGCTATTTAAGGGCTGTGTATCATCAGACAGGCTTGCAGTGCATGCAGGTTTCCAGTATGGCTGTGTTTCTGTGAAATACTTTCTGTGTGGTATAATTTTTTTCAATCATGCTTTGGGTCATAAGACATCGGTTAATGCATCCTTTCCCAAACAAGTGCCAGCAAAACCTTTATACTCTGCCCCAACATGGGCTATTCTGTATATGCTACCTTTTATTAAAGAAATATTTTGGAACAATCGCAGAGAGTTTTTAATAACGTTATTGGCACTCCAGCCTTCTGCCTCTAAAGCCAGATGACTTGGGGCTCTGTAAACACCGGCAACACTTTCTTCATGTCGGTAGCCTTATTGACTTCAACTCTGTACAGTACCTGTAGCAAAACCAAGAGTGCAACTCAACCACATGAATAGGGTTCTTCTTTTTTCCACTTTAAAATCTTTCACCGTACATCATACTGTCATAATTTTATGTTATAAGAAAGCTCAGGAATTTCCAGCATGACAAGCAAGCATCCCGCAGGAAAGCTAAAATTCCCCCCTCACTCAGTGGAAACCTCTCCACCCTTCATTTACCTCACGGAAAATCTTCGAGCTGGTCCCAAGCAAGTCTTGTGTTGAACCTTGGCTATTGCAGTCCTGGACAAGTCAGAAGGCCTAACATGAGGACTTAACCCAACTGCCTTGCACAATTTCAGAAGTTTTCTGTACAGCTTTCCCAGTCTGATGCCTGCTGGATGTCAGGAGCTGGATGGCAGGAGACATGGTAGTGGTGGTGGTAGTGGTTGCCTCTTGGGCTACCTGATGACATAAAGTACTGTAGACCTTTAACTACCTGCAGAATCAGAGATTTGGTAGGAAAGGAGGGAGTTTTTACCTGGCAGGTCAAATTAAAAAAGGAAAAAAAAATTAAATGGCAGCTGCTGTTAGCTGTTTTGTGCTTGGGAATAGGGAGAGCAAAGTCAACAGAGAAGGGTATGAGATGGGACAGAAAATGCAGGTGACTATGTCTGGAAGGCATAAAAATGTAATTTAGTATGCAGCTTTGCAATTTATCACATACCGATCACCCTGCATGTGTTGTGGATGAGTGTGTGCAAACAGACAGGAGGATGCTGAGGGCATGCGGATACACGCGGACCTGCGTGCACATGGTGGGGCCACGGGGAACCCTCTGTGGTACCTCGAGGACCGCCACTGTGACCACCACCACTGCCTTTTTGGGGCTGGAGGCAGCCAGGTGCTCCCGGGAGGTTTTACGCCAGCACGGTGACAGGAGCAGCATGCTTTCCTGAGCGCCTGCCAGCCGGCTTTTCTCTCCCGAGTGAGGGAGTGCAGGGGGTGCTGGCTTTTCCCGCTCACTGGGGTGCAGGCAGTGCAAGAGTGAACCACCTCCAGCTCCTGCCCCACCACTTCTGGACTCCCTCCATGCAGCACCAGGGAGGCAGAGCCCGTCCTTCCCATTACTCAACATGCTGCTGCTGTAGAGAAAATAGATGTTGCCAACCCCTCCAACCTGGCAGGGCTCCCTTGGCAGCTGTGTGGCTCCATCTGAAAGCAGTGGGGCCAGGCAGATTTGGGGGTGTCTGCAGAGGGAGGGCAGGGCAACCGTCACCTTCTGGTGGGTGCCATGCAAAAAGCCCCCAGTCCCCACATGCTTTTGCCTGATCCATTTTGGAGAGGGAGGGCCAAGACCAGGACTGGGAACAGGGGCCACCCTCAGGCTTGTTGTTGCGGCTGTGCACAATGCTGTGTGTTAGCAGGAAACGTATTTTGGATTTGTTGCTTTGCCCCTCTTCTTGCTGCACTATGAGGGAGGGAGCATCCTGCATTCTACATCCTGCATTCTGCATCCTGCATCCCGCATCTCACATCCCCTGTCCTGCATCCCACACCCCTTATCCTGCACCTTGCATCCCGCATTCCACGTGGGACCCAGCGTAGGGAGGAGCGGGAGCCCTGCCCGGTGGCACGCAGTGTGCTCCCTTGGTGCTGGGACAATTAGAGGGGTCCCGGGCTGCTTTAATAACAGGCTGCCCTGTGTGCTCAGCTCAGTCACAACAAAAGGCATGGTCACTGCTGTCAAGGGAAGGATGTTGCAACAGAGCTGGCCGTAACCAAGCTCCTGGCTTTGTGCCGGCTCTGAGAAAACCTTGAGAGTGTGGACGGGACAGCAGCCCCAGGGTGCAGCCTGCCCAGCCCAGCGAGCCCAGGACAGGGACACAACGCCTTTGCCAGCCGGGCTGTAAACAAGCACCTGGCCGTGCGTCTGGCCTGAGTCAGCCCCCGGCTTCCCTCCCTGCCGCCAAGGCTGGAGGAAACTTGGGAGGCAAAGTCCCTTCCCAGACTGCCAGTCCCTTTGTTGGGAGCTGGGCGGAAAGCCCGTCGAAGTTGAGGAGGAGGAAATGTGCGCCGAAAACTGAATTGCAAAGTAGAAAGGCAATTTTGGCTTAGCCAAAGTGTCCTGAATTTCTTACTTGGGAAAATAAAAATCATGGTGTGAATCTGCAGCTTAAGAGCCTTCCTAAAAGTGTCAATAATTTCCATATACAAAGAATTTATTTTAGCCTGGGATTTCAATGGTAAGTGATTCGACTACAGTAAGTAGGACCACTTTATTGCTGTTCACAAATTCACATGCATTTATTCTGCTGAAAATTTGATATAGGGCATTTTTTGTATTCCCATTTATCGCTTGCCAAGAAATAATTAAGAATAGGAGCTAGAAGATTAATTTTAAATAAAAAATCTTCTCAAATGAAAATGTCAGGTCATAAAAATTCCTTTTAAATCATAACAGCATATAAATCTTTGAAATTAACCATGTAATTACAATGTCTATCAACTTTTACCTTGAGCTTTGAGCCTCTCTTTTTAATCTCCCATTCTTTTTTAATGAATAGCTATTTTGAAATTAAAAAGTACTGTTCATTACACATGCCCCACTATAATAGGGTTTTTATCATATTTGCTCTATTTAAAAATACTTGCTACTTTGTAATTATTCACACGCCGATCCCTTCCTATATTGAGTAGAAAATAAAAAATGAAATAGAAGTCAAAGGTGCTTTAGAGCTGAATGATTTACACAATTCATTAAGGACGGTGATTTTTCAGTTAGCATCAGATTAAATGGTTACTTACTCTCAAATAGCCCTTGGGGAGTTGAATTGCTGGGTAGCAAACAGATTAAAGTTTGCATTGAAAGAAAAATTGAATTCAGAGGTAATCAATAGCATAATAGGGGCAGTGAGTGGTGCCTGCTGCCTGAAATGAAATTACCATATTTTTAATCTTAATTTTCCACTCTGTTTATCTGACAGTGTGGATGTGCAATCCAAACAGATAATGAGAGAGTGGGATATTGACACTGCTGTCCTCTGGAGTGCTTGTTTTCAGTGATTAAATGCTGTGATCTGTGATTACTTTGTGCAGGGATGTCAGAGCTGCTGGCCAGGACTATGGGAGGGACACTAGCTCAGCAGCTGTAGCTCTCTGGTCTCTCAGGTCCTAATGTCTGAAATTCATTTTCTGCTGGCTATACGGGGGGAAAAAATTGCCTATTTATGTATATACTTCTGCTGCACAAATTACAATAATTAATCCCATTACTATTGTTGTCCTGATTCAAAAAACGTTTAATTAGATCAATATGTAGTGCACCCTCTCTGTAAGCTCTATATTAATGAGCCACCGAACTTGTGAGGGATAGTAAGACATGAGTTATTATACAAAGCATGACTAACAAAGTTTGGAGGTAAAGTGAATTATCTTTGTGGCAGAAGAAGACGGATAATGGAAAGCATGATTGTATCAGAGATCCAGCAAAGCCAGTTGGTGCAGATATATGGAAATCTGAAATGTAAATAATACCCATTGTAAGTATAACATCCGCAGTCTTTTAAAATGCAAATGTAATGATAGAGATGTTTTTGTAAAAAACATAGAAGGATTTGGGAACAAAACATGATTTTAAAATTGTAATACATTAACATAGCTAACACAACTGGAAGGCAGAAAAATATAATGACGCAACCTCCTCTTGACAAACATCCTCAGAGATTTCTTAATTCCATGGAATATGAAATCTCAAAATATTCCTGGTGTTTGTTGCTTAACCCAAACGTGGTGTGAGCCATTTGCAATTGGATTAGAACCATCAAGATGGTATGTTCAGTATCAGGGCCAGATCCTGCCTGATAATGGGATTACTGGCATGAAGCAAGGTTATTTGTGTCCCTCAGCCTTGCAAGGATCAGGCCCTGGAAACAGAATTTAGGAAGCTTTTAAGTGTGTGCATATGTGCCTGTGTGATGGATGGGTGGGTTACTTGAACCAGAGTATGTCAGGTCTTGGCAGTGTATTTATCGGTGACAACTATCATGTTCTCTGGAGGATTAGCATCTCTCTATAATACAATTTCCACATTTGATTACAGTCTGAATTGGACTTCTTGCTGTTCTATCACCAACACTAGTAGGTTCTCCTTGTGCACCCTCCCAAACCTTTGTATCAAGGATTACTTTGGTCTAACAAGAGAGGTTAGTGTTTTAACCAGTCATTAGCTGTTTAGCTATTTTTAGGTTTTGGGTTTGTTTGTTTGGGTTTTTTTTTAATCTTTTACTACAATACAACATAGAAGGCAAGGCTTTATTTTCACAAGTGCTGGGTTCTCACAGCTACTGTTGCAGTCATTAATGTCTGCAAGGTTTTACTCTTCCTGAGAATTAGGTGCAGTATAAAGAGCTGAAGGACCCCTGAGCACAGCTCTGAGCTGTAAGCACAAGACCCTCGCTCTCTGTGAGTATCTGCATCTTCATGGGGGTCACGTTTCTGGATCTCTAGCTTGACAGAGGGCAAGGAAGGTACACCTCACAGCAGATAGTTCAAAAATGTCCAAAAGTCAGATCCTTCTTTCCTTGCATGTATAGATGCATGCATGCATGCACTAGATGAACAGCAGATTGATTTACAGGGATGAAAGCTGCAGTGTACAAGCATCCTCAAACTTTGCCCCTCCATAGTTATTTCTACAAGTTGGAGCAGGGATATAATGCATGAGCTGATGTACAGCTGTTCTCTGATCAGGTGTTCTTCACCAGGCACAACTCTCTTTGCCCTTCCCCTTAAAACTAATTCAAACAGATCTAACGATATGCTGATTCACTCTTAGTTTTACCTTCCCCTCTCTTTGAACACAGTTTGGAGGCTCAGGTGAAAACAACACAAAAGAGCTTCTTTACCTAGAGAAACCAAATCTTGGGACCTCTGTAAGATCTTCCCTGAAGGCTCAGAGAAAGCCCAGTGTTACTTATAGGGAGCAAAAATAGTAAAACAACTGCTACTCCAAAAGAAAGAGGAAATTGCCACAGAAATACCACCCCACATATCAAAAACTTACACATGGCAAACAAAAGGAGTATCTGTAGTATAAAATACATTTAAGATATCAAACTGAAATGGATGTAATGAGATTTCCTCCATTGCCTTCCTTAAAGAAGTACTTTTTTGTAGGAGTACTTTTTGGGGAACATATTCCTATCCCAGAGAAACTGAGACTAGAAGGGACTTCAGAGGGAGATGACAAAGGATGATAAATCAAAAAAAGACTTTGGCATATGTGTGTGTGTGTCCCAGTATGGGGTTAGATTACACACTGTGTAATGCCCAAAGGTGCAGATCCAGAATAGCCCATTTTAGTTTCTACATATGGTAAGAATTTAGAATCTGATACAAAGAAATATAATAGAGCAGAATGTAGCTCAGTGCATGCTAACAGAGATATCTGCGAGTGTTTGTTAATCCCTATTAATATTTTTTTCTAAGTAAATCATGATTGGTCATGTATCTTGCATGATGCTATTCTTCTACCCTTACTTAATGCTTACGCGCTCTGATGCAGCACTACTGAAACTAATGGAAGTTTTATCACTTCTGTGGCAGCAAAACAGGGATCAAAATGCACGTGGAGATTTCCCCAGTCTTAATTCTGTATTAGTGACTGACCCAGTGAGAGGCTGGCTAAGACTAGGACAGTACCATGAAAGCAATTGATTTTTTAAGGGCACTCTTTTTTTTTTTTTTTCTGATTTCAAGCCTTGTTGTTGGCTCAAATGAGATAATTATACAAGTATTTCTAGCATGAATAGTCATGCATGCTAAATTATAATGCCTTTTCCAATGAATACTTAACTATATGACCTTGAAATTTCCTTTTTTTTGCAAATGCTTATGTCAGTAAAATTAAAATACACTACAGTGCTTGGAAAGTGAGTGTAAAAGAGGTGTGAGTGTGGCAGAAGCAAGTCCAGTTAAATGTCTGATCAAACATTCATGACAGTATTCACCCACCTTTAGTAAGAAGACAGTATCCAAAATATTCACATAATTATAACCCATGCTTTCAGCAGACATTTAAGATGACATTATTCTCATATTAATCTTTGAACAGTGCATTGAGGTGATACTTTGTCACCTCCATATGGTCAATGACATGAGTTCCCCTCAGAATTGCCAATATCTCACTGAGTCACTTGCTTTACCATATTTCTTTGAAACTGTTTTCTCCTGAAATTACTATATCTGCCGTGTTTGTCACATCCATTAATATAAAATACAATGAATTAATATTAGCAATATTTTTTAAAATTGCTAAAAAGTCTTGACATGAGAAACTCCTTTGATTCATGACGTGGGGTGCAGATTTGCTCTTCTTATTCTGCAAACTATTTTAGATAAAGATGACATGGAAAGATAGGTGTTTTGCACAGTTATGTAGAGTTTACAAACCCGCTGAAGTTGAGGAGCTTCTTTGAGGCTAGTGAAGTAAGAAACTATCTAGAAGAGATGTCAGTAGGAGAAGCAATATGGTTGCAGTTTTTTCCCATATATTAACACCCAGCTACTATTTGTGAAAAATTATAAACTCAGATGTGAGTAACACTTAGTCCTTCAGCTTTCTTTAAAACACGGGCATCTATAGTCATTATTGCTCTTTGCATTGTGTTATCTGTACATGCATCAAACTCCTTATCAGCACTTTCAGATGCTGAGCTCTGGGACTCGGCAATATTGCTAATAAACACCCATTGAAATGGAAAGTGGCTAAAAAACTGTTTGAACTTCTTTCCTGCCTTCTGACTATAGAGGTATAGTCCAAGCAAACGCTGGGGTTTATAAGAGCACAAAAGCTTTCTTCTGCCCATGTACCTGCAGTCACCATTTTAAGTATATTGAGCTTCAGAGCACACAAAGGAGAGGCAGAAAATCCAAACCAATCTCTTCCCTTTCACTCCTTAAATCCTGACATGCTCCATCACCTCTTCAAAATAGTGAGCTGCCCTGCCCCAAAATGGAGAAAAGAAACAAAATCAAATGCAAAACAATGAAGAAGGGATAATCTGATCTTTAAATAAGGAGACATGTTGCTTGGGGCTTAAGCAGGGTAAAGTTTCACAATGATGTCACCTTCTTCTGAGAACGTGACCCCCATGAGAGGTGAAGGGTGAAATATAAATACCGCTAATCCATTGTGTTTGTATATCTCTTAAATATGTGCCAAGTTTGGCATGGCTGACTCCACAACTGTCTGGCAAACTAGGAAGTCTTCACTACAGGCTTTGAATGGGCAGTATTCATGGAAATTAAATGGCTGCTTTTTTTTTTCTGACTGAAATACAGTTCACTGATGCATTTTTTCTTTAAAAATAGGCCATTTTTTTTGTTTCATTTCTGACAAAACTAAGTCTGATTTTCACATACAAAACCAGAGAAGTCATTGCTTTTCATTCAGACAACAACATCCTCCAGATGTAGTGGTTTCCACAATGCTAAGTTAAAAGTCATGTATGTGAAGTCCATTGTTTCTTTCTTTGTTTTAAATATCTGCTCCAATCAGATTGACTTTCATGAAAGTCATGTTGTCTGTGCATTAGAGGGTCTCAGAGTGGATGACACAATGGTCTCTCCTTGCCTGGTTGTCTATGTGTTGTAAGGTGGAAGAGAACTACAACAGTACAGTTTTCTATTTTTAATGAAATATATTGATAATAGAAAAGTTTTAAGATTTTTTTTAAGGATATCAGTGGGTAACATTTGTTTGCTATTGGAATGTCCTTGGAGAGAGCCTTGTGTTAGTGTAGTAGGAGCAGAAATGGAAACTGGTTGAGAAACCGCTGTCCAAGCTCTTTCTATTGTCCACAGGATGCCTGTTTGCTTTTAAGATCAGCAACATATGAAGCACAAATATAGGTTGCATTTTAATAATATTTTTATTTAAAAACACAAATGTTTCTATTCATAACAGATGGTAAGAGGACCAGAAGCTGTTGCCCTATCTCACAGAATAGGAGCAAAATCAGTGCTCTGAAACTTGAACCAGGGAATTTGTTTAATCCAGCATTCCTCTGCAGAGAACTTTACTGAGCGGGACACAAAGAGAAGGAGGATGAAGGAGAAAGAAGAAATACTTATTAATTTTTAAGAGGAAAGACAGCCTTTGGCAAAATATTGTACCCCAGGATGCACAACTTTTCCATGCAAGGGCAGATCCTGCAAAATCCTTTTCTGTGGACTTAAATGCTTTTTTGCCCTGCTCTCACCTAACCAGGTCTTCTCTGCCACTCGTTCTCTTGTTTTTACTACATGAAAAAAAGTTTCTTGTTTTCGTTGGTAAGGGCTTTCAAAATCTGCTGTCATCCAACCTGTCATCTCTATTTTAAGTAGGTCCCCACTAGTTTTGACTGGGCAAAATGTTGCTCTTTTCCATGTTAAATTTTTCCACAAGTACTCTTGGACTTTTTCTAGTGCCTGGAAAAAGTTTCCTGTGATGATCTCAAGATTATCAGTCAACACTGATTCTTTTTGTTTCTTCAGGTTCTTGCCTTTTCCTTGGAGTTTCTGTAGTCCGTGCGGTACTCATCAAAACCAAGGCCTAACCCAAGGCTGAGGCTCCTGGTTGGTCTGATAGTACCAATTCAGTAATACCTAAATCAGGAAAAGCTAAATATTTGTACATCACATTGATCCAGTTCCCACAATCATGCATGTACCAGTCTTCACTGCTGAAACTGCAGTCTCTGAAGAGTGGGAACTGTTTTTCACTCTCCCCACATGCAGGGAGGTGGATAAAAGTTATGTAGCAACTCACTCAGGTGCCTGAACATGTGTCTAAAGTGATTTTAGATGTCTTAAAGCATCTAAGACATCCATGTGGGCTGGGAGGCATGACACAGGACCAACAGGAGCCACTGTTGAGAGGCCATGAAGGCCAGGTAAGATACCCTAAAGCAGCTGAAGTGACCCTGTGCACCTCTCATTCAGCTGTGAACCCCACCAGAGTGACTTTCTGTGAGCCATGTTAAGACTGTTGTGTCAGGCTGGAGTGCGTCAGTGCATAGGTACCCCTCCAAACAGGCCAGAAAGTCTGCCAGCAAAGAAGAATATTAAAGTTTCAGCCTAACTTTTATTTAGCTTTTAATTAAGCCACTGGCTGCGTCTAGACTACAGGACCTGGGACTGCTGCCAAACGCCTGTGCGTGGCATGTACCCACCCTGCTGCATCTTGGCTCCAGCCTGGGGCACGATGCCCATGTTCACCGCCCACAATGCCCGGCCCTGTCGGGACCCCCAGCACACACTCATCGGTGCTGAATTTGGGCGACCATGACCACCACTCCAGGAGTCTCACAATTCACAGCCAAAGGCTAGTGAGGACACGGCCTCTGTCATCAAAATAGAAGATGACTATTTTCCAGATAGTTTTATAGCCCCCTCAAACACTAGGTTGAAAATGTTGAAAAACAGTCTTCTAGACATGCTAATGAAATACTAATAAAATAATACAGCCAAGTCCCACTAGCTTTGAGAAATTAAGCAGACAGCTGAACTCAGCCTTATGGTAAAGTTAAGTGACATTTAGCAACTCTGGACACACACCAATTATCTGCATTAGCAGAAGGTAAAGCCAAATGTACCCTGTGTGATGAACCAAAGATATGGATGAAGCTATCAAATGCAAGAGCTTCTCATTAGGCAAAATGAAGAAGTTGGGTCACTACTTAAAAGTCAACAATTTTCATTTGTTGACTCGAGTCGTAGATCTAACTTGCTACAAAAATTGTATTTTCAGTCTCATTTTGCATTAATATACATTTAAGGATATCTCCTGGGATGGACTCAGCATCTGAGGTACAATCTAGGTAACTTCATGGTGTGGTTCACTCTGTACATGGATTAATACAAGAGAACTGTGAGGAGGAGAAAGGAAACCTTGCCTGGGAAGCAATGGGAAATAGAAGAACTGGGAGCAGGATTCAATGGCAGTCTAAGGACAAGGACAGAGCAAGCAGCAAAAATCTAGAAACTTGTATTGCCTGAGTAAATCAACTCCTATGTACTTCATATCAGCACTTTTGCAAGGGTGGTGTATAGTTCTCAATTTAGAAGTGGATTGCAAAAATAGTGCAGGCTCATGATGTCAGAGTCCCTCTTCCCCCTGAAATGTATGTGCCAGCTAGAGGTGGTATTCACCCAGACATGAATGAGAGACAGGGACAAGCAGTTTGAGACAAGATTCATCTCATCACAAAAGGTGCATCTAAATGAACTTTTGCCTAAAAAGTATGCATTTTTCTCCCTTGACTGAGATGAAACTTCAGAGAAGTTGGCTTATGTGCAGCCATCTAAAGATCAGGAAAGAGAAAGCTGGTGCAGATGTTCCCTGCTAAGCAGAAGGAAGCTGCCCATAATCCTCTGCAGCTTCTCCTCATGGTCAGGTCTACCCACTGAGCAGAAGTCAAGCTCCCTGCTTCTCACGGCCATGCAAACAGGGACGCTCCACCTGACACCTTCATTTTACTGGCAGGTCCAAACCCTGTGTTTGTTTTGAGGAACAGAGACTGCCATGTGGTCAGAAAGGCACTGAGATAGATAGCACGGACAAAAGAATGTCCAGTCGTCGCTTTGTGGTTATTGGTGTGAAAACATCAGCCTGGGGCTTTACAGGGCAGCCTCCAGTGGACACCAAACCAGCAACATCATCTGAAGACACTCCAAGAGCAACCCATCTGCCCCTGTTTTTGGGTAGGCAAGAAAGTGTCTGCCGCTAAGGATTCCCACCTAATTTCCAGCACTGAAGAGTAGCTATACTTCAGAGATGGACCCATTTTAGAGATCAAAGGAGGAAGCAAATTCCCTTGTTGTTCGTACAGCTGTTCTACCTAAAACCTTGTATAATAAAGAATTACTGGCAAGACAGACTTTTTTCCTGGAGTAAAAACTTGCTATCAATCTAAGAAAAACAATTTAGAACTGAGACACCTGCCATAATACTATTTTCATTTGATACTGTATTTCATTTGAGCTTGACTTTAAAAGGACATGTGTGCCTGTGTGCGTTAGAAAAACGGTAGATTTAACTGTGGAAAGTGGAGTCAGCAGTCATGAAAAGTTTTACCATGTGGCAAGTATATAATCTCCCTGTAACACCAGACCATAATATATAATATATAGCTGGGAACCAAGCAGAAAGGAGAAAATCAGTCATTTACAAGTAGTCCCTTGTGTCGTACCTTTATTACAGAAAGGCTTTGCATACAGTCTGTCTTGCCAGCGTTAGTGTGCCACTCTGCAAATGAAAGGGAGGAGGACTGCACAGGCAGAGGGCTTCCCAGACAGAGGTTATAATTTCTCTCTCTGTTAAAGGTGAGTCCCATGAAAAATAATTCACAGTGTGGGGCACGTAACCTACTGCATATATGGGTTAGCAGTGATATAGAGCTCTGATGATGCTGGCAAATGAGAAGTTATAGCAACTAACCGGGATGGCTGCAGGTCTTACAGGTATCACTCACATTTGGATCAATACGTAACAGCAATTCACATGCATTTCCTGGACCAGGATCTTTAAAATTTTACTGCCTACAATTGTACAGCTATTTGGGATAATTCTTCCTAGGTGCTAGCAGTGGTAGTAAATGTTTATATTTATATTATGGTGGTGTCCAAAGGAACCAGTAGGGGAGCATTATGCATAGAACTGTATAAAAAAGAAAAGATATAATCCCTTCCCTGTGGAGTTAACCGTCTAGAGGACACAAATAAAGGGTAGAAGAATGGGAATAAAATGTACATGCAAATCAGTATAGGAATGAATTGGGACAGCTTTGTGAGTTGTAAGATTTTTTTTTTATTATTCCTTTAAGGAAGAGATAAAGGTACACAATGGTTGCTATCAAGTCAGTGGGAAATTCTAGGGGACTGGAATTCATTTTTGTTTCAGAAAAGTGCGTTTATCTAAACTTTCTACTGTCATTGGGGAGGATATTTTTGTTTGGTTTGGATTTTTTTTAAATAGAGGAAGGGGAAAAACCATAAATCATAGCAATTTCTGCTTCTTTGAATGTGTAAGCATTGGACCAGGAATTTATTATCTATAATATGCCAAAGAATGAGCCATAATTTGCAAGTCATGTCTATATACGTTCAAGCCACATAAGAGATCCAACTGATGGTCACTGTCACACCTGGCTTTAGTATGGGGCTCACACGGATAGCATATCAGCTGCACCCCCTGGGAGGGACATCCATTCCTCTCCTCATGGGGCTGCATAGAAAGCAAACCTCCCAGAAGCACACATACGCACCTGATGAACAATTCCTGCTCCCTTAAATAAAAAAATGAAAGAAAAAATCAGGGTTAAATTATGCATCTCCCCTTTCCAAGCCCCGGTGGAAGAAGGGGAGGAGAGGGTCACCCTGCCTTTGGGGAGGTTGTAGGGTTGACTGCCATTGCTCCTGGCTTGCCACCTCTGTGGCATTACTCTGCAGCTGAGGGGGACAAGCAGGGACGGGGGCTGCCCCTGTCCCAAATCCATCCCTGCTGTCCACAGGAGCAGCCCTGGCGGCAGGCGAGCTCCAGCAGGAAAATAGAGCATTAAGATTTGGTATTTAGCTCCTGAGTTTAGCTCCCTCAATTGTTGATTGTTTACCAGTTAAAGTGGAGTTCTTGGGGTGGATATTAGCAAAGTAGGAATTAATTAGGCAATTTCTGTAATCCTGTCAACACTGCTCTGGCTTGCTAGCACTAGCTGAGGCATTTTCTCTTTTTAGTCTTCTTTATTCTGAGCATTTCCCAGGTAACAGGGAAGGCAAAGAAGATGACAGCCTTTTAAAACTGCCTCCCTATAACTTACCTTGACAGTGAGATGAAACTGCTTTTTCTCATGTTTTCTTGGCATAATCCCTTCTCTCTCTTTTTTATTTTTTTTTTCTTCATTTCAAGGAAACCTGTAATCCTGGACTGATCTAAAGGATCCTTGCTTTGCACATATCTGTGTCTTATAAAATGTATTCTTCATCACTCTCCAGGAAAAAACATGTCCTAAAACACTGGAGCAAAGCAGAGCTTCAAGCAACACAGTAACAATTTCATTGTTTAACTTAAATAATGAAGGCTTTGGGGTTCTGGTTTTTATTTTTAAATGTTGGAAGTGAAATATGGTAGTGATGTTTGAGTTATGAACAATGTCACATTCTTTTTCTGCTTAGGAGTCAATACAGTGATGTTCTGGGCTACAGTGCTTTTAGCTGTGGGTATTACTGATTAGCTAGATTTTGGGCATAAATAGGTAAAAAGAAGGATGTCAAGGAACACTAATGCTTTTTTGTGTGCTACTTTATGGAAAATTTGATTCTTGTTTATTGTAGTTTGTCCTTTTCCTACATCACAGGAGTAAGAGTTGATTAAAGAAACAAAGAGCATGCACAAGCATAATATAAGGTTGCTAACTTAAATTTACATAACTTAAATTCTTAGTTTAAGAGACATAAATAAGGAAAAAAATCCCTCAGGAGTTCAAACAAAAGTTCTTTGGATTTTGTCTTTTCAACATTATAAACAAAATCCTCATTGCACAAAAGCAGAAGAAAACTTGAGACTATAGCTGCAGGAAGGGGAAGAAGGAGGTTTAAGTTTCTGAGACATATTAGAAATTCATTCTAAAATTAGAAGGACAGACATTATTATCTTTTCTCACCCTAAATGACTTTGTCTGTTTGTTTGTTTCTTTTAAGAGGCTGCAGAGAGCTGCTCCCTTGGAGAAGGCTGTTTGGTAACTACCAGTGGCTCTTGCTAAATAACCAACAAGGACAATCTCCTCCTGGTTGAGTCAGGTGAGAAGTGGATCTCTTTTTCATTCCCACTCTGGGTGTTCTTTTTGTTTCTCTGCTTTTACTGCTGTTTCTGCTTATGGCATAAACCCTGTCTCCCTCCCCTGCAATAATTTTCATGATATCTGGGTTTAGTACTATATTTTTAAATTTCCTTTTCTTCTCACAGTTTCTTGTTTAGTCTGTGCACACAAATAATAACACCTCCTCACAGCTGAAAGTATTACAATTCCCCAAAGAGCTTTCTGTTTTCTAGCTCGGAAATAAAGCACTACAGGTGTGTTTGCAAGTGTCAAGTGAAAAAAAACCAAACCAAAACAAAACAACATGGAAATGGCAAAAACAATAGCAGCATTAGAAAGGTTTGTTTATTCATATGATAATGGGCAGCTTTAATGTGAACTTTTTACATAGTCAAGCCAGTGAGATCAATTTAATCCGGGTGGGTTATTCTTCTCTTAGTGTAAAAGACCATTGATTCCTTCTATTGGCTCAGTGAGGGAGCTCTTCAGCATAGTGGCACGCTGAGGAAACTAGTTGAAAGCCACTGAAATCAGCAGGAGCCTTTTAATTGACTCTGAATCAGGTCCCAACACTGTACATAACTGCTCTCCTTTTGCAAAGCTTTCTGTTTCTTGAAGACAATTGAATTATCTAAATAAAACTTTATTTTCCCATTTAAATATTCTGTGCAAATCGATTCTTTATGGAGAAATATCTTGCTTGCACTACATCTTCTGTGTGCTTAAACTCTGCAAGTCTTGCCATTTATAAACACTTCATCATCCTTTGTTCAGGTGACTAATTATAATAAAATATATTTTATGTATAAAACAGTATGAGACTCCTTTTTATACATTTCATTTAATTACTTTTTACTGTGACAAATCACATTGTTAGAAATGTACTAACAGATGGGGTGGATTTTAAAGTTGGTATAAATTATGACTCCTTAATTTTTGCAAGTGTTGAAGAATTTAATTGTCTCCATTCAGATTTTTGGCTTAACTCCTGTGGTTTGACTTGTTAGGATTCCAGACATGCAACACAAGGAGCAGGGAATTTCTGGACTATGCAGCGTCTTTTGGGGAAAAAAAAAAATCCTAAGGAAGTTAAGACAAAAGGAAGGTCTGAACAGAAATGCTCAAAATGGCCTGTCACAGAGCAAGGGTTAGGATGTCGAAGCGCTCTTGTTGAATAGACCTGCTTGTTAGGGGCAGCAGAAGCAGGACTCTCTTGTGTTGCCCACATACCAGGTGCAACGAAATAAAGGCTCTGAGTGTGACCCCAGTCCAGGAGTGGGAGAAACTCTTATCCAAGAATAAAATCAGAGCTTGGGTAGCGACAACTAGCTGTAAAACATAGTTAGGAGTGAAACACTGCTTCAGGGTGCCTTTTTCTTTTCTTTTCTTTTCTTTTCTTTTCTTTTCTTTTCTTTTCTTTTCTTTTCTTTTCTTTTCTTTTCTTTTCTTTTCTTTTCTTTTCTTTTCTTTTCTTTTCTTTTCTTTTCTTTTCTTTTCTTTTCTTTTCTTTTCTTTTCTTTTCTTTTCTTTCTCCTCTCCTCTCCTCTCCTCTCCTCTCCTCTCCTCTCCTCTCCTCTCCTCTCCTCTCCTCTCCTCTCCTCTCCTCTCCTCTCCCCTCCCCTCCCCTCCCCTCCCCTCCCCTCCCCTCCCCTTTCCTTTCCTTTCCTTTCCTTTCCTTTCCTTTCCTTTCCTTTCCTTTCCTTTCCTTTCCTTTCCTTTCCTTTCCTTTCCTTTCCTTTCCTTTCCTTTCCTTTCCTTTCCTTTCCTTTCCTTTCCTTTCCTTTCCTTTCCTTTCCTTTCCTTTCCTTTCCTTTCCTTTCCTTTCCTTTCCTTTCCTTTCCTTTCCTTTCCTTTCCTTTCCTTTCCTTTCCTTTCCTTTCCTTTCCTGCCTTCTTCTCAACTATCCTTTAGTCTGCTCAGCAGCTGTGTTACTCTTGGTACTTCACCCTTCCTCCTTCACTCTCACAGAGCAGATCTTCATCCTGCCACCTGAGCAGATGGACCAACATGAGCAAAGCAGTGTTTCTCACTCACTGTTCCAATCCTGTCACTATTCTTCTCAAATCCCACCCCCCACATCCTTTAATATATATTACTCCAAACCCTGCTCCTGGTGCTCCTGGAAAAGCCACCATGACCAAATCTCGATTTATGACCTTTTCACAATTTCCTTTCTCCACACTTCATTTTACACCATAGCTGTTTTGCAAACTCTGCCTGTTTACACCCTGTGCTGTGTTTATGACTGGCAATAAGTTGTCTAAACATAGGTGTAGAGTCCCACCTAGCCTTAAGCTATACTGTAAGGGTGTGGGTCATATCAGCAAACTCTACACAGCTGTCTTGAGTACAGTTAGACATCTACAATGACTCTGGGTGTTTGTGTTTTGTCAGCTGCGTACTACCCCATGTGAATGAACACAAGCTGCCTTTAGTGACTGAAAAACTGCATTGCACGGCCACATCTCAGGCACCTGCAGCTTCTTGCAGTGCTCACGATGGTCTTCAGACTGCCCAAGCTTAAACTGCTTGAATAGCTCATTTCATCAGGCAATATCAGGGCTCTTCAGGAAGGGTCTCCTTGGTCATGTGATGATCACAAAAATATGTCAATGGGAAACAGAGAAATGGCTAGGTTTCCCAGAGGAACCAACTGAGCATGACTGACCCAACTGCTTCGATGTGTCCCATCAGCCCCTGAAGTGATGCCCTGCAACAATGTTTGCTTTCCTGATAGGTCTGCACTTGGCACACCATTCCCCTTTTGGATCCAAAATGCTCTTGTAGTACTCCCCAGATGTCTCCTCTCTCTGTCACCTGAAGAAAGGCTTGTGCCCATGTTTTCCAGTGGGTGGAGGACTTATGCCTGTGTTCAAAATGAAGTAGGGATATTATTTACATTGGTACTTGCTGTTTACAGTGCCACTTGTCTGCCAATGAGGCTTCATTTGTACATAGAGTACACACAATGAAGAGCAGCCATACATGTGTGTGGAATAAATTCCACTACATGTGCTATTCTACTTCTGAAGATAAAAATCACGTTAAATTAATGAGGAATGTCATAAAGTCCTAGCAAGTGATTAAGCTCATAGATCTGTGGCTGTAAGGCTGCGGTGTTGACTAGCAGGCTATGTTTTTTTCCATGCCTGCCAGTTTTGAACTGGTATTAGAGAATTTCAAAACTCTGGATTTAGAGTTTGGTTTTAAAAGTTCAGCGGATTCAGAGATTAGGAAGAACTAGTCCAGCTTCTGCACCCATTATCTCATGATTTAAATGTTCTCTGTTTTACATTAGCTAATGATTTAAGTGTCATTAGATATCTTTGTATGACATCCAACATGAAATGATCAACTAGCTTAGTGTAACATTGGTCCCATCAATCAAACTCCCTATTCCTCCCACAGCATTGTTAATGAAATGTTGGTAAGAAAGCCCACAGACGCAAGTATAGCATTAGAATTAAGGGGGTGAAAGGTGACATTTCATTATTCAATTTTTTTTGTCTTGGAGTCCCATTTCATTTCAACAAACTGTCCAGAAGGGACATTTGCTCAGAAAATGTTTTATAACTCTTATGATATCTGTCCTAACTGTTATTTGTGTTTAAGCTGATTTGCTGATAATATAGCAACATTCAATGGACAAGGCATCATCTCCTTTAAAAATATACCTGATGCTGGAACTTGACACGGTTCCTTTGAGGAAGGATCCTGGTAGGTCTTTGTGTCCTTGTGTTCTTTGTGGTGAGATGGCTGCCAGCTCGAGCAATAGTAGTTTTAATAATAAACTTTGTTGTTACAATGGAGCTAAACACATGCATGACCTCAGAGTTGCTCACAGCCCTTTCAGTGGAGTCCTCATTAAAAGATAACATACCAGCAAATTAAAAACAAAACTGGCATCATTGCACACTCATGTAACAGGGGACTGAATAAGGGGGAAGTGAGCAGCATGGCAGGGCTCTAGACTATTTAGTCACCTTCCTCTCCAATGGTTGAAGCCTCCAGAGAGACAGCGGAGATCTGCTGAAGTGGGAACTGATCAGGCAATAAGGAAAGGCCTTTGGAGAGAGACAGAAAGAGAAGTCAGGGTGGAGGAATGAGCACGGCGGTCCAAGGACCAGTCAGTCAGGAAGGGGTCAGTGTTTGTTTTGTGAAGTTAATAATAAAGGCAAACCCCAGGAAAGGCGTAAAGTTGGAAAGCAAGCCTGTCTGCATGTCTTCTGTTCAAAGCAGAGCAGGGACTCCAGCTGCTTGGAGAGACACCTTTCTTTGAAGCAATTTTGAGGTGAAAATTTCAGCGCTTTGTGTGACCAGTTAAAGCTTTTCTAATTCCCCTTTAATTTGGAGTACTCAGAAAGCTCTCAGCGATTTTGCAGGTAACTGGCAAGCTCTTTGCCATTCTTTAATGAGCTCTTTTCTTTTGCTGAGAGATCAGGATTGAATTATTGTTAATATACACGGAAGAGGGACATTAATTAATTCTGAGGAAAAGAGGATATTTAACCCATTCTTATAATTATCACCTAAAGTACATAAACCCTCAGCTGGGACTGGATTCTTTTAAGACTGTTTCAGGTTATCATGAAGTCTTTTTCAATCAGGCACAAGCTCCATTCAATGCTGTGCAAAAAGCCAAAGTCTCCATTCTACTGCATTGTCCCAATACTGTACTACGCCACAGGCAACTTCATCCAGCCAGCTGTAGTGGAAAGGCTCGAGATTGCTGGTTTTCTCCTCTCTGAAGATTTATGTGGTATTAAATAGGCAAAAAATGCGTCCTTCTGCTTGTGAAGAAAAGGGACACTATAATAGGTTCAGACTTTTTTGTGGAGGAGTCGAAATGTGGCACCAAATTCTGAAAAGGGTTTAATTAACAGCTTGGTTTTGCCAGACTTTTCTAGTGAAGAACTAACTTAGCTTATGGACTATAACTCCAAAAAAGAACTATTGATATGTTAATTGTATATGATTATGAATGGTTATTTATGGCATTGGATCTCTCTGCTAAACCAATTATGCTCTATTTGTGAGATTTGCATTATACTGCATCCATGGCATTTAATTAAACTTCTATTTCTCTTCTTTCTTTTTGTTTCTTTCTTTTTGTTTTCCTTTTCCAGCCTTAAATGTATGATAAACTACACTAGACACTCAGAGGTTAAAGCTGAAATCAGCTATTCATTCGATCACCCTCATGCGCATCCTACTTGGTTTGTGCTGCCCAGAAAATCTTAGCTGTGCCCCCTTAAACGTTAACTTACCAGCTCAAGCTCAATGAATTTTTATAATCATATTTTACATATTTCTAGAACCAGATGGACCAGTCACTCCGTCTCAATTGGTGAAAACCATCTTCTCTATTTTAATGTATGTTTAAATATATTTATATAAACATAAAGGGGATGTTTAAAAACAGTGTAATGGCACAGCATGCTATAATTTGAGTGTTTCTTTTGGTCTCCTTCTGCCAGTTAATAAACAGCGTGTAAAGTCAACGGCATAACCAATGCTCTAATTCAGAACATATCAAAAGGTTTGCGTGGGCGAGGTAAATTGGGCTGATAGTGAGTCAGGAGGTAGCTGGATCCCTCATTTGTTCATTCAGAGAATTTTTAATGTAGAACTAATTTTCAAGTAGTTGAATTTTTGTAAAGGAAATGAAATCCTTAAGGGGGCAATTTAGCTGGAATCCTCTGAAACACAGTTCAACATGGATTGCCTTTTCACAGCTGTTTCATGTGGAAAAGGATCTTAGGTTTTCATTCCCTCGACACCTGCTTTCTCTTTCTTTTCTATAAGTGCATTACAGTGCACCTATTGAAAGAGCTGATGGGGTTAGTGGAGAAGGGGGTTAAATCATGATATGGGATATACTTTGTTACTCAAAACTTGCTTTGTCTCCTGCTTACGGTGTCAGTGCCAAAAATGGTGGTTTGGGGTTTTCTGTGGTTGAAGCGTCCAAAAGTGGGAGTAAAGGGATATATATCCATCCTCTCTGCAGCCCCTCATGTGTACCAGTTGCTGTATTACTGGGGCAGGGTGCTGAGAAATCAAAAGTACAGGAGCTGATCTTCCATTCCACAGATATATATATATATCTCTACACACATGTACGTGTACATATATATGTGCACATATATATATATATATAACTCCACTCTCTGCTCAGGCAGTGTCAAACAGCACAGAGCCAGTTCTTCAGTTTCAGAACATAATAATATCCTCTTCCTGGCCACAATGCTATTCATCACAGCCTTTTGCCAAATAACAGGCCTAAGTGGCCTGGAGGTCTTTCTGTGGACACTATCCCAGATTCAGTTTCCCAAAGAACATTTTGAAACATGCCAGTCCTAAAATATTTTCAGTCTTACTCAGAAAAACTCTCACTAACAAAATTCGACTCTCAGACCTCTGTTCTCTAAGAACCCAAGTCCCTTCTGTCTCAGCTGAACTCTCGACAGAAAGGAGTTTTAGTATCTTGCTTGCATCTTAAGTGCACAGTTTAAAAGGTTAAAAACACAAGGCAGGAACAAATTGAAGCTATTTTCTATGTGTGATCATGGGGACGAGAGAACATAGTTAGATCAACTGTATCAGAAGGGAATCTATTTAATTAGGTTCCTTCTAGTGTTACACATTAGCAAATAAAGTAGGACCACTGCAAGAGCATTCATTTAGTCCAGTTGTTGGGGCAAGTACAAAAGTGTTTATCATCATGACATTGCTAAGGAAGCCATTGCTAGAATTTAGTTTGAGATAGCTGAGGAAAAAAAATGTATCTCTTGATTTCAACTGGAACAATTTGCAAATACCCAAATCTTCTATTATTTGAAGGGTTTATTTTATGACACAGAACCTATAGTTACTGCACCCCAAAAGTTCTTTTTTATGATTAGCTGAAGCACAGACAAATCATGAAAAGACAATTGTACACTTTCTTGTGTTGCTTTATGGGCTTTAAGTGCCTACAAAAAAGGATTCCTTATGCTTTAATTTCTCTTTATTTTTTTGACTGTAAAGACCCATGGGGTAAATGCCAGTCCCACAATCCTGCAGTTATATGGTTACTGTCAGCCTGCTCAAATGATGCTTCCTGTTCATTAGGCGTCCTTTCATCTGACAACAATGTACTGGCTTTGCTGCAATTCTTAGTCAACGCCCATCTCTTCAATAGCCTGTGAATAGTATTAAATAGTGTTTATGCTAGCTATTGTTGCCTTTTGTGTGGTTTGTCTAATTCACAGAGAAAAGTCTGCTTTTGTGGTCTAAGGCTGGCTACGTCATGGCACGCCATGTGCCTTCTGATGGGATCCATTCCTGCTGAGTGATAACATTACAGGCCTGAACTCCTTTGCAATACAATCCAGCATTCTTAACACAGTCAATACACTCACAGGCAATCTAGTTTACTCTTTATATTAAGAGGTTTAGGGAGACAAAGCTCATCTAAATACCTGCTCGTGAAACAAATAAGATGAATTCAACCGATTTGAGAATTACTCCCCAGCTCCCACACAACTACACAATGAGCTCCAGAAATCAAAAATTTAAAAAAAATACTGAAGCTGTGCAAGGAATGCCCAAATGTCCCAGGTAGAGTCATTCTGCGTATACACACACACACAGAGCACATTTTAACAAATAAGGTGGCATTATTGTTCCTAGTTATTGTTCAAGATGAGGCTTAATACTAGAGTCAAAGCGGCTGCTTTTCTTTGCTTAAACTACTCACAAAAGAGAAAGGATATTGTATGGATGACTACATTATCCCATAGCCCAGGAGCCTTTGCAGGGCAGGTATGTTGCTGTGCCTTGAAAGGGCTTTTGATGTAAGCAGATCATTAGAGGCTCAATGTGTAACTGATCCTTAGCTGTCTCTGGCTTTTGGTGTATATGGGTTATTCTTGTCTAACCATATGCTCCCTGTTCTAGGTATCTAAAATCTTATTGTTCTCCTTCCCTCCCTCCCTCAATCCCTCCCTCCAGCCTCGTCACTGCACAGCTAAAGTTGGTTTCCAGCTTTGCCTTGGGAAGCATACTAATACATACAAATGCAACTGGAAAGTGAGGCTTACACTGCTAAACAGTGCCATTTGTTTGTCCCAGGAGTTGTTATCCTCCGTGTGTCACACTTTGAACAAGATCAAGAGTAGCTTCTAAAAAATATGTCCATGAAAAGAATGCACACAAATAGTAATTATTACTCAGTAGCTGCTGAAGCTATAATACCCTCCATGGCCAGAAGCAAGCAGGGAGGCAGGGGACAGGGTGGGGCTGAGAGTAGGTGGAGGCTGAACTTTGTTCTCTGTGCATTGCCCTCCTGATCAGCATAACAAAGGAGGTCCATCATACCTGCTCTTCTCTGAGGTATTATGGGCCAGATCCACAAAGGAACTTAGGACTGTAAAGCTCCTGGCAAATGAGAGGTGCTGGGGTGAACACCCATAGACAGCTTGAAGATAGACTTCTCCACCTGAAGTGGACACTCTTTAGAGTCAATTGGAAGAGACTACTTACTTCATCCTCGTGTTCACCTCTGACATCAGTCTGTTGAAGTACATCCTACAAATGCTTATTTCTTGCCACTATTAGTAGAGGTTGGGATAACCAGCACAGAAGTGGGCATGTAGACATCTATCTAAAGTTTGGAAAGATGAATCCCACCCACATGTACTTCAGTGCTTGTGTGGATCTGGAGCTCCAGGTTCTGATGTCCTCCTGGGCCTCATAGCTAAAAGCTATTTTTTCCAGCTAGATAGCATAGAAAAGGCATGAAGTCCTTACTAGTTTGTTTTTTTTTTTTTTAAAAAAAGAAAGCTTCTGAGTGCCTCCGAGCTACACAGAAGGCAGTTGTTCTTTCCATCTTAGAGTGAAAAATGAATAAAAAAATCTGTCTGTCATAAGAACATGAAAGCATTTCCTGAATTACAGCCCTGACTTTTGAATGAGGGTGTTTGCCTGAAATGAGTCAGTGCGAGTGGAAAAGTGTGTTGCCAAAAGACAAGGAGGAACCTGAGAGTCTAGAGCAGTTGCTAGATAAGAGCTTTTTCCCCTGTATTCAGATCATCTTCCTACAGAAATAAGTTGAGCAAATGCTCACCCAGTCAGTCAATGAAGGAGAGCCTATGCCCTGGACAAATGCGTTACCTTATTTTGCTCCTGAGAATGAATGAGGTGGGCTTTGACTAACGCTTTCAGCAGAAGGCATTGGAAATGAACTAGGGTTGTCAGGAAAGCTCATTGATTTTGCAGGACCCATCCAAGTTGTACATTATAGTTTGGAGGAAGAGCACTCCCTTTTCAAAAGATAATTTTTCAATGTACTGCCCATGTTTGTGCTTTTGTGCAAGCAATAATGGTTTCATAAACGTTTTATGTGATCAGCATTTAGCAATACCTGGGAAGTTGGCAATTCTGACTAGATTTTACAGATACCAACTTTTTTTTTTGCCATTAATACTTTTTTTTCCTTTCTGTTTATGTTCCCAGATTGATTTCCAATAGTTAAAATTTAAACAATAAAGGCAACCTTAGTTTTCAAGTCTGCAAATAGGACAGACAATGTATGCAACCTCCTCATTGATTGACTCTTCTGTTTTTATAGATTCGCCCTCTTGAAAGAATCATTAAACACCAGAGAAAATGATTTGTTGCCATTGATTACATGACATACTGCTCTGACATACACAGTTTTTATATCTAAGTTATTAATTATGTTGTTAATGTAATTTGCAGAGCATGAGATAAATCATTCAGCTTCTGACTGGATATTACTGGATATGTTGCATATATAAATACATCTTTGGGTGGGAAGGGAACTGTTACGAAGAATAATAGATTAGAAGGCTACTAGTTTGCCTTATAAATCATTATGAGCTAAGGAAAACTTCCTCTGCCTATTTATTTTATTATCTTGGAAATGCTGAGTTTCTCAACATCTCTGTCATTTATGTGCTACAGTGATCCTCATAATCATTTCATTTCATACAGGGGAAAGTCTTGCAATTGTTCTGTTTATACTCTATCATTCTCTCAAGAATTTCACAGTTTAAGGTTAATAAGCTACAGGACATAGAAAGCCAAGTTTAATTTGGGTCTTCCCAAAGGCTTCACTAAACGTTTTTTCCCCTCTTCTGGTGGTGGATACTTTGTGCTAGCTTAATTCTCTGTAACTTTCTTTTCCCAGCAATGATTGCCAAGAAATTAATTATGACAGCCAGTGTCATGAATGCATGCTGCGGTAGTGTGCTGCCACCAGTGACAGACTCATGCGCTTCAAAGTGGAGGTCTCTGCATTTGTACCAACAAATTGTTTTTAAAAGTTCCTCCTGTTTTGTACTTCATTTCAACAGGTCCAGTTCTATCCTTAGTTTCAGAAAGGTTTAGCAGCAACTATTCAGCAGTTACCCTGGGAGCACACTGCAGATTATGCATGCTTGCCTGACATTTGACAGATGCCCTTAAAAGGCTCAGTTTCCTTTTCATAGAGGCCAGGGGGTTGAGGAGGGTGGAGGGCTAGAAACATTTTTGAAGTGAGTGACATATGTTTAAATGTCAAGGTGGTCTTACTGAATCACTAAGCACAACCCTTGTACATTGAAACAGAGACTAGATAGGAAATGTCCTTTATAGTTAGAGCTAAGAATTCACATCTTTTCATATTCTTGAACCCAGAGATGACATAGTACTTCATTTGGAGGGGGAACTGAATGCTGAAGATTAAATTTTGTTGCTAGTATATGCTAAGACTCCTTTGAAAGTCTCTCCACATGCGAATAGTGAATAAAACATGGTTTTTAACATGTACTGCCGAAAGTGTGAAACTCGAGGAGGTAAACTTTCTCCCCTCCCTGCTCCCCTCTGTTCATGCAGGGGTTGACATTGAGTGTTGGCACAGTAATGATGAGCAGAACCACAAATGCAGCTGGGATATAGTCTGAATGTAAGGAGGATGAGTATTTATCTTACCTCTTAAAAGAAAGGAAAAGTCTGCAACCTGAGGTGAACCCAAATCCCTTCGTTGTTTGCTTTAGCAGCTTTCTCCGTTTAGGAAAAGTTCAGCATCTCAATAACAGGGCTTGATACAAAGGACTTGAACGTCATGGCTGAAATCTTTTCAGAGCGTTAGCACCACAGTCATTCCCAAATCAAAACAGCAAGGTGGCCTTGAAGGGAGGTGCTCCTGGTTTCAGAGCTGGAGGAGTCCTGCCTGCAGAAGGACCTACGCACAAGCTCACCTCTTCCCCTTCCTTTGCCCTGGGGCCCACCAAAAAGAAAGTTGTGTGTTCAAACTACATGCAAGTCTGTGTTCAAATGTGTCTTCAAATCCCCAGTGCAGATGACTGGATAACTGAGGTTAGGAGCATGCTCCTATGTGTTTCAGCAGGTAAAATGTGGAGACCCTAAAAGTTAGTACGTTGTTCTGGAAAATGGCTGACTTTAATGTAACCTTTACTGGGTCTCCAGATCCCTTTTAAAACCAACAGAAGAATTCTTGTCATCAGTGTGGATGCAGGTTTGAACCCCTCCAGCAGACATCTCTGTTTTTAATGAAACCATTATTTTGAGGTACTGTATACAAATTTCCTGATCATAGGGAATTAGCAGTACCAGTCAGAGTAAGGAATGGTGCAGGCAGCCCTGGTTCAAGGTTCAGTGCCCGGCAGTCCCTATCAATCTCAGACCTAATTTGTCCTGAGAAGATATTGCCAATTATGTCATGGTACCTGAAGGTAGATAGATCTATCCTTGGGAGGAAAAAAAATGGCCACCATCATTTTGACTTGTCATCTAAATTGAATTTGAACTCAGCTCTCTAGAGAAACATGTCCACTGCATTAAACAACTGGGGGAATTAATGCTCTCATCGATCCTGCTCATCATTACAGATGTGTGTGCTCACATCTGCATCCAACTTCTCCATCTTTGGGAGTCAAACCATGGCTCTGAAGAGGCAGAGCGAGCTGGTCTCTCTAGCTGTGCAAAACAGTGCCAGCTCTGCTCCTGGTCTCACAGTGCCTTCCCTACTTGGACACTCTGAAATAAAGGCCCTTAATTGATATATGTTGCATCTACTCCCAGATTTATTTTTTTTTCTGGAAAGTTTGGTTAAAGATCATTTGAAGATAGAGGATGAAACACACAAAATTTCAGGGAGATCACATTTTTATTCTTGATGCTTTGAAATTTTAGAAGGTTTCTAAAAGGTTATTATGATTATCTGGCCAATCACATATATAGATATGTAAAAGATTTAGCTGCTAAAGACTACTTTTTTCTGGGGTTTTTTTGTTCCCCTTATACAGAATAGCAGGTATTTCTTAAACAGATTAAAGTAGACATTGATTAAAATGTATGAAAAAAATTGTTCCAGAAAACTGAGAGCAACCTTTTTACTATATCAGTTTATACACACAAATTGACTTTCTGACTGATAAGGAGGGCAGGAGGTAGATGAGCAAGGAGGAAGGAACAGCATCCTAGGAGTGATGACAAAAGGTGTTGTAAGGATCCCAGATTATCAGCGCAATGTAGGAAGGGGGTGGAGGACAGCATGCAAATGTCCTTCTCTGTGTGCAGTTTGTGTGAGGGCCCTGATGGATGTGAGGAATGAGGCTAAGCAAACATAATACTGACAAGCTGTAAAAGCTGGAGGTAAGTCATAAAAAAAGCAAAAAAACCCAGGAGACTGAGGAACAGAGGCTATATCAGTTAAATCCATCTTAAAACTGAATTGTTTATTAGGCTGAATTGTTTATTCCTGTTTCTCCTTATTAGATGATTTCAGATCTTCACTCTGAGGTTGTAAAACTTACTTTGAATGTTCAGGGAAAATCTATTCACAAGCTATTTTCTAATCCACCTTGAATTATAGCTAAGAAATTAAATCAACCTCCAAACCTTCTATAGCCTTCTCTTCTTCCCTCACCATGCAATTCTCACTGAGGAAGTGAGGCAAACATGGTGTTGTCTGTTAATAAAACACACATAGATAAAAGACATAAAATTAACATATCACAAGATTATAAAATCACAAATTCTATTCAGTCTTCTGTTCCAGTAGCCTCCCTGTCAGTTATTAATTTGACCTTTGCAAATACTCTTTGCAGTATGTCACATGTTTATAAATCAGCGATGCCTTCAAAACTGCACACAAACCTCCAAAATACTAAAACAGCCTTATAGCATAAAAAAACATGCTGGTAATGCAATTTAAAGTGTATTGGTCTCCATAGGCTTAGAGAGTACAGTTTTGCCTAAGGTTGCCTGGCAAGCATGGAGTGCAGCTGGAGCAGGACCCAGTTTACATGACCCTTAAGTTCCCTAGCTCCAGAGACACCCTCTATCTTCTTGTCACTCGTTGCCACGTTCTCTTTCATTCCTGATTTATAATCTCAAGCTTGTCCATGATAATATTGGTAGGTCTTTAAAACTGCAAGTCAAAAAAGGGGATAACAAATATTTTTAAGAACTCTGTAGCTCACTGCTTCTAGACTTTTCTATCCACAAAAAAGGCCATTAATATTTTAGCTAAGAGAGTAACTGGCAGAAGTAAGATTTGTTCTTCTTTAGCACCCAGACATGCAGAAAGAGGAAAAAACTCCTAGTTTTTTCTGCTGCTAGTAGTTTATGCCATCTACGATATGCTAGGCCACGGGGGAATCTTGCGAATATGATCTGTGGGTGCTATTTGTGACTCTGAGGGTGTCTTCAGTCCAGGTGATACAGGTGAAAGTGATGTTCATTTGGCATGCCTGTGCTGAAAAGCAGTGATATGGAGCAGGTGACTCTTGGGTGTGTCAGAACAGAGACAAAATTTTACTTTCTGTTCCTTGTAATCTGATGTCAACTAGTACACAAACACCAACAACAACTTAACCGCTGTTCAACCATTCGGTGCCTCTCAAGCGAGCTACCGAAAATGACATGGGGCGTACTCAGTCTGCAGCAGGGACAAGGTAGGGTATTCCTGGGATAACCTCAGCCAAAGCAAACCACTTAACAAGCAACTTGTTAAGCCCTGGTACCTCAATCCCGTTCCAGCACCTGCCTTTAGTGCTGCCCTCAAACAGCTATATATGGCACAAGGAAAGGCTCCGCCAAGACCCCAGGATCCATACAATGAGTGCAAAAGGCAGCTTCGCTTTTCACCTTGCAAATTACTCCCAGCATATGCATTGTCCTCTTTTTGTGTTTCACCTAAATCCAAAGACCCAGGGTATTTAGGCACCTAAAGCTGTAGATAGGCATCTGCAGGCCCCAATGCCTCTCTCCAGATCTGCCCAGAGGCCTTCTGCCTAGATGCTGTTACCAGTTTTCTGAACCACATCCCTCTTTGCCAGCACATTAGCCCATTCATCTTCCTTTAAAAAATGTTGCAGAGCAGTTAACAGCTCTATGAGGAACTGTTGACATCACTAATGTTTACGGATTAGAAAATGTTAGTTCCGTGCAAATTATACTTAATTACTGTTGTAGGATAATAATTATTTTTCATTAATAGAGTCCTAAATCTTTGAAAGCCTTAAATACTGTATCTCTCATTATGTTACACAGTACAAAACCAGTGAAACCCTTTCATTAATTCATTAATGATTAGTTGGAAAAGCAAAGTGACAGATTATTATACATGCTACTAAGTACTATTAGTACACTGATATACACAGCTTAATTTAGAACTTTAATATTAGAGTTTTAGTTCTTCAACCATGGAAATTGAGTAGACTATGAAGATAAATTTTCATTTGATACTTTCTTGTCAGCTCCATTTTTCTACCATGTACTCCTTCTTTTTTTACAATTCAAACAATAAGAAACAATAAGAATCAAAAATAAATATGACTTTAACATATATTTAAGTATCATTTAGTTAACGGACTTCCAGTCAGGCGAAATGTCAAAAACAGCAGTGCTGTACCTTTGAGAAGTGGTGAACCCTCTCTCAACCCGGTTGAGAGACCAGGCAGAACCGCTTAACCAACTAAATCAAGCCCTTACTTCTGGACTTCTGCACTCTCCCAGTGCACACATGCCAGGAAAATTGGTTTACAAGGTTTGTGAAAGGAAGTTAATGAACATCCTCTTATTGGAGAGAGAAAGAGAACAAGAGAGAGCATGAATCTTGTTCTCTACACACTTTTGTCTCAAGTGGAGACAAGGGGGTACACCTAGCATGCAACATGTGCTAATACAGCAGTCTGGGATGGGTCAGGCAAATAGCATCCTAAAAGCTCCTTTATCACCCCTGTGACTACCCTGCAGATCTACACCCCAGGCACAGATAGCTGCTTGTTTGGGCAGGAAATCTGGGATGACATGCTGGGTGGGGAGCACTCCCTGAGCCAGGCTCTGCTCTGTTACCCCTGTGCCCATGACCACACCATTCAGGTCATTGAGTCTAATTGAACTGGCATTATCACTACATATGAATAGTAGATGACTGAAGGAAAAGATGCACGAATGTTTGCCTGAATGCACTCTTGCAGCAAACTGAGCCAAGGTTAAATGCACATGCATTGTTGTTTCATTTTTGTGAATGCCACATAAAATATGGAGTCTAGCCATACGAGAAAATGTCTTTAAATGAAGGCTATGTCAGTAGTCAAAGTAGATGTTTTGCAGGAGATTCTGCAGTAACTTCTGCTTGGTGAACTGGACTCTTTTTCTACTCTTAAAATGGAAAGAGAAATTCACAGATCAACTCCTCTGTTTAGGTAGAATATTATGGGAAAATGCACTGCAACAACCCTTGGAGGATACCTGTCAGCCACCAGGCATTTTCTTCCTTTCCTATCCCTGCATGGTGTTGGGTTGTCTTTGGTGGTTGCAGGACTCTACTCAAGTTGTACCTACTCTAAATAGAAAGCTCCAACTTTCCAGAAAAACTTTGTTAAAATACAGGCTTTCTGTTCCACACGAAAGTCCAGCATTTTGAAATGTGCTTTGATCACACTGCAATATCAAGTCATGGAGCTATTATTATACCTGTGCCAATTTAAAAAATAAGAAAATACTTTTTAAAAATATTGTAACAGTTTTTCAGACCTTTTCTAATGTTCCATTCAAATTTTTAATGCCAAATTATAATACAGGAAAGCACTGTAAAAATTAAATCAAAACTTGGAGGCTTAAACAAGTTGAAGTCAAAGTTTCAACGCTTTCACGTAGAAAATGCTGTTGATGTTGTGTACCTGCAAAAATTTTAAAATTAACTTGAGTCTACTGTCCAGTAGAAAGGTCTACCATCAGAAATGTTTTGTATTCATGACGTTATTCAGAGCAAGCAGTTTCACATGCTCTAACAAGCTGTATGTGAAGACAGAAGACATGCACTTAACCAACAGTGCTTTTTCTCCACCCCATACTCAACAGAATGCAAAATAAATTCCATTATTTGCTTCATTTGCATCTTTTGGGGACAGTAATATATGGTAAACATTATTAGTGCTTTACATTGACATCTGTCTGTGGAAGAAGGACTCAGAAGTTAGTCTTACCACAGGGTGTAAATTATCACTGACCTTCTGAAAAGAGAATCCCAGACTGTGGCTGGGAACACCAGGAGAGGGGATGTCCCTGCAGGCCAGCCAGTCTTTGAGAATCTTTTTTAATGCTCATTGTAAATCCTGAAGATGTACAGAAAACTTCAGTTTCTGTGATGCTTTCTAAACCACAGGAATATATTTAACACATTAATAAAGGGGAAAAAAGCCAAACAAACCCTAGGAACAATCCAGTTCCTGTCATCTCTCTTGATTTTTCACTTAGTAGACTTCTTTATGGATTAAAAAACTTTTTTTCTTATTCTTCTTGTAAAGAGTGTTCATTGAAGCTTGGCCAATAGATGGTATCACCCTTTCCAAAGTCTATGCTATGGGAGGCCTATGGAAGCATATCTGCTCAAGGCATTCATGCAAATTATTACTTACTGCCCTATATGCTCATAAATTAATAGCTTCTCTGTGGATGAAAAACAGAAATTAGACAACCATTAAGGTTGAACAATGTATAAAGAATATTAAATATTAATATATGAAATGAAAAAATATTGCAAGAGATATGAATAGATATGCCAGGAGCATAACAAGCCAAACCTAGGAATGTAAATAATAAAAACATGTTTTCAGCTAGATATTCTGGATGGTTTAGTATTCAAATTAAAGTTTGTTTTCCCATTCAGTAAAAACAAAACAAAAAGTATTTACCGTTGTTGCCTTATTTGCATGAGAGTTCATTTTCCTCCTGTGAACAGAAACAGATCTTTAAGCAGAGGTGAATCAGGATGGAAAGGCCACCTTCTCATCAGTGTGTTTTTCAAGGAGCATTTCAGAGAGGTGTGGATGGCAGCTCTGCAACTTCAAGAGCAAGAATACCCCTTACAATTTTAAGTGTTATTTGAATGAATAATTGCGAAGCTAGCTTGTGCATTTTAATGACTTGTGTCGGCAGCAACTATAAAATTGAAATGGAAATTGGATGAAGAGTTTACTTAGTAGTGGGATAAGGTTGCCTGTTGCTAAAGTGTTGCGGCTGACTGCATGTGTCACTTGTCTCCGGCAATGATGACTCTTGTTAGAGTCCCGTCGGAGCTATAGGATCTGTCATTTCACATGGTGCAGCAGCTGTAAACTATCATGTTAAAAAGACCTGATTTCTTTGTGGATCCAAGTTCATTTTTTAAATACATTATACTCTGGCCAGCTTCAGCTTATTTCTGCTAATTCTGAATTAAATACTACCATTCTGTGTCCTCATGAAAATTATTGCAAAGGTGCTCTCTATGGATTTTTGACCTTGACTGTAGATTGCTTCAGCCCGATCAGTCCTTGATTCAGCTTCCTGTTAGGTCCCTAGGAGTGACAAGTGCACCCATTATAAATATACATTTAGTGAACCATTGGATGGATCATGCCCTTGTTCCCATAGACTGATTTTATACAATTTCATTTAGCTATTATGATGTTCATTTCCAAGAGCCCAGGCTGGACTGTATCACAGGGTACCATCAAGAACTGTAGAGCCACTCCTGCCTAAACCCTTGGTGCAAATCCTACCAAGATACAACAGCACCTCACTTTTAAATTGTGCACATATAGTTGTACGGGCTTCGCTTTAGATAGGGTACTGAATCTGGGCTGTTCCCTTGCTGTAGGCTGTTCTGTGGGATTCATAGGGATGAGAAAACAGTAAGGAGGAATTTGGTATATCTGGAGTAGGCAGAAATTGTTTCTCAGGATAGTCCTAAAACAGTCTAGCGAACATAGATATCTGAGGATTTCAGATCCGGATACTTGGCTTAATCAACACATGCACACACACACACACACACACTCAGAGCACACCCTGCCTCAGAAAATGATTAATTGCTAAAGCTTTTGATTAATATCTACCATGGAAAAATCCCAACATGCATCTTAGAAAGGAAATCTCTTAGTTCTGCCTGCAGTTTGAAAAAAATCTGAATCCTGACTACATTTCAATGCTGGTAGGAAAAATGTTTCAAAATGACTGCTGTATTTTTATAAAACACAATAAGCACACAAGGCAAGATACCAATCCTTCCAAAGGCACATGAGAGTAAAGTCTAGTTGTTATAGTGCTTGGGGCTGTGTCCAACGTTGAGAAAATCCAAAATAACATTGCGCAACTGTACTATCAGACATAAGGTCAACCAGGTTCAGCTCCAAAGGAGGTGGCATCTGTTACCTACCTCATGTTTTAGTAAATAGTCTGGTTTTTATGTGACAAGTGCAAACACAGATACAAATTAATGGGAAAAGAAAAGCCCCAATTGTCCATTTGTGTCACATTGCAAACTGCTGGGTGAAAAACAGCCCAGCATCATTTAATCATCCTGTTTTCCCTATCCTTTTTCACTCATTACATTCATTACTGGTCACAAAAGACTGCTCACAAAACAGCTAGTGATTTTAATTTAATGCATCCTTTCTAAAACCTGCAGGGAAATTAAAGGAGGGAGCAACCTGGAGAGGGCTGGGGAGCAGGAGGGGGAAATGGGGCTTGGCACATCTGAAGCTTTAAATGCTAATAGTCAAACATTTCCCAAATAGATCTGAGCTGACCCTAAACACATTGGGAGGGCTTAACTCATTAGTTTGCAAATTGAGTCAAATTGACACAAGGAGTTTCCTTGCAGTGCCTTTAAAGCTCTGATGGAGGCTGGTGAGTGACCTCTCAATCTGACAGACCAACAGTTGCCAAACCATCTCAGTATCACAAAACCCAATAAAACAAACTACCCAGGCAGATCATCAGGGGCTGGTGCTAGTTTTTTTCCCCTCATTATGCAAAAGGTTGTTGTTGCCACCTCCACCTAAATTTACAGGCATCATTGGTTTACAAAGGAATA
Source organism: Strix uralensis (assembly GCF_047716275.1). Classification (NCBI taxonomy): domain Eukaryota; kingdom Metazoa; phylum Chordata; class Aves; order Strigiformes; family Strigidae; genus Strix; species Strix uralensis. The sequence goes on from NC_133973.1 coordinate 80,252,580, forward strand.
ACTAAATAAGAGAGCAGTAACCAACAGATCTGGTAAGGACAGGGTGTAATATTTGGGAAACTTGACAATATTTAGTTGGGTATGTAAAAGCCCATGGAGCACAGCTCACCTGGGGGACATTGCTCTAGCAAACACCCTTCCAAATTGTTCCATGCTAGCCAGTATGGGGGCTTTGCTGGTAGATTTGCTCTTTCAAGTCCTGTTTCCTCATCTGCTGAAATCAATGGAAAGGCTCCCACCAACACTAACAGGGTGAGAAGAGAGAAATATGTACTGTGAGGAGGGCTGAAAGGGGCTGTGCTGGCATGAGCACAACCTGGGACAGGGCACAGCTCACTGCAGCCAGAGGAATGGGATTTATCTCCCGAACAAGGTGTTCAAACTGGGGTGTCTGCCCAGGAGTTGGGTGCCTGCACTGGCAGAGCCTGGGAAGCTATTGCTCTCCCCAGACAGAGGTGCCTTTCTCCTCCTGAGCTCCCCCAACCCCACTGACCAGATCGCCAGCAGCTGCCACGGGAACCTCAGCACCCAGCTCACTCCACACTCCTGTACGCTCATTTGCCTGAACCCAGACGTCCTGGGTGGCAGCACGCAGCTTTCTGCTTTGCCAGTCCTTTCTGTGAGCTATTTGCCTCCTTTTGTAGAAGAAGATGCTGCAGTCACTAGGCACCTGCTTCTGGCTAGAAATGATGTGGGAAAAAAATGATGCCCTGCTCCCACAGAAGAACTCCAAAAGACCTTGATGGCTCCACTATCTACCACTGGGAAAAGGTCTTGGTGGCTGATTTTGATAGCACATTGTCAAGGATGCATCACAACAAAAGTGTAAGACTTCTACTTAGTTTTCAAAAATAGTATCACAGCAACCTGGGGGAATTAAAACAGATTACAAAAGTCTGAAAGGGCTATTTATATATGAGTTTAGTAAGGCAGATTTGCCCAAAGCATACAGTGTAAAAGTCCTCCAACACACTATTCTATGCATCTTCCTTAAGGTGCAGTCCAAAATCTATTGGTCTTGATTCAACTTCCAAGTCACTTAGCTTGGAAATCGGTCTCAGTGCTTATTTTTCTCTTTTTCATATTCAAAGTGTGGTTCTGGTATTTTACTCAAGGCTCTTCAGAAGCACCTTCTACTCCCATCTGTCAGAATCATGTCTGCTGTGATGCCCTAGTCAAGTAACTCACAAGTTACTAGTTAAATGCTCACTTGTAACCGTAATCAAGGAATGAAGGCAAACAGCCTAGGGAGACCAATTAAGTCATGTGGTTCTTTTGACAGACCATCTCCTAAAGTACAACCTGTTGAACACAAAAGGGGAAAATATGTCCTTCAGAAATATTCCTCTGTGTCCTAGCACTAAGGATATGAATACGGGAAGTAATTACTGCTGGCTAGCTAAAGTGTGAATGTGCCTCAAAGCTGGCTCACTTTAATTGCTCCCTCTCCTCACAGTAGATTTGCCCTCTCAAGGCTGGCTGTTTACTCCTCATTTACTTGCTGAGGAGGGAACTCTCTCGCATGTACCCCATGCTAAGAACTAGTGTACTGGCAGTTATTGCAGGGCAGCTGACTTATGCAAGTTTACAACTTCTCCTCCCTCACAGTAACTTCTTTGTGTGACTATCCCATAAACCTAGAAAATTAATTTAGCAGCAAAAATAGGGGCAGTGAGCTAGGTCTAATAAAGGACTTCAGCACTTCCACACCTAACTGCCTGCCCAGTGTGGAGACCGGAGCCCAGGTTAGGAGTCCAAAACCTCAGCTCAGTGTCCCCATTGCATCCAACAGTCGGTACCTCGGTTTGTCCTGTGGGTAGCTCAGTATTGCCTCGTGAGTGACCTCAAATCACTCCTTCGGTGCTGTAGCATGAACTGTGTTCCCTTTAGCTTGACTATTTACCCAACAGAATTATTCTGCAATGCAACCTCTTTTTGTTGTCCTGGCTGGAGTTCCTGTTTCCTCCTAAGAATTAATTGTGATAAATAACTGGATACGATTTGCCTTTTGGGGGGATGGAGGGAGGGAAGGCCATAGGAAATGAGATGTTGAACACTTCAGTCTGCTCTGCCTCATTGCTATTTGCTCTCATTTGACTTTTACTAATGGGTGTTATACTTCCCTTTATTTTCCTTTTATTTCTGTTGTTTTGAAGAACTTCTTTTGGTCGCCTCTTATGTCCCCTGCTAATTGAAATGCATTTTGTGTCTTAGTTTTTTTGATTTTATCTCTGTCATATAACCCTCAGTTTGGTGGGAGAATTTTAACAAGGGGGTTTCCAAGAGGCTTTGCAGCTTCTTCTGCCAATGCAGTAAACCATTGTGTTGTAAACACATCCAGGGCTGCCTGATGATTGTGGGTTATTGTGCTCCTCATACTAATTACCCTCTATAGGGAGAGAGTGTGCAGAAACATTGTGAAAACCTTGTCTTCTCTTCCTCCAGCTTTTTGTTCCATTCTCACATCCTCGGCATCTAGTTTTTTGCCACTCCTCAGCATCTCAGGCATTACACAGTCCTTTTTGTCTGCCTCCTCTTTTGCAACAAATGTGGCGTCTGTTTTCTTAACTTCCCTTTCCTGCTGAAACACCTGAGGCCTCCTCTCATACTTGTTGCCCTTTTCTGCTCTGTTTCTACCTCTCCGATGCCTGTCTTGTAAAACAGCACCTGGTATAAACACACCATTTCAGGTGTGGTCTTTCTTGCACGTTTCCAGCTGCTGCCAGGCAAGAATTTTATTTCCAAGTTCAAAACTGCTCAGCTCTTGTCTTGGATTGTGTTCAGTGGTGCGGCACCTCTGTTGGAATCCTCATCCTGGTCATCCAATGAAAAATCCTTTTGTCTGTGCAAACACACTCAGTCACCATTTGCTGCAACAAGGTACCCTTTGCACACAGTTATTTCTATTTGCCTTTTTAGACTCTAGGCATGTTAGCTATTCACCCAGTTTTTCTGCAGTAGCATCCCTCACATTACGGTTCCTGCTGTAAGATACAATAATAACTGTTAATCTGCTGAGTGACTGAACTAGAGAGCTGCTTTACTTGCGTAGCTGGGAGAAGCTCTCTCAATGTTTGAAAACCCACTTCTCCACATGGATAAAATGAAACCTGTGGGAAGAAGCTTTTGTACTAGCTTTTAAAATTTTAGACCTCTGAGATAAATCAAGGGCCCAGCCCTGAACTCTCTTTTTGAGATAACACCCCACTAATTTGACAAAAGAGTAGCCCATGCCAAAGGCGCTAAATGAAATCACATCTAGTTTTCAATGGATCCTTCAGCCCCCAGAAACATCGCCCAGCCCCCAGTTACAGCAACATGCCTGAGTCATGGCCCGGTGCCATCCCAGGAGATATCCAGTCATTTGTCTCCATCCTACTCTCCGCCTTTTCCCATCTCCAGCTCTGAGGAAGGGCCTCCACAGCACCCACCACAGCAAAGAGCCAATGAAGTCAGGGTGAGCTGATGCCTGGAGCCTTTATTTAAAGGAGGATGAACACAAACACCCCCACTGCAGAGGACGTTTTTGGATCCCTAGCCTGGATTGTGAGGTCTGGGAGAATATGGACTTGATTTCTGTCTCACTGGAGAGAGGTCAGCTTCGTTGAGAGTTTGAATGGTGGAGTTTGGAGGTAAAATACCCTGCTGAGTGCTGACAGGGATGCCTGATTTTTAGTTGTTTTTACATGCAGGAGAGTGGATATTGCTAATATAACATGCAAGAACACCTTCTGTATTTCATTCTTTGTGGCAGGTATTTAAAAATCAACAAAACTTTAAAAAAATATGTACACATTTAACATCTGTTATCTCTTTTCTAATCCTTTAAATCCCTTAATTTACTCCAAAGTTGTTTAAACTGTTATCAACCTCTTTTGAGGGCTCTACATCTTAATCACAACTATATGACAAATATTTGATGATGCAGTATGCATTTGGCAAATACTTAGGACTCAAATGATAATACCAAAATAGAGGTTTCATATGATTACAGAGACTAAGGGATTAGAAATTAGATTTAAATGGGTCCAAGGGGCAGATTCAAAGACTTCAAACATCTTTTTAAAAACAACATGCCATGGTTTGAAAAAAATTTTCTAAAATGAATTTGCCGATGATCTCTCCTCCAGAAAAATTCTATCACTTCATCAAGCTTATTTATTTATTTAAACTGCCTTTGAAGCTCTTTTATTTCAAGGAAAAAAAAAATTTAGTTCAACTGCATACGTTACACAAGTGGAAAAATAACACCCATGTAAAACCTCAGTGGGAACTTTCTCTCTCTTTCTGTTTCATGAAGAGTAGTCGTTTCCGCAGAGCTGCTTTTGAGTTTTGTGGTAAATTGATCCTCCAGGTAAATCTTTCTGAGTGGGACTGAAGCACATAATGACAAGGTGGGGTTTTGATCTCCATGTTGAGACAGTGAGCTTGAGAAGCATCCAGTGGAGCATCCACAGGGTGACTGGCTCTCAGCAGTGGCTAATCCCAATGGAGGTCCAGTGCTCAGTGTGGCTGCCCACACACGGATGAGCAGTGCCATCCAAAGTGTCCACCATGGCCAAAAAGTCCCCGCGGGGCTGGCAGGTACATGGCACCTCAGGGAGACCTGCGCCCTGGTATAGCCTTCTCTGTCCAGCTGGTGCCAAGTTAGAGTTACAGACTTGATCTCCCTCAGCAGGGCTCACCAGACTAAGGCACTGTGCTGATGTGACCATATCACTGCCATTTCCAGAGCTGGTCTTCCTGGAGCTGGCTTGAGCACCCCTGCACCATGCTGAAGGATACACTGTGGACTCACTGAGTCAGGGAATCCCTGTTCCAGGCTAGCACATCTCCTCATCTCCCTTTTTCCCAGGATGAGATAAGGTTGGGTCTGAACTTGTGGGATGCTCATTATCTCCAGGAGCTGCTGAGCACATTTAAGATCAGGTTCTGCAACAGTTTTAAGCTTCCATTCATTATTTTTTTCAATCCCGAGTTAGATTTTGGCTAGTTTTGTGCCTGGAGCTAACTCACTAGAGGTTCAAATGAGCACTGGTGCCAGAAGAAGGGGGGGGAAAGGAATGCATGGCCCAGGGTGGAGAGGGAGGGTGGATCACCTCGTCCTGAGCCACCATGCAGCAGCACCCTCTGAGGATGAGGAGTGCAAAAGATTGTCCAGAAAATCTTTAGCATTATGGATACTGGAGACTACAGGCATGAATTTTTCTTCTTACAGTGTTTCAGTTTATGACACTGATCATCAAAGCAAGCCCATAACCAAACATAGCAAGCTGTGATGCCAGGCTTCAACACTGATGCCTACTCTTCCTCCTTGCTGCATGTTTCACTGTATTGCCATCAGCTCCAAAACAGTATCAGTGAGCAACCCTCATGGATCCCAGACCCACCAGAAATCCTGCAGCAGGGGTGCAGGGATCCAAGGAGAAGAATTAGCGTGCTGAGCAGTAGAGTACGTTTCTAGTTGGATTTCTGCTTGGACTAGGACTATAGGGGAGTATGGCCTGTGCCCCTGAGTCAACTCTTCCTACCATGCCTTTTTCCACCCCAAAAGCCTGATAATGTAATCATCACTTGAAAGGATTTATGTACTGGGTGGCTACCAGTCCCTAGGTTGGGTAAAACTCCTAGGTTTAACTACCACCCCTAGGTGGCTGAAAGTCCCTAGGACTTTTAGTGGGTTTTTTCCCATCCTTTTCTGCTTTGATCTCCCTGCACAAAACCTTGAAATGGAGAGTCATCACATAATACCAAGAACACAAGAAATACCACTGCCTGTAGATGAAATAGTACTTAATACAACAGTGATCTGAAAGAGTATATTTAAATTACGTTTTATCAGCATTGAAACTTCTGTCTTACAAAAGGGGAAAACCAGTCTTTGCTGGGTGTATGCTCTGAATAGGAAAATCAGGAGTTTATGGATTCGAGAGGCTCTTTTGCTAATGCTTTGACTGATGCTTAGAATACTATAAAAAAGAAAAGTCTCGCGAGCGAAGGACAGGCTTTGGCTTTCGTTCCTGCTAACACATCTTCCATCATCTCCAAACAAACTCAGCTCAGGTGTCTTGGTCTACTATAAACTTCAGAGGCAAAGTTTAAGAAACAAGATGAATTCAAAAGAGTTTGTGTTGTCAGCTACAAGAGTAAAAAAATGTTATCGGCTGTTTAAGCACTGCTGACTAATGTATATTCAAAAGCAAATCAACACAGTCGCACCCACTCTTCAAGCATCAAGGAAACCAGATGAGACCAGTGTCTCAGAGATATGGTGTCAAAAGATTTTTTTTTAGTCGGTGGATGGAAGGGGAGAATCGCATTAAAATGTAATGTTTGTCAATGGCAGTGATAAAAAAAGAAAACTTCCCTGGCCATTGCTGGCTGCCGCATGCAGCAATCTGAATACATTGGTAATGTGAGGGACTGATTAGTCCTGTAAGGCTGCCTACAGGTTAGCAGGCCTCATTTCAAATCTCTGACAGCAATATGTGTCGTTTCATGCTTCATCCTCATTCCCCATGTTCAACACAAACCGGGGTCACTCTATATATGGAAATCACTGTCTTCAGGGCAAAAAAATTAAAAAAGGTGAGATTGCCGCTTTAACCTCACTGGCCTCAGAAAATATGTTTTAGTCTGATACATTATACTAGTAGGAATTATTTATCAAGAAGATACAAGCTCGATATTTCAGAAATAATGAGATGTTCTGGTTTTGCAGCTGAAATTTTATGGTCCAGAGAGCATCAGCTATGAATCCAGAGAATGAAGTAAACTCGCAATGAATGATACACAGCATGCAGCTGAAGTAAAATGGCTGTGCAAAGGGTAATATGAAAGTTATAACACAGTGCAAAGCTCACTATGTCTAAAGCGCCTTTGTTGCCAGAGACAGATGTTTCGAAGACAGTGCAGGCCCAAAATGCTTGCAGCATTTATTGAGGGAAGTTTTGACCGGGAATGGAATTGCCCGATGAGGAACTTTAGTTGTTAGTCCTCAAATCCTGCAGCTTAGAAGACCTACTGAAGAATTCATGGCAAGATAATTTGAGAGCAGAAATATTTGGTGTGCAGAGATTAGTTAGGCTGCAGCAAAGGCCAGAGGTTTGCTCCTAATATGGAGTGGATTTTCACTCGTACCTTCATTTTGCTAGGACAAAAGCAGGTGTGTAAATCTGTAAGTGTCATTTTATACCACTGTTTCCTAGCAAATGTCGGTGATTTGAATGAGATGGTATCGAGCTATGTCTGAGCTCAATATACTTTTGTCCGATTTTGTTTAGTTTGCTTTCTTGTCTGATTGAACAAGCTGAGCAAAGAACTTCCATTTGGTCTTTTATTAGTCTTGCGTTAGGGTTCAGCAGAAGTATTTAAATGTCAGACACAGAATCAGTTACCACATGCATACTGCCATCCAAAGTATTTAATTCATTTGGCATGGTTTGTGGGGATTATAAACTCCATGTGACCTAATGTGGACAGGAGCACAGCCATGAGGAGCCATAGTCAGTGCTTGCAGCTGATCACATCCCTACAAGGCCAGCTGGCAGGTGCTTTGTAGCTACCACAGGTAGCAGGACTCTGACCAGGGACTCATCCCTGGCAGTGCCATAGAGTCCTGTCCTTGCATCATCACCAAGCCCTCTCCCACGCCTGCTTTCCTTTCTGCTGGCACAGGCTAGGTAGCAGTTTATGATCTCCTTTTGAGCGTTTTACCATCTGTAAAATTAAAAAAAAAGAACCATAAAGTTTCATAGGATGATACATTCAAGTCAGTTTTTACCTGACAGTGCTGGGGAGCTAATCTGAAAAAGGAGAAGGGGTATCATACCAAAAACTAAGATCATTGCAATATGCATCCCAATGACCTTAGAAAGAAACACAGCGAGTGGCTTCTCTCTTTCATTTCCCATTTCAGGCTGTTCAGGATCATTTCCAAGCTCTTCTTGGCTACAGAAAAACACTGTTGCTTCCTCTGGAGGTGGGGGAATAAGTCAGTCTCTGAACACCTGGGACCATCTCAGCCCCCAGCAGTTTTGGGCTACACTGCACATGCTGGTGAACACGCAGGAGCAGCACTACCTGAGAAGCACATCCCCCTCCCAACAGCAGGGTTTGTCTCATGGACCTCAGGGTAAGATTCACCACAGGTATCTGGGGAGAGGGTGATGAGGAGAGGGTGGTGAGCGTCAATGCTGCCTAAAACTCAGACTTCATCTAGATTTCTATCATCAGCCACCAAAAAGAGAGGCTGATGATAAGTAAGAGGGAACTAACTAAGAAAGGAACAATAAACCAAATACTTTATTTTATTTGTGCTGCAAAATGTGTTCAGTCTGTCAATTTTAGCTAGTCTAAGCCCCCAGGAAGGCTCCCTTTTGCTGACACAGGACAGGCCCATGATACAGCATTGACAAGGAGCTGGCACTCAGTTATGTAGAAGCAATAGTGTCACTTTAGGCACCATGAAATGTCCCAGATGGCCTCCAGCTGTGTCTCCAGAAGCACATGGGTCTCTAGTCCTGTGCTATCTCCTCCAGCCCATGCAGAAATGTGGGATACCTGGTGTATTTCACAGCCACTGAATCCTTCACCAGAGAAAACATGTGTGCTATGGCTAGACTTCTTATTTTTCAGGTCTTTTTATTCAACATAAATATTTAGCAGTTCTTAAGTCTGTGCAAAGATCATAAGACTGCGACACAACAGACCCAGGACAATGTAAACATGATGTGATATTTTAAATCATCTAGTTACAGTCCACGTCCTGCGCAGATCTGCACTGGTGCTACACCTGCCCATATCCAGACCATTCCCAGGTGTGTTCCCAGCCTCTGGCATCCATTTCTGTACTCCTGTCTTTGGACCCACTCAACATCCACAGTGCCTCCAAGCCAGATTCCTCTTCACAGAACCCTGGAAATCAGAGCAGTCAGGTCTGGATGCACAGGGACAGCTTTTCTAAGAATGCACAAGGTGTCAGGGCTGAGACCTTTCAAAAATTGCACCACTTTTTAAGTTTAGTTGCACTACATGTGTCACCAGAGGAACACAGCTTCTTGGAGCTCTTCTGGAAGATCTTCTCATCGACACAGAGCTTGGACTGAGGGATACTAATGAATAATGAGAAAGAGCAGAGCTTAATCTAATGTCAAATTATTCTAAGTATAATTCAAACCTGTTTCATGTGACTTAATCCAGGGTAAAACAGATCAAGAAGTGCATCTCCACGTTGTTTCTACTGTCAATACACTCACAGCAAGCAACAGTGTAAATCTTATGTGACTGCTAGAACTCTATGTCTATAAGGTGGGTTCAGGACATACTTTTGAATACCAGTTAAGAAGAACCTGCATTTCTTCCCACTCAGTGGCTATGGCGAGCTCTGTTTTATTGTGTATAAATTAATGGGTTGAATAGCAGGCCAATATCATTCAACATGGGGTAGCTTATCACAGAGGGCAAGCCACTGTAGACCGTCATGGCAATGCACAGAATCACCCACCAGCTGCTCCAGTTCTGGAAAAAAGTTTTGTTACTGCTCTGGCTTTCACAGCACTGACTTCTTTGAAGAACAAATATTCTTCTCAAAGAAGGGTTTCAGGTCTGTAGGTCACTTGGGCCTGAAAGACCTGGTAAAAGGTAGCATAACATGATGATAATAAGGCACCTATTGTCCTGGACCTGCTTCTGGATTTCTTATTTCTAAATGTGTATCCTCAGTGCAGAGGTGGAACCACTTCCTGGGTAAACTGAAGTAAATCAGGCACTCAGTCTCTGCATCACCTGTGATCGTATATACAGCTGGGATGCTGGGAGTGCAAGCAAGGACTGAGATTATGTATTTAAAATGGATAACTCTGTTTCAGATTTATCATCTGACCTCCTTTTAGGCACCCAACAGTTCACCCAAGTCAGGAATCCAAATGCAGTGGCTTTCTCACTCTGTCAAAGGGGGGGAGGACAGACTTCCAGAGAGGAGATTCAACCTGTTTAGCATCCTAGCCTGGCTATCTCCGCTTGGTGGGTGACCTTAGGTGGTGTGAGTGTGGGTTCCCTCCTCTCTGTGCAGCCTGTTTGTTTTACACAAGTACTCTGCTTGTTGTTCAAACCCATCCAGTGCTGAGCAACGCCAAGATGATACCACCTGTAAGTATGAACCACGTGGGTCTAAAAAGAAATTGCTTAATATTACTGTCACATGCTTGTCCAGCTACAGTTGATGGCAATGTTCTTATTGCTGGTAAGTACATTGGGATTTGGCCCTAACAGCTGACACAGACAAGCACAAAGTTAATTTTAACACTGAAAGAAGAAGAAAAAAGAAAAACCATGTACAAAATCGTGACAAGAGGAAGGGAAAAAGAAGAAGAGTTCATCTGAAGGTGACTGAATGCTGTTTCAGAGCTGTTGGTTGTTCTTTGGACCAGACTTGTGCATTAGTTAATATGACTGATTTTCCTTCTTTACATTTTCTTCTTATTTTGAGTCCGGATTCTGTGCAACATTTCTGCAGAAAAAAATGCATTTGTGAAATGCTGATTTTCTGCAATTAGTTTCTGATTTTTCAAATTTGTCCTTCACTCCAAGGCTTTTGAGCCTCCATCAAGCAGCATTTTTGAGAGACTATGGGAAAAAAAATCCTTACAAAACAAAAACAGTATTTTCAGAATTCCACTCTACTGCTTTCAGACTATTTCCATCAACCCTCTTATTCATTTTGATTTATTTCCATCCATAAGCAGACTAACGCTTTTCTATGCTTTTATTGTTCTTCAAGAATAGGCCTTCTATTGGAGAAAAATAATGTCTCTACGACCACCACTTTGCTCAATGCAGATCTTCATTAATCTGCAGCCACAGTACAGGCTTTTAGCAGCAAGCACTTTTGATGGGAATTGAATTTGATACTGCATTATGGTTGTAGGGCTTCTCACAATAGACTGTGTTCTTTTCTGTGTCTGTGCACAATCAGAGAGACCCAATTAAATAATTTGGTGCAATAATGGAGAACAAAAGAGTATGAGGGCTTAAAGTGAGGGCTTCAGCATTTGTATTCTCCCTTTTCTGTATCATGTTAATTAATTTGCCTGAAAACCAAAAGAAAGAACATAATGTGAAAAGCATAGCTCATCTACAACATGGAGGCACTTTAAATGCAGATACCATACCAAATCAACATGTAACAAAGGAACATTCTTTGCATTTCCATAAGAAAAAAATAAAATAAAGTTGCCAGCTAATGTTGAGTGGTCCTGGTTGTGGCCACTGGAAATAACGGTAGCTATTTGGGGGGGGGGGGGGGGGGGGGGGGGGGGGGCGGGGTGGGGAACCAAGTATCAAGGGCAGGATAATACTTTGTGCCCCTGTGGTAACATCTACAAATAAATACGCAGTTTTGAAGCCTAATTGGTGGGTGGACAATGACTGGACTCAACAGAGACAGAGATCTCAATCTTTCTGGGCCTTTAACATTTTCTTTTATCTTCTGGGCTCGATTCTAGTCTATTCTTCCCATAAAATAGCTCAAAGCAGACGCTTCCAGAGAAGTCCAGCCCCTGCTCCTCTGTTTGATTTAGAAACTCTAACAGTATTTCACTGGGCACTAGAGCAGTCTCTGCTCTGCTGTCATTCCAGTCTGCCACTGAGTTTATCCAGCAGAAAAGATCCATTTACCCCCTGCTGAAATAAATACTGTGGCCCAGCAGTCCTGCAGTCCTTATTTGCTCCTTGGAGCCTGGAAGTTGAGGTCAGTGAGCTGAGATTATTTGCAGCTTGGATGACAGGAGCTATGCTGCACTCTGCAGTGCTATCTCCTCTGTAGTCCCCATCTAAAGGCAAACCACTAAGATCTGTAAAAACAGCAGTTACACATTTTTCCTGTAATATATCATTTAAGCTATTCATTGTTTGAAGTCCTAAAAGGTGCAAACCAGAGGATTATTCTATTGTCTCTTGTTCATTAGCAAGTGGAAATTTACAGAGCTGTGATCCAATTGCATTCATTATTATTACCTGTTAAATACTACTTCAGGGATATCAGGGCGAACAATTTACTTAAAGGTTATGGAACTTATTTCACAATTTATTAATGAAAAGTATTGCATCTGGGTAAAAATACCATCACAAATTGGGACTTCAAACTGGTTTAGAAATTTACACAATTAAGTCTTTTTAAAATAGACAGATGTATGTTTTAGCTAGGTATAACTCGCGTCTTTCTAGCTGGAAAAGCTAGAAAACTTCCTAGCATCAGCCCTGTTGTATCCTCCCACCTCCACAGAACAGCTTAGTTTGGGGTTTGAGCTATACAGCAGCTTCATAACTGCAACTGTCAGGCTACCTGCATATCACACGTCCTATTGAAAGTACTGAAAATGATCACCACATCACCTCTCATCAAGGTATATTACATACCTTTGCTGCTACAGTGCCATACTTCCCAGTAGAGATGTCTCTTTTATATCAACATTCCTCCTGAATATTACTTGTGTTGACAAGTTACTAGAACGAAACCTGGGTGGGAGGATCTGGAGGTATCACAAATGGCTAAGATATTTGTGGATTTTAACCATTGCAGTTATCTGTGCATTTCCAAACAACTCTTTTAGAAGATAGAGGTCTTATCTTCCTCCCTTCTCCTTAAATATATTAAATATATCACAACAACAGCGTGAGGCATTGTTAATCACCGTTCTTTCTCAAGATCAACTTTTCTGGGATACACTACCACCAGCCATCCTGGATCAACGGGATCAACGGGAGGCTGCAGCCCTGCTTATCAGCCTATTTGGTAATACATGTGAGTTATCATGACACGTGTTGTTCATTTCGGTAGGTCTTTGGCCCATAATTAAAATATATGAGGCTTACAGTTGTTATGTTTCTACTTCCAGCATGGGGACATGAAAGCAGAATGTCCTCCTTGGATCTTAGCAAGTTACTTCTGATCCAACATTAAAAAAAAAAAAAAAAAAAAAAAAAGAAAGCATTTCTTCATACTCTCAGTTAATTCAGTCTAAAAGTGTCACACTTATTCAGCAGCAGTTAAAATAGGCTGTGATGAGAGCATGACAATTTCCAGCTAAACTAGAGGATAATTAGAAATGCCCCGTAGCAGGCAAGTCAGTGCTTCAATTTATTTGCTGTTTATTACCAAGTCCCTGCCCCTTGGGTGTAATGACTGTAAAGCAGCACCTGCAGCTTCCCAGTGTTTGATTTAGTGCTGTAAATGGTGCTCAGAGAGTAGATTAAGCTGGAATGTGATCAAACCTTATTTGCAATCCGATTATACAAACTGCTCCTTGCACTGACCAGATTGAAGTAATTTCCCTATAGAAACGTTACACTCACTTTGGTGTAAAAATGATTAACATTTGCTGACTGTAGGTCAGCCTTTCACTTCCAGTGTAATTCTTTATCAGGCAGGATGCCCATCTTTTTCTTGTGTTTGCCACGTTTGTGTACCGCACGGTATTTAACCAATGGATATAATCAACCCCCTTTTTTTTCAGGTCTTGTTGATGAATGATTGTAATAAATAAGCACTCCAGCATAAGCAGATTAAACCATTTTTTTCCCCATTTGATTGTTCAGCAGTATTGACATGCTTAATGATCTAACAGAGAATGGCTACAGAATGAAGGAATTTCCATATTTTACTGAAAATGGCTATTGAGGTATTTATAAACAAACAGCCAGTACACACGTGGTGTTTTAACTTCAGAGTTGGATAGGATTGCTGGGCACCCACATCAATCCAAGAACTAACCTACATTTCTTTCAAAAAGTGCCTAAATATTCGCTGCCACTACTAATCCTTTCACTCTTAAATAATCAGCAACATAAGGCTTCTTGGTTCCCAGTAGCCTGTTTTTTTTTTTTTTTTTGCACCGTATCAGGAATTCTGGATGTGAAAACTGTTTCTCAGACAATTAGCCTCTGGTAATGAAATGCAACCAAATATATTCTGCACACTGAAAGCAAACACTTGGCTCTCCACATAGTTCTGTGACAATCAAAGAAATATTTTTGCCTGAAATGCATTATCAAGCCTGACTCAAATACCAGCAATAACATGTTTTGTTGTATAACATTTTAAAGCTGATTTTCTACAGATGTTTTAGCTGTAACCCTTTAGAGACCACTGTCCTGAAGGTTTCACAGATCACTACATTCACTTCACACCCAGTCTCCTGAGCTGTGAGCTGGGAGAATATGGCTCCTGCCCCATTCAACAACCTTCGGAATGAGATTCCCAAAGTGCTTTGCAATATGTACCCGGTACAGTCATGCAGGCACCTTCCAGCAATCCCCAAATACGCCATGCAATCTTTTGCTCAGATAGCCCTGCTCACCTGGTTACAGCCAGCAATTTGCTCCCACTCAACTCCTGTGCGAAGGCTGTGCTGAGGCAGCGCCACGTTTGTCCCAGCACAGCTCGGAGGGGCCACGTGCAGGTTTCTCTGACATCTATATCTTCTGGCTGTTTTTTTCTGATACCTGAAAGATTAGAATTAAGTCATGCCAAAAATATCCATTTAACTTCAGCATTTTTAAGCTTTCTGTACAAAAAGCTTTGAGGAAATTAACATCTGCAAGACAACAGGCTGAGTTATGGGTTTATTTATATGCCTTTAATTTTATTCCCTGATTGGAAAGAAAGAAAATTGGGTCCTGATGGATCTCTTTGTCAAAGTCAATTTTATCCCAGTCCCACTGGAAAGAAGTCAGATCCTGCCACCCATTGAGAGGGTGTCAGATCAGCCCATTACCTTGCAAATGGGAGGCTTTTTTTTCACCTCATTTTCTGAAGATTGCAGCAGTCGCCTGTAACAGAATACAAGAGCTGAGTTTCATGAGAACAACTGGTCACAACAAAACAATTTCTAATAGAAGTTTTCTTTGGTTTTTCAGCAGCAATTCACTTTCCTTTGGACAGAGCCGCAGACGTACCATGACAGGAGCATGTCATATAGGTGTATGGAGATGCTGCACTAAGCACTTCATTCATAAAGACAGCTCCTCATCATAAAGCAAAGTATTTTGATGGCCCTGATATGAAATTACATTACTTGGTGTTTCACAAATGAAGCTCCTTACCTTCTGGCTCTGTGCTATGTCAAAAAGAAAAAATGAATAGTTGTTCTTGCGCTCTTACAGGGGGAAAGCCAGAGATGTAATGACACCCCGATTTCTGAGTCTTACTGAGCGGGCAGGCAATGTAAAGCCTGTCCGTATGGAAAGCAGGACTGAGGTGACAGGGCTCTTATCCAGAGCAGCACAATGGGACCAGTATCAGGGTAAGCAGGAAATGGCTCAGTATTTAAGCGTTTGTAGCAACGATGTGGAGCTGCGTGACGTACAAGTTCTTCTAGCTCACATAGATTGCAAAAACGCATTTTAAGAGAACCTGCAGACCATTTATAGGTTGAATGACTCCCTAAACATAGGAGATACATGTTTTGGTTTTGCTGTTTCTTTATCTTAATTCTTTCTCTGACCTTTTATTTCAGTTAATCAAAAAATATTGTGCCTTTTTTTTTTTTTCTTAACCATGATGCACATGCCGTTTTGAGTTAATATCAATGGGAAGTTTAGACCAGATTTGAAAATGATCATGCTGGGAGCTGTTTGATATCAGTAGGAATTTGTATGTCTGTGTGGGGATGGGATGTAAGAGTCTAAGCATCTGGACCAGCAGCCTCCACCAAGGGAAAATGGGACTTCTGTTTTGGTGGTAATAGGTCTGAAAAAGGATCTCAGAAATTGTCCCCAATTCTGGAAAACTATTCTTTTTTTAAGTGAGAAAAGGGAAAGGTAGACCATGTTTGGGAATGCTAGGTTTTTCTAAGTTTGACATTTATTACGGAAAAAATCTTACGCTCAATAGCACGGCAATACAGACTGCCACATTAAATTTTCCTGTTGTGTTTTTTCCTGGGTTGTATCAGCTGTCTCACAACATCCCACTTCTGCAGCCTTTTCCTATGTGTTTTGTCTTTATTTATTTAGGCCAGCAAATGAGATTTTGCAGCTCTAACAAGAATCCCCAGGGCCTGGTTATGGCTGAGGAAAAGCTTGTCTTTAATTTGTACCTACCCTTCCAAGGGAGTTCGGGAAAGCCTCAGGAGGTTGTGTTGGGGGGAGGGAGCTGCTTTTCCCAGGGGACTGCCTCTTCCATTACCCTCTCACTCACTCCGGCAGCCAGCAAGGTTGGAAAGGAAAGTGACAGCCCAACAGCCCCTGCAATGATTTCAAACAAGGCAACGGTCTGTTGTTTCTTTGGCAGTGAGTGGAATACACCCAGTTATGTGTTTAACAGAATGGTTATTTTTACACCAGTTGTCATTACATCTGCAGTCATTATCTTGCCGCTGCCTCTGTTTTTTCCAAGCTAATTGGAGGTTGCCCTGTGTTTACAGTGAAGCATACGGTGAGTGCTGAGGTATTTAAATACTTCAGATAAATGAAGACAAATGTCCTGGAGAAGGTTTTCAGGTGTAGCTGGAGGCTAAGGAGACATAGGATTGGTCTGGGGATGTGCTAGTATTCTATCTTCCAAAAATTGGTCCTACCTGAAGCTATCCACATCAGGCACCTTGAAACTAATTTGGCAGACCAAATTAAATCATACTTTGAGAAATTAAAAGTTCGTATTAGTTAGGTTACCATGAGTACCACCAGGCTTTACTGCCCCTGATGGGACCCCCATTCCCCCACCCATGGCTGGCTGTGGGGTCCCTGCAGCACCCTGCTCCTCATTCCCCCTCATGGGGCAGCTCTGCTCCTCCTGTACCCTGGCAGTGAGCTCAAGTGCCCATGGGCAGGGCAATGGGTGGGTCCCAGGGATCTCCATCTCATGGGTGCTCTCAGACCCCCAACAACACCACCACCTCACACAGCACTTCTGATGGGGGCCAACTGTGATTTTACATCCTCTTCTGTTAGATTTTGGTGTCTGAATCTGCTGCTTGTGGATGATTGGGAAGTCCAGGTAAGGACAAAACCATATGGGCTCACATGTACAGACCTGCCTACAAAACCTGTCCTGTTTCAGACTGGCCGTGCTTCCACAGGGTGGTCCTCAGTGGCTCCCAAACCATGCTGTACATTTCAGGATTCACAAAAAGCAGAGCAGTTCTCATGATGTGAATGCAGGAGGTGGGCACTGCGCAATTCATTTTTGATTCTCGCTTAAGCCAAGATTTGGACCCAGAAGGCCAGAGTTTTAGAAATATAATTAAAATTAATATCACGTACATTGGAAATATACTCTGCGTGTCTTACATGCATTGAGGTCAACATTATTCGAATGAGAAGTTCACTGTCTGTATTTTAACACTTTTCCTTCCTTCTCATGGCCAACATTTTGGATACTTACAGCTACAAATGGCCATGGTTTATGAGTAGTCACCTGATCCCATAACAAAAATTAAAACACTTTAATCCAGTGTGATGGCACAGCTGCTGAGAACTCAAATGCTGCAATCCCTCTGTGTCACTCAGCTCATATAAATGAACAGTTTTGTATCAGCCCCCTTCATTACTGCTACCCTTGGTTGAATCCAAGGGCTGGTTGAGAGGTAGTTATCAGTTGCTAATAAAGTATTTGGAGTTGCAGCCTGATACAGATTAATTGCAGAGGGATCTGCAGAGTCACTGTCACAGTGTCACTGTAAAATCCAACAGGAGCATCAAGAGAATGAAAAGCCACCTTATAATTCACTGCTAGGCCAGAGAATCTGTCCCTCTGCATCTGCTCACAGCTTTATATATTAAAGCCTCTTCTACCCTCCTATGGAAAAAGCAGGAATGCAACAGTGGTGCTGGGAAGTTGTCTGGTTTTTCTTTCCTTCAAATCCAGGACTGAGCTTTCCAGCTCTGTGAATACCAGGACCTAGAGGAAGAGGAAACCCCTGCCCCGGGGTGCAGATGGACATTCAAGGAAGCCTGATGTACTTCTTCCTCACCTTCCTCCCTTCTTCCTAGGGTGGGCCCAGGCTGCTACACGCACCCAGCACTGCAAAATACAGTAAAGATTAATCTTGAAGGAAATAAATTATTATAGAAATTATGTTAGCTCAGCGCCATCAGAAGATAATTGTTGGCCTCATTAGGCAACATCATTAATACTCAGGGATGATTGGGATATCCTGCAAAACAAAATGAGTGGCTTGATGCAGAAGTCTGATGAAAAATGCAATAGAAAATGTAATGGTGAGAGCTGGGGGCATTACTCACAGGAATTTCTACTGCCAGCTTGGAGATTCCCGTTTGGAAGAAAGTGAGGAGGGGAAAGACTTGGGTATGTCAGCTGGTCAGAGCTTCACAATGAGCTGCCAGTTGTGATGCAGCCAAGAAAAAAGCAGGAAAAAAAAGCTTAAAAAAAGCCAAGAAAAAAGCTCAAAGGCGCCAGCCAAGGTATTGCCAGCAAATGCAGGGAAATACTAAAGCCAGAACAGTAAAAGAGCGAAGAAAGAGGTGCCAAAATGGGACAAATAAATCCATGATGCTGCAGCTGCTGTCATCACTGCCATGCAGGCAGTGGGACTGCTGTTTGCCTGGACTGTGGGCAGAGGGGCTGGGGAGAGGGGGGCACCAACGAGTACAGAGGAAGGCTCCTTGGATAACTGGGAAAACAGAGATCTTCTTTTAAAAGATGTTACAAGTGCTTGTCTTGCTTGGCCCAGCAAAACAAAGCTCAGTTAGGATACAGCTGCTCTCTGTACATCAGGGGAGCAATGTGCAAGGTGGGAGAAGTGTGATTTGAAGGACAATGTTGGCACAATAATAAATAGGGTTGAGCTGATCCTTGCTAAGTTTCAGCTGAAAGTCAAAGGATTTTGAGTCATGAAGTTCTGGAATAGCAATCAGATGTGGAAAAATGCACCACTTCTTAAGAAGGAGCAGAATAGTTTTATGAAACATGAAGTGATGCTTGTGGCAAAGGAAGTTCCTGTGTCCCTTGTTTTCCAGGATAACCCCATGGATTTCTGCTGCATAACTAAACGACTCTGACACACAGAGTGGGGGGCTTTGCAGCCCGTTCCTACCCCCCTTGAAAGGTATTAGCCCAAACACATGTTGGCAAGCGCCTGAGCGTCCCTGCCCAAGCAGGGCAACAGTGAGTGCCCAGCAGAGGACAGATGAGACACATTATTCCCCAAGTGCTATCCTCCAGCTAGAGGCAAAGTCTGCAAGGGAGAGTGGAGTTTCTTAGGTTACTTGGTTTTCTTCATGTTTTTTTCAGCAAGGTGGTTTCTGGGCAGTAACTGCAATGTGGAGGCTTGAATAAGCAGTGTGCAATAATGTGGATTTCCACGCTACAAGCTCAAGAGAAGCAACCAACATTAGTTATGCTTCAGAGTACTAGAAAGCCTCTGTAACTGAGGCAGACACGAACTGCAGGCTTACGGATGCTTCCCCTACCTAACTATTCTCCTGTGCTGCCAAAGTCCTGTCCCAGCATGCGTGGCACATAACTGGGGAAGCACAGACTGGGAACAGCCTGTTCTTCCGATGTTCCCAAGTGGTAGTCAGCAATCTGGAGGCGCTTCCCAGGATGACACAGTGTTAACAAGCCCGGAGTGAAAGACAGGTGGTACTGTCATAAATAATAAAAATAAGAAAAGGTGGAGCACAAGATTCATTTGTAGTAGCTACAATGCTAAATTATTGCTTGCCCAGCCCATCTGAGCTTTTATATGTAAGTTAAATCATTTTTCTCTAACACTTGAAAAAAAATGCATCTTTTGGCCTCATCTAGGCAAGTTTATAGAGACTAATGCAACCTCTGTCCTGATGAGTTTATAGACTAAGACACTCATGCTAAAGCCAGGTAATTATTATGAATATCATTAACAAATTTCTCAATAGAATTAATGCACGTTGTCTGATCTCTAACCTCTTGTACCCAGAGATGTCACTGCAACCCTGTAAAGACTCCATTGCAAGTCTGGCTTTAAATGGCATTTAATGTGATCTCAATATGGTTTCAATAACTGTCATTATATGTTTTCCCCATCAGAATACTGAAACGGCTTCATGGTCAAAAAGGCATAGAGTATCATTCTCATCCCAAGAAAGGGGTGACCCCTGAGTGCTGAGGTGTGTGGTAAGAAGCCACTGCCAGGCCTTGTACTACCCAGTAAGAGACTGTCTTGCAGCAGATTTCAGAATCTGAAGCATTTCATGGGTTTCATCAAAAATTGTAGGAGTCATCCATGCTATTGCTCTACTTTCTCAATTGGAGCCTGCTTCTTATTGAAGCTCTCATTCCTAATGGCCACCCTAGTCTTATGCATGGCAAGTAGCTAATCTTGTCTGTCAACATCCAGGATGCGGCACGAGGACAGTGAACATTTTCAGTGTGGCATAATGTTTGTGGGTGTTTCATAAGAATGGATTTTCAGGACACACTTGATGGAGGAAAGGGGTAGAAGGGAACTACAAACTCTATCTGGTAAGAGACACAGTGATGTGTGTGAAAGAAAACAGTAAAGGGACCAGCAAGGCTGATACTTCTGGGATGAAAAGCATGAAGAGGAATATGGCAGGGGTAAAAAAGCCCATGATACAGGAAGGTCAGCATGAAAAGTTTCCACTCAGTTTTGTTAGAAGCTGCAGTCGAAGGAAAAGATTTGGTGAAGGATATGAAATGATCTGTCCAAGGAGAGGGCTTTTTTCTTTTAACAGCAGCAGTGCTCAGATAGAACTGGAGGGTGTAATATATGTGTCGAAGCATAATGCAGAAATTATGAGGGATTTTAAGTCTGTAGATAAATACCTTGGCTATTGGAAGGAATCTTAAGTGCATTGTTGAAAAGAGAAACAATTGAATATGGATACAGTGCAGGTGTGGCAGAAGGCAGTAAGGGAAAATGAAGGACATCTTCCATGGCTTTGTGTCTGAATAAAGGAACAGACAGGTGTATTTTCAACAAAAAGGGAGCAAGTGGTGTAGTGGGAAAAAAAGATTGCAAGTGTGAGTTGGTCATGTTAACTGTGAACTGCTGTGCAATATAGGATAGTGTTTCAGTGGAGTGGGGAAGCATAGGGGACTGAAAAGAGAAAAGGTCCTTGAATCTTTAGCAGTGGCTGAATCCACGGAAATGTAAGGCATCTCTCAGCATGGTATCTTCAGGATGCAACAAGGAATCTTGTAGACACCACTGACTATACTGACTAGAGGTGGGATTCAGCTGCCTAAATTTAGGCAATTAGAGTAGCCTCCATCCAGCTACCTCTCCCAATATCCAGTAATCCTAGTCGTATCTTCCAGCACTATGAAGGTATCTCAGATACCTTATGACAGGCTCAAAGGACACTAGACATTTATGCCTCTGCAGTGACATCTCAGTCATGATCTCCTTTACTGCAGTGGAGACCTGAAACACCCAGCTTACATTAGACATCAACACTGTACGCTTTTAAATTTGAATGCCCATGATCTGGAGATGAATTACACTTTAGATAGTTGTAGTTAGTTGAGATGAAGGTAGCAAGCAGGGCTACCTTCTACATGTAGAATTGTAAAGATGATTGCCTTCAAATCTTCTTTAAAAATGTGAAATTGGATGAAAAAGGATAAATACATTCAATTTTTTTTTGGAGAAAAACAGAGACCAGTTTGGGATTGGATTGATGTTTGGCCAACCTGTTCCCTTTCATCTTTAACTCATAATATTGTTATCTGAAACCAACTATAATGTATGCTTTTTCAAATCCTGATTTATGAATTTCATGGTTTGAAGCAAGTATGACAATGCTGGCATGTACACATAAATGAGATACTGTAAGATTTGCAGTGTCTGGGGCTATTAGACGATTGTTGATTTCAGTGCAATTCCTATTTGACAGGTGTCTAGAGTATAAATTTTAAGTGGCAGCTTGATTGTTTTATCTCTCCTGGTGGACTGGTTCAGGTGATGCCTCAGTCGTCTTGAACTTTCACTGCCTGTGATGAAGACAGCTGACTGAATCTAGATAGGGACACATCTCCTTACCCTCTCATGTCACAGACTTGCTCACAGGCATGCTCACAGACAAGTGACAGAAAAAAGGGGCACCCCAAGTACCCTTCATTGGTCAAATACAGTATCTATATATTTGTAATGCGATGGCTTACTGCAGACCATTGCTGGCTGCTTACTCAGATCCCTGGGCATCACCAACACCATCAGCATTTCCTTGTTTTTCCTCTAAATTGCCTATTTTCTTACAAGAAGAGTGAGAAAAATCAAGAAGGAACTAAAACGCGGAAAACAGGAACAAGGAAGGTGAGAAAAACTACGGGAATATAGAACAGGTAGGGACCTGTCGTTCAGTTCAGTTCAGTCATATGCTATTGCAAGTACACAGGCCACATAATCTATTTAATAAGCTCACAGAGCAACATCTCAAGTGCTGTTAGCATTTTGCCCACCCTCTTCCAAATAAAAGGTTGATACAAACCCTCTGCCTTCTGACAGCAAAGAACCCTCTTTTCCAGGCAAAGTTTACCCATGGCCAGTTTATATCTATTTGTTCTTTTGCCAACATTCTTTTAGGTGAAGCAGCTCTGCTCTGTAAATATATCAGAGGGGTAAACATCAACAGTGGAGATCAATCACGTCTTATTATAAGCAGCTAATGAAGCCAGTCTTTTCTAGATCCTTATGTGAACAGATTCACTTTTCCTACTAATGATTCTCTGACTGTGTGGGATTGAATTTTCCTGATTGCTATGCCTAAAACTGTACATTCAAAATGAGGTGTTACCAAAGCCCTGTACAGTGGTATGGATACTTTTTTTTCTCCACTGCTGGAAATACCTTTGCTTACTCGACACTTAGTGGGTGAGTTGGAATCAGAATCAGCAGCCAATCTAAAGATCTGGAAAACCTGTAGCTTAAATCATCTGCAAGCCTTTCTTGTACGGGGTTGTTCTACAAAAATGGGATTTGTGAGTGTGGCTTCTGTAGAAGTTTGCTTTTTTTGCCTCATTTTGACTGTCTTCCTCCTGGATGTCCCTCCATTACCAGGTCCCGTGAAGCACCCATAATTTAGCTGAAGGGAGTTTGCATGCAGTCTAGCAAAGAGTCAACTATGAAGGCAGACGAGACATGTTACGAAACATGTCATGCCTGCTGTATCATCAGTAAATGTTTCTGAAACTGAAGAGTCATCTGCTTTACACCATGTGAAAGTCAGGATAACTTACAAGAACAGTGGGTGTCTTATTAAAGACCTATAAATGTTATAGATAAATATTCTGTCCTTACGGTGATTTCCTTACTCCACACTTGACTCAGCTTATTAATTATTAAAAAAATGTAGGCAGCCCTTCATATAAATGGAAGTTAGAATAGTGACTCTTTTCTTAAGTGCAGTCCTGTCATTTCACACCTCCCCAGTGAGTGACCCTTAAAACTCTAAGGAAAATCCTAAATATATATAGAGAGAGGCCATGGACTTGAAGTACAGTCAAAACAAAGTTATAGAAATCTATTAGGCAAAGAGGCAAATTATGTCTCTTTCTGCTTCTCAGTAGCAGTATCTTGAACTAAAAGGGAAAGATGACCCAGATAAAAATATAGATAGCTCAGCAAAACAGAGAATAATGCAACTACCCTTCATAATAGAACACATCTGACAGACATTGGTCGTTCAAAATTAAAAACTGGATGAAATATGCTTATAGATTTTTTCTATATTGAGACACATGTTCCTTCATTTACAAATGTATGGATTGGCAACACAACAAGACACCTATCTTTCATTGCTGGGCCTGTCCTGGATAATACTGCATTCTCCTGAGCTCTATAAGTGAAATTAAGGTGTTAAAGGACTTTGCATAAATACATTTGGAAAAAATAGCAAGATTTTGTCAAGACACAGAATCATGCAAGAAAGATTTTAATGTTCTTAAGGATAACTATCCTCAGTAAAATAGAAATTTAGAGAAATTCTGACTAAAAGACATTGTTTGGGCTAGCAAAACCTGTAACGTTGCCATTCACAAAGCCAAAATAGGTATCTCACCACAATTATCTTGCCACCTGTCCTCCATAATACCAGAATTGTTTTCCCTTCATCTCAGATGATACCTTATCAAAGAGAAGTGGAGCGAATGGGCCAACCTATTTTTTTATAAAGATGGTGTGTATCAAATGAAATGGAATTTCCTCACTGAATAATGAGCATAAGGGAATGTGTTAGAGCATACTTACAAATAGCTGCAGGTCACCTTTAATTTGGGCATATGTGGACTTTTCACGCTCCTTTTTATAACTGTAAAATTTTCCTGACATAACTTATTTGTACTGAAAACACATGCAAGAAATACAATGGCACAAAGCTGGCCTAGCTCTTAGTGAAACACACATAAAAAGCAAAGTAAAATTCCCATCACTGATCATATAACAGGCTGCGCACCTTGATCAGAAAAAAACACTAACCAAAATCCATCTCAGCAGTGCAAACATCCTATCTGCATCTTCACTCACAGGAGTCCTTTGGCTTCATGTAGCATTTGTATTAAAGCAGCACGTAGGCTCCTGGGCCATGTCCCTGGATCTCCTGGTGTTCTCTCCTATTGCGGTAGCATTTGTTACCTATGCGTCCCTAAAGGCATTGTAAAGGGGAGTGAGCTGAGCCTCCCTACATACTCATCAGCTGTAAATGTTAATGAGCCTCTTCTAACGGCATTTCCACAGCCAGGCACGTGCTGGTAGATACAAAGGTGAGGGAAAAAGTCAGAAATTATGACTCTGAGCAGCCCCTAACCCTCCCTGACCCATAAGGAACAACCTACTAATGGCAATATTGTACTTTGTCTCCTCTGTTGCATCCAGCTTTCTCTTTTTAATTCCTTGTGGCTCAGAAAAAAATTGCTGTGAGTCTTGAGCTGGGGGACTACTGCTCTGACCTCCATGATTCCCAGGTATGGAAAGTGCAGATCCATAAAGAGAAGATAAATTATAATATAGTTTTGAGTGACAAACAATTCCCGCAGATCTTTAAAAAATACAGTGGTCAGTCACAGACCAGGAGGAGGGACTAACTTTATAATCTGCTTTTCACAAAAAGAGAATGCTGCCTGGGAGACATATATTACCCAGCCTTGATAAATGTTCTCTACTCTTCTCAGCTGGGGAGGTGTTCGTTTTCAATGGATAAAGACAAGTTTCATCTCCCTGTCTTTGACTATATGCTATAACGAGAAGTGAATTATTTGGCTTCTCAGTGTATTTTTTTTTAATGCTTAGCATATATATGTTTTCTGGTAAATTTGCATGAGACGGTACAGAAATGGATTCTACCTGGCACAAGTTGTCAAAATGCAATCCATGAACATTAAAAATACATTCTCCCACGGGTATGCACTTTATGTTCCTAATTGTCAAAATGTTTGCCCTGTGACACTTTATTAGTAAACAGCTGAACACCTCCATATACCATATGAAATTCCAGCTCCTTTGTGGTTTGCCTCCACAGTTAACCCCTAAAAAGGAATTATAGATTATGCTTCCTACAGGTTTCATTTAAACCAAAGGGATAATGATTTAGGGCAGAGGATAGAGGAAGAGGAATAGAGGAATTTAGCTGGACTATGGCTGACTGTGGAGCAGTTTGACTTCCATGAAATGAATAGCCACCATTCAGGCACATATTTCATGGTACAGTTGACTACATTAAGGTTAGATGACATCTCACCAGTTTTTCTGAAAGTTATAAACCTTTGACTTGGCATCCTAAAGTATTCATATTTCCCCCTTTCCAAACACCAATAACACCATCACTTAACACAGTAACAGGCAAACCAAAATTGTCACACTGGCTCCATCCGAAGCTTCACCCTGTCCAGCAGCACATCTCTGACAACAGCAGGCACTCAAGACCCCAAAGACATGTGTACAAATCCCCAGCTGGCAAATACAGAATAAAGTCCCTTGCATTAAGTCTCATTCCCTCCTTTAATAGTTAGAGATTTAGAGTTAGACCCAAAGCATGATATTTAAATTGAGTATTAAAAAAAGTGAAAGTGCAAGCTCTGGCTATTCTTTGTATTTCTTGGAGAACACCCAGCACACAGACACATGGAGTGGGCTGATCCCAGGGCCACTCAGATGAGGGAAGGTCTTTCCATTTGCCATCTATGGGCTCAGGATCAGTTTCGACATTAATGTTTTGGATATTTAGAGCAGGACCCAGGCCAGTGTGCAAGCAAGGGGGATAGACTGCTAACTGTGCTCTGCCTCTGTGTGCTTGCTTGTGAGAGTGTCTCTATTTAGAGGTGTGTTGTAAGTGTTAATTAATGCAGCTGACCAATGATTTAAGGAGGCATAAGGGATGGAAAAGGGAAATTTATTAGTATGTACATATTCAAATCCATTCTCTCAGTTGAATTTATAACCAGAAGTGTCTGGACAACTACTGTGGTTTCATTCATCTATCCAAGGTATTTACAGTATATTTACAGTAGCCATTTATAGTTCATGAGCTTTTTTTCTTTGTAAACTTTAATTTAATAACTCCTAATATCCTCAGTTGCTTTCACACACAGTGTGCTTACTGAACTAAAGCCTTCTATTTCCTTCTGAATAGAAACCACTCCTGCCCAGTCCTTGTGCAGCTAGGGATTTGAGTGCAGTAGACAATTTCAAAGACTGCTCTTTCTATTTAACAATCAGTGCATTAGGCTAAAATATTCACACAGATGCACTAGCAATTGAAAGGGTGTGCGGTGTAGTGACAAGGTCCTTCTGTTACCTGGAACTGTAGAATGATGAATGAGCATTAGTGGAATATTCTTTTGGCCTTTAGGTTTACCTTGATCTTCTCACAGAATGCAAATTGACATTATACCCACATTTCTATAGTATTTATTACTGTGGTCATGATGTGAGGGCTTTTTTCAATATGAATAGTGTAAAAGGGGAAACATATTACTGCAAAGAAGCATTATTGTGCTGGGAATGTATAAACAGCTGAGAAGAATAGAGCGACATGCTCATAATGGAAACTGAAAGCTCTTCATTTTGTCCTGATTGTCTACCCTTCCTTTTTAAACAACCTTCCTTTTTCCTAGCTATCAATACAAAGTTCTTTTTGGTAAAATGAAGTGCATTCATGCTGCCTGAAAGAAGCTTTTAAAGTTGATCTGTGCCCACACAAAAGGGAGGCAGTGTTTGAGCACATCAAGTTGAGGAAGCAAACTTGGTCAATGTTCATTACTCATGGCTTGACACTCTGAGCCTCCATATCATTTTGTAAAGAATCAGATAAACTTTCCTAGTGATAAACAACTGAAATAATTTTTCTTAGCTGTCAAGTCCTTTTCTCCCATTTCCAGCCTGTTCTCACACTCTTCCCAGCTCGTAAAAGCAACTGAGCACAGCTCTTTGGACTGATAAATGGGCTCCTTTCAATTGGTGGCAGGCTTCAGGAAAAAGAGATAATCCTGGATAATGTGGACACAGTTTTCATTTCATGTCACCCAATTAAACTGCAATTATCCGGAGTGCAACAGCAGAAAAACTGGAAAGAATGGTTGGAGAATGAGGAGCCCTGGCTCCCTGGGACTCTTTATACTACACACATTAGCCTAGATTTGTTCTATTCTGATAATAAAGTGCCAGTCTAAGCACTTAGCAGCACACAGTGAGAGACAGACCAGCTGCAACCTGTAGCTCAGAATGAAATAGTATTGCAAGTACTCTGGGAAATATCAGTTCGATCCAGAGTAACTTTCTGGGAGATTATTTGCATCAGGAATCCAAAGCCCTGTGCCATGGTTAATTACATCCAGAGCAATATGGTCAGGAGGTGTTCTGAACAATGCGGCAAGGTTCAGATTACAGGTAAAACAAGGACAAAAAAAGCCTTTTCTTAACATGACTCACAGTAGCACTGCAAGCCAAAATAAAGCAGATATCAACCACTTTATTATGAAGGCAAACTGCACTAATGTATCTTATCTCTTCAGCATTTTGGCTGAGATCTAGGGCAGGATGAATTTAATATGTTAATATGTCTTATTAAGTTACCGCTCTTGCACTAAAATAAACTGGATAATCTAACAGATCTGTTTTATCTCTAATTACCATGATCCCGGTAAACTGCAATTAAATAAACAGATGGAGTTTTTAAGCTTGTGGTTTGGTGCATGGGAACATTTAGTAATTGAAATGCATGTATTATTATTGCTTTATTTCATTTACCCAGTACTGTGAGTGCATGGCAGCTGTGCTGTAGGCATGGGCTGTAAGTATGAGGGTGACATCTAAAGTGTCTCCTACAACTAAAAATCTTTGTTCCTGGAAGTCCCTAAATTTTGCCCTTGAATTTTTTATTTAATTTACTCCTACATGAAGGACCACGCAGGGCTACCCCAGGCTGTGAGACAAATTAGGCAATTTGGCCTAGGTTCCCTTTCCTGAGGGGTAAGATGGGCTTTAGGGTGTAACTGAGAACCACCACCTTCAGTGGCAACACCTGAGACTGTGTGCAAGTTCCCATGCCCGGTGGTGTGTCTTAGTGAAGTCCCACACAGGGGCTACCAGCCTTACTGCAGTTAATCAGGTGTATCTGCCCTATATAACAGTGCAAAGGGAGCAACAAGGGGACAGGATTTCCTAGGTCAGACTCAGCTCATCACCATGACCATTGGAGACTCTTAAGTGTCACTTAAGCCTTCATCGGGCACTAGAATTCATGTTTTTATGTAAGGCGATATCAAGTAATGAAATATTTTTGCAATATTTTTTGTTAGCAAGTCATGTAACAGAAAAGTGTGTAATACTTTTGCAGGAAAAACAAAGCAAAATCTAAAACTGTGTGGTGATGAAGCACACAATTCCCAAATGAAGCACAGCTATTTCATAAACAGGTAGTTTTTGGACTAGAAATATTCTGGTTTACCTGAATTTTTCAGTTTGGCCCTATATCCATTTATTTATCAAATGGAAAAATGCATTTCCCCATCCCACCTGGGAAAACCCCAGGTGCAGAAAGATTTGGATTCTTCAGAGATGTTAATAAAATTGGGATTTCCCTGTTTCCAAAATAATACCATGCCTCCCACGCTCTTTATTCCATCCCTTCACATTCCTACCTGAAGCAGGTTCTGGGCTGCTTTGAAGATTGCTTTTCTGTTTAAAACTTGAAAGCTACCTTGTTCCTCGTGGAGCCTATTTAAATAGCAAAAAGCTGCACCTTGATGTGAGCAGGAACTACAGAGGGGAAAGAGGGGCTGCAGCCGGGGTATGGGCACTCACAGCCTCAGCTGATGTTAATGGAGTAGTTCTGTTCCTCTGTGAAAGGAAGGGATTTATACCAACAGAGATCCACATTTTAAAGTGTTGTGGCAACTTTCTTTTAACTATTTTCTGGTCTCAAGGAGCCTTTAAGCAGCTGTGCTACAAAGAAGGGCAGTCAAAAAAGCCCTAACTGATAGTTTACTGGCAGCAACAGAGGTAGCGTGATTTTAAGGAACAAATGCACTTTCCTTTTGGAAGTTCCCTCTCAGGGACAAGGTCGGTTCACCAGTGATTTGCTCCTCTGGGAAGCTGAAATGGAAGCTGACACCCTTTTCCAAAGCCAATCCTAACATTTCAAAGACGAACAAGACTGAAGAAGCGAGGGGACTACAGGAAGTGCCAAAGACTGATATCTATACATAGGTAAAGAAAGGTGTTGGTGTTTGATTTAGGGAACAAAGGTTGGGCAACAAAGCAAAATAAATCAATCTCTGATGGTTTTAGGAAGAAGAAGGTCAAGTGCTTGAGCAATGTAAATCTCTTGTCACACCTGAAATCTGTCCTCACAAGAATGTCAAGACATTGATCTTACTAAGTGACATTTATTTATGTAAAAACAGAAATTAGGTCCGGTGTATAACACAGTATAGTGCATTAGTCTGTCAGTGGAGTGCCCTATGTATTAACAGCATATAGTGCAGTGTCATGGAAAATGACGTTGCGTAGTCTTCTTACACTGATTACACCAGGCAGCATGCACATGTTAAGAGAAGGTCCTTTCCTGAGCAGATCTGCTGTCCAAGTAGGCAAGGGAGACAAATTCATGCACAACACCTTGACGTGCCAGGCACAGAACCTGGGCTTTCCAGCTCTTAGCTCAGTTACGTCCCAGGAACTAGACAGTGTTGGGTAGGAGATCTGCATATCAGTCACATAACTGTTTTATCATCTGTTTTCTTATCTTAGAAACACAACAACAATGTAAAAATATCCAAGCCAGATGCTGACTTCATTTACAGCAAGGGAGAAAAGGGAGTCACACCTTCATAAATGTCTCTGTTTTCTCATTTCTTTCTCCAAAGAGAAATGCTATTGTGCACTTATCTTCAGGAGAGGTTACTAGATGAGGTTTGTAAATCCCTTTAAAAGTATATGCATATTCTATAAATATATATATAAAGGTATATTTATATGGTACTTTAAAACATCACTGCGAATGATTTTTCATTCCAGTATGGAAAAGGGAGTATCACACCTTGTAAGAGCATGGATTTTAAATTATTGTAATCTCCATGTGATCCTTCTCTCCATTTCTACCTATTTGAACTTGCTAGGAAGAAACAGAAACGCTGGGATGGCTGCAATTTACCTCATGGTCTGCTGTGCCCCGTAAAGTTGTTCTGGGAGGAGAAATACCAACTCCTGAGGATGTAGCTTTTCCAAAATATGAACGTGTATTTTTCATAAGAGCTTCGTTAGCTGATGGCATTTTACTTGACTACCAGCAGTCATTGTTTCCCTCAGAAAGGAGCAGTGTCAGATAATTTCACCCCCTGCTTTCTCTTTGGTTGCATAGTGGCCAGAAACAGGAATTAGAGACCCCCAAACCAAGAGGAGGCCAGGACTCTGAATGGAGCAGCTCTGTCTGAATCTCATGCTAATGAGATCAGGAAGGGAGGAAATGTTGAACTCCAACCCTGGGCTGCCAAGCAGCTTGCCCCTGCCTCTGCAGAGGGCAGAGCCAGCTGCGGGCAGGGAGGATCCCGAGGTACGGAGGGGATAAGGATGCTACTCAGCTGGCAGGAAAGGGAGCAAGAGTTTCGCTTATCTTAATAGCTCCTTTTGTTCAGGAATCACAGTAGCAGCCCTTATTTGCAAACTTGAATAAGTATAATGCACTCTGAGCTCTTGCACAGGTGCTAGGCGCGAGTGGTTTTTCTCGGTGCCTGTACAATGACTGTTTTTTTTTCTGGGGCTGCAGGAAAGACTTATTCACTCTGAGCTGGAAAGACTCATTCAGACAAAAGTGCTGGCTGCACATTTGGGCAAAGTGCTGACTGGCTTTTGTTGCTGTGTACGTGGTGCCATCCATGAGCCCAGTGATGATGACCTAGAAGGTGATCTGACAATGAATGTTTCTTTTGGAGAATGTGTCAACTATTATAGAAGCTGGCACATTTGTAATGAGACTAGCTGGTTCCAACAGATAATTGCCTGGCAGTCTCTCTTGATAGCTGGATAGATAAACAGTGTATTTTCTTCCCTTCCTTCAAAAACTTAACAAGGGAGGCAAAAAAAGGGCCTTGAGCATCTGCAGGGATGAAGTAAAACAAGAGTAAATCATAGTAGGATGAAGAACTTAAGAAAAGTAGACACAGTCTTGTTGAGCCATTTTTCTGAGAAGTTACACCCAGTGAGGAGTTGTCTTACTGAATTTAAATGTGTTTACACCACCTCGATGCAAATTTGCTGACTTGCCTTCTTTGAGAATCTGGCATTGGACTGTTTCAGTGTTTCAGTCTTCAGTAAAGGTTGCCTGCCAAATATGATGTTTCCTTTCTTTCTTTCTTTTTTTCCTCCAGTCGTGGTTTACAGCTTGCCCAACCCAGAGGAGGTGATTGATGTTGCCATATGGTGGCTATTGGATGTAATACTGTCCAGTTCATGAGTAACATCCTTTTCGTCTTAAAGCTCTGCTGCCCTCCAAGTTCGCTAGATGCTGAGAGACTGTGAAACTTTAGTAGGCTGAATATCTGAGAATAAAGACAGACTTATGAAATGCCTGTAAAGTACTTACCTTTTCAAATGGGCTAAAATTCTTGTGGATTAACAGTTAGAGGAACCTTAGAGCATGTGACTTTGTAATATACTGCTGCTTCTATACAGGCTTTTTTCTATCTTTCTGTGTTAACTTCTGCTGCAACTTAGGAGATGGAGCAGCCCATCACATGGGATTCAGGATGAAGTTGATTAGCCCACCATTAAAATATGTGAAACAAAGTCTGTCCTCATACATGAATATATTTCCTCTTGTTAAGATTTCTAGAAAGCTAGAAAGATGCTTGGGGCAAAAGAAATCCTCACCGTTAATGAGCACATCTTTTTCCAATAAATAAGGAAGAAGGATCCAGTATAACCTTAAGTTTTTTGCTGTCTGCTTTGTTGTGATTAGTAATGTTCTTTTGATGTAAGATATTTCTCTCTTTGTGCATCAGGCTGTCATCATAATAACAATTCTCAATGATTTCTATTTTGGTAAATGCAGGTACATTTGATCAGTATCAAGCACCTGTTGTGCTATGAACATACATAAATGTATTTGCTGGTCTTATCCACTATGGATTATACATCTTTTACTTAATTATTTTAAGTTATAGCATTACTATGTGCTTCTAATATAGATTATTGAAAGACCTTTTTTTTTTTTTCTCTGGAACCATTAATGAAAACCTCATTTCCATTAAATTTTTTTCCATCAGAATTTGCTCCTTGAAAAAATGTCAACACACTAACAATATTCTTATTAGAGAAACCAGAAAGCCAAATATATTTCCTCATTCTTAATGTTAATATGGGAGGTAATATAGTGATTCATGACTTTTCCAAACCAAGTTATAATATTTAGTTACAAGAAAAGTAAGCAAAAAGTAACTCTGTTAAAGAAAAGTATTTGGGGAGGTTGGGAGAGGTTTTTCCCATTTTCTTTTCAAGAAAGATGGGAATGTAAGGTACTCTACCAGATGACCCATGGTGGCTTTAATCCATATCTTATAATTTTTAACTCTTTCAGGATCTAGAAGACGAAATTCAGTTTTCTTTCCTGCTTAAAGAGTTGAGACAACACCTTTCACAAGGATACTTCAGTTTACGAAATACAGAGTAGGTTTCACCCATGGATCCCTTCTTCAAAATAATTTAAATAATCATATGAGAATTATGGCAAGACATGGTGGCCTCTCTTCATGTGAGCTAGGAGGCACTCTGGGTGGGATTTCCCTTCTAACTCCCACCACAGTTATTCAGCTGCAAAAAAGCTTAATCAGTCATCGAGCGTACGGGTAAGGAAGAACCTATGATGGGTGAATTAGTGGGGATATGGGAATCAAAAAATAAGTAACTTTTACAGCCTTAATTAGGATCCTGATATGGTGCTGGAATGTAGAGGACTGTCTACTAGTGGATTTTACGTTCATCTGACCCTGCAAGCCCAGAGAACACAGTGGTGCATTGTCCTGCTTTTAGGGTCAGACTGAATGGCAGCCCAGCAAAGCATCCATCCTGCCCGCTACCTGACTGCTGCCTGCACGGGCCGCTGGTGCCATAGGCAGCAGCAGCTGCAGGACACTGCACATAGCTGTGGTATATATGGGAATATGGGAATGAATGGTGACTGGGGTTGCTGCTGCTGTTTTTATTTTGGCTAGTTGGCAGACATTTCGCTATTCTTTAGCTTTTGAATTAGGATGATGTAAGAGGCCCAAGTGCTATGCTAAACACTCCACTACAAGGTTTATCAGAAAAGGCTGTCAGTCTTGAGAGAGTTACCCAGAATTGCAGAGAATTAGGAACAAATTTTGTGGGTAGTCAACAAGTTCATGGACTGAAGAAGTGAGTTAGCTCCTAATCCTCCATGGCTCTGGGTTACTCTTTTTGTAGGCAGACCACACTATATCTGTGGGAAGGCAACTGGACATCTACTTTGTGTGTGCATCCACGAAGGCTGTCTAATGCACACCCGCAGCCATGCACAACCTTCCTCTCAGGGCTGCCTGTCCCAGGAGTCTCTAGTACCCGTTGTTAAATCCGTATGCTTGAGCTGTCAGGCAGATGCATCACCCCTGCATGACCCTGGCTTTTTGTAAAGCAGGACGAGGAAGCTTGTTTGGGTGAGTGTATTG
This sequence comes from Strix uralensis, assembly GCF_047716275.1. Taxonomy (NCBI): domain Eukaryota; kingdom Metazoa; phylum Chordata; class Aves; order Strigiformes; family Strigidae; genus Strix; species Strix uralensis. The sequence continues at coordinate 80,286,721 of NC_133973.1, forward strand.
GAAACAGAGAAGCTCAAGTGCTGGTTGTTATTAGCATAGCACGCTGAAAACATGCACTGCCTCAGCCTTAAGCCCTTCAAGATACCAGGTCTGTCACGGTGGATGATAACTCCCTTTCTCTGAGGTCATTCTCTGGGATTTCCTGCATTAGTTCAGTTGCTAAGTCTCTGTGTCATTTCCTAAAACACTTTTGAGGGGCTTTTAAAAATATAGAACTTGATAACTCATGCAGGGCCAAATTCAAAGCACCTTAAGATCAGTGAAAGTCTTCCTGCCACCACTGGTCGCTGAGGCAGGAGTGGTCCCTCCCTCAGTTCAGAGGTCTCTCCTCTGACTCCTGAGGGTGGCTCTAATTAGCTTAGACCACATCACCTAGCCTCGAGCTGAATCCTGTTTCAGCCCAGCCTTGTCAGAGCACTGTTTAACTTTTTTTTTGTCCCGGACTTCCAGTTGTCTCATGTACGAGCACTTGCCATCAGCTCTGCTCTCCTATTGTTCGCTGCCAGTGTGCGGGGCTGTGGGCTGCAGATGGAGCTCCTCAGGAGATTAATGATGTGCTGAACAATGCGTTGTAGTTGATACCCTCTTGAACTCTGACACTGGACACCTTCAGCTGTAAGAGTCAAGGGTTGAGCGAGTAAGCAAATTCTAGATAGATACTGATTTCCCTTGAAATATCTGTGAATGCTTCTTTGATATTTGTCACAGGTAGCTCTGCTTTTACTGGTTTTTGTGTAGATACTGGAAAATATGGTATTTTTATGGTTATAAAATTCTTAGAAAAAGTATTTTGAGCTCTGCCAGTCTGTGCCTCTGGCCCATCTCTCTTAGAGGCAGGAGGAGAATCAGGTAATTAAAGTATTTGTGTAACAGTTTGTCACAACATAGTTGACAATACAGACAAAAGCACCAGTTCCCGTTTATCTTTTAGCAAGGGCTCCCAGTGTCAGCATGTCAACTGTCCTGCTTGAGGACATGCGTTAAAGTAGTTATCAATGCCCCAAGACAGATGAGGCTCAAGACGTTAGCCCCACTCAAGTGGGATCGTGTGTTTTCGCTCTCTCCCCCCGCCTGCAGCCCCTTCCCTGTTCGTCAGTCCACTGCCCTTTCGTGACACAAACCCCACGGTTGGGAAGGCGCTGGGTATTGTTAGCGCTGCTCCCTACAGTAGATTGGCAGCCAGGAGTGCCAGGGAATGACAGGTCCCATAATGCACCCTCATCTCAAAGATGGAGAGTGTCACCTCTGTAACATTCCCAGCTTTCATTAGCCTGAATGCAATTGTGCTAGGTTTAATTTTTGGAGTGTTTGCAGTTTTTCCAGCAAATAGCTGTTTGAACACAGTGTCCCCATTATATCACCACAGTCAAAGAGAGGAAAGATAAAGGCATTGTGCAAAGTTTCTGTGGCTTTGCAGACAAGGATTTATGTACTGGAGAACTCTCATCTGGCAGTCAATTTGCCTTTGTCTTTCAAAGTAGTGGAAGTATCAAGGGAGTATGCCCAAGAGTTTTATTTGCTATTTACCAGATTACTGAAGTATCAGGCATCTTTAGATCTGTTGTGAAGACAAATGCTTTCAAAATGATTTTGCAAACTTCTGCTGAGGCTGAGGGAGAGGCGAGTGAAACCCTTGAAATGTTGCCCTTTGAACTGCTAGAGGGATACATGATTGAGGAAAGGACTTGAGACTGTACAGTTTCATGAGTTTAAAATGTGGTCTGTTGTAAGGGCCTGTCCAGCAGAGAGAAAAGGGAAAAATGCATCCACCATTATCTGCTTTAGAGGGGTTACCATGTTAGTGAAAACTGTTCTCTGGAAAATGACAGTTCCTGGTTAGTGTATATAAGGATAAACTGAGTTTTTAAAAAGCAAGATTTTCTAAACGGGCAAGGGTGAGATTCATTTATAGCTCCACTTAGCTAACAGCTCAGCTTACAACAAGCAAGAAGTATTGCAGTTAATGGGATCGGTCCTGGCTAACATTTTCCCTCTCAGTCTTTCCCTAGTGTTTGATTCTGACTGACACAGCTAAAATTGTAGTGAAGGCAGAGCCTGTAAGACCAGGCTTTATTGTCTGAAAGCAGAACTGAATGGTATTCATCTAACACTCCTGAAAGTGGGTGAAAGCTGGGGGGAAAGCTGCTTACAAAAATGTGTAATTTAGCATTAAAATCAACTACTGTACTGGAGAGCCTGCATTATAAATACCTTGGCCACTACAGATGATCCTGGGATTTGTGGAACAGTTAGCTTTGCTAACATGATAATTAACTGAAATAAGTCATAAAACAATGTGATTCACATGATGTTGCAGAAAGAAATCAGAACAGAACCTGTCAAGGAAATAAAGGGCTTTATACCAAAATAAAATATGACCCACTGATTTAGGGTTATCAGTAGGGACCAGTAAATACACTGGAATGTCTAACTAGCTTGAAACCCTACCAGTGCCTGAAGCCAACATTTACAAAGTTCCAAAAAAAATACCTACCTGAATGCCTGGCATCCATAAAGTTCTTGTAATTTCTGATTCCAGGTAAAATATTATGTGAAAGGCCATTTCTGTAGCTAGCCTTGATAAATCCAAGAGCTGTGAGGTATCTCCTTAAACAATGCTTATCTCCCATGGAATATGTGAGACTAACCTTCTGCTGTGTTTTCATTATCTCATTTCAGGTGAAGTTTCCTGGCCTATTCTTTAACAGAGGTAGGTGGTGTCTGTGTTCATTTCTGAAGAGCTGGTTTCTGTCCAGACTGCTTAGCTTGCCTCAGGCCACAATCCACAGTGCAGAATACGACCCCTTTTAAGATATAGTTTTAAAGATTTTCCTTTGGCCAAGTGGGCCCTCCTTAATGTAACGTGAACCTTTCTCGTCCTAGCGCCAGCAAGGAACAGTCCAAAGTCCTGCTCTAGAAAAGAGCAATGGTCCTGCTGGGAAGAGCACCTTTTTGATTCACCACAGGCTCCATTTCAGCCAGACATGAAACAGTCACTATGAAGACATGCCAAAGGCCAGTACTGAGGTAGTGCCACCATTATTTCAGTCATACACATGGTGCTGATGGTTGTTTCTATCGTCTTGTGAGAGATTCTTTCTCCTGGGAAAAGGATGAACAGGAGGACATTGACCTCATCTGCTGCCATATCATTTCCCTGTGTGGCTGGGGAAGCTCTGCTCTGGCACCTAGAGTGTTTTCAACTGGATCAGTACAGCAGTCACAATCTACAGGCATCTGCAAAACATGAGCAGAAGGTCTAACAGGGACAAGGAAACAAACCAAGTCTTTTGTTTAAGGTACTGGTCTGAGGCTCAGGAGACGTGGGAGATCCATTCCTGCCTGGATGACAGATCTTCATTTTTGATTTATTACACCATCTCTCTGTAGGTCCCCTGCTCATGTTGCCCCTTTTTTTTCTCTGTTGAGGGTATATGTGCCATGGGGCGCTGATTGCATCTGCCTCTGTGGTTGTACAGGGCTTGGTGCTGGGATAGATCATTCTGGATACTCCCAGTAACAGCAAATAATAAAACCAACTGTGATAGGTTATTTGGCATGTGATTTTGAGGAGAGGGACATGTAGGTTATTTGGCATGTGATTTTGAGGAGAGGGACATGTAATAGATATTCTAAAAATACCTCATCTCCTTCTTTATAAACTCTGCAATATCACTTGTAACAACTCTTTTCCTCCAGACCACACCCTCAGTTCTCCTCAGCACTGCACTCTCAGGACATTCTTGTAATAATGGTAATAACTTTTCACTACTATGAAAAAAGATGCAATTATTGTCCCATTTTTATGTATTTTGGACCAAAAATTTTAACTACCACCATCAGGGCTGAGCTGCCTCTGTAATTAATACTATAGAATTGTCCTCTCATCTGGGCCTTGGTTGCCCACATTTCTGACTAGAAAATGTGGTGCTTTGGCAAAATTAAACCAAGGATTTATAGTATAGACACATTTACAAAAATCTGTATATGATGCTAAACCTATATTTCTCATTCCAAAACTTCATAATAAAAGTTATTAAATTAATCTGCTATAAATAACTGGGTTGAAAACTACTTGACTTTTGTTACAATACACGGAAAGGTATTTCAGGGAACTCATATATATAGCCATACATACACGCATGCATGCATGAATATATAAAAAGCACTTACTGTGATGGGTTCAGAAATGCAAGGAATATTACACAGATGGAGAGGCTGATTTATTCTTTCTGGAGAAACTTTAAGGCAGTCTGGATTTCCTCCACTCTCCTGTTTAGAAACTGCCAAACAAGAGGTTCAAGAAGATCTATAATAAACTTCAGCTATTGATCTGTGTCCTCTCTGGGCTTGACCCAGGTTGAACATACCTTACACAATTCCATCATTTTAAGACTTTACACCCTGGTGTATCCAAATGGATGTCCTCTATATCAGGCCCAAAAGTGAACAGAATACAAGTCTTATGCCTAACTTGCAGCAGGTGAGTGCTTTGTTGAATAAAGCTTTACCCAAGCATGTACATTTCTGAACCAAAGGCTCAATTCCATCTATTTAGTGGACCTTTAGATAAAAGAAATACAAACAACAGAGGCATCCCTTGGCCCTTCACCCAAGACCTCAAAAAAGCCCTGATTAACTAGGGAAGAACAAGATTTCACCAGAGTCAAAAGCAAAGCTTGTGAGAGTCTGTGTAATGCGTGCCCTTGGCACTAAGTATGCAGCAGTATCAGTGCCCTGGGCACTGCACCCAGGTCTTAGACCCTCATAAGATCAAACATTGCGTATGTGGAGCTGGCTAAGTATGGAACCAGAATATTTGTGACTTGCTCTCAATTTACTATGATTCATGGTGTACAGTTGTGAATCCTTGCAGTTTCTACAGTCTTTTCCTCAAACCCTTCTTCTTTTTTTTTTTGGTTGCGGTTATTTTTTTGGGGATGTTAGCATTTGTTATTTCTTTTATGTCTCAGCTCTAGCACTTTGGGACATACCTACACTGTCCTCTTAACTATGCGGTGTACCATAGCCCAAGTCTGGGCTATGTTCCCCAACAGGAAGGTCTGGTGCTGCTGCAACACAAACAGTGGGTACCAGCACTGTGCTATGAATTACTCATTACTGTTAGTGACTATCCCGGTCAGGTACAATAAAGGGTCTAACCTCCAAAGCCTGATGCATGAGCCCTTAGTCTGGAGGGGCCTGATGGAGCCAGAAGTGCAGCTGGAAGTGGAGTCCTTTTGGGGTTAATTTTGCAAGGGTTAGGCCACAGAAATACAAGCCCAGCTGCAAAGCACATCTGGGGGGAGTCAGAAAGTGAGGCTCCCCTTCCCGCTCCTCCATGGATCTGGAGAGAGAGCGTAAACCAGCTCCTCTGTTTTCCCAGAGTGGTTTTCTGATCCCACATAGCCAAAACCATGCTTGGCAAGGGCAGGGAATGAGCCAGACTTCTTTTCATCTGGAAAATCACCATCCTGCACTCTGTGCACAGGAGGAAGTGAGGGGAAGTATCAATCTGCTCCTCACGATTAGCTCACCCTGATAAACATGCAATATGGAGGTCTGACTGACAAACTTCTTGGGGTCTTTTGTAGTAGTCAGCAAGCAGGAAAAGGCAAATGTCCTGCTGCTGAGATCCTGAGGAGCTTTGCCTTGGGAGAGAAGGAGGATGAACACGCTACCTCTCAGGCTTGCCCTCCTCAAAAGGAAAAATATGTGATGCTAGTTGGGGGAGCAGCCAGATCTGGAAGGCCATATGCTGGTTTTGGCTCACTGACGAAAGCCAGCATCTGGTTTGGCTCTGTTTCAAAGTTAAAATTTCTTAAAAGGAGCCAAATATTTAAATAATATTAGTAATTTTATTTCCTGAATATTAACTATGGTATATGGTAAAATGACTGCTGTACCTGCAATAAAGGGCTTTTAGGGCTTGTGAGCTGCTCGGTCTCTCTGTCAGCATTTACACAGTCATGCAAGCCAACTATTCACTGCATGGCACACGATTTCAACTACACATTGACTGCTTAATTAAAAGTACTGCTTTTAAAAGAGCAATAGGTTTGGGTTTGGTTTTTTTTAGTAACTGCCATAGTAATCTCTGTACTAAAATGCTAAGTGCTAAGAAGTAATAAAAATTTATGAAACGCATGCAAACTCAATAAAATATTAGTTAAAAATTCATAACATGGTATGTCATTTTGTATCAGGATGCACACAAACACTGTTCAGAGCTATTTGGAGGGGGGGAGAAAAAAACTCTAACATACATTGTAGAGCCAGTACTAAGTGCCAATTTTCACTAATTGTCTGGCATTCTCTTTTTTCAAGTGGGTGGGAGCTTTGTGAAACCTCTCTCACGTTGGTGAACACCCTAAGTTTCAAGCTACCTGAATTTCTCTGAAGGGTGTGGTACATGTGTAATGTTTGGAAGGCGAATAGAAGACCCAGTGGGATCCTGGTGTTTATCTCACAGAGGGCATCTCAGGCAATCATCTGCTCCAGAACATCTTCAAGATCCCTTTTCACTCTGCGGTGCGAGAATGGTGTGGTTAGCCTAAGTGATCCTGGTAATGACAGCAGGTCTCAAAGCAGTTTACCCCAGAACAAGGAAGTTTTGTGATTTTGCCATTTACAAATGAGAAACTGAGATGTGCACAGGTCAGGGCATAGATGTTCAAATACAGATGTATTAAATACAAATACAGTGGTTAGGTTGATTACTTTCAGACCTCTCCAAATCACCTCTGGTGACAGTCTGATGGCAGGCTTTTCACACCCCCAGAGATCATCCTAAGCACGGGGCCGTTGATGGCAGCAACAGGAGATAGAGGAGGGAAGTTTCTATCAGGTTTGCTTCCAGAGAGGACTGTCCCAGATTAAGCCCCCAACTTCAGAATTAACATCCCATGGCAGAAGCCCATGGGAAGGCAGGCGTCTCTCTCTGGCTGAGAAGAAGTGCCCTCGCAGAGCGGCAGCTCTGCCATACCTTCCTCCACAAAATTTGCCACTGATTAGCTCTGGCAATGCTCTTCTCAATTTTCTGGCTACTCTGACTCCTGTTCATAGGTTCCTCGTTCTCCTTACACAGTCAACTCCCAATTACCTGTGGGTGGTTTATCCAGGTGGCTGATAAACCATAGATGTCGGGTGCAGAGCCAACTCAGATCTAGCCAAGCTTATTAACTCTTATGTGGTGTTGCTGTGCTGCTACTTGGGCCAGCTGGGATTCAGGAGAGGAGCAGTCATCTCTGTACCAGGAAGAGACCAACCTAAGGTACCTGGTTAGGCATGGAGCCAGCCATGGTCACCCTGACTTGACTTTCCTGCCTTGGGGGCAGTGGGGATACAAGTAGAGAGATGAACAGACCCTCCTTCATGGAGACAGCATCATGCCCGAGCCAAGCTGCTGAGGCTGGCTGGTCCAAGAGAATTCCGGAGGAGTTACTGAGATGTTCTGGCACTGGGACCCCAGTACTTTTTGGTGTGTTTGTACTGATTTTGTTCACCACGCCTCACTTTAGACACCTGCATTTGCAAATCCTGTGTGACCTGCTCAAGCTTGCAGAGCAAATCAGCTGCACAGCCCAAATTGAGGCCTTCTGCCTCATGGACCAGGTAAAATGGGTGACAATCTTCCACACTAACTGGGAGCTCCATGGGGCTCCCCATAGTGTACACTGATGTGGGATTCAGCTGGAAGTGTTGCTGTTACTACTGCAGTACTGTAAATGTGATTTGAAAATTTTAGAAAAAACCTTATTTTTAACCCTCATTTACTCTCTGTTTTCCCATTTCCTGTACTTTATTTCTCTTTGAAGGACAGGAAACTTGCATCGATCCTAAAGCAAAATACCAAATTAAAATATCAGACTCAGACATGCAGGCCAAAGCAGATGCTGACTACTCATAGAGCAATTGCATCTGGATACATTTAATATTATGTCCTCACATTTTTATGCTCAGTTTTTACGGTTGTCAGCAGATTACTTATTTCCCAAATGTGGTATTTCTGGATTGGACCTGACAGTCGTGGCACAATGCATGAAATCTACTTTGGGAGCATGGGATGCTCAAGCCATGTGACCCATAAGTTAGCCTCATGGGGGGATATAAGAAAAAAAAAATGCACAAAATGCAGATCTTTCACATTACATAGCTGGGGAAAGCATAGGTCTGTTTTCATCAATGAGTCTCTGGGCTGCCTTCTGCCTGGATGGCTTAGAAATTTCCTATTTCATCTCAGTGCCCAACAGTGACCTCAGTGTTTTCAAGAAGAACAGAACAAATAGCTGATAGAAAAAGGAGTTAAAGTAGCCTTACTGAACAAATAAATTGGCAAGTGTATCTAATAATTGCATGGGTTCAGCGTTTTTCTGCGATAAATGAGTAAACTTTAAATGTATCTCTGAGATGTACTATCACAGGCATTGCCATGGGCAAGTTTTATCCAATGATGAAACAGCAAGGCCTTGTGAGATAAAGATGATAGAAGGGGTACTATCAGGTGGCAGCTGGGTAATTACAACTCTCTATTTGGGCTCTGTAGTGATGCTGCATGTGATAAGTGGAGAATAATGAAGAAAAAGGAGTAGTGATAATACAGGAGCTAAATGGTAGAAAATAGCCTATCATAGCCCACAGCCCTCTGAGTGCCTATGGGGACTTTGAACTATCTTCTTCAGTTTTCAACCACAGAAAAAATACTCTCTCTTTCTTCTTCCTTTGCTAAATTTATGTCTGGTGGGACAAAAGGGAAAACTGAAAGGAAATCAAGGGTATGTGAAGAGAATATGACCTTTGCAAATAACACTGAAGGTCACTGTGTAATTATTCTAAAATAAAAGTATCCTGTAATCTTGTCTGTACCCACAAAAGATGTAAGACCATTTTTTAATGTGATTCCGAACAATTTTGTTGGGGATCATGGTTTATGAAAGGTCAGCTAAAGTATTTCTAATTATATCTTGTCTAGCTCTTTGCTCAGAAGAACACAAATGCCATTTGTTATGATAGAGTCAAACTTTGATTAAAGCAAAAGACTGTCAAAAGACAAACTCATCACACATAAACAAAAATACTGCTTCCTGAGTGAAAATTGGCTTTGTAGCTTTAAAAAAAAACACAGGAAGGGAAAATACCCTGGAGCTGGTCACTGAAACTTTAACCCCAGTTTGTTCCTTTTTATTTTTTCCCTACATATAGTAATACCTACTATAGCACCTGGTGAACTTGGCACAGTTTGCCATTTATCTGGGTGACTCTCTTGGTAATTTTTTTGACTCCCATGGGGAAGATAATAGTTCCATGGCACTTCTTTCATTTGGGAGTCTGATACCTAAATGCCAGTTACACTGGATGTGATATAGTGTGGATGCACACATGTATGTGTTCATACATGAGGGAACTGCACATAAAATATCCACTGGTTAAAGATAAGCCACAAATTGTTTTGCCTTTTTTTTTTTTTTAATACTTAGTTAAACAGCTAGAGTAAGAAGTGTACTGTGCATCGTTCACGTACATTCATGTCTTTTTTCCTCTTAGGACATTGACATTACCACAGACCTAATGTAATGGGGCACCTCACATCACAGAAGGTGAGGTTGTATCAGAACATTGCTGGGATGCGGAGTGAGTCTCTTAGGAACGGAAAGATTCAAAATGAGACATTTCTTGGTATAGCAAATGGTGATGTTTATTGACTTAGACATTAGTGAAGCCAGTAGTGAAACCAAGGAAATTTTATATAGTGCCTGGATTAGGGAGGCTTGTAGCTTGTTGGTAAAACTGAGAAAATCCTACTCAGTTTTAGGGGAAAAAAATTAACTGAACTCCTGTTCTCATCATGACAGAGCCTGACTGAAAGTATGACAAAACCATTTATGCGTTACAAAAGTGAATGGCATGTAATAAAATATTTACAGCTGAACAGAATGGTTGTTTATAGGCTGAAATGCTACAAATGAATAAACAAGGAAATTCACACACATGTAAAAAAAAGTTTTTTAAAGTATATACCTGATTGTGATGATTTCTGTTATATGATTAAGTTATGTTCATTCTAAATTTTTAAAAATTCAAACCATTACTATGTTTGGTGAGGCACTGAGATGACTCACACCAAGTCCAATCCTTCCTCTGATTTAAGATAAAGGTCCTGGTAAAAAATAGATAAATATCACAAATCAGAAGTTCATGGTGGAAAGAATTATTAGGCCATCTCAGTCAGCAAGTGTAGTTTCTCATTATTGACTGATTTCTACTCCCCTGGAGTAATGGAGTTTTGTCATTGACCCACGAGGCCTTATTTATGTACAGGTCACTTAGTGCTTTGGTCGTGCAAGTGAAATACAACTCTGAGCATATGACTCTGCAGTGGTACCCAAATGGTCAGATTCCCTAGGACAGGATTCATCTCACCTACCTTTACACACCTAAAAATTAGACATCTGAGTCTGAGTTAGCCATCTTGCTTCTTTTTTCAGTCAATGGGGAGAAACTGGCACTTTCAGAAAGAAAATTATGTGACCTGTGTCAGATATCCACCTTAAGGAGGGATCAATCACCCTCTGGAAACACCTATTTCTCCTGACTGAGTACAAAGGGAGCCTGGGGTGACTCACTTTGACATTTAACTTTTAGATGACTCAAGACAGGTAAAATAAATTGCATCCTGACTTTAAAGGAGATTTGTGTCCAGTGAGATCAAAACAGGTCTCTATATTTGGACATTTCTTCCATTTTAAATCATGCTAAGTGCTTCCCAAACCACAGTGATGAATAACCTTATTGTCGTTCATCTCAGTCAGTCTGGCTTGCGTTTCACTCATCTTCGGGTATACGAAGCTCACACAGAGCTTTTCAGGTGACCATGATGATTTAGGCAGTCTCCTGCTCCTTCTCCTAAACCCCATGCTCCACTGGTCATTTGTGTGGTCACATAGTGAAGCAGACCAGGACACTGACCTGACTGAAAAATGAGTAGGGGAAAAAAAGTTATTCTCCATTCTGGCTCAAATGACCATACAAACAATTACATTGGAAAAATGGAAGAAATACCAGAAGAGCAGCATCAGGGCTAGAGACTGCTTCCAGGCAGCTCCTATTATATGCCTTTTCTTTTTGTTGTCCATTTTTCTGGACTCAACACTAAAATCCTTATCAAGGCTTCACTATCTTTTCTGGATCTCTGTAGTTTTCTCCTCATCACCCACACCGCTCTTCATCTCTTGTCTACCCAGCAAAAGCAGTCCCTTAGGGTGGTCTCCCTCACCCTACTCCTTCTTTAAGCAATCTACTTATTTTGGGGGGCAGCAGAAACCAACTATGAAAGAACCAAGAGCTTCTTTGCCAGTCTTCTGACTCAGACAGTTGTTTGTTGGCAGGGTCCATCATTTCCCGAGACTGAAGATCCACAACTTTTTCCTCACTTATGGTGATGGTATAATGACTGTCACTGCACTCACTCTGGCCGTTTTGGACTGCTCTCCTATTTCCCTTTGGTGGCCAGATCAGGTTCACAGTTCATAAACAAGTATGTCAGCAAAACTGAGGGAGTAAGCTGTGGCTGGGAGGGAAGAGGGGAATGGGAACTCTTTAAATGGACATGCTGACTGCAGAAAATGTACTGTCTGGCTCTGAAAACCCAGGGGTTTAAAGGAAGAACTGCCCCACAGATTGAAGCTTGTATTAGTTAGGGAAATTACTTCATTTTGCATAACCAGTTTTGAGGATTAACATCAAATTGACCCTTGACATTGGCTGTTGAAATGGTGTACAGAGGAAAACTTGTCACTTTCTCGACCTAGCAAGAAATTAGTATTTTAGCTCAAATCAAGAGTTCACTTTCAAAGTGGATTTCCTGGTTGTCCTCATTCATTGGGCTTTGGTTCACATCACACCTTGGCACGTATCAGCTGTATTCCTGTTGGGTGAACCTGCCCCAGAAGACATGCTCTAGAAGCTCACGTAGTGTTCCCACTGCTTGTAGACATTCAGTCCTTTGGCCTGTGCTGCAGCTAGTCCAGATTCACCCTCTCTGAAATGCACAGAGTGTGGATATGGGATCCTCAGCACCAACTGTTTTACCCTTTCAGTCTGCTCCTACTGGTCCAGATGACTTTGCCAATGGAGATGTATCCTATATATTACCCAATGTGACCAAAATAATTTCTCCCTATTTCATATTTGCCCTCCTCTCAAGACCTTGAAACAAAGTCAGAAACTGACTGCCACTTTTGCAAAATGAAACTGAAATCAGAACCAGCCTTTGAGTCAGATGACCAAGACCCACTAACAAGTTTTAGCTTTGTGGTCCTGATATGATCCCTGTCAAAAAACAGTTTTCCCCTAACTATTTACAGTCTTAGATTGCACTCTTACTCATTGATTTCTAACACCTTAGTCCATAAAATGTACATCCATTATACATCACTTTTACACCTGCATATAGCAGTTTATAGATATTGTATCCTACACCTATACACTTGCTCCATACTGCTCCCTGATTTCTTCCTTTCTTACCAGTCCCCTTTTACCTCCTAAAATTACAAGGCCTATACCAGGGAAATTAAGTCAGAAATTTTCATAATTTTTAAGTGTATTCATAAAGGCAGGGAATAATCTGTTCTCCATGTCCCTGGTAGATAGGACAAGAATTGATTAGCTTAAATTTCTGCAAAGGGGATTTAGGATAGTCATTAGGAAAAACGTTCTAGCTAAGCCTTGGAATAGATTGCCTAGGGAGGCTGTAGGATCTCTATCACTGGTGTTTTTTTCAAGAACAGGTTAGACAAGTGTCTTGTCAGGAATGTCATAGGTATATTTTATCTTGCCTTGAGGGGGCGGAGGGAGTAGACGACCTCTCAAAGTCCCTTCCAGCCTCTATTTCCTGTGATCTTCCAAGGTATTCTGAATGCCTTATTTACCTCTATCAGTGCATCTCAGTATTTCTAATACAATGTTTATCCAGGACTGAGATTTGAAAATTCATAATCCTCTAAGACCACAGATCACTCAGAAGTATGTGTTTTGCTTATCCATTGATGCTTGACACTAGTGCAGACACTGGTGATCAACTATTGAGTCCAGCTGGAATGCTCTCTATCATATTTTGCCCTATTCCCAATTCTCCTGATAAATTGTTATCCATGTTTGTAAATGTGACATACCATTGAATCTGGATTTCAAATGTTAGTCAAGATGAAAAACCTACTGATAACACCATTAAGACCAACTAGCTTATTTATGCCACCAATTTTTGAAACCTTCCTTTTAATCAACAGAATTACTTTATCAGCCAGTGGTCCTCTAAAACTGACAGACTTAAAATATCAAACTGTATTTTTCTATTAAATGCTTAAGTGTACTGGGTGACATGATGATTTTACACCCAAGAAAATCACAGTAACATTGCACTGCAGACAGTACAATGTTCATTAACAACACAATCCCTTGAAACATGGGAAAAAACCACTATGTGATTGGTTTTGTACACTGACATTGTGTTGTGATACAGTGGTCTCCTCTTACCCATTTCTGTGTTGATGTAACAGGTTATGTCCTTCCTATTCCTCCCTCCTTCCCATTTCCTTCCTGGCTACTGTTCCTTGCTTCACTGTTCGGTCTTACCTTCAGTAACACATGAGTTCATGCCCATGAACAAGACTGCAGTCTGGTTTGGGAGATGAGGAATGCTTCCTAAACTCACTTGTTGAGAATGCAGCCCTCCACTGGAAATACATAGGTATGTGGTGCTGAAGAGCTTCTGTCCTGCACAGTGCTAACTGAGCAGTTAACCAAAAGCCACCATACTCATTTTGTGTCCAACTCTGACACCTGACTGAATTCAAGGGTTTCTCCCAAGTCAAAACTTCTGGTTATGCTATGCTATGTGGAGAGCTGCTCTCCACATCTCTGAGAGATATCTCCTATCTTGCTTGAAAGCTGATATACCCTCCAATTCTGCTGAAGCTATTTTAGTTAAGCTACAACAACTCAATTGACTAAATCCTTACTAGTGATATGTAGTTAGAGATCACCCAGAGCTGATACTGGGGCTGTGGATCTTGTCCTTAAGAAACTTTAAGATCTTTATTATTTTCTCAAAAATGGCAATGGAAAATATAATAATAGCGAAGGATGGTCAGGGACTGATTTGTCAGCAATGACATCAATTCAAACGTGCATCAAAACACAGTGGCCTGACAGAGATGAATGACAAAAAACCAGCTCTCCCACAAAAATTCTCATTCTTGCTCTACAACAGGCAATTATTTCAGTTAATCAAATTTTCAATTAAGCTTCCTACAGTGTCAGGAAGCCACAAAGTCATTTAATAGACAGCAGTTAGAATGGGCTGGAGAGGAAATACTTAAGATGAACTGATCATGATGGGATTTCCCAAGCTCAGGAAATTCTTACATAAAGGACATTATAGGAAGGAAATGAGTTGGCTTTAGAAGGACCAAATTTGTAATTTTTTTCTAGATTTAAAATCTTGAGCTGAAATCAGCACATTATTGGTTGCTTTTGCAATGCACACATTTTACACATTTACAAATAGGTAGAGCTTCAGTAATTGCTATCTAGAAACAGTTACCCTTTATTATATTAGGATACAAACCTGAGGAATCCAGGGTTCTTCTCAGAAATGTTGCACTGTGTTGGACAGAAGCGAATAGAGGTGTCCATGCCATTACATGGTAAAGACTACTTGAATTATACATAGTTCAGAAGAGTAGACATGAAAACAAATGGACCACCTCTCAAAACACTTGCTTTCAAATTCCTGTCCTGCAATGAACAATCATTCACAGAGCAGTTCATGTTTTTAAACATAAAGTCATTTTAGGTGCCCCATTTGGTATACTGCCCAGTCTCCAGCTCTGCCCCAGCAGACTGTGTGCCTCCTGTAGGTCCTGCATGCATCTGCCAGCCCCATGCAGAGGTTTTGGATGCCTTCAGATGTTTACAATGGCAGTAAATGCTTATATTTAGGCTTGTGAATTGCACCCTTGATTTGTATGTGCTCTGGTTTCCTGTTTGATAAAATAAGTCTTGCTTTCTCCCAGCTTCAGCCTGTGCCACTATTTGTGGAGCTGACACAAACGTTTGGAGTCCTGAGAAAGCCAAAGACGTTCCCAGTGCAAAAACCTCATGGATTAGATTGAAGACTGTGCACAGCACTTGTCATGAGATCCTTACAGGAAGCAACTATCTGCCTGTCTGCTTTTTGCGGACAGCTAATTCCCTCCCCTGAAGCATCTTCCATAGCTTGATCATGGGCTGCACGGTCTGGCCCTGCACCCTGGGAATCCGTGCTGATGTCTCATCTAGAGAAGCTGCAAACCCTCCAGAAGGAGAGTTCTTCCCTATTACAGGTATGTACAGGGGTGCCTGCATCAGGCCATGGCCTCAGCTAGAGCTTCTCATCATTCTGTAATAGGACTAAATCATAGCAGCTTCCACTCATTAATTACACATTGAAGATATTTGTGTAGAATAGCACTATTTGCCAATAATATAAAGCCATTCTCTGCTTGACATCCAAACAAATAGAAAATTCTGCTAAGAGTCTATTTTCTTGTTCTGTAAAGAATTTCAATAAGGTATCTCTCATTTTTAAAAGTCAATCTTCTTATTTAAAGGTATTAAACAGTCCTTCATTCTGGTGGCTGCTTTTCAGATGCTTCAGGCTGTCTGATCATCAGAGATCAAGAATATCACCCACTGTCCTTCTTTGGAACTGGGATTTGTGACAGCCCATGGTAAATGCCCTGGAACAGAAAAATATTCCACAGATAATTTAACTGCACAAAATTATTTCAGAAAGTGTTTATTTAAGAGGAGTCTGCACTTCAGTGATACACTTATTGATTTGACATAAAGAGAAAGTATTCATTTTCTGGTTGTATTATTTTATCATGTTAGCTTTCTATTGAATTTTACTTTTTGTTGCACAGGGAATTTTTTCTCAAAACAAAAGTATAAGGTACTCAATTTGAAATGGTTTTAATGAATTTCTGATTGTGTTTTTCCCTCCAGCTGACTTCTATTTAATACATCTATCCTTTTGATTTAAATATTTCCTTGTGTAGGAACTGACTGCTAGAAAGGACTATAGCATCAGGATACCTGCCACTCCATTCATTTTTAAACATTTCCCCTGAGTAATTAGTTCAATCACTGTAGGACCCCAGCAAGAAAGTTCAGATGCCTCCAGACCTGATTTCTCACCATTATGGGCATTTACTCTTTCTTGGACTAGCTGGGATCAAGGGGGCCAAGAGCAATGAAATCATCATGAAATGAAGGAGCTGCTCCCAAGCACCACACTGGCCTGCTCAGTGATCTCAGATTAGTGGTCTCCCATCAATGGGAGCTCAGAAAGAGTTTCAAACGCTCTGCCTCACACTCACTAATAAAATTAATAAAATACAGCCAACAAAACAGCCAACTCTGGCACATGGTTGGTGGCAGCGGAGGCTGCTGAGAAGAGTCCCAGTTCCAGCCAGTGCTGCTGGGATCTTGGGAACAAGCATGAACAGCATAGGCTTCTGGATGACTTTGAGCTAAGAAGCAGCAAAGCTACAGATAACTGTGGAAAAAATAAGACAGATTAGACATACCAACAGAAAGATCCATATTGTACAAAGTTACTGCTTTGTCATAGTGCCACTGCCATTTTCCTCCTGAAACTGAGATGTCAAGCACTGAAATATCAAGGCATTTCTAAGTAGTTTCATTTCTTTTAATACTTTGTCTTTGGAGACCTCAAAGTATGAGAAATTTGAGGTACTACAGCAAATGGCATCAGCCATTCATCTCCTGACAGTAGGCACTGAGTAATTTGGGCCTTGTCTGAAGTTACTGAAGTCAAGAATATGACTCAGATACATTTTCATGTGTTTCAATCACTTCTCTAATTACAAAGTAGATAATCTCTAACTGTTAGTATTCTCAGGGTAAAAGTTAATTTACCTGCCAATTAGTTTGTAGGTTAACCTTCCAGCTTTGTCATGAACTTATCCTGAGGAATACCTCTACTACTCCATGACCTAAAAGTGTTTAGTGATCAATACATCATTGTCAAGTGAACCTCTCCACTCTGCGGTGAATGTATTGTATTAGGCTCATATGGTAGTTGTAATAATATACTGCATATACATACTATCTGATTCCTATCACTGTAGTGCTGGTACATGTACTGAATGTACAGAGTAGCCCAGGCTACGTCTTTTCCGCCTGTAGATGTAGTCATAATAATTAAGCTATGAATACACTCCAGTTGAGGTCATTAGGAGTGAGATAATCTCCAGGACTTTCTCACATGCAGACCTGGATAGAGAAAGAAGTCTTGAACCATGGGTTATGTTTGGTCAACTTGGACATGTCTTGAGTGTTCATCCTGCTTTTTACTGAAGACAGACACCTCTACAGTTCTGCAATACATTACCTGATCTTGTAAATACATACGTAGATATTCCCAAGCAAAATCTCTTTATTCATAAATCTTAAACCATCAAAACATAACTAGCAATTACTCCATGAGGGGTGTCCAGACACTGGATATCTGAAGGTATTTATTTAGCTAACTCCTAAGAATTTTTAAAAGATCATTAATGTCACCACTGCTTTCAGCTGAGCTGTGCCGAGTGCATGATGGGGCAGGCTAGATAAGCAGCTGAAATATGAAATTAACACATACAGATGTATTTGCACTGACAAACAGAAGCAAAATTTCCATTCAACTTCAGCAGAGTCTCTTATGAGCAAACAGTCCTGAATGTGGAGTTTGTTCAAAATCAGAAATTCTGAGTGCCTCGGTGTCCTTCCCATTTTATTCAATGGGAATAAGAACTTCCTTAAGGGGACCAGGGATATTCTGAAGGGGACTGGTCAAAGTTTACATGATGGTACAACACCTACAGTGTTTACAGAACTGATAGCATTTACAGCGTAGGGTGTTTATTGAATTTGAAGTGTGTGCTTGTGCAGCTAATTAGGAGGATAGCAAGGGAAAAACCCAAACAAACATGACCCAATGTAGGAGATGGCAATTTAGAGATGATGGAGGACCCTATAATCAAATACAGCAAACTCTATGATCCTAAGAAATATACTCTCACAGGAACTATCTGAAAATTACAAACCTTGGTCCCTGGATTTAGACATTTAAATCCACATATATGCATTTAGATTCCACTGCCAAAATGGACTATCAGATCACAGAATTTGATCTGCAGTATATTAGAGCTATTACTTCATCACCCAATTAATTCTGCATGGAGCCCAATAACTTCTGTTTGATGAAAGGATAATTTGTGTTTGACTAACACATAACTTCTAGCAGAATATCTGGTCTTGATTTGACAATAGCTGGAGATAACAAATCTATTGCATGGTAGTTAGTTTGAATGGTTAATACCACTCACTGTTAAAAAAAAAAGGTATCTGACTTCTGTCCTGTATTGGCTTAACTTCAGATTCCAACCACAGTTTCGTTCTCTACTAAATTCAAGATCAGTGCTCAGTGTTTTCTCCCAGGAAAGGGATTTATATACTCTAATCAAATCCCTTCTCAATTTTCTTTCTGATAAGATTAGGAAAAAAAAAATCCAGTTCTTAAATCACTTACTGAATTTTTTCAGCACTTTCTCCATCTTTTCAATGTTTTTTGAAAAAATACCAAAACTCAACTCCATATTCCATATTCTAGCTGTTGTTTTGGCAGAACAACATATGCAAGTGCTATCATCCCTCTACTCCTATTCATTACTTCAGTGTTTGTACAACCAGGATGTGTCCCTCATGGCACAGCATTGCATTGGAAGGGATTGTTGAATCCCTAGTCTGCTAAGACCATGCTTTGTAGGATACAATTGACTATTAATTTTTTTGCTTGGCTTCTATTTGGCAAATCAGAAGAGCTGCTTATTTTCCTGAGGTGTTTGCTTTCTTGTTCTGTGCCTGACCATTCTTCTTCCTCAGCCTGCAGCGTGCCATGGGACTTCCTAGACCCGTTCTATCCTGCGCTACCACTCAACACAGCAGTTTGGATTTCCCTCATTAATGCCATTCCTAGGTAACACAGAGCTCTCCATGGCTACAGCTTTTCTGCTTTACCTAGGAGGAATTCCCAGGAGTTTCTCCTGGATGCACCCTGACTCTACATCGTGTGAGCCTACACACATGCCAATGCCCTCCAACTGCCATCCCTCTGGTTTCTACCCAAGAGCTGGGCTGTCCTGGCCGGAGCCAGGCTACAGTCCTGCACACACCTAAGCTGACTCTGTGCAAGACCATGATCCTGCACATGAGAAGGCAAGGATAGCAGCCATCTGTCTAGGCTGTCCCAACACATGTAAGTTAGAAAGCAGTAAGTTTCAGAAGATGTCCACTACATAATAAACCCTTTTTAAAAAACAATAAAACCAATATCCAGTCTTGGAAGTCACAGTGAGGAGAGAGAGGAGGTGAGAGTAAAATGGAGGAGTGAATATGGCATTGAGTTATTTGAGGCTTACAAGTTGACAAAGAGAAAATGCCTGAAGTAGAAGGTGGCAGCTGAAATCTGTAATAGGAATAACAAACTATTGATAAGCCAGAGAGAGGAATTAGATGAGGAACAGAGATCACTGTTAGCCAAGGGGAGACATAAGAGATGCTAAAGGGAAGAATTATATTTGTTCTGAGGAGGGGGAACATACACAATCAAACACACGAAGACTGCTGTCAGTAGAGGCTGGGAACGGAGACAACAGTCTGGCCATATGGCATGTTCCCACTGTTCTCAGCTTACACCAGTGAATCCATAGGGAGATTTATACCTCCTGTAATTCAGAAAACTCTACATCCACCTCTGAAACCCATGGGTCAGATAGTAACTTTGCTCTAATATAAGCCCTAAGATCCACAAAACAAGAAGTAGCAACCATCTCAAGGCATTTTTCATTGGGAAGTTGTTTTAATCAGTAGATAATGCCAGTCAAAGCTGTAGTGGCCTCTCATACATTTCTAAACTCAGTGTTAAGGAGAATTTAAGGCAACTAGGAGGGATTCACCAAGCAAATATCATATTTGACAACTAAATTTCCTTTTCTCAACCGATCACTGGGGTTACTTAGAAGAATGAGCACTGTATTGCTTATGTAACCTTTAGGCAGCAAAGCAGGTCAATATTTGACTCTTGCACTGCTCAGTGTAGACAAGTAATTTAGTTACACCACTGAAAGAGAAAGATGGTGAAAGCCAAAAATCACTGTCAAAGACAGTAGGTCCCTGTGATAAGAGAGAATCTCATTCGGCAAAGCGGTAACATTTTATAAGCTCACAAAAACTTGCAATACTGGTCAAATGCCAGGAATCAGATGTTAAGCAGATTAAAGAATGGACTGGCTCACCAGCTGCAAGTTGAATGAATGCAGAAGGTTTCATTTTGGATCGATGAGCTCCAAAGTGGGCTAAAGCCTCCTGATGAGGGAGCTCCAATACACCAGCTTGCGTTCATAGTGCCAGGAAGGTACCACCAGCTACTTATGCTCAGGTCCAGCAGAGGGAAAGCAAGGGCTCCTTGACTGTGTCAGGAACAGAACTTTTTGTTGTTTTGGTTTGTTTTCTGAAAACCCACAGTGTAATAGTATCCCCAAACTACCAGATGATTATCGGAAGTTTAAGATATATGCAATTTGTCTCCTTGGAGTACTTCACAATATTAGCTTTAGGTTTCAGAGTGTTGAGTGTTAAATTACTCATCACAAACAAAAGAACTACTGCAGGATAGGTGTTGATAATAATGCCTGATAGCTGTGCATAATGTTTTGATTGGCAGAAGGTAGTCTGACTACTACAGGAAGCAATTGGCCAGACGATCTTGTTGAGGCATAAATAGTAAAAAAGCAAAAATTGTACATGAGAGAAAAATTTGCACAAAAAAATGTGGAGCTCTGTCTACTAATTCCCTATCAAATAAAAAAGAGCTTTTCCCTTACCGGTGGATTTGTCTCCTATGCAATGCAAAGAGAAACAAGAGACTCTGAAGGCAGAGATGGATATTTGCATGCAAAACAGTGGTTCTTTAAGTTTTTGCCCCATGGTCATCAGAGGTAAATGGGAATTTATGCTGGTGAACCACTTCTCATTAAGGTAAAATGAAATAAACTGTGAACACAGGACAGAGTGGAAGACAGAGGAATCGTAATAACACTCAAGGAAACGTACCCAGTCTTAAACTGAAAAAAAACCCATTATGTCCTTAGTCTGATCATGACGGCACTGACATAACATTAGTGGGACAAGGGACCAAGACAACCAACATTTCATGGAAAGTATTTTCCAGCAGACAAGGAAGTTCTCATCAGAGTACAAGGTGAAAAAGGCCCTTCTACTATCTTCATTCAGTTCCTGGTCTGAAGTTCCCTTTCCCTTAAAACCCAGACCAAAATAAGAGTTGGATATTCTCTTCTCTTCAGGAATCAGTGGTTATAGAAGAAAATGTATGAGACACTTTACTATGTAGGGAGCCAAGAGAATTAAAGAAATATGCATAACATGGCTGTTTCCTACTGTCAACAAGGGGAAAAATTCTCTGAGAGATGGCTGATGCCAAACATTTTTCAACGCTTGATATGTCAGCAAGGTTCTGGCAGGTGTCCTTAGGAAAACAGAGCACTCGTCTGAGCATGTTCAATACCCCCTTGGGAAAGACTGTTTTCTCAGACTGTGTGAAGCAAGAAAATACAACTTTTTTTCATAGTAGAGTAAACCCTAAGATTTACCCATTGGAGGTCCTGATGTAAAAAAAAAAAAAAAAATAAAAAAAGAGAGAGAATGCAGCTTTGATGCTCTGAGAAGCTTTGAGGAAAATCAGTGCTTCTGCGCTAAACTTAAGCAAAATGCAGACTCTGTGGAAAGGGAATTACCTACTGCAGCTGCTCAGAGTACAGCACAGTGTGCTGCAGACTATGACACAGGTTGTCACATCTCCTCCAACAGGAGAGAGGGACACAAGGACTAGACTGTGAAGGGAACACCTATGTGGTGTGGGTGCATGACCAGCACCCTAGGAGCAATAGCATGCAAAGCTAGGCAAAGGACAGAGGATACAGATCATAGTAAAGAGGAAACTGAAAGGGTTAAATGAATCCATGTTCTGGAGTAAAGACTTGTGAGGGTGATCTCAAACTAAGTGGTCTCCAGATGCTTTCGGGAAGGTCTGAGCACAGATCTCCTGCACTTTCATAGCCAAGATTGGGGTTTACGCATCCCACTTGCTAACAAGTGGAGTGTTAATATACTCAAGAAGAGCAGAAGGAGCATCAGACTTAGAGTGTGGGTGTTAAAAAGTTTCGTGTTTTTATTTATGGGAGGCCAAGGTTAGCCTAAATTACCATAAACCACTTTTTGCCACTGCCAAAAGGGACCTGTCAACTTTCCCACCTCCAACCATAAGAACAGAGATTCCAGCTACAAATAATTTTCAAATTAAATATAAATGAGGATATGTTTGATTGTTCAGCCACAATCTTGATGACATCTGACAAAAAGGCAGGAGAGGAAAGTCAATGTTAGATTATGTGCTTGACAACTTGAATTTTTACACAGAAACCCCTGAATGTTTTGGTTTCAGTTAAAAGCTAGTTAATTTATCTTAATTCATTACATGAATTAACTAAGACCAGCAAAACAGTCACAGCCCTTATTATCAATTTAAGAAAGATCTCTAAGAACTGCCAAAACTTAGTGGTCATGAGTACAAGGAATTCACCAGGAAGTTCAGGTTTAGACATGCAACTGCTAGTCTCACCTGTCCCAAACCTAACAAACATCTAACAATAACACATCTTATTAAAGAAATAAAATCATGGAATCATATTTTGATCTGCATTTTGGACTGTTAGGCACCAGGATAGCACCAAGAAAAGCCAAAGTTGTCTTCTGGGAACACGTGAGTTTAATAGAAAAGTGTGGGCATGGTTGGAAAGCAACAGCAGGGTTCACATCTGACTGTGGATATAAAAGGAGAAAAATGAGGCAAAACAAGGTCAGTCATGTTCATGGTCCTTAGAGCTCTTAGAATTCTTCATGAAAATGGCAATGCAATTATTTATGCCCAAATACATTATGTCGAGCCCTGAGGTCAAAACAGGTGTCTCAGTGTTGATGGAAGGCAGAGACATTGTGGGGTGCTGAATTGCCCTTTTTGCCCAGAGAAGTCCAAAACTGGAAACAGCTGCATCGTCTTGAGACTTCTGACTTCTAAACACAAGAAGTTTGGGACAAGTCAACTTTCCACTGGCCAGTAACACAAGGAAGACTGCTTGCAGGGATGTCTCAGAGACTCACATTACAGCTAATTAATAGATTTGTCATAGGTATTTTGGATTCTGATGGTTATTGCTAATTTCTGATGGCCTTATGATTAATTGGGAAAGGAAGATGAGACAATTATATCTCCAGGAAGGTAGAGCAGGAGCTAGTTGAAGCTGGTTGTTATGTTCTTCAGCTATTCACATTGTGTGATGTTGACCAAACTAAAACTCAGATATTGAGTGGAGCAGATCTCTGTCAGATTTTTTGGCTCAGCTATTGCTCAGAAGAAGTACATGCTTCTCCTGTAGCAAACCTAAGCGAGACTATAGCTTTCTCTCTTTTTAACATTGTCTGGATCAGATGCCTGAGCTTAGGATCTTTGCCCCTTTGGAGAACTTGCACCAGAGCACACAAAAGTTTTTTCAGCAGAAACAGCACCTTCTCTCTTTTCTCACATTTCTTTTATGGAGAGACTCAGCTCTTCCAAACCTTCCTGTTGCAGCTCTCTCAACAGAAAACTTCCCATGGACTCCTTAGAGACCCTCCTTTCATTTTCTTTAACACTTGCATCCATTTAGATGGAATTAATTCTGCTTGTGTTCTTTCTTCTCTCATTCTACTTCTAGATTAGTTTTGAATGCTCAGAGGTTGTTAATTATCACAAGCCAGAGCTTTACTACAGTTGCATCTCTGGCTGCTTTATTGTAGCATTTCATTAATTTTTTTAAACCATTCTTCAAAAATTGTAATGGCCTTTTTGTCTCTTGAATAATGCCAGTTTGGGCTTTGCCATTGCTTTCCTTCTCCTTTTGCATCTTGGCTAAGGTTACTTTCTTCATAATCTCTCATTCAGTGACTGTCAACTTGCATCCCCAGCAAAGCCCCAAAAGTTAGTCCCAATCTAGCCTGTACTCAATGTCCGCAGCTCTAGCTGCTGCCCTGGATGTTACATTCTGATATTGAAAGTGCTGACTCTGAAGCAAGTCTGGCAAGTACAGTGGATGTGCCACCCATCTCTCTTGTGTTATGGGCAAGCGCTCCAACCCCTGGACTGCAAGGCAAAAGCAAAGGGGCACTGCACATCCTCTCACAGGAATCAGTCCTGCCCTGTTGGGCACCTGTTTCCAAGAGACAGCTTGGTGATGTGAACCCCAGCAGCTCTCCCCTCTGCCTCGACTGGCCCCAGGAGGAACCCGTGTCTGGGTACAGTCTGGAGCCTCCCTTTGACCACAGCTTTGTTTTTCCCCCCTAAAAGAAGAATCTTGGGGTTTTTTTAACAGCTCCCTGGGATAAATCTATTCTATAGTTAGAAAATATTTTTCAAGAAAAATAACAGACAATATAGTTTTAGCTAACATCTATATATTTTTTATAATGTCAGTTGTGATTAACATTGCTATGGGAAGATTCCCACCCATGAAGACTTCACTACCTTCAATTTCAGAAGTTTGTACTGGGGACAAATCTGGTGCACTGTTACTGTTTTTACAAATAATCTAATAATGATATATACTATCCATGTATTCTCTGGTTGAAAACAGAGAATGAAGTATGAAACACAATGATAGAATTATGAAATTAAATATTGCTGAAATCCAGTCTTTTTCAAAACTGACGTTTGTGCAACAGAAACATTTGATTTCACCCTGAATTGAGACAATAATAAATTCTCAGATGTCAGCATTTCTTACCAAAATTATATTCCATATCTCAGCTGGGCTTGTCTAACAGGATTTTCTCAGCATTGTTCCCAAGGTTTTTTCTCCTTAAAAGATAGCATTAATACACCCATGAAAACTTTTATTTTTCTCTCTTCATTACATTTCTTTTAACATGTTGTCCTATTGACTTAATAACTAGCATTATTGTGTTGCATATAATGAAGTAACCAATGGTGTCTTATTGGAGAATCCGATCCAACCTCTATTCCTTTTGTTTTATATTAAAGCATCATTAAAAAGTTACACAGTCATCTAGTCCAACTAGTTCTGGTCAAAGCATGGCTAATTTTAAAGCTAGATCAAGTTGCTCAGGGCATTGCCCAGCAGAGTTTTGATCATCTCTAAATTACCTAGGCCTGTATGACATGAAAACTTCTAAGAGGCGTGGAGTCAGGACCTGCATCTCCTATTTACAGCACCAGTCCATCCATAGTGCCATAAATCATTTTGATGCATAAAGTACACAAGAATGAGTAGATTTTCTGCAAGAAAAAAGTGCTTGCTTTATCTACTTGCACATGGTTGACATAAAAAAATGGCTGACATCAATGTACAAAAAGTACAAATATACAAAAATGTGCAACCACTGGGCTGGTTAATACACACAAAAAGAGGGAAGAAACCCAAAACAACTGTCCTCACCAAACCAGCTTGTTTTTTTCTTGTTTACTCTGTTTATCCGCTAACTTTGAATTCCTTAGGACATTTTTTTCTGCGCCTGCCTTTCAGACCAGAAGGATTTTAGATCAGGGCTCATATGTAGCTTTCTGCATTATGCAGGGTTGATAAATAAAAAATAAATAATAATGAATATAACTGAAGAATTAGCATAAATATCTCAATAGACACTATAATTAGCAATACACCATTTGTAAGTTAAAAGTTTTTACATTAAATGAAATGAGAAGAATGAAGTGATTAGCTCTGTTACTACATTTTCCTTCCATTTCCAGATGTATTCTCTAATAAAATCCTAAACAAGGTGCAGGCATGCACTAGTCTGTCATGCTACTGTTATGTTGCCAAACAGGTAGCATGAATTTCCCTCAGCAAGCTATAAAAAGTGCAGAAGTCAATGAAGCAGGATTTATGGTTAGAGAAAGAGATTACAGAATGAGACTTAAGCACATGCTTAACTGCTTTGCTGAGCTAAGGCGTATATGGGGACACAGATAACTAACATTTGCAAAATCCTTCATGATAGCAAACCACCATTAACCCTAAAATGGTTATATCAAATGACATCATGATGCCAGCAGCTTATTAACAGACCTTTTATTTTTAATGGAACTGCTGTCTCTTATTGTATCCTATTTCATATCTTGTAAAGATGTTGGTTTCTATCATTTTGTTGCATAATTTAGACTAATATCAATTTTTGTCATGACAACTTAGTTCTCCAAGATAGTACTGTACTTTTATTCTTAAGGAATAGATAATGAACTTCAAATAATGTGGGAAAAATATATGTAAGAGTTGAAATTATTGGTTTTTTGAGCACAATAGATAAAATATTAAAAGGAATATATTTAACTAGTAATTCTTCTCTGAAGATGGCACAGGTCATTATTTTTTAGATCTGATTTTAGAACAGACTATAGATGCAATATAGAAGCAGTTTTTCATACCACAGCTGGTTACAGTTATCATAATAAAGCAAGTTAAAGTGGAGAAAGTGGCTTTGCAGCTCTACGTTGCTGATTCATATTGAGGTCAGATAACTAATAGCAAGAATTTAGTCTCAGGAATTATAACTGATTTTGGTACTGTTCAAGACACTTAAATAATAAAATAGGTGACAGTGTAGTGTTTATTCAATACTTTACTGTTGTAAATTATTGTATATATTGTAGCTTCAGAATAAAACAATCCTCTCATAAATTTGATCTGAGATAACACATCATGAGAAAGCCTCCAATAGCCTTTATGTTTTACTCTTCGGTATGATATTTTAAATATATATGGCCAGACTGTCTCTTGCATCAAGATTCAGACACACACAGACTCCCTGATCCTCCCTAATCCTCGAGCTGTTCCTCAAGCTGAGCTAGTCCTTATGGTGCTGCCTATGGAACTGCAAGACATCAGATCCCAGCAGTGGTTGGCAGCTGGACTCCAGCCTGGCATGTCCATAGTCGTTTCTTTCCCAAAGCTCACAGATTTAGACTGGAAGCCTTCATATCCCCAGTCGAGACTCCCAGCTACCTGTGACCAAAGTCCTGGGAAATGGGTCCATTGACCCTACATGTAATGAAGATCTAGTCATAAAATACTGCCTTTTTTAAAAAAAAAAAAAAAAAGGAAATTATTTCACAAATGGAGAACTGCTATTGATTTGCCAGCACAGTCTATGCTGTCTGGATATTTAACTACTCAATCAAAGCTACTGGCATCCCTTGCTTGAGACATATGAGATAGATTGCTTCCCCAGGGTATCTCCTCCATTTATTTCAAAATTCCTGTTGATTCCTCCAGGTAATGTGCATAAAATCTACACTATATATATACACTCCTTTTCTGCAAGGGCACAAACTTGATTAAAGTACCATTTCATCTTTCTACAATTCTATCTGGTCAGCCTTTCTTCCAATGCTAAGGACTAAGAAGTGCAAGAAGATGTATGAGAGAATCACAGCACGGCTGAGGTGGGAAGACACCTCTGGAGATTATCTAATTCAACTCCCCTGGTTAAGCAGGGTCACTTACAACAGGTTGCTCAGGACCCTATTCAGTCAGGTTTTGGATATCTCCAAAGTTGAAAAGTAAACCTCTCTGAGAAACCTGTTCTGGTGTCTGACCACACTCAGAGTGCAGAAGTTTTTTTCTTATGTTTAAATGGCATTTCCTGCATTTCAGTTTGTGCCCATTGCCTCTTTCCTCTCACTGGGCACCACTGAGAAGAGTCTGTCTCCATCCTCTTTGCACTCTCCTTTCAGGTACTTATGCACATTCATAAGATCCCCCCTGAGCCCTCTCTTCTCCAAGCTAAACAGACTGAGCTCTCTCAGCCTTTCCTCATAGGAGAGATGCTCCAGTCCCTTAATCATCCTTGTGGCCCATTGCTGGACTCTCTCCAGTATGTCCATGTCTCTCTTGTACTGGGGTATATGAGGTCATAGCCCTGCAACTGCACACAGACTTCTAATTTCTCCTGTTTGTTCCCCATGCTGCACAAGCACTTGAGAGACGCACCCTGTCACACGTATTTCCCAGAAAGAGCGTAAGATCTTCTTGCTTTCATCATCTCTGATGCTATCCAGGCTGCTGATCTCCTGCAACTCCTCCGCTTGGTGACATAGACCCTCCATCAGTGCCCACCTCCCAGGGGCAAGGAGGGAGTCCACCTCCCACTGCCCCAGCATCAGCGAGAGGTCCCAGGCACTCTGGCAGCCCCAGACCCAGACAGCTGTGCCCTCCTTCAGGAGCTCAGTCTGTGTTGAGGCCTCTGATGCCAGGATAGATGCTCCAGCAGGTGCTGGGGACCATGCCCTGGGGGACCACTGCTGCAGAGCACCATTTCAGGTCCCATTTCCCACAACCTTCTGCACAAGTGGCTGCCCAAACTGCTGTGCCTGCTGGCTGCCTCTGTCAACTGCGTTCTCAGGCAGGGAGGGTGAAGGTTTCTTGAAGAAGCTGAAGCTGTCTGGAGCTTTCCATAGGACCACTGTGAATTGCACAGTAGGAACAACCCTCATGCCATTGGATTTAAAGCAAAGCAGCCACACTAAGCCACACTATGAGACCTGTGAATTTGCAGATGATTTGATGGAAGTTCATTAGAGAAAAAAATCTGAAGAAACAGGGAAAAAAAAATGACAATCACTAGGCCAAGGATCAGCAATCTGGAGCTGAGGTTTGGAAAAGGATGACTACTATTCTTCAAAAAGACAGCGAGGCAGTTTCAAGCTGCAGTGTTTGTAGAGAACAAAGCTCCTGTACAAATAAACAAGTGCTGACACTAGTGAATGAAGAGAGTGATTGTAAAAAAAAAAAAAAAAAAAAAAAAAAACCACCAACAAACAAACCCTGAAACAAATTCCTAACAGTGTCATTCTCACTAGGAATGTGGCAGGAGTTCCTCTTTCTTTCTCAAGGCACTTCTGTACAGCATCTGGACAGGCGATCACATATACCCCTAACGACAATTTGAAGACTGGCACAAAAACATCAAGAGGAGTCGTAAATGGCAGATCTGAAAGATGCTTTCAGCATCCAACAGAGTAGTTTTTCCCACAAACCACTTGCCAACATCCTGACACACAAACACCTCTATATTTATACAGTATGTGATTTATATCTTGCCAATTGCAATATACTTCTCTTTAGGGATGGCTTCTATCCATACTGGCACCAGCAAAGAGCTCACAATATTTCTGCTCTTCAGAGATTAAAAAGAAAATAACTATGTGATGTGTCAAAGAGAGGTAACAGAAGCTGGATATATGTCAACAGAAGCCTTTTAGTGCTAAAATACAGACAAGGTACCTGATATGCAGATTGTTCTGAAATTCATCACTTTTGAAGATAAAGCATGTAATTAGAAGGTTTTTCTTCTCTTTATGGGATGATTTATAACACTGCTTTCCTTAATAAGACATTGTGTAAACACTTTTTATTTTTATGGGATTTTACAGCTAAAACACTGTGTAACTAATACACACCTATCATTTTCTTGTTTCCTTCATCAAGTTAGTGACCCACCTGCTGTGTGGCACATTCTGTGTGACAATGTAGAGACAGAGTCAGTCTGTGCCCACCGCAATATTATCGCAACATCATGAAGACAGAGCATCACGCATTTATAAAAGAAGGAAATATTCTCCCCATTTCACAGAGAATTAGAGATGGTCAGGATTTTTCTTGCTTTTCTTGGAAAATGCCAACTCATCAAAATCAAACCTATTTTTAGGAAGCGTCTTCGAGCGTCTCCTGATTTGGGGCAGATGTTTGAAAATGCTGGAAGAAATTATTTTAATTGATTAAATTAAATTGCACCATCTCTTTGTAGACTGTATTCAAAAGGAAAACACATACAGAAAGTTAAGTTACCCAGTAACGCATACTGTGTTTGACTCCAATGCTATTTAGAGTAACGTGCCCCACATTATTTAAATGCAATCCTTCTTTTTGAAGCTGGGCCACTTTCCAGCAGGAATACAAGAGTCATGGGAGTGGGTGGGAATACCAGCAAGAAGACTAACAGCTCTTGCTCTGAGTGCTCTGGATATGTATTCTGCTTTCTAAAGATACTTGCCTCAGATACGGTTTATTCTGCGAGTTTGCAAAAACTGTGGGCTAGTTTCACACCTTCCTTCTCCCGTGTAGAAAACAACCGGCACTGAGAACATTACAAGATTCTTGTAGAGAAACCCCAAATACAGCATCATTCTGTGGCTCCATGGTTATGAGCCTTATGAGGGATGGATTGATAGGGGAGATCCTTGGCTTTTGTTCCTATCAATGGCTGTTTATATTCTGTACATTAAACATACATTGGATAAAATACACAACATGGGAAGGTGCAAGGACTAAAATTATTGTTTTCCTTCTACCAAAGCAAAGTTCAGGCCCTGACCACTAACTGGCATAGTGGTATGTGCAGCTCTTTGCCCTTTCCAGCCCTGTGAATCTTAGACTCTTCCCAAAGTTCCCCGCCAACAAAGTGCTGCCACCTTTTTGCCCACTCTTTTTGCTCACCCTCCTAGATCCTGCTCAGGGGCAGTCCAAGGAAAGTGAGCAAGGGTTTTCAGTGCCCCGAGCAACAGATTAAACAAACAGGAGTTACGCATATATAATCAAGGGGGTCTAGTCAGAGGAGCAGCTACCGTCGCATTTTGCAAGGGGTCTGTGTGACCTTTATTTTTAATTGTTGTGCACTTGGAGGGTCAGTGAGACACCCAGGCTAGCCTGAGCCAGTTAGGAACATTAGCTTATCAGAACTTTCCACAATAGCAATTTTGGACTTAAAGCCTAAATTTTACCTGAGTCACATTTTAGGCTCTGGAGTCTTTTCTGGGATATGGCTCAAGAACACGAAGCCAGCCAGTACTGCATGCTAGGATCTTTGGTTTTCCTGTACAGGACACAGCTCTTTCCTTCTGTACTGTCATGCAAAGCATCCATCCAGCCTGGTGTAGCTCCATACAACTGTCATCATCCAGAAGAGCAACACTCAGCACTTTGTGTTTTCCAAGTGCCCTACAAATGCTTTAGAGTAACTAATCAAGCTGTGTGTTACCTGTAAAATAGTCTGTGATTTTGGCAACAGTGAAGGTATTACTCTCACACAAGAACAGGTTTACTTCACAGTCCCTTTTCCTCCTATCACCCCCAGTCTTTGCTCTCCCTACAGCCAGCTTCTTCTGCCTCTCCTGTCTTTGTTATTTGAGGTTATGTGAGGGTAAAGTTTTTCTGAAACTTCTTTTAAAGAAACAATATTTTTTGTTTCGGACTATGTGGATGGATACATGAATTAAAATATGAACCATGAGTATAACTAATATAATAGAACTGGGAGAATGATTTTTCATTTTGCTGGCAGATCTGAAAAATCTGGAGAAAATTTCACTTGACTCAACAAAATGGTTGGTGCTGCTTTCAGGTTTTGTTTACATTAAGAATATAATTAAAATACAAATTTTCAACCTTTTTTTTAGAAGATGTTAAATTAAAGTCATTTTAACAAATGTGTTTAGTTTTTTTAATTGGAACAGATTTGCTAAAAAAAAGCTGTAATGTTCTAAAGAATGTCAGCTGACTTAAATCTGCATTTTTGGTGAAATGAAGTTGCAATTGGATTTTTGCCCATGTTTATTAATCACTCCTTACACAACTAAATGAATACTCTCTATCATCACAGTTTATAGCAAGGAAACTAAACAGGAGGATCTAAACAGTGTTTCTTGCTGAAGAGAGGACAGTCTTAGAGCAAGGATTGCATTTCAAGAAACCTTAGGGCTCTCATGGATGGCTTGCCTAGTATTTAGCAATGGTGCCAGCAGCTTGCCCATACCTCTGCTTGTGGTTTCCATCTACCAAGAAGACACTGAAAGCAACTCAGCTTCAGCTTGACATAGCAGGATGCACATCCATCAGTTAGAGTTTATGTTAAAACATCAGTCTTGAAACTGCCAAAGGTGAGAAGCTGAGACATGTTCACTTCAGCCATCCCTGCTCCATACGCAATAACTCCTAACAGAGGAAAAGGGCAGGGTTGGAAGGGATGTTACTGGCTTAAATGCCTCAGCAAGAATTCATCTGCCAGTGCCCTTGTCTTTCAAACCACACTTCTTTATCTCTACATGATCAAGGACTACATTGACTTTTCCAGGACTGCTAAGCCAAAGAAAAAAAAGCAAACCTAATTTCACCACTTACGAAAGTTAATGATGTAAATCAAAACCAAGAAATGCCCCTTCAAAACTCAGTTTCCTGAAGCTTGTAAAGAAGAAAATGGAGCCAGATATCCTGAACAGAGCAAAACAAATCAGAGACAGTAAAAAACCTCCCCAAACACAGAAGAAATTCTTTGAGAGTGTGTGTGTGTGTGTGCGCGCGCGCGCGCACCCTATTGGGCACAATTAATATATCATTACTTAGCATAACTAAGGTACAGTTCCCAAGACCTCTCTAAAGATCTTCTGGATAAGAGACATAACAAAGGTCTGTATTACTTCCATAGCACTTCTAGATTAACCTAACCTACTGACTGTCATTAAGAGAAAATATATACTGCAGTCACTACATGTATGTCAAAATTAACACAAAGAATTCTCCCCCCACATATTAGCACATATTTTTCTGTCAGCTAGCAAAAACCTGTGATTTGAACCAAATATTTTCTGCACCTGTGTTCTGTAAGGTTTGTATTTGATAGATTCGGATTTGAATGGCAAAAAGATGCTTATATGTTCTAGTAAAACATATTCATGGATATGAACTTCTGTGTAATATAAATTAGAAATCTGTTATGTACCCTTGTCCAATTAATATTGTTGCTAGAACCTGAAAATGTAAATTGCTCACATGTAAAAATAACTGCAGATGAGAAAAATGAAAATCATATGCAATATACAAAAATTTAATAGATAAATAGCAGCTGATTATGCACAGACTGAAAACTTGCACTCCCAATTTCATATAAGTAATGTATGTTAAAATAAATATTGCATCTAATAGCTCTTTTTATATAGTATTCCATATAGACATTTACATGTATAAATAGTCTGCATGTTTGTGTGTGTACCTGCATTCATACACATCACAAATTCTGTTAAAATGTTCTCTAACATAAATTCACTTCAATGCCTTGATGTATCTGTGACAGAATGAAGAAACAATCCCATTATATATATAAAGCATGCGTGTTCTGTTCTTATTCTTCTTTCCTGCTGAACTTGTTCAGATGCTCACCCGGCAGTGTTGATCCGCACTGTTCACATCTACAAAGAAACTGTGAATGCTGTAAGCAGGATTGTTCTAGACCTCAACTCTATCAATATTTGGTTTCAGGACTGTAGCATCATGTATGTTTGCACAGCATAAAAGTAATAAAAATTGAGCGCTTTTTATCAAAAGTCACAAGCAATGTGGTGAGGATGGCTTGTCCTACCGTATACTTGAGGTACCAATCCTGCCAGCTCTGCAGTGTTAGAGACAAAAACGAGAAAAAATTCCTATTTCCAGTGGCCTTCTCCAGACGAGGTGGGTTGGCATGATGCTCCAGTAGTTAGCTTCTTTCAGGACTGTGGTTCGGAGCACTGCACGCACACGAGTACCATGCCATTCTGTGTACTGTGCGGCTGCCAAATTTAGACCTTCTCTAAGTTGCAGAACAAGAACATCTTCCTCCTGTTTCTACATTTCTGGCCTGGTTGAAGTAGAAGGATTTCACATTTGAGTTGTGCTGCATTCACACCCCGACCTGTAATCAAAAGTCTGAATGTTGAAAAAAAGGCATGGGACAAAAATGCCCTGCAGCTGCCAAATGTATAAACACAAGAGCAATTCCAACAACGTATTTTTTAAATGTTTCATAAAAATGAAATTTAAAAGATGTTATTCATTAACACCTGGAGTAAGATTTCATGGCATGTTATTATATTCTGAAGTAGTTACCACTTTGTTACTGATCCGGGTTGGTGAAACAGCACTCCAGCCTTGATTCCCTGGGCTTAGGTAACCGAGCGGTGAGTGGAAACCTGCGAGTCCTCTATTCAGTTTGGTAAACACGGTCTTGTCTGTCACTTCTCATTGTTCCTCTTCAAAGTACAGTCGCCACCTTATCTGGCAACAGCTTTCTTGAAGAGTGCTGCTCATGTGAAATAATCTTTCACCGCCGAGGCCAGCATTTCCCTAACACAAGAAGAAACATTTATCTTGCTGTTAATGGTTAATTAATTTTGAAAATGTATATTACAACACAATAAAAAAAAAAAAAAAAAAGCCAGGCCGGACAATGGAGCAAAATGTCCCTTCCTCAAATTGACTCCTATTTAGTTCTTCCAATGTCATCCAAAACACAGATAACTTTTCTTTCATGAATTGTTCTCCTGAATGATTTATACATGTTGTGTTATCTGAGGCCCTTTCCAGATCCCCTGTGGTTTCAGCCAGCCATCAGCTGCATAATTGTTAATTTTAACACTATAAAAGGTTCTGATGCCGAGGAGATAAAGCGTCGGAGGAAGAATTAATTGAAATGTATCTTCCAATCACACTGGTTCCCTACTTCCAGTTCCACAAAAATTATACATTGGATTTGAGGTTAAAATAAATTTACATTTGTGCTACCCATAAAGCTTTTGGACTAGTAGAAAATAGATAAGTTAATTGTTTCTAAAACCCATAAAGGGTTTACCCTGAGAATAATTCAGGGCAGTCTCCTGTTCATAGCCCACAGCACCGTGAGCAGCCGGATAGAGGATTCTTCCCAAGCTACTGCAGACATAATTGGTCAGGAGATATGTGACAGGAGTCTTTTACAACAGCAGGTGATAGACTGACAGAAAAGGAGCTCAAGCTCCACCAATATTTAATCTGGATATTAAACACTCTATGCTTCCTAGAGCTACTAATACTTTTTTTTTCCCTAATGTTTACTCTGCCTGTTTGCTTCAAGTGAAGTATTATGAGGTAAAGCTACCAGGTTTTGATTCTTTCATTTACATTTTTATTATAAATATATAAATACATACAAAATGTGCAAAATTAGTTTTAAATGCTATTTGGAGGAACGCTGTTGGGGCAAATGAATTCAGAGATCACAGGATTTGTATTTCATTTACAGTTAGATGACTGTAAAAGGCCATCCTCATTTAACTGAGGACCCCGAAACAGGCTAAGAATATCCCTGTTAAGCCTTTGTTTGAACACTATCACTATTAACAAATGTCTTTAGCCAGATTCTTTAGAAATGGGCTTTCACTGCGTACTATGTATGTTTCCTGGGTGCAGAGGAGAGTAAAAGGAGGCAACAAGGTCTGCTGCTTAACTTCTTCACCCTCTGTTCACACGGGGTGGGGAGCTGTACCAGACCACCAGCTTCTCACTTGTAAATACCCCAGTTCAGACTCTGCACAGGGAAAAAACTGTGGAGGTTTCATCTCAGAACTCAGCAAATGTTTGTCCACACATTAAAGACACCACATTTCTGCCGTAAGGGGATACAGTGTAAAAACAGCAACAAACTGAGATGAAGGGGGACTGGGAGAAGCTGGGAGGGAAATCTTGCACAGCACCTGCCCACACTGTACTTGGATTTAGTCCACTTCATGAGTCCTACTTTCATGAATACCAAATTCAACAAATGCAGTGTAAGAAAAGACCGGTATTAGAATCTGCTTTATGCTAAGATGCATTATCACTTGAAGAACATTTTATTGCTTAGTAAAACACTCAGTATTTCCCTCATCATTAAGTCTCTCACAGAAAAGAATAACATGTTAGTTGTTTCAAGTCACAGAGCAAATGCAAGGATTATACACCTATAATTTTAGGACACAAAGGCACAGAGCCCCAAAGCAAACAAAGATGCCAGCTGAGCTGAGAACATACTTAGATATTACACAGCATATTGTATTAAGAACATGAGAGGCATCAAAACCTCTCCTCAGCAAAGCTCAAGTATGGCATACAGGGCCAGAAGTGAGCAAAGTTTAGTCATTATGATTCGTGGAAAATAATTCCCATTTCTCAGCAATCCATGTCTTTAATTGCATTTTCTGTATAAGCTGAATACAGGTAGGTAGAACTGTAGGCAGAATTACAATGCAGCAACAGAGCACTAATGGTTTACTAAGCCTGGGATATTGGGTATTTAATTTTGCTTTTAAATCCATACTGTGGCGGACACTTACACAGACTATAGAAAAGAAGATATGTCCCAATCAGTTTATAAGATAGCATGAAGAAAATGCATAACAGAGCAACCAGATATATAAAAATAGAATAATACAAAGAAATAGTATCTACTGCAAAGCTACAATTCAATCTTTCTACAACACAGGTGCAAAACTAAACTGGCTTATGAATAGCACAGGAATCCATACAGTCAGAGCTATGTAACCTATGTCAAATCAAAAACCTTGAATTATTGTTTATCACTGTTATTTTAATTTTTAAAAAGGAAAATATCTAATGACTATGTCAAGCAATAAACATTATTAAATTATAATTTTGTACTGAGCACATATGAGAAATTATAAGGTTTATATGCTCTCCATCTACTCTCCCTTTCTTCCGCCTCCTTATCCCTTTGTTTTTTTTCTCTGTATGTTTATGTGTTCATGTTAGAGGTGGGGAGAAATTAATATTGAACATGGGAGGCAAATTCCAGCCTGGCTTACATCTTGTGCAATTCTCCTGATTTCAGGTCAGTAGGGATTTGTCTCATACCTTTTGACCTGAACACTTAATTGAAGTTCAGGGTCTTGTGAGTTTTTTTCCTTTAGAAAGAGAAATTTCAAATGGAACCAGATCTCTCTGATAAAATCTATTTATTTACAAAGACTTTATGAAGTCCCAGTTCCCTGAGCATGGGAAGATTCAAGTATTCAGCTCAAAGGTTTCCTTTCTAGGTTTTTTCTGATGGCCACAATCTCAGTATTTTGTTTAGGCTCTATCTCATTTCTCTGTATTTATTCTTAGGGGGGCTTTTCTTTCCCTCCTACATTCAGAGAGACATGGGCACACATCGTGCTCCATTAAAAACAACAGTCAGCCAAACCCCTCTCCTACACCATTCAGCCTGCACAGCTTATGTATGTGCTGTGGTTTTGAACAGTAACATAAGCTTTTGTTTGGGGCGAAGGTCGCTATTATTTCATAAAGAAGCTTAACTGTTTCTTACAGCTGCATTAAAAGAAGGTAGTGGTTACGCCCATAGCTTCAATGACATTTCACCCAACCCACAACACAAGGAATGTAACTCAGGATAGGGTATAGTCTAAGATGTGAGAGACAAATGAGTGCCGACAAAGATGTAGAACGAGTATTTTTACATAATTGACATAGTACATGACAATTAGTTTGAAAAACTAAACCTTATTCAACATAAATAAAGACCATCGTCTGCAAACTGTTTTGAAGATCATTGATAGAAATATTACTTGACGTGCACGCCATCTCTCTGGAGCAGCTGATTGAGTGCTCTACCTCAGCCACTGCCTACTGCTCCATGGCTGGTGCAAGAAACAGACACTGGGACAATTAATGTGTTGAGCCACACCTGAAAGAGCTAGGAAGGACAGCTATAACTTTAATCATGAATAAATACATGTGCTTTGTGTAACTGGGTACAGTTGAGAAAAGTGTCTTGAATGATCTGAGGTTGTAAGATTAATGCACATAAATTACTTCGCATTAAACCCTCATGTGCATGCCTTCATTCATTTTCTACAAGAAACTCCTGTAGAGTTTCACATAGAAGTTGAAGAATCAAGCAGCAGTGAAATCAAATCATTTCACTTCTAAATAGGACCACCTGTGTACAAGTTTTAGAAACCTCAATTTTATATCTTTGCTTACCCTATCTTAATGTCCTATATGAACACATAGCAATTTTTTTT
Source organism: Strix uralensis (assembly GCF_047716275.1). NCBI lineage: Eukaryota > Metazoa > Chordata > Aves > Strigiformes > Strigidae > Strix > Strix uralensis. The sequence goes on from NC_133973.1 coordinate 80,324,819, forward strand.
TCTTTTTTTCTAATTTGTTGATTAGGCTGCGTTGAAGATCAAAGTGATTTCTTCATGGACACAATTATGTATTATGGACAGGTTTATCTTGTTGAGGTGGAGAACCTATTTTAATAGTCTGTCCTTGAAAGCTAATGGTTCCAGTTCAGTTTTGGGTGCTGCTGATAAAGATTGCAATGTAGCTTACATATTTGTGCTTCTTAAATTTGTTGTCATTTTTATCGAGGCAAATGATCTTGGAACATTATTTGTGGTTTCATCAATGTTAGAGACAATGAGACAATTTGTTGACTAAGATAAACAAATGTGGTGCCAGGGATTTCTCCACAGAAATTTGCCAGCTTAGTGGGGATCTGGTCCAATCTTCGGACATTTAGGCTATTAATGAAACACTCAATCATTAAGATATATGAAGCTCTAGCAAGTTTCCTGCACCAGATTTCAGTGCTGTGGATAAGTGTGTTCCTCTCTGCTGGGCTTGTTTAATTCTGGAAAGGTGTCTAGGAGAGCTGGGAGGAGCCGGAAGCTCAGAAGCGCTCATGGATCAGAGGACTTTGAAGAGCCCGAGGAGCTCATGGGCAGAGAGGTGTGGGAAGCTGAGTATCACAAGTTTGGGTGTGACTACAATGCAACCAGGAGCCTGAAGCTCTGGCGATCTGTTTGTGAGAAAGGGAAGGAATGACATTAGGAGAGCTTCACCCCCCTCACTCCCATCCGTTCCTGCTTGTCTAGTCTCAAAACCAACCCATCACCAGAGACTTGTAAGCTAGCAGAGGGAGAATGCAAGGTGCAAGGGAAAGGAGCCTCTTTGGACCTTTTACCTGTGCCACCACTGCCCCTGCTGGCTAGCGATACCACTGCAGTACCAGTCTGCTGGATGAGAGACACTCTCGTTAGGACTGGGATGGACATAGAAGTCATACATGGATTTTTTCTTCTTTGTTTCCAGAGGTAAAAGGCAAGCTTCAGGCTCCATTCATGCCTTGCTGATGCTCCAGGGCAGATCCCATTGACTGAGAAAGCCTGTTACAGGCTGCTCTGTAATGGCCTTATACATTGATAATCACTGATAAACCAGCTTCAAACATCTTTCTCCAATACTTCGTTGTCATAAGTAAACATAGCATACAAACAAGCTGCCAGTGAAAACAGACCTATGCCAAATACATCTGATTTTGAAATACTATGTGTTGGCTGCAGAGCAAAAAAGGAAAGGCTTAATTCCTCCCACCAAGGCAGCTGTGAAATCATGATCAGCAGGACTGCAGAGAATGGCAAGCAGCTTTGTGCGCTGCTGGTGGTGGTGTTTCTACCTCAAAGGAGAATTTAACTTCATGATAACTTTGACTCCAGTCAGCATTACCCTCTCTAAAAGTGTAAATGTAGTGCCTTTACTTGTTTGAATATCGGTAACTGGCACGTAGGATGAGGTTACACGAGTGAGTTACACAGATCTCAGACTGTACTGCTGCTGAAACGGAAGGTCCCATCTTTCTCTTTGCTTTCATCTTTCCATGCCTTCTTGTTTACCAGCATTAGCTATCAAATGGGTGTTCCTGTGACTGGTGAAAACTAGTGTTTTCCTTCTTTTGGGGATGGTTGTTTTTTAGCTGGATCAGCCAACTGATCTGACCACAGCTTTCAGTGCTGGTGCAGAGCAGGAGGAGATGGGTTGTGGAAAGAAAGCTCTGGGAACGCATGCAGGTGAGTCCTCAAGCTGTAATATGGGCATCCTTCAGGGATATATTAGATCCTTCTCTGGCAGCAACGTTTTATGGGGAAAAAAAAGAAAATGGCTTCCAGTTTCTATCTCAATGCTGCTATATCTAGACACTGAGGTTAGAAACACTTGCAGTGCCATCAGGTGACATTGCAATGTGTCTCATATTGTGCTATCCTTACATTCTGTCAGAAACCTCACCAGTGCGGAGTGTGGTTGTCCAGTTCAATGAGGGGCTTGCGTGGAGTGCTTGTATGTTCAGAGTAGTATTGGACTCAGTTCTAGGCTTCAGTAAGAAATACTCATTTTAAGTGGGTGCATTGAATGTAATTGTTCCTGGTTAACTCAGGGACATCTGCTCTCTTTGTACCAGAGTCCAGACAAGATACTGTCTAAAAATCCTATGGGTAGGTTGGAGGCAGGCCCATTCAGTGAGGCACCCCCACTGATATCGCTTTGAAATTCACTTTGTTATTTACCTCTCCTCCTACCTGCCAGAATTGAGATTTGTTGGTCCTTGCATAACTCAGCAAGGCTTGTTTTTGCAGGCTTTTTCTGAATGAAAAAAAAAGGAACGATAGCAGAGCGCCATGGAAAAGTCCTGGCTGGGGGGTGCAAGGTGAGATGGGGAAAGAGGACAAATTCCTGCCCCAATGTTTTGTCCAACCGGTGAAGTTTGTCCAGCCAGCCATAGCCTGGGACCAGCTCTGTATTTGAGTTAGACCAATTTAAATAAATAATCATTAAAGAACAACAATCACCTGAGCCCTAATTCCTGACCAATGCAGAAATGACTTTGTTATCTACACAGAACTATCTGGTTGGGTTGTTTGTGTCAGCTGCATATAATACCTGGCAAGTTCACACCCAACTATTTACATCTCTATGCTAAGATCCAGGAGTGTGTAAACTACAGAGAAATCATGCTTAAATTAACTGTGCTTAGCTTCCTCAACAGAGAAAATAGCAGGGGGGAATACAGAGAGAAGAAAAGCAAAATTTTCTCGTATAATTTTATCTCTAAATACACCTACAGATCAAATACCCACTGAATTATTTCTGATTTCTTGTTAGAATAATCACATGTGCACAAATACACTAAGAATAAAGTTTCAGTGCATTTTGTATTGTTAGACTTCCCATATCCCGGATTCCCCATCGTGTTCAGTCCTGTGTAGATAGTTATAGTAATGTTCTTTTATTAACTTGGCTAGAATAACTGCCATGACTCTCAAAAATGACATTAGTGTTTAGGTATTTGTATGTCTAAGCACTTACATAAGTAATCATATCACAATGTCAACTTATTGTACTTATTATTTTGCAAATGTTACAACCGCCACCTCCTGTTAAACACAAAAAGAAAAAGGAAAAAAAAAAAAAAAGAAGAAAAACGTCAAAGTGCCTGAAGGAATCCTGCCGGTTTTAATTTATTGTTTTGTCTTAAACTCTCTGTGCTATGAGCCAAAATAAACTAATTGCATCTACACTTTGAGGTAAAACTCTCCTGTTAAACTCATCTCTGCCTCTAAGAAAATCAAAACATCCATAAGCATAGCTGTGTTTGAAGGGATCACACTAACACATACAGCAGGCAAGAGAAAGCGATACGTTCTTCTGAAGGAAAAGGATTATGTACTTTCAGTCTTTCCAGCAATGGTAGGAACTGAAAGTTCAACAGACTCCTTATCTTTATGATAACCAGTCATGCTATTAAACAGGAAGAGAGATAAGCAGAGGATAGGTGACCAGCAACAAAGTGGTTTCATGAACTGGCCTTTTACCTAGGAAGACCTGAACTCTACAGTGAAGTTGTGAAAGAGTTGGTCTGGCCAATTTAATTTACTGTCTGCCTACAATAAATCTTGGGGGCAGCTTGGGACAGCCCATGTGTTTCAGTGGGCTTTGAGTGGGGTCGTTAGAGAATAAAGCATGCTTTCTGTATTTGTTATGTCCAAGATCACTGGTTTTTTAAAGCAAACAAGTAAACTATGTTTTATTTTCTATCTACCTATCACACACATAAAACCTGGGAAAAAAAAATCTCATAATAATCCTATTACAGAAAATCCCAACATTAATGCTGATGTAGATTGTATGAAGGTACTTTACACTTTATCTGTCCATGTAATGACCAGGAGAAGAAAAGGACACCAGTTTCACATTTTCCATGAGGCAACAGGATCACTTCCATTCATTTGAGTAGACTGGGGTCATACCTCGTGTTTATGTTTCCATGAACTAGGTTTTAAAGTATGGCTGCAAGGTAGCAGCTTTATTGCTGTTTCTAACAGGGCCACTATTTCAAATGAAGCAAGAGAAAGCACATGGTGTTTCATTGGTCAAAAGGTACTGCTATTGCTTTGTTGTACAGCAGTATTAGCACATCTAATAGGCGTACTTGCAGCATTTTTATAGGATTAGAGCAATAGAGAAGATTATCCACTAATTCGGGGTTTTTTTCTGGCATTTAACAACTTTGTTAAACTACTTTTCAAAAAGAAGGGCGCTTAACACACAGTTTAAAAAAAATAAGTTTTTTGGGTGAAAAACAGACATACATATCTTGTGGCTAAGTTGTGCTTCTTGTCTTTCTGTGTGTTGAAAAAAAAAGGTATGACGCTCCTGACAATTCAGCAAAAGACCATGGCTAGGCCATCCACAAGTTTTCATTTTAGGATCATGTCCATCTGCTTTCTGTTACACAAAGGCTATACGCATAAGAGCAAGTCCCTGTGAGGAAAGCTAGACCATAAATTCATAGTACATCATCGGCACCATTGTAACTGCCGATCATCCCATATTCTTAACTCACAGTGCATGTGAGGTGCTTTGTCATTTTTTCCTCTGAAGGAAGTTATTCTCCTTCCTTTATCCCAAGTTTACCATGCACATAGGCACTTATCGTTGGGGAGTTACATGGGCATGTTCACACACTGGTTTATCTCATGGAAACTTGTTCAGGTAACTCCTAGCCCAGCAGTACTGGGCTCTGTTTGAAAAATGGAGTAAAGACCCAGATAAATGCAAGAAAAATGAACTTCATATAGTCCTTGTTATAACCATTGTTTAACCATCCTACTTGGAAAACAGTTGAAGCATTAAAAAACTGGAGGGGGTGAACAAGAAACAATACAACAATCTGTTTCTATCATAAAGCATAAATGTGCTTTGGGACGATTCCATTCAGAGTATACAGATATTCTCAAGGAATTCAGGGCATAAAATCCGATTCAATCTCCTTGAGGGAATTAAAATCAATGGAAATTATGCACCCTCATACTTTGAAAGATCTGTACTTAATTCTTTTTAGGTCTTTTAGAAGATCCAAGTCTGAATTATTTACTTTCTGGGCAAAGAGTATTTTTGTCATGACCTTCTTCATACTCTGTAAACAACATCTGATAAAATGTAAGAAAAAGAGAACAAGAGAACTGAAAACCAAAAGAACTCCTTCTGGAAATTCTGATTTTATTTTTCCCACTGAAATGAAAAGGTGTCTCCAAGAATGCTGCAAAACTCCTTGTTCTTTTATAGATCTATTACTTAATGTAAGTCTGCTCTCTTATTCTTTCTACAGAATCAATCATAAAACTCAGATTTTCAATATGAAACACTAATGAAAAACACCTATATCTTTTACATTACTGATAATAAGCATCCTCGCATGGGAGAATATCATGGAAGAAAATAAAATGTCTGTAAAAGGTTACAAACTTCCCTGCATACTACAGGCAAAGATACCCTAAACAAATTTTATATACCAAGGGCCAAATTTGTCACTGATTTGGTACATCACTGACATTTTTTTGCCAATGCTATCAAACAACGATGACGCTTCCTTTTTTCATGCTGCATAGCATAATGCAATTCAAATAACTTACATAGAGATTTTTGTATAGATGATAATACAATCATTTATAAAATTAAATGTTCTAATTATAGATCTAGGGAGCCCAGCTGGAAGAGAAACTCAGATAGAAATGATGCAGAAAATGTATTTTCAGCAGAGATTTGAGAAAAACAGTAAGGTGATAAACGAGAAAACATAATACTAAAGCTGTGTCAGGAACAGGACTTCTCACAAACAATGATAAAATTGTGCTAAGAAGAAAGAGGAGGCCAGTGCCAACTAAACCAGATAGAAAAAAAAAGAAAATTTCTTCAGCATGTCAATGGAAAACATGCTCATATATGAGCATTTCGGCAAGGGGACAAGAGGGCAGCAGTGGTGCAGGTCACATGCATGGGTGGGAGAGAAACAGCAAAGACACAGGCTGTGAACTGGTGGGATGCCTGAGCTCTGAAGAGCAAAAAGGATTGCATGAAGAACTAAGTTAAAGTTGACTCTTCCAATGTCATAGACCCACACCAAGCCAGGCAGAAGAAATGCCCTGTTCTAGGGCTTTGTCACTCTTGCCAAATTAGTCTCACCTGCTCTTTATGTCCCTCCATGTTCCCACAGCCTCCCCAGGCAAGTGGAGGCTCTGCATATCCGTTCTCACCATTTGCAGCTTGTTTTTTTCAGCATTTAACTTGAATTCACATTTTAAGCTCATTACCTCTTGTCTATCCCCACAAACAGAATTTAATCCCCCCCGTCTTTGCATTTACCTTTTATACCCTTAAAGGTCAATTTGTCTCCTAAGTCTTCTCCTCTCCAGATAAAGTAACAGCACTGCTTTCACTCTTTTCTGGTAAATCACATTTTTCAGACCTCTAATCAGTCTTGCTGCATTCTGTCCAATGACTTTGCATCTTTTCTGAAGTCCAGTGCTGGATAATGTACTCCATCAGAAGCCTTTATGATGCTGAAGAAGTAAAAGATCTCAGTGTTTCATAGCTATTACTAGCTATTGTTATTAATAGTAGTAGTCTGTTTGCTTATTATGAGATGATTATACACACCTGTCAAGCACTCATAGAAACAAGTTGTTCAAAATAATGGCTTGCTTGTTAAAAAGAGAGAAAATCTAACTGGATATAAAAAAAATTGTCTAGCAATTATTATTATTATTGAAAATATACACTTAAGTAAAGAAAAGGAAAAATCTAGCCAATCTTTATCACAGTAAGATTTAACTATTCAACAGACTTCAGAAAATTAGAATAGTTTCTGTTCAATGTCCATGCCAAGGGAAGCCATTATATATTCAATGTGGGCAGTGAGAAGTCTACTGTGAGGGTGACGCAAGGCCTAGCGGAATCCCAAAAGCTGTGGTAAGGATCCTGGTCCCTGGTCCTTGGTTTCTGACTATCTATGCCTATATTCACAGAGCACCCACAAAGTGGAGGGACTCCTTTGCAGCAAAACATTCATGCTGAGGCAGAAGTGCCTTTTCTACCCTCAGGCAGAAAAGCTCATCCTGAAGTACCTAAAATAAGTGAATGCAAAAAGTGGAATTGGCAGCTGTCTGAATCAAGAACACTAAATATGGTCCATTTTATGCTATCGGGGTCTAGTTGACAGAGGTTGAGCTAGAGTCTTCGCAGACCACACTCCCACTGGCAGTAGAAGAGAGCACCTTCCAGTCTAGCCTCATCTGAAACTGCTCCTCAATGGAAACCAGAGCATGGTGAGTGAGGACAATGAAGGGATTTGCTTGGAAAGCTGTGGCACTGTTGATCTGAGCTAAAATGCAGGTGCAGGTACTAATATAGGTGTGGTGTGTAGGTGTAGGCACCCTCTGTGTTTAACTCGTCTGATCACTGGAACTGGCTCATGACCATTAACTTTGAACTTTCCTGAGTGACTTGGTATTAACAAACAGACATTTTGATTTCTCCTAACCAAACAGAACCCAGAAACTGCCCATTTTTACAAACAGATAAACAAGATGCTGTCCGTAAAGAAATAAAGGCCATTAATTTATGTCCAGCAAGAGATATAGATTCTTTCCATTACAAGCCTCCACTCCTTATTTGTTTGTAGTTAACTAAGAAGTCATTATAATCAGAAAGCAAACAGCAAAGACTTATGCTTAGCTTTTCTTCAGAGGGGAATGGCTCGAACTCTGATCTTTTTAGCCTCCCTGTGTGCACTTACAAATCCTGAAGTGCCTGCCAAAAGTTTCCAAACCACAGTCTTATCCAGTGTCATCGAAGACCTTGTCTTCAAAATTGAATGGATTTTTCGGGACCTGTCTAGCACCCATGACTAGCAAAACAACCTTGTGTGGTTTATGGTTATGAATCATCCTTGAACAAAACTAGACTGGTCATTAAAATAAATATGTATATGTAAAATAAAATGTATTTATTCCAGGAAAAAATCCTCTATGCCTGCTGGACAGCCCTAAGAACAGGATGATTGTTGTCAGTGTAAAATTTCAATTGAATTTAACTGTAAAATCTTCAGGGACTTCTCTCCCTCAGGAAAGATCTCCTAGTTGAAAAGCTTCATGATCTACTCCAAGTTCACCCAATCTAATTTACCTTTCAACAGTGAGGATCCCTTTGCAGAACAGTCTCCTACCCACGAGATTAGAGGACACTCAGCCCTCACTCCTTGTCTGTCCAATGGACAACAGAAAAGGTAAAGCAATGGGTCAGAAGATAGGTGAGCAAGAGCAGCCTAGGGTGTGGGGACATCAGTTAAGGATTCCTGACCTTTGCCCAGGGACTGGTGACATTTTAAGAGCTTGTGAATACAAAGAAGCCTGTAGTAGAAGACACCAAAAAGCAAAGGCTCATCTTTCCTAACATTGAACTATAAAACCACACCATACAGTCCGTACAAGGCAGTGACACCCCAACATTAAGGTCCAGTTCTTCAGAAAAAGTAACCATGAGCCCTGCTCAGATCCTTTGAAGAACAACTATAGGCAATTGCTCAAACGGGAAAACTTGGACCCTGGACAACCCAGCAGCCTCCATCCATATCAGCTCTGATTTCATCATGCGAGGGAGGGGAAGCTTACACATCTGCATTACTTGATGAGCTTTCGGTAGTAGCTCCTTGTGCTCAAGAGGTATTTATCTGCCCTTTCTGGAATATCCAAGCCTGCCCAGGAACTCTGCAGCGAGAGTAATTCTCGCCTTCATATCTCCAGACAGGGACTAGTCATCTAGCAGTCAGGGACTAGCATATAAACACCCAGCTCCTTCTTTTTTTGTTCTAAGATTTCCTTGTCTGCTGTTATGATCGCTCTTCCCAGGCTGCATAACCACTGCAAGGCTAACAGGATTAAAAAGCAGCAAAAAATCGAGTCATTAAAGTGCATGAAAATAGCTTGGATTACAAATGGAGTGAATGAAGATTAGATAAATTTTATCTAGTCTCTTAGCAAATAATTTTAAACTTTTCTGTACAGCTAAAAGTAGTAAGGACCCCATCACCACCCTCTGCTCAGAACTGCCACCGACAGTTGCATGAGATCTAGGTCTGGTGCTCCTGCAAGAGCAACCCCACTGTCCTAAAGCACAGAGACAAAGTTCGGGTTTTGCTTTTAAAATAATAGCACAGTAAATCACACACACACAAAGAAAGCATAACATACTCTACCCTTAGTGAAATCATAACATCTAATTTTCCGAAAAGTACAGGACTTCTCTGCACTTCCCAAACTTGTAAAAACTTTGTTAATTTTCTTTTAACTTAAAATAGCAAACCCAATAAACCAATGTTTTTATTATAAAAAGTTTACTCTCCAGCTGAGCGTTTGAGTGCCAAATTCCATCCAGAATCACACTTTCACAGCCAAATTAGAAACTATAAACTTAGAAACCAGTGTTTTATGATAGAATCCTTTGCCAGGCACTTCACTAGAGCTTGGGCTACCAGCTGCTCTAATAATAAGTGAATGTTATTGAAAAATAATAATACCGAGCATTTGGAAGCACTCTGTAAAAGCAACCGAATGAATTTAGCGTATTATGCACAACAAAGAGCTCCCGCGGTGAAACTCCCTCTCTCGCTACAGGTGTACTCGACTTCGCAAGAGGGGACGGGCTCAGGAGCGCTCACAAACCTGCCGAGCTCCATCCAAGCAGAAAAGTTACCCTGCTAACTAGTTAGTGTGTTTAAGATACCACCGTGCCCGGCGACTTTGGACGGCTGGAAGTGCTGTGGTACCGGTGGCTGATACCCCACGCAAAGAAAAACGTCAGCTTCCGAAGTTGGTGTCTGGAAAGGCTTCAGCGCACAAAGCAAGCCGTGGAAACGCGGGGTGGCTCTGGCACAGGGGGGAGCGATGGCTCTGCTGAGCCCGAGAGGCAGCTCTCGGGGCGGGGGGCGCGGTGAGGCGGAGATGACTATCGGGCGAACCGCTATTCTGCGCCTGCTTTTTACCTCTTCGACTCGCCACCTGATCATGAGGCTCAAATAAAAATTAGGAGGAAAGGAGCGTGCTTCCTCAAAACTCGCTTTAAGCTCGGCTTTAAAAATACGAGCAGCATATTAAAGCTGCGTGCGCCAGGCATGAGGTGCTGTTTGGTCAGAATACCAGAAACGGGACGGTATTTGCAGTGGGATGTAATTCCTTACAGTAGATGTAAGCAACCTGGCAGAATTAACATATGGGTATCGAGAAAATAGTCTAAACCCCTCTTTAATATTTTTAAAAGCGCTTTGATCTCCCTTGGTGGAATACAACACTGCATTCTGGAAAGTCTTGTTTAGCCTCCATGTAATAATGCATCTGCTCGGGTTTTGGGTTGGTTTCCACACACCGCCCCCCCCCCCCCCCCCCCCCCCCCCGCCGATAGCAGAAGGAAAGATTGCGCCCTTGAATTTGCATGCGTCAGGAATTGACAGGTCAAAGGCAAGTAAATCACATTATACACGATTGTAATGTTATTGTATCGATAACAACACATTATCAGAACAATTAACACACTCGCACAACTACGCGGAGATCACAATAGTGGTTTAACAAAAATCCAGATAAGTAACTAAACTCCGATAAAGCGTTCCCTTTTTGTGTTTGGGGATTTGAAGGCTCTGCGAGAGACTGCGTGTGTGTGCGTGCGCGCTGTGCAGGCAGCCGCTCCGCACCGCACCGCGGCTGCGGATCTCCCCGCGGGAAGAACAGCACACACACCCCCCCCCCCGCCGTGACTGCCTCAAACCAGGGGCAGACCTGGGACCTCCAGTAGCTCCTAACCCGAGTCCAACCTTGCTCCAAGCGGAACTGATAAAGAGTTGCCATCATTTTGTGCAAAGCCTCTTGAAAGGAGATTACCAGAAAGAGGCAGACCTCCTTTAACTACAAGCATCGCTGAAATAACCGTGTGTGTGTGTGTGTGTTTTAGCAGCCAGCGGTTACCGCAAGCGTTTGGGGGTGGTGGTGGTGGAAGCATTTGGGAAACGAGACCTTCGAATATAGTATTTCATTTGCAACTAGAAAAATATACTTGAGCCAGCATTGAGCCATTTATAGATTTCAGCCTGTGAAAGATTCGTGTACAATAGTTTATGACCCATAAATTCTATTACCGTTTTCACGATTTGGAGGACTGGGCGTAATCAGAAACATGCGCAGGTGAAGTCATGGGTTTGCCAATGGCCACATTTCGAAGACAGCAGTCTATGAGTCGAGGCATCTTCTCTGCCGGACGTTAGGCAAGTGCTGCTTTTTAAGATCAGTTCACCTGTACCCGACTCTGTGGGGACATGCGAGTTGGTGGTCCTCGGACAACTGCAGGGCAAGTGGTGAGCACTGACCCTAGGAACCTCCCCGGAGCCTGTGCCGACACGCGTGGCCATGAGGTAGAGCCCTTCCCCATGCAGTTTCCGTGGAACAGCTGCCTGCTCTGCCCGCACCTCTCTTTGCCATTTGCGTGTCTGAGCTGCAGCCCCGCGGGTTCAAGCAGCAGCAGCAGCCGCGGCGCGACGGTGCCCACGGCCTGGCCCACGGGCAGAGAGTTCGTGGTGGGGGCATTCATCTGTGCAGCCACGGCCAGCCGGGGGCTCACCCATGTGCCCGCCTCGAGTGCTTCACGCGGCTCTGTCGCGACACCGGACCGTCGCTGTCCCCTCTACGCCGCACCTCGCTCTTGCACCGAGGGGCGCGGGGACACATCGGGGCGAGTGGGGTCGTGAGGGAAACAGCGTGGCTGGCGTGGAGAGCGGGGGAAAGAGCCTCGCTGGAGCCGAGCCCACTCGGGGGCTGAGCCCGAGGTCCCCGCGCTCCGGGGGGGGCGTTGGCGGGAGCGCGGCCGGGCGCCTCCGGGAGCCAGGAGTGGCAACAGATGTTGCTGCTTCTTCGCCCCCCCGCCCCGAGCACGCTCCAGTAGGTGTTACTGGTTCTCACCCTGCTCATGGCGGCGGCTGGGGACGTACAAAGCCGCGCTCTCGCCTTCCCCTGGACTGAATTAGTCCGGGCGCTCTCCCGCTGGCACCCACGATGCGAGGGGAAGTCGGTCACGCCGGCATGCGATCTGTGCGGAGAGAGCCAGGGGATTAGTCCTCGCCTCTTAGAAGTCAAACACAGTAACGTCACATCTGAACGAGCGAAATAGGAAATCGCTTCCCCCGATCAAACGGGAGGATTTCACGCAGTTGAAATTACTGGCTGCTCCTCTCAAAGCGGGAACTTGCTGGCCGGTGGGTTGATAACCTGACCCCCAGGGCAGAGGGACCTGCACAGGGCTCAGCCCCTCTTGGTAGGGCTCCCACCTTCGAGAAACACCATTTCCCCCCTAAGCCCAAACGCCAGCCCACGCCGGTAGATATCTTAATCTCCCCGCTTTTGACAAACGATGGGAACTTTTTCCACAGCTAACTGGATCGTACGAGGTCAAACGTTGGCCAGGTGGCTTTGGAGACTGAGAGAATTACGCTTAAGTAGTAGTAAATGGGTCGTAAAACACGAAGCGGGAGAAGGTGCGGTTTATACTGGAGCTGCTCGGTATTTATACAGGAGCTGCTCCGGCCGGGACGCGCTGCCGTGGGACGCGGGCGGGCTCACAGGCGGGAGGGGGCCGGGGGGCATCCGCCCGTGGGTGGCCAGCGTCGGGTTTCTTCCCAGACGCCCCGACACCCCAGGAAAGGCGGGGGGCAGGGACGGCGGTGGCGGGCGGAGGCGCGCTGCGGAGGTGAGGAAGGCGCGAAGCCCGGCACCCCGCAGCGGGTCCGGCGGGGGGCTCGGTGATGCTCCCGGGGGGGGCGGGCTGCCACCCCGCTCGTGCATCGCCCCGGGAACCATGGCTCCGGCTTTTCCTTAGAAGCCGGCGGGCGGCGGAGCTGTCCCGGGCAGAGCTCAGCCCGCTGCCAGCCGGGGAAAGGGTTAATGGTGTATTGGAGTCGGCACTTCCACATACCACAGGGGTAAGTCAAAACCGACCCGCCGAAGTACAAACAAGGCGAGCAAGTTCACCCTGACTGACAGGCGGACGGTGAAGGAACAGAGTCGAGCTGTGAGGAGCGGGAAGCGGCGCACCGAGCCACCAAAAATAAACCCCCAAACAACAACGCGTGGATTTTCTTGGGGCGCCCCGGGATGCGCGCCGCTGCCCGCGCCGGGGCCGTGGGGACGCTCTCCGAGGCGGCGGGTTCTCGCCCTCGGCCAGGCGGCCCGCCCTCCGCAACGGCCCTCCGCAGGGAAAACCCCAAAACGCCCCAAAAGACGCCGCTGACGCCGGGCGAGCGCACCCCCCACCCCCACGGTCGCGGGCAGCGCGCGGGGGCAGCGCCGGGCACCGGCGGCGGGCGGGGCGGGGCGGGGCGGGGCGGCACGGGGCTCAGCGCGCATGCGCCGCAGCCGGCCCCGCCCCTCTCCGGCCTGCCTGGCCGGGCGGGGGCGGGGGAAGCGGCGGCCCCGCCCCTCCCGGCGCGGCGGCCCCGCCCCCGCCCTGCCCGCGGCGCGCGGCGCGGGCAAGGCCGCATGCGAACATATAGGGCGGCGCGCGGCGCGGAGGCATGCAGAGCGCGCGCGTTACCTGCCGCCGCGCCGACGGGGCGAGAGGAGGGGGCGACTGCGCCGGCTGCGGACCCCACCGCGGACTTTATAACCGGGTCGGCTGCCCGCCGGGCGCGGAACGCCGAGTATTTTAATTAAGACCCCCCCCCCTCCGCCTCCTCCTCCTCCGCCGCCGCCTCCTCCTCCTCCTCCCTCCGCCCCCCGCCGCTCCCGCCCGCCCCGCCGCCCCTCCGAGTCGGCGGCCAAGAAAACCCAGAGAGACCTGGCGGCTGCCGGAGAAGGGGGAGCGGCGCGGCAGGCGGAGCGCCCCGCAGCCCGCCCGAAACTTGGCGAAGTTTGTCCGGCGGCAGGAACCAGGAGGCCGCGGCGCCCGGCGGCCGCTTGCGACCGGCGCCCGGCGAGTATGTGCGAAGAGCGGGCGGCTCGCCGCGCCCCCCCGGGCGGAGCGGGGCGGCTGTGAGCGGGGCGGCCCGCGCCCCCGGGGCCTCCCCGCAGCGCCAGAGCCGCCGCGGACCCCGTCCCGCCCGGCACCGCATCGCACCGCTCCGCACCGCGCCGCGGCGGGCTGCCCCCCGAGCTCCGCGGACGGCGATGGCACCGGGCGGGCTCTGACCGGGCCCGCCCCGTCCGGGGCTCGCCGCCGCGCCGGAGACCGCCGAGGAGCATCGCGCCCGCAGCGAAGCCAGGACCCCCCCGGCCCCGCGCCGCTCGCCAGCCGCCGGCTCCCGCCCTCGCCGTCGAGACTTTTCCGCCGGCCCGCCTGGACTCCGGCCGCTGCCGCTTGCGGGGAGCCCCGAGGACGAGCCCTGGCCCGGAGACCGGCGGCGCGGAGAGAGGCTCCGCGGCCCAGGCGGGGAGCGGCGCCCGTCCCGCCCGCCGCAGCGCCCTGACGGGGAGCCGCCACCGCCGCCGCTCGGCAGCGCCCCGCGCCCGGAGCGGGGCCGCCGGGGGCCGCCCCCCCGCACCCGCCGGAGCCGGTGCCGCCGCGCCGGGGCACCCGCCGAGATTGCTTTTGGAGGAGCGGAGCGCGGCGGGGGCGAGGAGGAGGAGGAGGCGGGAGAGGCGCCCGGAGGAGGCGGCCGCCAGCGCGGGGCGGGCGGCGGCTCGCCGGGGCGGCGGGGGGACACCATGTCCAAGCCGGTGGATCACGTCAAGAGGCCGATGAACGCCTTCATGGTGTGGTCGCGGGCGCAGCGGCGGAAGATGGCCCAGGAGAACCCCAAGATGCACAACTCGGAGATCAGCAAGCGCCTGGGCGCCGAGTGGAAGCTGCTGACCGAGTCGGAGAAGCGGCCCTTCATCGACGAGGCCAAGCGGCTGCGGGCCATGCACATGAAGGAGCACCCCGACTACAAGTACCGGCCCCGGCGGAAGCCCAAGACGCTGCTCAAGAAGGACAAGTTCGCCTTCCCCGTGCCCTACGGGCTGGGCGGCGTGGCGGACCACGAGCACCCGCACGGGCTGAAGGCGGGCGGGCTGCACGGCGGCGGGGCCGGCGGGCTGGTGCCCGAGTCGCTGCTGGCCAACCCCGAGAAGGCGGCGGCCGCCGCCGCCGCCGCCGCCGCCCGCGTCTTCTTCCCCCAGTCGGCCGCCGCCGCCGCCGCCGCGGCCGCCGCCGCCGCCGCCAGCAGCCCCTACTCCCTGCTGGACCTGGGCTCCAAAATGGCCGAGATCTCCTCCTCCTCCTCTTCCTCGGGCTCGGGGCTGCCCTACGCCTCCTCGCTGGGCTACCCCGGCGCCGGCGGGGCGGGCGCCTTCCACGGTGCCGCCGCCGCCGCCGCCGCCGCCGCGGCCGCCGCCGGGGGGCACACGCACTCGCACCCGTCGCCCGGTAACCCGGGCTACATGATCCCCTGCAACTGCAGCGCCTGGCCCGGCCCGGGGCTGCAGCCGCCGCTGGCCTACATCCTCCTGCCGGGCATGGGCAAGCCCCAGCTGGACCCTTACCCCGCAGCCTACGCCGCGGCCCTATGACCCGCGGCCGGAGGATGCCCGCGCAGAGCTCCGGCGCCCGCCTGGAGGGGTGCCGGAGCAGACGTGCGGCTGCGGGGGGGGGGGCGAGCCGCCGCCGAGGCCGCGGGGCGGGGAGCGGGGGGGCCGGCGCGGGTGGCGGCGGGGAGCAGCGGGGCCGCCGCCGACCTGTTGCGCGCCGCCGGCTGAGGGTCGGGTCCCCGCCCGCCGCCCCGCCTAGAGCTTGTGTGTGTTGCATGCGGTCTTTGCAGATAGCCGAGCTGAAAAAGAAGAGAAAAAAAGAAAAAAAAAAAAAAAAAAGAAGAAGAAGAAGAAGAAAAATGTAACCCACCCGCCCTGCCCCCAAAAAGTGCTTTTTCGGGACAGACACGGGGGGAGCTCCGTGCCTCCGCCGGCTCCTCCTCGCCGCGCTGCTCGTTCTTCGGCCGCGGGCTCTCCGCTCCCGCCGCTCCCCACGCCCCGCGCGGTGCTGGGCTCGGAGAAGTCCCGCTGCCGCTCCGCCGGCGCCGGAAAGAGAGAGCGGGGGGAGAAGGGGTGCGGGGGGAAAGAG